>NC_071260.1:17946149-19146149 GCF_023375685.1 Ictalurus furcatus | reverse complement strand
CAAATACTGGAACAATAAACCATAAAAAATACCCAAAATAGGCAAACACTGTATTCAGTTAAATTTTATTTATATAGCACTTTTAACAATGGTTATTCTTACAAAGCAGCTTTACAGGTATCCTGATATACTTAGATTTGTCCCCAAAGAGCTAGCCAGATGTGATGACAGCAAGGGAAAAAACCCTGAGATGACATGAGGAAGAGACCTTGAGAAGAACCAGACTCAAAAGGTTAGATACTGGATAGTGAAAATATAAATCATTAAACTTCTACAACTGTAGACTATAGAGTCAAGCAGTGCTAAATGTGTTGGAAAGAACTTTGATATAAGCATCAGGGTCATTATTATTATTATTATAATTTTTTATTATTTCAGTAGAGTTTAAGCTTTAAGTTATCCATTATATAAAGACTGAGACTTGAGCATAGTTTGTACAAAGTTTTGAGTAGTTTTAATTATTATAGCAAGTTGAAGCCCTACTAGATGCTTTGCCCCTTGTAAGCTCTGCCACTGTATAAGATGTCTCCATCTATTTGCCATACTTTTACACTACAGCAGGGGTGTCTCCATGATGACCTTGCAGGATCCCATCTCAACTGCCAGCTAATTAACACATGGTCCACTGTGTTAAATTATGACCACACCCACTGTGTTAGTGCATGTCTGACTGTAAGACCTCTGTGGTATTGAAAAGCCCATTTTACAGATCCAAAATCGTATAGAACCAATATTTTAAAAACATCAGGGTTTTTAATTGGTTATGATAAATTACATTTTTTATGTATGAATTAAATTAATTCAAATTTTAAAACTTGAACGAATTGTTACAAACTGAAGCTGGTATTTTTTGTAGTTTAAAACAGTAAATTAATTCCACACATTGTGATTATATGATTTACATGACTTGTTAAATTTTCATTTAATTTTTTATTGGTTGAGATACACTTACTGTACTGCTTTGAGGTAACTTTTATAACCAGAATAGGAAGTTTCAAGGTTCACAAAAATACAATACAATACAGTATCTACAAAGAACTGCCTTTTAAATAGCCTACAGTGCTGTGAAAAGTATTTGCCCCATTCTGATTTATTCTGTTTTTGTGTATAACTCATACGAAATAATTTTAGTGCTTCAAACGAAATACAACATAAAACAAAGGCAACCTGAGTAAACACACAATACAGTTTTTATTTAATTTTTTTATTGAAACAAACAAACAAAAAAAGTTATCCAACACCTATCACCCATGTGAAAAACGAATTGTCCCCTTAAACTTAAAATCCGGTTGTGCCACCTTTAGCAGCAATAACTGCAACCAAACACTTCCGATAACTAAAGATCAGACTTTCACTTACTTCTAGGAATAGAATTTACTCCTATGCTTTGGATCATTGTCTTGCTGATTAATCCAGTTGTGCTTGAGTTTCAACTTACACACTGAAGACCGGACATTCTCCTTTAGGATTTTCTGGTAGAGAGCAGAATTCATGTTTCCCTCAATTATTGCAAGTTACCCAGCCCCTGAAGCAGCAAAGCATCCCCACACCATCACACTTCCACCACCATGCTTGACCGTAGGTATGATGTTCTTTTGTATGGAATTCAGTGTTTGGTTTATGCCAGATGTAAAGAGACCCTTGTCTTCCAACAATTCCACTTTCGACTCATCAGTCCACAGAACATTCTCCCAAAAGGTTTGAGGATCATCAAGGTGTGCTTTGGTGAAATTCAGACAAACCTTAAGGTTTTTCTGGGTTAGCAGTGGTTTTCACCTCGCCACTCTTCCATGGATGCTATTTTTTACCCAGAGTCTTTCTGATAGTGGAGTCATGAACAGTGACCTTTATTGATGCGAAAGAGGCCTGTAGGTCCTTTGATGTTGTCCTTGGATCTTTTGTGACTTCCTGAATGAGTCGTTGCTGTGCTCTTGGAGGAATTTTGGAAGGTTGACCACTTCTGGGAAGGTTCACTACTCTGCCGTGATTTTTTTTCCATTTGGAGATAATGACTCTCACTGTGGTTCTTTGGAGTTCCAGAGCCTTTGAAATAGCTTTGTAACCCTTCCCAGACTGATGTATTTCAAGCACCTTCTTCCTAATAATTTCTGGAATTTCTTTCAACTTTGGCATAGTGTGTTACTGGGTAAGATCTTTTAACCAACTTCATGCAATTGAAAAAGTTCTATTTAAGTGTTGTTTTGATTGAAAAGGGTTTTCAATAATCAGGCCTGGTTGTGTCTAGTTCAGCTGAACCCCATTATGAATGCAGTTTCATAGATTTGGGGAATTAGTAACTACAGGGGCAAATACATTATCACACAGGCCCAGTTAGTATTGGATAACTTTTTTGCTTCAATAAATGACATTAGCATTTAGAAACTGTATTCTGTGTTTACTTAGGTTGCCTAAGTAAACACAGACAAAAACAGAAGAAAAAAGGATGGGGGAAAATACTTTTTCCACAGCACTGTAGATAAGTGGATGCCTATAAGGAGGTATGAATAAAACATGGGTTTAGAATTTGTGTTGAAAAACGTTTGATTAGTAGGTTTTCACAAAGGTTGTTTCAGCAAACCTCTGCCAGCAGTGTAGCCTTTGGATAAATACCAGGTATTGTACAAATCACCTGAGTCATCAACATGGTCTACTTCATTCTACTGTATCAGTTTATTTAGGGAAAGTGTTGAGTTGACTGGCAATCACCCAAACAAGTTTTTGTTAGATCTCTTTATTCACACGCACACAGTTTGGGATATGTGATCTCTTTTTCTATCTCTTTTTCATGAATGTTATGGTTCTTAAACGTCCAATTCTATCATATGGTCCAATTTTAAATATGTTCAGTTTGTGCCTAATGGAAAAAAGAGTGCATTAATAAGCATTGTTAAGTATAATGTTTAACCGCTAGAGGGAGAGATTGAGACGGAAATGAATCTGAAAGGAAAGATATTTTTTGATATTTTTGATGATATGAACCACAATTAATCCAATAAGTCATCACTGTGAGTACAATTACAGAAATATGACTTAATTATGTATAATTATGTATAATGTATAATTGATCACAGCTAAAAGTGTGAATTTTTATAAATGTGAACACAGTGTCATTGAGACGAAGCACTGCTCCTACACTATGGTATGTTTTTGCCTTTGCTCATCTTCCCAACACAGCTAAAGTATATTGTTCTAGGATAAATATTACTACTAATGCCACCTAAACGACTTATTATGAAATGAAATATATGAATGAATTATTACAGTGGAGATAAAAAAAAATAAAAATCTACACACCCCTGTTAAAATGGCAAGTTTTTGTGATGAAAAAAATTAAACCAAGATAAATCATGTCAGAGCTTTTTCCACGTTCAATGTGAAACAACAAAGTATACAAATGAAGTGAAAAACAAACAGAAACCTTTTAGGAAAAAAATAGGAAAATTTTTTTAAAAAAAACAAAAAAAACTAACAATAACCTTGTTGCATAAGCGTGCACACCCTTTTATAATTATGGAATTTGTGGCTGGGTTCAGACTGAACCAATCACATTCAATCTCTTGTTCAAAAGTAATTATTATACAGTTGTCATCACAAATGATTGATTCTGTAGGATTTTCATGACATATAATTGTTTTCATCTGGTCTTTAAAAAAGCTGACAAAGCCCTTTCTCGCAAAAAACAAACAAACAAAAAAACAAGCCCAACTAAATCACCCCAAATCATGTGGCAAAATGTGTTATGGTCTGACGAGAATAATTCCAAGTGGTATAATAATTCCATAATTCCAAAAGTTATGTTTGGCACAAAAAAAGCACATCAATAAAAGAACACCATAGCCATGGTGAAGCATGGTGGTGGCTGAATCATGCTTTAGGGCTTCTTTTCTTCATCCAGAACTGGGGCTTTTACCGAGGTGGAGGGAATCACAAAATGCCATTGGATTTTACTGCAAAACATTCAGGTGTCTGCTAGTAAGCTGGTGATAAAAAGTAATTTTACCTTTCAGCATGGCAATGACCCAAAGCATACATCCAAATCAACAAAGGAATGTCTTAACCAAGAGAAGATCAATGTTTTTGACCTTGATTCAGACCTGAATGGGATTACCTGAAGCAGACAATTGTTGGATCTAGAATGTATGTTCAAGAAAGAGTGGGAAATATTACCAAGTCAAGATGTACCACACTGAAACACTCTTACCCAGAAAAGACTGAGTGGTGTAATAAAATCAAAAGGTACTTCAACAAAGTATTAGTATTAAACTTTCTTTTTTTAAAATCCTATTTTCCCTTCAAATGTTTCTGATTGTTTTTCACTTTTTTTTATGCCATGCCTAACTACAATTGGATATTTTTGTCCTTTACTTTTGGACCAAACAAGATTTCTTACTGCAAGCTCTACAGAATGCATGGAAATATGGTTCTTTAAAAATGAAGAGGTATAACAATTTTCAGATTCAGAATATTTAGATTTACAGATCCGAGCCGGGGGTACCACAGGGGTGAAGTAGATGATGTTAGTGCTTTACTGCTCTAGAGTCCAGGGTTAACCTTTAGTTTGCGTTTTGCATATTCTTCCTAAATCTGTTTAGAATCCATAAACATGTATTCTGTTATAACACGCATGCACACAAAGGGTTAATTATTACCATTTAATTCTTTGTCAGAATGAACAAATGTAGTGCAAATACCTTTTGTTGCTTGGCAGCAGACCATTCTGTTGAATAAAAAAGCTGACTTCAGAAGTTAATTGATGTCACTGGCAATGTGGGTTATCTGAAACAATATAAAAGAGTGGCTGTTAATCATTGGCAGTGTTGAAGTGATACACTGCTAATCCATCATTATGGGAAAGGTAAGCCTACTATCACCTCTTTATTTATTCTATTTATATGCGCTTATAATTATATATGTAAGTGAAGAACTAATTAGGTTTAAAAATGTTTCATTAAACATACCATCTAACAAAAATATTTGGTTACAGATTATCTTCTACGAGGATAGGAACTTTCAAGGCCGTTCCTATGAGTGCAGCAGCGACTGTGCTGATCTGCACTCCCATTTCAGCCGCTGCAACTCCATTCAGGTAGAAAGTGGGTACTGGATGGTGTATGAACGGCCAAACTTTATGGGTTACCAGTACTTTCTCCATAGAGGGGAATACCCAGATTATCAACAGTGGATGGGTTTTAACGACTGTGTCAGATCCTGTCGTATGCTACCTCAGGTGATCCTCTATGTATAATAGAAATATATTTATATTTATATTAATACTGTTGATTTCGTGTATATGAAGATTAATTTTTTTTTTCATCTCTAGCATCAAGGGTCTCATAGAGTGAGGATCTATGAGCGTTCTGACTTTGGTGGACAGATGATGGAGTTTACTGATGACTGTCCATCTGTCTATGAGCGCTTCCACTACAATGACATCCATTCCTGCAAAGTGCTTGAAGGATTCTGGCTGTTCTATGAGCATCCCAATTACAGAGGCAGACAGTATCTGCTGAGACCTGGTGAATACAGAAGATACAGTGACTGGGGTGCCATATCCTCAAGGATTGGTTCCATGAAGTGCATTACCTATTCAAACTGAGAAGCTAAAATCTTGATCAGTGAAGTTTAACCAATAAATTTCAGTTCATTATCTCCAAATTGTTTTTGTTTTTGTGATTTGGTGGGTTATTGGTGGTCCTGAGTGTACAGTTAATCAAAACAGTTAGAATTCATTTTCAAAATCAAAAGGGTAACACTGTCTAAGGATAACAATGATTCTTGACTGTAAAATGTTACAAATGCATTTATAATCAATAGTTTATCAATTGCAAAAGAGAATGAACTATTTCTAAATTTGAAAATAGAAAATATAGATCATGGTTTTAAAATCTTTACAAAACCAACCTAAAGTTTCTGCACTATTAACGGCCACTGCAAATTCCCAGTGCCCTTGATCATAAAGGAAAAAAATCCTAAAATTTAAAAAGTTTAAAATCTTCAAATTCAACATAGATATATCAGTTTTCCTCAGATGAATGCAAAGTAATAAACATTATTGTTTTAGAGACTCATTCTCAATCTTTTACTTTATAGTTATTTTATTTTAGTTTTATTTTTAATATAGGAAAAACTACATCTTAAAAATTCCAACACACCCCCAGTACTTCAGTACAGATACCAGAATAACTGGTATCATTGCCTTTGTATCATCTTCTTGGGTGTGCAAAACAAAAGGCCGTGATGCCTATGCCATCTTGTTGGTTGGTTTCTTACAGTGATGTGATGGCTAAAGGTTGAGCAGTAATGACCTTGATAAGAAACAAAAATACTGATGCTTGATGACTTGTTCATTCTGACTAGGTTAGTTGTATATTCCAAGCTTAACAGATCATATAAGAGGAGACATGTTTTTCAAAATGGGAGACATTCAGCATGTTTTTTGGATGAGTAGGACATCTGTTACAGCCCTTCTGCAGTTGCTGGATTTAAAACTGCATCATAATTGGTATCCTGAGGAGGTGCTGTTTTTTTTCTTGTCTCCAGAGCACTTGACATTGTGTATTATCAGTGTACCCAACACCCTGGATGTCATATCTCAGCCCAGCCACGACTCGATTTCCCGGGAAACACTGCTTGCTTCAAACATGGCCGCCGAGGACTTCCCACACACGCATGCTCTCTCCTTCCCCGGAGCTCTAATCATACACACCTGCAGCAAATCACTAGCACACTCTTACCACAGCATATAAGAGACTTTGGCTGCATATTGACTTTGCGAAGTAAATGTTCATCTGACTTGTTCTCTGCACTTATCCAAGCGGTCTCGCTTCGGTTTTTCACAAGGTGACTTTGATTACTGCCTTAGTTTAGTTTAGTTTAGTTTAGTTTAGTTTAGTTTAGTTTCTGATCGCCTGACCCCTGCCTGTTTCTCAACAACGAATTTTGTCTATTCCTTTGGATTATTCTGCCTGAGTCTTCCGTATTCAGCAACGGTACGTGACAATGGAGGAGCAAAGGGAAGGGTAGAGGGTTTTGGGACAATGCCTGGGCATCTGACATTCCAGAGGGTGCCTGGTGCCATGGGTGGACATTAGATTTAATGACGTAGTAGTAGTAGTAATCATAATAACCATCATAATAATCATAATTATGATTATCATAATAATAATCAAGCAGAGTAAGAGCCTATCAAATATTGAGTGAATAAATAGTGAGTAAAAGAATATACTTGTACTTGGAACATATTTGTATGCTTTTATATAGATATAGGGGTGCATGGTGGCTTAGTGGTTAGCACGTTTGCCTCACACCTCCAGGATCTGGGGTTTGAGTCCTGCCGGGGCCGTGTGCGTGCGCGGGGATTTCCTCGGGGGTACTCCGGTTTCTTCCCCCAGGCTGATTGGCATGTCTAATGTGTATGTGATTGTGCCCTGTGATGGAGTGGCACCCTGTCCAGGGTGCATTGTGCCCCATGTTCCCTGGGATAGGTTCCCTGTGACCCTGAAAAGGAATTGAAGATGGATGGATATATATCTATAAATAAATATAGTTATCTATCTAATAAAATATCGATTGTATCTCATAAAATGTAAATCTCATAAACCCATGTTATTCACAATAGAACACAGAAAACATATCAAATGTTTAAACTGAGTAAATGTACCATTTTTATGAAAAATATAAGGTAACTTTTAATTTGGCTGCAACATGTTTTAAAAAAACTTGGGACTGGGGCAACAAAAGGCTGGTAAAGTAAGTGTTACTAAAAAGAAACCGCTATTAACAGAGGTTAATTAGTAACAGGTCAGAAACATGATTGGGTATAAAAAAAAAAAAAAAGAGCATCTTAGAGAGTCAGTCTTTCAGAAGTAATGATGGGTAGAGGATTGGTTCACCAATCTGTGAAAAGCTGCATCTACAATTTGTGGAACAACTTCAGAATAATTTTCCTCAATGTAAAATTGCAAAGACTGTGAATCTCATTATCTACAGTATATAATATCAAAAGATTCTGAGAATTTGGAGAAATCTGTGTGCTAGGGACAAGGGTGAAAATCAATATTGCATGGCCGTGATCTTCAGGCCCTCAGGCAGCACTGCATTAAAAACAGGCATGATTCTGTAATGGAAATCACTGCATGGGCTTAAACACCTCCAGAACTCATTGTCTGTGAACACAGTTCGCCATGCTATCCACAAATGCTGGTTAAAGCTCTATCATGCTCTATCAAGAAGAAGCCATATGTGAACATGATCCGGAAAGGCCGCCATCTTCTCTGGGCCATTTAAAATGGACTGGGGCAAAGTGGAAAACTGTTCTGTGGTCAGACAAATCGAAATTTGAAATTCTTTTTGGAAACCATGGACGCCACGTCCTCTAAACTAAAGGGGACTAAAGAGGAGAGGGACCATCCGACTTTTTATCAGCGCTCGGTTCAAAAGCCTGCATCTCTGATGGTATAAGGGTGCATTAGTGCCTATGGAAGGGCAGCTTGCACATCTGGAAAGGCACCATCAATGCTTAAAAGTATATACAGGTTTTAGAGCAACATATGCTTCCATCCAGATTCCATCCCATCTTTACTTCTGAGAGACTCTGCATCGCTAAGATACTCTTTTTATACCCAATCATGTTACTGACCTGTTGCCAATTAACCTAATTAGATTCAAAATGTTCCTCAGGCTGTTTAGTTTTAGTAACACTTTCTTTTCCATCCTTTTGTTGCCCAGTCCCAATTTTTTTTGAGACCTGTTGTGGCCAGTTTAAATATTTGATGTTTTCTATGTTCTATTGTGATTAAAATATGGACTTGAAATTTACAAATCATTGCATTATGTTTTTATTTACATTTCACACAGTGTCCCAACTTTTTTTGGACTTGGGGTTGTATACAGGTGCATCTCAAAAAAATTTTATATCATGGAAAAGTACTTTTTTTTTTTTTTCTTTTCTGTAATTTAATTCAAAAAGTGTAACTTTCGTATATTCTAAATTCATTACAAATAAATTTGAAATATTTTTAAAAAATACTCCTTTTTTTTGTTGTTGTTTAATCTTGATTATGGCTTACACCTCATGGAAATCAAAAATCCAGTATCTCAAAATATTACAATAAAGAACTTTTATAATACAAAAATGTTGACCTTCTTAAAAGTATGTTCATTTATGCACACAGATGAAAAAAGCAAACAGATGATATAACATGGACTTATATGAAGGAATGAACACTCTTTAATAAATAGATCAATACTTAAAAATCAGTGATGCGTCTGAAAGAGCCTACAATGGAACAGGTAGCACGCCAGTCGCGGTATCTCCTGTACTCGCCAGGTTTCAGGAAGTACTGTCTGCCTCTGTAATTGGGATACTCATAGAAGATCCAGTAGCCGTTCATCACCTTACAGGAGTAAACATGCCGGTGATGAAAACGGTCCGAAACACTGGAACAATCATCCATGAACTCCATCATGTTCCCATTAAAGTCAGCCTTTTCATAGAGTTTTAGTCTGTATATGCCCCTGTACTGAAGTCAAATAAAATAATTTATTCAGAATATATGTGCACACAGAGATAAAGATCATTTAAATTTACCACATAACAGGTTTAGACAAAATAATCTACTTTTGCATGTGATTTGAAATATGGAAAAACTACATTTTAAAAGAAATATAACAGAGGGAAAGTTTGAAAATGGTATATCTATATTGTTTTGATATACTGTAGATATCATTATGGATCAAATATTGCGATTTTATGTTGATTGGTTATCATAACATGACTTTTTCATACAGTTTCAACTTTACTCCACAGTATAGCAGAATAGCAAACAAAGCATACCGGTGGAATTATGCGACAGGATCTGATACTGCTGCTGACACCCTTCCAACTGTGAAAGTCAGAATAGTCACCTTTTTTCATGAAATATTGTTGACCTATGTAATTTGGCCTTTCATAGATCATGAAGCAGCCACTCTCCACTCGGATGGAGTTGCAGTGACTGAAATAGGAGTGCAGATCTGTGCAGTCGCTGCTGCACTCATAACTACGGCCTTGGAAATTCGTGTCCTCGTAAAAAATAATCTGGAATATAAAGCAATGGTCACATTACTCATAAGAATAGTGTAAGGCAGTTAATGCTTTAGTTTAATACAAACAGTGGTACAAAAAAAACCTCCCACCTTTCCCATGATGTCTGATGGAGAGATTCTGTTTCCCAAGCTTTTTATAGTCCTCTTCACAAACAAAGTATTATCATTTAAATCAACAGAACTGCGTAACTATAGGGGGCTGACATGTTGACTGTTGTGTGAGAGAACAACATTGGTGCTGTAATTTGAAGCAAGAATACATAACTACTAGGTGTTTTTTTCCCCCACAGACAAAGGGAAAGGACTGGTGTGGTATCCACTAGTCCATGTTACAATAGTAACAAGAACAATATGGAATGTCCATGTTGCATTAAAAATGCTGCGTGACAATAAAACCAGGTAAAATCTTAGTCCCAACCCTCATGTATGAACCACATGCAAATAATCTGTTCTCCAGACTTCACAGGATTTACTGAATGTTTACTACATTTTTAATTAAAGGCCAGTACTGAATTCATAAACAGAATGGCTGTAGTTTCATGTATACAGACATGTAAAATAGCAATAATTATGGAAAGAATCCACTACACTGGGTCAGTCATCCACAAGATCCATCATCTGACCTGCATACTACATTCAGTCAAAAAACTACACTGCAAATGTAGACCCCTGCATCTGCTCAGAGAAACATTTGCATATATCTGCGGTAACGTATGAAATGAATGTTTGTTGTATAATTTCATTTCAGCTATTTATGAGATAAACACTACACTCTGCACCTAACTTGCCAATGTTAGCAGTTCTAACAAACTCAATTCCTGTATAATTATGTTAGAAAAAAACATAATTATAAAAATGTATACCACAGTGCCAGCAATAAAGCAAACACAGGTTTATATTAATACTCTCATTCTAACATGTTATCGTTACCATAGTAACAGCTCAATCAGAGGGACTTGTATGGGCAGACGATCCACGTAATCTATGAGTAATAATAAATGGATTAAATACTGTGGTGTTATTTATCAAAGATTATACATTTTTCTTTGTTATGATGAATGGTTTTGTAAGGAGACATTTCTTAAACATTTTGCAAAAGCTTTATCTGTAACAGGGCAAGAGCAGTGGTGGAGCCAGAGTGGTGTCAGGGGTGCCACCCCAGCATTTTATTCGCTACTAACAGTTGCTGATGCTGACTGACACATCATTTCACCTCTTGTCAAAAGAAGAGTTTTGGGTTTTTTTGACGTTCACCGGCAGCGCATGCAGTTTTCAAATCACAGACGAACCGAGCACGAGAGAATATGGCTGTAAGATACCGAAGAATAAGAAAACATCATATTTGAACTACGTTTTTAAGGTTTAGCATCAGGTTTGTTTGCTGAATAACTTTTATGAGACATTGAATGATTAGATGTAACCACAGACTGTCATATTTTGCACAGGATCAGTTAAACATGAAAAGAAAGGAAGAGATATCAGTTCTTTTTAAAGAAGCACAAACAGGCAGATCAGGTGCAAATTGCAGTGTGTGTGGTGGTGGTGTTTTTTGTAAATAAACACAGCAGTTCATGTAACATACACATGCTACTGTATCTTATCTCCTTGGTGCTTAAGCTTTATTTTCTGAAAATATTTTGGATGTTCAACACTTAGGCAGAAACAGAGTGACCCAATTCTTTCTGTGTGTGTGTGTGTGTGTTATTACTATCAATACCAGAAATTTTTGGTCCCATGAGGAAAACAGCTTATAAATCATACATACTATATTTTTAAAGGAAAAATTATTTTTTGTGATGTTTAGGTGATGGATAGGTTTAGGGGATAGAAAATAGTTTGTAAAGTATAAAACTCATTATGGAAATTTCCCATAAAACATGGAAACCCAACATTGTGTGTGTGTCCACCCCCGGTATAAAACTCTAGTTATGCCTCTAGGCAAGAGAGAGAAAAGATTGTTTATAGCTATAATGTAAGTGATAACAGGAACTAACTTGTTTCATGGAAGTTCCACTACATTAAATATAACTATAAATGGTTAAAATATATGATGCATCATTCATTACTAAATTAACAGACTGTAGTCGTAGGCAAATTGTTGTGATTTAAGAGAAATAAAACACTATCGTTACGTGCTGTTATTGGAAAATAAACCACTCCAAAAGAGCAAGAGAACAACCCCAAATTACTGACAGCATTTTATTCAGTGTAAAACAAAGAAATTTGTGTGCAAGACAAATCAATGATATCTAGGTTGGAGTCCATCTCAGGAATCACTGCATCCTAGTATCTCTTTAACTCTATGAGCCTTCAGTAGTAATGTGTGATACTAGAGTTGGGCTACTCATACATGAGCCAGTGATGCAAACGAGAATCTGTCAAAATAGTTCATGACATTTGAGACAAGTATATATTAACTCAACTCCTGCCTGAGGATCACAGAACTTCTTTCTGCATTCAGTACTGATAATGAGCAAATAAATGTTCAGCTCAATCTATATATATTTATCTATAGTGTATCTAGACAGAAGTGTTTATACTAAATTTATAACATCAGAATGTTGTTATAAAATAGTTGTCATGAAATAGTTGGCGGTTAATGCAACAATACAGATTAACACAAGTATTGCTCAAAAACAAACAAACAAAAAAGGAACCAACAGAGAAATATTGGACATATTTATAAATTACTATCAGACCCTATAAAATAAGCATGAAAAGGCTACTTTAAAAGACACTTTCCCTACCATATTTTGAGCTGCCTATTGGTGTCAATCTTGGTATAGTACATGTTTTTCCAGACCAGAAATACCCTGTTTACAGGGAAAAAAAAAACTGTCTCAGCAGAACCTTTCACATATATTACAATCATGATTATGTTAACCACAATAGCCACACAGCAACATTAGAGTTTCCAGCAAAAGCTTCTGTATAGCAAGCTACTGGAAAGCCTGGTCAGGTGAAACCATAGCATGCTGATTTCTCATGGATTTATATTATTTTTTTTATGTGCTGAAATTCATACAGATAATGTTGTTTATTTGAAGCATTTAATTCTAGAAAGAAGCAAAATTATCTGCCAGTAGAACAAACCAATTTTAAGCTTGAAATTAATAACATGTCTTACTTAATATTTTTATATATGATTTTAGAATAATCTCATAATGAGAAATTTCCCTTTATGCAAATATTTTATATTAACAGGATATCACTTCATGTACTAGTGTATTAGGCATTGGCTTTTATGTAAATTACTAAACATGACCCAGGACTTCTAAAAGGTCAAACTGCAACTGAATTGTTTTTTTTTTTTTTAAGTAAAAATAAAATCTAAAAGATATACAGTAATAATAGAATGTTTTAAAGACTAGTTGATGGATGAGTAGTCTTCAGTCCTGCTGCGATTCCTCAGAGCTTCCATAGTGCTTTGTTTGCTCTTTCAAAGAATCCTCAGTGTCCTGTACACAACAGAGTACAGATCTTTAACTAAATGGCTTAGATTATGCTCTTAAACTCCCATAAGTGACACTTGGGTTCAGTCTGGTGTAGGGTTGTCATGGTACCAAAATTTCACTAGTCGGTATCAATACCAGTAAAATTCCACGGTACTTGGTACCAATTTCGGTACCAAAGCAAAATACAAAAACATGCTAATTGAACTACACACTATTAATAAAGTTAAATATCAATATAGAATGTCTTTAAAAAAAATTGTAATTCTGTATACTTCAAGTATATCATTATCAAAGCTACTAGAGTTATCCAGACAAGAGCAGAAATGTTTTTCTGAACAGTGTTAGCCACACATCTATTATTTTCTAACACATAAATTTCAGATATATAGGTCATCAAAAAGCATCTGATGTGTCAAACTGCACCATGTCCTCCCATTTACTTTTACCCCAATAAAAGTTAAAGCATTAAATGGTTAATAAGGGCTCCTGACCATATTAGCGTTAAACGCGCGTATGCTAACCATTAAGTAAGAAAAACGAGGATTTTTTTTTCTTTTTTTGCAATAATACACTCGAATTCAACTATGCTACAACATTCATAATGCAACTATCATAATTTTAAACTCACCTGCTTGAACTGCTTGAATGAATACTGCGGTTAAGCAGCCGCTCTTCCTGAAAGCACGTTTAATCTATCCCCACATAAATTTTAGGAGTGCGGCTTTTACACACTTAGCGGTAATAACACCGAAAGCGGAAAACGAGCGCCCGAGAGAAATACATGTATTTCGCATACTATACAGTAGGTAAGTATGCGGTTTCGGACGCAGCCATGGCGACCGGCGGAGCTGCTGCTGCTTTGGCTCCGATGTCTTTTTGTTGCACGGTGCACATATGAAATGTTCCCGACTGACTACCTGTCAGGCAGTGCGTCAGTACCGGGTTGATCCGGTAATATC
Organism: Ictalurus furcatus; assembly: GCF_023375685.1. Taxonomy (NCBI): domain Eukaryota; kingdom Metazoa; phylum Chordata; class Actinopteri; order Siluriformes; family Ictaluridae; genus Ictalurus; species Ictalurus furcatus. The sequence goes on along the minus strand of NC_071260.1, from coordinate 19,131,649 downwards.
GGTACTTATGAAAATCTGGTACCGTCAACTTTTTTTTCTTTTTAGTACCGTCTTGGTACCGAAGTACCGGTATATGGAGTTACAATACATACGGTACTATATGTATAACTATGTATTCAATTTGTTTAGCTGTATTTGCTAAATAATTCATAGTAGTTATTGAATGACATGATTCATAATGAATAGATGAATAATAAACTGAGTTATGATTGACAATCAGACAAATATGTGATACAATGAAAGAGACAATGCTTTATAGACAAATATATCATGAGAGAATAAGAGGTGGTTCATTTAGTGGCAGATTTTTAAGAACTCACACTGAAAGAAGATAGAGAAGAGGGGGTTGGGGAGGAAACCTTCAGCTTCTCCAACACTGCTGATGCTCTTTTATTACGCTGAGTATTCCACCTTTTCAGCATCTGAGCTGGAAAACATTAAAAGGATTTCTTTTTTGTGATGCATGCAAATCAGACAGAGAATACAGAGACTAGTCAGTGCACAGTGTCATATATAGTACTTACTATGTTTTCTTGAACGGTCTACTGCCTTATGCGAACTGAGCATGGCAAATGGGTGATAGGACAAGGAGAAAGGATGAACGATGTTGGCCTGTGGAAATCGTAGCAGTGGAGGTGAGATGATATAGAAGCTCGATAATCCAGTCGTGCTGGGTCAGAGTTCAGCAGTTTTCTATCCCTGCAAGGATTTCCATTCTAGAGCTGTGTACTGGTCAGCGTTACTCTGCCCATTGTTCTGTCTTAGTAGTTACTGTACTATCTTGTGTTGTTTGCACGTGCACTTTATGTAGAATTTTATTTTATTTTTTTTAGTTCTGTGTCGTCTCATGTGGTTAGTGTGTTGTTTTATGTAGTGCCATGGTCCTGGAGGAACGTTGTTTCTTTCTCTATGTACAGTACCAGCTGTATATGGTTGAAATGACAATAAAAAGCCACTTGACTTGACCTCACCAGGTTAGTAGGCAAAGTTAGCAAGTTTAATAGGTGTGTAAATGAGCAGGGAAATCACCAAACTGTGCTGGACCCTGGCCCTTCAAAGGTTCAGCCCTACAACTTTGTGTTCTACAACATAAAACATAATACTTAATAAAGTATTGTTAGATTATATACTTTCTGATATTTACCACAGAGTTTTTGGATTCTAAAATCTAATTGGTCAGAAAGTGTTGATTAATTTTCTATAATGGCACGGCTCATACAACAGTGCCATCTGTAATTGGTTTATGTTAATGAGAAAATTCTAATACATAATTGTTTCTATAGTAACAGCTCAGTCGTGGGGACTTGTATGGCAGACACTCTACATAATCTAAGAATAATAATGAACAGATTAAAACATTTTCTCTGTTGTCATTTTACAAAGAAAAAAGTCTTCAGAACAGAGGACTTTTCACTTTCTGAATTTTTGGTATCATGACAAGCTGATTGTTTATTTATTTATTTAGGCTCATCATCCTTTGTCTTATTAACTTATTAACATGCTATAATGTATAGTGTAACTTGTGTCCCAGATGTACCACAACATTAAATGGTTAAAAAGTATGTTCATTAATAAATTAAAATTAGCTGTGATACAAGAGGAATAAAATGTGCTGTCACTGGAAAATAACTTCAAGGCCGTATCACACCACCCTATCATTCATTTTTACTGTAACAGTATGCCCTGTTGTTTTATTTCTTACATATTTTTAAACAATGCACTTTTAGAAATTATTATAAATGTTTTTACTTTAGTGTCTGGATGAGGGCAGGAAGCAGATGGCTTGCAGCTATACAGCGACAGGATCTCATTTACAGGTAAGCTATTCTGAAATGAAGAAATACAAGTATTTTTTCAATGACATGGTTACCAGAATGAGTCTTATATATTTATCTATCTATCTAATAGATGTACCAAAAGCATCCCTGCAAAGGATGAGAGGATTACTGCCTCTCTTTCCAGTCGATTAGGACAGTGACTGTGGCCGGGACTGATGGCTCCTCTACAAAGACAGTTCACAGGTAAATATCTGCCAGTAAGCGTAGAACTGCCAAAAACGCTCAAGATGCAAAAATAATGAGCAGTGTAACAATTTAATTTTTAATAAATCACATAAAACACATTACTCACATAAGTTCATTCGCATCTTGCCCCTTTTTCTCATTCATCCACCATAAAGCCACACTTATGGCTAAATCAAAATGAGCCTGTATATAAAGACAGTCAGTCAGACATAAAGTTTGCACTTTCTGTTATTGTACCTATATATCATTTTACACATAATTAGTGATTACTCATTAATTTTATTTCAAGTCAGAACACTTACATATTGTGTGTTTAGCAGTGATATGCTTTAATGGTTAGTATTAGTTAGTAGAGAAGATTCTCTCTCTGCAACACTAACATAATATAGAGTACAAAATTATACATATTGCACGTATGTACTGCGTAAAATTGTCTATTTATTTAATCAGATTCTTACCAGATCATCCAGCATCGAGGAAGAGCCTTTCCCCTTCGGGTCAAAGTCATTTTCCCTGAGCTTTTGTCCAATATAATGACCACTCATAAAATAAGAAAGGTACTGTCTTTTACAGAAGTCACATTATTAACAACATGCATTGAATGTTTTAGTGATTGCTGCATCTTACCCATACATACATACATACATATATACACACATACATATATAGTTATAATCATACAATGTCATTATGGTGTTGAAACTATGCCAACATGCCCATGTTCAGTGATCTTCAGATTAATAGACTTTAATCACTTTAATAGACTTTAATTTATCTTTATAAATCACATTTATTATCGAAGGCCTCATGGGGGACTTACAGCAGAGCTTCAATGTTTTGCTTCAATTGTCTGGTTTCCATGTTTCACATAACCAACAAAACAATCAGGACTGGATCAGGTGGACATTTATTTCCAAATGTGCACACTGAAATAATATTAAAGAAAAAAAAAGCACTGTACACTAAAAGAGAACAACATTAACCTCATGGTTAATCTGTGTCTAAGGGCTATAATATTACACAGTGAAAATGTGAAATCCTGTTTTGTTTTGCCAAGTACAGGAAAATCAGCCTAGGCATACGACTTCAAAAGGACATCTGTGAAGTCCAATACAAACTGAAATTTACAAGTTACATGTTGAAATGTGTGCAAATTGTACATTCTTTCAAAATCAGTACACAAAAATTAGTTTAATCTGGGTGAAAAAAGACTTTTAATCTGACTGAAAGAATAAAACAGTCAAACTCACCAAAAGCTCCTGAACACGTTCAACACGAACAAGAAAAAAAACCAACAATCTAACCACTTGGTACGGTGTATTATATAAGGTGCAAAGACAACTCTATTCTGCAGCAACAGTACACATCTCAGGTGAACACACTATCTGAATTATTCATTCACTACCTGACAGGCACGTCAATACTCTATTGGTAACATAGCAACCAATACAGAGATGGAATTTCATAGGCCACTTAAACAAAGTGTTCTGCAAATTACACTGTAATGAGAGGTCATTTAAATTATAAAAATGCTAATGCAAAAATATATTGAGATATTAAAAAAAAAAGAAATACAATTAAAACAAAGATGAACTGTATGTTAAATGTACAAATTCTATTCACAGTGTGTACGGGGGTTTACTTAGTGGTTTTCTTTATGTTTTTCTTTTTGTCTTTAAACACTGGAGAACTTAAAAATCTGGTGTCTGAGAATTTGTCCCCACGCCTCATTTTGCTGCAAAATGAAGAAATTAAATATTATTATGAATAATAATAATAATAATTTGTAAATAGTAAAAGCAATGGGAACCTTACAATGCAGCTAGAACAAAAACATTTCATATATGGAAGATTAACCAAACAATTCTCACCAATTGAGAGTCGGCTCCTTGTATGACACAGCAGCTGCCCTCCTGCGGGATCGACTTAATGGATTGGCTGTCAGGTCTGTGTTTGTTAAGCTCTTCATTGCCCTCCCATCTATAACTTAAACATAAAACACATTAACTATAGGTAAAAACATAGCTCAAACTGTGATCTGACAAGCTTATTATTATTAGCCTCCATGTTCCTCCATTTTGGTAATTTCTCAGTTTCCACCCACTATCTAGCTCTCCCCTATCACAGAACAGCTATCAAAAGGGGAGAGTAAATGATTGTGCTTCCTCTGAGACACATGAAGCCATCCAAGCATAGCTGAACACACTGTGAGGAAGTGCTAACTGCACTCTTCCACATACATGAGCTCAAATGCCCACAATTGGATAGTGTTGCTCTTACTGACAGAGGTGAGAATAACACCATCCCTCCCACTCAGAGAACATAGCCAATTACAAGCGGTTCGACTCCTGACCATGAATGGCTATGGCATAATCAGGATTCAAATTTGCGATCTCCAGACAATAAATGTGAATTCAGTTGCTACTCCCCATCTGACAAGTTTGTTAAAATCTATATTTACCTGGAGATTGGTGTGACACATTCAACCCAGGTTCCTCATAAATGTCCATAGTTTGTGATGAAATCTTTTGTGAATCCCTCTGGTTAGAGACAGCACTGTCATAAGTAAAACTCCCACAAGAGTCAAAATTGAGGGATTCCCATGGAGGCCTGTCCTCAGAGAATAATCCACTGTGTTTCTGCTTAAGCTGCTCTGCTTTTCTTGGGGTTGACTGGCTGTCACTGTCATGATGAGGAACAAATGTCCTATCTGTAACAAAAGAAATCCCACTTTCTCTATTTGCAACTAAACTCTTTTCATTGCTGCTGAAAACCAGAATGTTTTCCTTTCCCTTTAACTGCGAACTGCAATTGGACAAAACAACATAGGTTTCTCTGCACTTGCTCTTGTGGTTTTGGATACTGTGACGCTTTGGACTGACATACTTTGAATTTATGCAAATGTCATTAATGGTATCCAAGTCATCATTATGGTTAAAGTGTCTCACATGAGCGCTGTTTGTATCCCCAGTCTCAATTACAGGCTCATCCATAAAGGCTTCCTCGAGAGCAGAAGAATTGAACCCTTCTGTTTCCCCCTTTAATACGTTAGGGGAATTGTTGTTTTTATTTATATTGTCACCTGGTACTGGAATTATTTTTGGTAAAATTTCATCAATTGGAGTAGAGCTATACTTGTGTCTTCTTTTCTTTCCAGATGAATTTTCTCTTGTTGAAAAATTCTTCTTTCTTTCTTTCATCCCTATTGTCTTGGGCTTCTTGGCTTTAGTGTGCCCTATTGGAGAACGATCAGAGGAATTTTCTAAAAGCTTTTCATCACAGACAGCCCTTGAATGTTTAGAAAACCTTTGGATTTCAGGTTGATGACACACCTCTTGCTCTGATTGCTGCCCCTTAATCATTCCTGAGGTACACTGTGCGTCATGTATGCTTTCCAAAGTCAGTGCATTTGTTGTTTCCCCAGATGGGTCATTTGCATGAATGTCTAATGTACGATTCAAGAGGTCACTGCAGGCAGACACCTGACCTGTATGGATCACATATGTTCCTCTGTTTCTCAGTGTATCGCATTCTTCTTTCTGAGAGAATGACTGAGTTGACTGTTTGCTTTGACATTTTTCTGCATGGACCCAGATTTCCTTGTCATCAATGTGAACATCAATTAATTCAGCACTCTCCTTTACACATTGATCCATACTGAAAGATGACACTTTAGTCTGTCTGCACTGTGGTGGGATTACGTATGTTTTCCTGCTGTTTGCACTGTTGTTCTCGGGTTTCAGCATTTCAGCTTCATGTTCAGTGCCTTTGTCTTTAGACACATTAAACTCGGATAAAATTTCCTTGCTCCTTCTCTGATTATTTACTTCTTGGTCACTAAAATAATCATCTAAATCATCACTGGTGCAAATAAAGCTGGACTCATGTGGAGAGATTACGTAAATTTTCCTTGTATCGGTTTGTCCTGCAGCGTATTTTTGAGAATTCAGTCGCCTGTTGCTTTTTGTGTTACGAGAGGTGACATGAGTCTTTCTGCGTGCAGTGACTGATTCTTTCTCCTCCTGCAGAGACTCCACTCTCTGAGGCAAACTCTCCTCTTCATTGCTGCTAGTGAAGGTGTGTGTACTTGTTTGGAGTTGTGTTTCGCAGGATGTTTGCATAGACGTACTCGCAGTTGTATCCTTTAGACAAGACGACTCCACGGCTGCTTCATCATAATTAAGCACAATGTGCTCTCTACTCCTTGCTGAATAAGACTCACTGATTTCTCTAGTTTTTCTCTGAGCAGCCTTACAGTTTTTCTTTGGCTTGGTCTGAACTGTGACAATTTCAGCGACATTGTCAACTACAGTCATCTCCATCTCTGAGTCGTAAAGAGTATTTTGAGGTGCTGTATGGTCAATCTCTGAACTGGGAGGCTTATCCTCTCGTTTAGGTGAAGAACTATGATGTTGACCATCATTCACCATTGAAACATTTCCACCAGGACCCTGGACGTTCTTCTGCTGCCAACAGTTGGATAGACTGGTTCGGTTTTTCTGGTCAGGTACCAATGCAGGTAAATCTTTCTCAGTCTGAGAAGCATCTATAAACCAAACACACAAACATAAATCACCCTACAGCACATTATCAGGCTATGAGACATGCTAATGCACAAAGGTTATAGTATAGTTGTTTAACTGTGCACACAGGTGTCCGTTTCACATCATGTAATGAATCCTAATACCTTCAGTGATCTCCGTGTCCCAGCTCTCAGCACCCTAATTTGAAAGAAGTTATTATTATTATAAATTGCAGCTTTGTTCCTGCAAAGATAATCTTGTGCATTGACCACCTACAGGATAACTAGTAATAGATTACCTCTTCTCTGGAAATAAGGTCCACTGCCTTAGCCATGCAGTTGATGGAGTTATTATAGAACTCACGCAGAACCATAAACTATGGAGTTGAAAGAAGAACTGACCATTATACTTGTACATTACATTAGCCTTCGTAGGAGATGTCTTTTGTTCAGATCATTGTGCAGTCATTCGAGACAAATACAAATAAAGAACTATTTGTGAAAGCCAAATTCACCCACTGGCTGGGAACATTAAGATCGGATTGAGAACCTTAAATCTAACATTTTTATTAAAAATCATCAAAAGAGCCTTTAGCATCACTGCGCATGTGCTTCCACTGTGAACTCCAGAGACTCACCATTTGTTTATTTTTATGACGCTGGACGGCAAGGTCAAAGATCCGGCTCTGCAGCTCTTTCTGTAAGCGCACTGTTTCTGTTTCAAACTGCTTGGATTTCAGTTTCTGGGCGACCAGAGCCAAGGCAAGGGCCTTGTTGTTGGTTTTCAAAGAGAGCTTGAAGAACGATGACGTGTCTGAAAGAAAACAGAATCAACAGTCAGACAGGTTAGGTTACATGGCATAGAAAGGCGTCATAGTGGCGCGGCGGGTATCGTGGCCACCTCGCAGCTTCCGAGTCTCCGGTTTGATCCCGAGCTTGATTTCTCAGTGCAGAGTGTCAGCTTGTGGGCTTACTGCCACCTCCCATGCTGATGGGTGGATTGGTGACACTAAATTGCCCCAGGTGAGAATGTGCGTGTGCATAGTGCCCTGAAACTGACTGCCGTCCCATCTAGGGTGCATCTCTGACTCACGCCCAGTGTTTCAAATAGGGATCCACCGAGACCCTGACCAAGATGAAGCTGCTACTGAATATGAATAAATGACATACAAAGGGTTATAAGGCAGGCAAGGAAATCCCCAAACAAACATGGAATTCTTACTGTGAATTTTTGTCTTTATCTTGGCAGCAGTCTGCTTTATTGTGTTTGGCTTCTTCTCCATCGCCACTGCAAGAGTCATTGCAGTTCAGGCTGCGTGATGGAAATGAGACCGTTAGATACCCTACAGACGTTAATTAGTTAACATGTATGTTTCAAACGCTAGCAATAACCTAGCTAGCCTAGGCACTTGACTGTTTTTCGATACTTCTAATATTTCTAGCTAGTTACTTAACCGCATTTATGCAACCGTATTTATTTACTTGTCTTTTAACATATCTACTGTACATTAACAAATTAACCAAACAGCACAGTTAACTAGTTCCACTCTAATGTTGTTACTGTTACAAGCTTGATCAGGTAGTTAGCAGCTGGGTTGATATAAACGTTAATTTACGTGAATTAACAAATTAGTAGACTAGACATTTAATTGAGAAAGATCCTATAAGTTAAAGTATCTGTCTAAACACCTATAACTAGTACAATGTTGACACGTAAACTAAACTTGTACACGAACCGAAATTAAACGTTAGCGTCGATTCAAACCTAAACAGTGCCGCGGAAACTCGAACTCTTCTTCGTCTCCTCTGCTCGCTGTCTCAAACGACCAGCCGAACGCTCTCTACTGCCCCCTGCTGCACAATCTCAAAGTCTTCTTAATTTCGGAGTTTTATATAGTAAAGCCCGACTTTAAATTCCATAATAAATATGGTGGACGTTTCTTCAATTTTTTTTTGTTTATAAAAGTGTAAAAAGCAGATATATTTTATACAATCGTTATTCAGCCAATAAACTGGGACACGTTAATAAATTGGGACTTTTATTTTGAAGGATCCAGTAAATTGAAACAGGAAGCTTATCGTTTTTGGTAGCATTCGCTTTACACCCCTCCATATGATTACCTGTTAGCTATTAAGAAATCTGACGCGTGCACTAAATATATCCTCGTTACATATCGAGGGTGAATTGTACTATTCAGTCACTAAAATAAGTACCTCAGACTTTAGTTGAAATGGAAGGACAACGCTGGTTACCCCTGGAGGCTAATCCAGACGTATGTAAGCTTTTACTTTCATTCAATGTGCTAACTAGATTAGCCACGAAATGAATCAAATAAGAATTCTTTTACTGTGACTCAGTAGTTTGGGCATTAAGATCGCACTGAACCTGTACTTCAGATCACGTTCTTGAGCTTAAACTTGAGACATTATTTGAGTTCACTGATTTGTTTGCTGTCTCTTCCAGGTAATGAACCAAGTGAGTAGATGGCTTGACTCGGTTCTGGTCTTCTGCTAAGCCACAGTCAGGTGTAGTCAATTGAAGGTCTTAATTGAGGCCATGGTGCTTATTTCTTATTATTTATCACCATATATACACCAGTCAGAGGTGAAGTAATAGCACAATGTCCTAGTCTTCTTCACGATCATCACTGAGAGGCAAACGCCCTGATTCACCACTTCTGCAACCCCTACTAAAATACCATCTGCTTTCATCTTTCTGACTTATTATGTCTTGTAGTTTTTACGACAGTTGGGCTTAGTTCCTAGCTGGCAGTTTGGAGATGTATATGGTTTGGACCCAGAGCTTCTTACGTTGGTGCCAAGGCCTGTGTGTGCTGTCCTGCTCCTCTTCCCTGTCACCGAAAAGGTACATCTCTATTGTCTTTAGATGGCTCATGCACTTTAAAACTTTTTTTTTTTAATGTCCTCTCAATAATTTGTTAATTGATGTACATTCTGATGACTCCATTAAGTCTGAGTGTATTATTCACTTTAAAGAATATTCTTCAGTAACTACTATAAACTATCCAGGAACCGTAGTGAAACTAATAAAATACCAACATGTTTAAGAATATGACCTATAATACGTATATACACTGTAAATAGTTGTCAGTGCATTAGGCACACACTCAACTCCACCCAAAATTCCAAGATGATATGTCACATGACTTGGGTGTGTGTGTGTGTGTGTATGTATGTATGTATGTATGTATGTATTTATTTGTGGTATAAACCAACACTTCAGGCTTCAGTTAAACATTGGAATAGCAAAACAAGTGTCCTTAAATGTGGTGTTATAGTTTGTGCTGGGTGTGCCAGTTTTGGCATCTTGCATCACCCTGGAATTTTTAACCACAACCACTTTAACCATTTACAGGGATTGGTGTGAGAAACAAACAAAACCAAAACAAAGATCACTGGCAGTTTTTTGATCATGGCAAATGAAAACAGCTTCAGGATTACAGAATTCAAAGGTGAATGGCAAGAACTGCTGAAACAGACAAGCTGCTTCAAGTCACCATTGGGGTGCAGAAAGTCATCTGAGAACACATGACTTATTGAGTTGTTCCTAGAAGAGCTAAACAGCATGTTGTGTGCCAAGAAATGTCAGTAAAAAAACAAGAAGTGTCTACTTCATGGACATGGACATTACAACTGAAGATTTGAGGAGTGAAATAGTTGGTTAGATCCTGATTATTTTGAGCAAATCTCAGTGGAAAGATCAGATTTCGGCGCAAGCAACATGGAGAAATCCTGTTTGTTATAAACAGTACATGCCAGTGGTGCTAGGGCAGTGGTGCTGGAAATGTTTTTCCTGGCACACATAAAAGCATCTGATACCCACTAATGAATGTTTTAGTGGCATATTTGACCTCCCATTAATAGCTACATAATGTCACTGAATGGTTCAAGGAACATCGTGGCAGGTTTTCATTTTTTCACTTGGAGTTACTTGGAGTTCCTAAGTTCTGGACCATGAATTAGGGTGACCCAGATCAGTCCTGTTCAGTCGTAGGACAGCAGATCTGGTTATGCAGGACACTAAGATAACAGAGTGATGACTCAACTCCCTCATTTACCACTTTCAAATGGCCTGAATAACACCATGGAATGGCAACATGCAACTGAATTGATGTGGCTAAATTGCCTTTATGATCATTTTGCTTAAACTTCTATAAATCTGTGTGTGTATATAAATGTGTATATACACAACCAAATGTTTTGGTAACTGTTGATCAGTCCTGAATATCGGCTTGGAGGAATTTTAGCCCATTCCTGAGTACAGAACAGCTTCAACTCTGGGATGTTGGTGTGTTTCCTCACATGAACTGCTTGCTTCAGTTCCTTCCACAACATTACTATTGGATTAAGGTCAGGCCTTTGACTTGACCTTTCCAAAACATTAACTTTATTCTTCTTTAATCATTCTTTGGTAGAACGACTTGTGTGCTTAGGGTTGGTGACTTGCTGTATGATCCATTTTCTCTTGAGATTCAATTGATGGACAGTTGTCCTGACATTTTTCTTTAGAATTCGCTGGAATAATTCAGAATTCATGGTTTCATCAATGATGACAAGTCATCCCAGCCCAGATGCAGCAAAACAGACAAACCATGACACTACAACCACCATGTTTCACAAATGGGATAAGTTTTTTATGCTGGAATGATGTTTTCCTTTCTCCAAAAAGTTCTATTTTGGTCTAATCCGTCCACAAAACATTTTTCCATTAGCCTTCTGGCTTGTCCACATGATTGTTAGAAGTAGACTCGAATTTCGCTATTGCTCACTTCTGGTCTAAAATTTTAGCAATGCAGAACTTACAGAGCTTACAAACTGCAGATTTATCATCATTCCACACATGAGACATCATTTCCCGCCCTCTTTTAATTGACAGGAAATAATTGGCCCTGATCATCGGATGTTTAATCTATCGGCTGATAGCGGGAACAATAGCCTTTATCGGTCTTTATTTATATAATATATAAAATATAGCCTTTATTTATGTAATATATAAAAAATATATAAAATTTGTTTTGATGTGGGACCAGTGTTTGATTTTGGTCCCCCTACTCTTCTTATAACGTAATGTAGTAGTACTGTACACGGAGTACTTTTCTAAACTAAATCATTATTCTATAGGGCACACATGACAGGATTATAAACTGCAGATCATGTTAAATAGTCCTTCTCCAGGCCAAATAGGTGTTACATTACCTGAGCAGTGTAATAGGAAGATATTAGGCGGTTTAGGTTTCAGCTTACTGATATCCTGCCATGAACAGAGGCAAGGTCTTGGTTAACTTACACAAGTCAACAAACCTAGGGAGAGAGAGGGGAGATTTCCAAAAACTATTCAAACATACTATCATATTCCAGTTTACTTCTGTACTTCAGGAAGTGACATGAGAAATAAATTGACCTGAAAATGACACATTCTACAGACATATTCTATATTAAATGCACAGAATGTATTTAGAATTTGCCATGAGGTGTGCACAGATCCTTTGAATGCAAGTTGGTGTGTGATTCAGTGCATCACTGCCAGTGATCGATGGAATCACTAATTTCCTGTACATAATTATTATTTTTATTTATTTATTTTTACAGTATGAGTCATTTAGACTGGAGGAGGAAGCAAAGATTAAGGCACAGGGACAGGAAGTGCCATCAGAGGTGTACTTCATGAAACAAACTATAGGAAATGCATGTGGCACAATAGGGCTGATTCATGCAGTAGCAAATAACCAAACACATCTTGAGTTTGGTAAGTGATTGTTTCCTAAGCTAGTAAAATGGAAATTGTGTGTTTATGCATTCAAAGTATTATTTATCAATATTTTTTTCTTTTTGAATTGTATGTATGTATGCATGTATGTATGTAACCTGATTATAGTTTTACTTAATGTTATATTTTGTAATATTTGTAATAAATTATGGGCAATTGTTGTTTCTCAGAGGCTGACTCACCACTGAAGGTGTTTATTATGCAGTCCTCTAAGATGAGCCCGGAGGAGAAAGCAGCCTTCTTAGAAAAAGATGAGGTTGTTTTAAATATTGTGCTGTTGTCAAGAGACACTGAACTAAATTCAATAACCTGTTGGTTTGGTAGTTGAAATAGTCTTGTGAAGGTTTTTTGAATTTATTTATTTAAAATAATATACTCTGTGTGTGTGTGTGTGTGTGTGTGTGTGTGTGTGTGTGTGTGTGTGTGTGTGTAATATATGAGTGTATATATATCTCTTTTTGCCTATTTCAGAGTATCCGTGTAACACATGAGTCAAGTGCTCAGGACGGACAGACAGAGGTTGGTTAAATCCTATGACAAGTTGAAGTTGTGATGAAGACATCTTTTAGTCACATGAACTGTAGGTGGATGACAAAGTTAAAAAACAACATAAAATATTTGAGTAATATCTGGACTACCACAACAGCTTCAATGAGCCTTGGTATAGATTTTATAAAGGCTCTAGAACTGTTCTATTAGAGATGATTCTTCTAAAAGGTATTCCCTCATTTGGTCTTTTCATGATGATGATGATGATGATGATGATGATGGTGGAGTGATGACTAACTGATATCTAACACATTAGTCCAGTAATGTATAGGTGTTCAATTAGGTTGAGATCTGAAGGCCATAGCATATGATTTACATTGTTTTCATGCTCATCGAACCTTTCCATAATCTCTCATGCCCTGTGGATGGGGACATTGTCATTCTGGAAAAGACCACTCCCATCATCATCATAGCATAATGGTGATCAGATAGAATAACATTGTATTGGGGCAGGTGCTCCTAAACCATGATCCCTACCTCACAGCATAACCTAGACCTAGATATCATATGAAAATCATTTATTTATTTGTATCTTAAGAATGATTTGTTTTTTTAAATTTGTCGCCCAGGGGCAACCCCTAAATGTTTTATGTAAAACCCTGACAGGATTTCCATGTCATAAAAGAAAGTCTGTAGACTTAGCTATGAATAAGGCAAGAAAGGTGAACTCATGTGTTACTTATGATGCTTATAGGCAGTATTTTATCTGATCGAAGCATCATTCTCCAGATATGAGTGGTGTATGTAGACTCAAATTGTCAAACAGTCGTGGTTAATCTCTACATTTCTTTCAAATTTGTCTCGTCTAACAGGCTCCAAGTGTCGATGAAAAGGTGGATTTACATTTTATTGCCTTTGTGAATGTTGGAGGACATCTATATGAGTTGGGTAAGTAATTGATAGTATTTATTTGCATTTTTTTTTATATTATTAAATCGATCAAATCATTACCACCGAACACCCCACAACCATGCCTTTCCTATTGCATAATTGTACAAAATACGATAATGGAGATGTTAAGCAATTCATTTGGCTGCTTTGCAGATGGCCGGAAACCTTTTCCAATAGTCCATGGGAAAACCACCGAGGACAGCTTCCTTGAAGTAAATATATCTTGTATATGATTTCCGTTAAACACTTTTTCTCAGCTATTCAGATCGCTATTAAGATAAACTACTCTGATATTTGTGTGGTGATGAGGGGGATTTTAGATTATTGTAATTTAGGACTGTTTGTGTAATGAGCTCTGTTTGTTTGCAGGATGCTGCAGAGGTCTGTAAGAAATTCATGGCACGTGATCCCCAAGAGCTCCGCTTCACTGTTGTGGCCCTCTCCAAAGCATAAAACACTCACCTCATTTCTGTTTACTCAAGAAAAAAACTGCCAGCTATTCACAAGTGCTTAATGTTAGAATGTTTGCATTCTTACATGGCAGATTACATCTTTAATAAAATGGTCATTTGCTAATATTTTGCTGCAAATTTCTTTGACCTGATGTCTCATTAAGAATGAAACACAAATAGAAATTGAATGTGTCCATGCACGCATTTATAGACTTTTTTTAAAAAAATGTTTAATTACTGCCTGAATTGTAACTATGCCTTTTCTGCTCTGTGCAACATATTGACACCTTAATTTAAATTAAACCCGAATGAATTAGTGATTTCTATAAACACCTCAAAAGAACAAATTATAAGTGTAAAATGTGCTCCAGATAGATTCTCTTTTTTTCTGATGCCCAAAATTACATTAAAGGTTAAGCTCTTTTGTAAATGTTGACTTGTAATGATTTGTCAGATCCACATTTTCCCGATGTTGGTGTTTGCTTTTGTTCAACATTTGAAAAGCATTGCCTGGACTTTTTTTTGTTTGTTTGTTTGTTTGTTTTTTTTACAATCTTCAGCTGTCCAGTTTCTGTGAGCCAGTGCCTATTATAGCTAACAGGATTGGAACTGGATGTGATCTTGTACTGTTGTAGCCCATCTGGCTCAAGGTTCAATGTGTTGTGCATTATGAGACGTTTCTGTGCACCATGGATGTGAAGAGTGGCAATTTGAATTACTGTAACCTTCCTGTTTAGTTCAAACCTGCTTGGCCATTCTCCTCTGACCCCTCTCTCTTTCTCATTAACAATGCATTTCCACCCACAAAACTGGAAAAAAAGAATTGTTTCCTTTTTTTGCACCATACTGTGTAAACTATAGACTGTTTTGCATGAAAATCCCTGGAGATTAGTTATTGAAATAGTCAAATCAGCCAGTCTGGCACCAACAACCACACCACTGAAAACATATTTTTCTCCATTCTGATTTTTGGTGTGAACATTAACGGAAGCTTTTGATGATTTTATGCATTGTGCTGTTGCCACATGATTGGCTGATAATTGCATACATGAGCAGGGCTACAGGTGTTGCTCTGTGTGTGTGTGTGTGTGTGTGTGTGTGTGTTGGCTTTGAAATATAGTAACACATCTTCTTCTATCTGATGTAGATTGGTAAATTGCAAAACATGGGCAATACTGCATACCCACTGTTTTATAACAGCCAATACATCATGTGTTTGGTAGATATGCCATTTTATTTACTTTAATACCATCAAATTTTATACAAACGTTTGACTATAAATGTGCTGATGTGATGTGATTTTTCTTTCATTCCACTAGAGGGCGTGCTGGTAATATGAAATTCAGTGCATAGTAAACCTGCTAACATTTCTGGAGAGCATTATTTCTATAGAAGCGTGCATGTAATTTGTATGGTGGAAGTCAGGCCTATTATTATATTGTACGTTGTAGGAGCTCTTAGGATGGTAGAAATAACTCCGGTTTCAAGCTTTGTGTTTAGCTCTGGAATTAACAGGTAAGTCTTAATATATTGTTTGTACACTTCAGATGGGGAAAGTGCTTAAATACACTGATCATGTGCTGGACAGAGGCAGGGAGTGTGGGACTTTATATAGTACTTTTAGAAGCACAGATGGCTGGAGTTGTCATACTGCCCCACTAAGCATTCGTACAAACAGCACAGTTTTGTACAGTGCTGAGAAAATGTTTTTACCCCATCTTGATTTCTTCTGTTTTTGTGTATGTTTCATACTAAATAGTTTTAGATCTTCAAATGAAATACAACATAAAACAAATGCACCCTGAGTACACACACAATACTGGTTTTTATTTTATTTTTTTTACTGAAGCAAAAACAGTTATCCATCACCAATATGAAAAACTAACTGGCACCTTAAATTTAAAATCTGGCTGTGTTACCTTTTAGCAGTAATAACTGCAAACAAACTCTTCCGATAACTGGAGATCAGACTTTCACTTAGTTCTAGGACTAGGACTTACTCCTTTGCTTTGGATCATTGTCTTGCTGCATATCCAGTTGCGCTTCAGTTTCAATTTACAGACTGAAGATCGGGCATTCTCCTTTAGGATTTTCTGGTAGAGAGCAGAATTCATGTTTCTCTCATTTATTGAAAGTTGCCCAGGCCCTGAAGCAGCAAAGCATCCCCACACCATCACACTTCCACCACCATGCTTGACCGTAGGTATGATCCTCTTTTTGTGGAATTCTGTGTTTAGGTTTACGGCAGATGTAACGGGACCCCTGTCTTCCAAACAGACCTTTTAGCCAACTTCATGCCGTTGAAAAAATTCGATTTGAGTGTTGATTTGATTGAAATATATGAGATATACACAAAACCAAAAGAAATCAGGATGGGGCACATATTTTTTCACAAAACTATATAGTGGCATTGACATTTTAAAGTACTGTTTGCTATGATAACATGCAGTTTATCGTGTCTTCAAAACCATTAGCTGCAATTCAATGAAAAAAAGTTTAGTTTTAAATTTGATTACCACTCAAGTATCTTTCTTTCTTTTTTAATATATACAATATACCAGAGTGTACCGTGCACAATGTGTACGTTATTTTATATTATTTTATGATTATTTTGCAGTAACTGTATATTATGTAATTCCACCCTAATCCTTCCTCTTATTCACCAATCCAAGCCCAAACAGTAGACTGCAGTTTATTTCTGTATAGTTCTAATCATTCAAACCATGTGACATTTCTCTATTCAACACTGAAAAACAGTGATTTTTTTTTTTTTAGTTGAGCACTGGTTTTTTATTCTTAATTCATAAGGGGTTCAACTGAATGCTTTCAGGCTCTCACATATAAAGCTTCATTGTGATGGGCCATGATCTCTGGCAGGAGCCTGGTGTTGCTTGTGTAGGAAAGTACTGTGACATTGGGTTTCCCTATTGAATGATTAACAGGTTGCCAGATGGGAGAACCCACGTAACAGGGCTGTTAATGAGTGTGCGTGTATGTGTTTCTGTGTAAGAGGAAAGGGTAGTCCGTCACATGCTCACATTCCTTCACTAGACTCCATGACTCTGATTCTCATGGTACAGTCATTCTTGTCTTGCCTTAGTAATGAGGTCAGTTTGGGACCCAATTGGTTATGGTTTGCCTAACAAAAATGTAAAATCTTTTATGACTTATCATATGAGAAATATTAATGCAAACGTTCAGCATGTTTGCTTAATCTCCTTCATGTCACAGGATCTATCAGTGGGTCTAGATACACATTCCTTAGTCTAAGTAGTAACTACATACTTTTCCTATTAGTCTCACTGTAGTAGTCATTGCATTGTATGCCTTACGATGAATACCTAAATAATGGGAGAGGATTTAAAGAGATTAAAGTCTGGAATTCATTGGCATAGTTAATGATGTGCTGCACTGCATGCATCTGCACAGCTCAAAAAGCCAGATGCTTTGTGTGGGGGTGGTTATATTATGTTCTCACACAGCATTTTTTATTTTTTTTTACTTCCACTGGAACGTTTTATTTATTATTACCAATTATATTAATAGATCTTTATTATATTTTCTGTGAAAAATGTTCAGAATTTTAAGCATAAGAAAAATATTTTAGCAAAGGCTTAGATTTATTCAGATTATTTGTTAGGGTAACTTATGCTGATCATCCAAAGCAGTAAATCCACCTGCCTAATATTGTGTAATTCCCCCTTGTGCTGCCAAAACAACTTTGACATAGAGGCATGGACTCCACAAATCCCCTGAAGGTGTGCTGTGGTCTCAGGCACCAAGATGTGAGCAGCAGATCCTTTAAGTCCTGTAAGTTGTGAGGTAAGGCCTCCATGGATCAGACTTGTTTTCTAGCACATCCCACAGCTGTGCGATCAGATTGAGATTTGGGAATTTGGAGGCCAAATCAACACCTTGAACTCTTTGTCATGTTCCTCAAACTAAAGCCTTATTCCTGAATTTTTTTTTGCTGTGTGGCAGGACGCATTATCCTGCTGAAAAAGCCCACTGCCATTAAGGAATACCGTTGCCTTGAAGGGGTGTGCTTGGTCTGCAACAATGTTTAGGTACTGCAATTGGTACTACCTAAACATCCACAAAGTCAAAGTAACACCCACATGAATGCCAAGGTTTCCCAGCAGAACAATGTCCAGAGCATCACATTGCCTCTGCCAGCTTACCCTCTTGCAATAGTGCATCCTGGTGCCATGGTGCCCCAGGACTGTATACATGATGTAAAAGAAAATGTGGTTCATCAGACCACGCCACCTTCTTCCACTGCTCCATAGTCCAGTTCTTATGCTCACATGTCCATTGTAGGTGCTTTCAACAATGTACCAGGGTCAGCATGGGCTCTCTGACCGGTCTGCAGCTACGCAGCCCCATACGCATCAAGCTGTGATGCACTATGTGTTCTAACACTTTTCTACCCAGATGAGGATGGGTTCCCTTCTGAGTCGGGTTCCTCTCAAGGTTTCTTCCTCTTAAAACATCTTAGGGAGTTTTTCCTTGCCACCGTCGCCACTCAGTGGCTTGCTCAGTTGGGATAAATTCGCACCTTTAATATCTGTATACCATGTTGATATTTCTGTAAAGCTGCTTTGAGACAATGTCTATTGTAAAAAGCGCTATACAAATAAAATTGAATTGAATTGAATTGAAATTCTATCATAGCCGATTTGTGCTGTAGTAGCTGTTCTGTGGGATCGGACCACGCTAGCCTCCACTCCCCATGTGCATCAATGGGCCTCGGGCACCCATGACCCTGTTGCTGGTTGGTAGGTACTAACCACTACATACTGGGAACACCCCACAAGACCTACTGTTTTTGAGATGCTTTGACCCAGTTGTCTAGCCATCACAAATTGGCCCTTGTCAAAGTCACTCATAAACTTACACTTGCCCATTTTTTATGCTACATCAACTTTGAGAACTGACTGTTCATTTACTGCCTAATATATCCCACCCCTTGACAGGTACCATTGTAACAAGATAATCAGTGTTATTCACGTCACCTGTCAGTGGTTTTAATTTTATTGCTGATCTGTGTATAAAACAATAAACTGAGAGAAGCATCATTTTAGTCCTCTCAATCCTAGCATACCATTATCTTGCAGAATGTTGCTGTTGTTTGTTTCTTCTACTTTTTTCTGAGAATGTGTATATATGGGTGGTTCATAATATTGTTGATAAAGCACCTGTATAGCTGCATGTTCATTCCAACCAAGCAGGGGCCACACCTGTTCAACGGTGGTTTGAAAAAAGAGATCATATGATTAAAAAATTGCAACCAGATTTGTTCATGCTTGGTTGAAAATATAAAATTGTACAAGTCTGATCTAACTGAAGAGAACAAAGATTTCAGGATATTTAGGCAGCACCTACTGATCCCAGCTTAGCCAGTTTTACTACTTTTTACACTGCACTGTCCTGACTGTCATTACCATTTAATTTCAATGGATAGGCAATTACTGATCAATGATTTTCAAAGATCATCATTATTTTTATGTATGGTCACTTTTTCCATTTTTGTAAATACATATTTTCTGTTGTTACCAGAAATACATCATGAAGCTCATCTTGAAGCTCATATGAAGGCTTCATCTTTCAGATTTTGCCACTAAAAGTTTCCTGGACTAATTGCAAAACACAGGCTTACATTGCTCTCATATTTATTCCTATCTACATTGGCGTGAAAGAGTGACCTGTTCCTATTGTAAGAGGATATCATAAAACCTCTGCAACCTTGTAGCAAAGCAAAAATAATCTCCTATCTTCTTGATAAGACAAAACATTCTCTCACTGTCTAATAGAACATTTTTGTGGAGCTGTAAACAGCCCAAAGAACACACTGTAAAAGGAGGTATAAAAACTACTTGAGTATTTCCTCTTGTGCATAAGAAACAATAGGGTGTCTGGCTATATCCTGCATCAATTGCTTAAGATCATTGGAAAGGCATGAGGCTAGCACTCTATTCTGTATTGTTACATTCTTTTTAAATATTCTTGTTCTCTGTGGTTTGGCTGCTGGGCTCTGGCCCCGTTTGCAGAAGGGCTGGCAGAAAAGTGAGGTGAACCAAGTGAGCCAAGCCTCTGCTCCAGAAGCTACACCGTGTTGGTGTGTGGGTCAGTTTAGGATAGCAGCTCAAAGTATGGAAAATCGTTCCTATTGCACATTTTACCTTCTCACCTACTGTAGCTTCCTGTGTTTGTTCTGACTGTACATGTGGTTACTAAGAAGAGGTTTAGGAGCAGAGACTTCCGGAGTTCTCTCCAGAATGGACTTCTTTGTGTTGGTAAGTAACACTGTTTCTCTGCTAGCTTTATGGTGCAGCTCATCAAGTAGATCCCATTAACATGTGTTGATTTAGTTTTGTTGTGAGCTCTCAGAACTGTTTTCCCCATTGCAACAACTGCTAAAAAGTTTAAGCATCATCTCAGTATTGTATGCAACAGTGTATTCTCTGGTGTTCCAGAGAAATGATTATTTTCATGTAATGCATAGAAATTGTTTCTGTGCCTTGTATGTCCCTTAGGTTACATACCGATTATTAGGTATATACCTGTTATATACCTATTATTATATTATACCTTATATAATAGGTATCCTATTATGTGGCTGTCCTCTCTGTTAAAATCTCTATAGTATCTCTTCTCTTACATTAAAATCAGGAATGCCTTAAATCTCACCATAGCCAATGTAAAACAGGCTGTGTAGAGACAATAGTAAAAGGGCATATTTTTCTGGGTGTTGTATTGTTTTTGTTGTTGTCTGAATAGCTCTGTCGCTGTTGTACTGAAAACTGTTCTGCCCATTCCAGTAATTCTGGGTTAGGGCATTAAAAGCAACCAACTTTAGCTCATAGGATTTAGACACAGCTGAGCACAACATTAGAAAACATGCACACTGTAGATAATATCAATGGTGATAGGGAAGCATGTGAGGGACAGTTGTTATTTAAATGTTTCACGGTCACTGTGCTCAGAAATCTGAATGGCATAACATGCTGTGAGTGAGATTCGGCTGTTCAGTGAAGGTGAGGTTTTGTCAGGGCTAGTGCAAGCTCAGGGTTTTTAGGTCTGTTTCTGTTCGTAACAGGGCACTTTTGGGCTGATGCGTGGGCAGCAGCATTTCTGGATCGACACCCTGGTGTCACATCTGTGAGTCAGCATCCTGATGAGAGCAGTTTTTACATCGCAACTGCTCGCTGCTCCCTCCTGAAACTTCTTGTTGCACATGTTCTGCTGCTTGATTAGTCTGAGTCAGTAACGGCTGTGTTACATCACAGGATATTCATATCAAAGTATTTGATCTAGAGATGCACTGATACTAAATACTTTCTCAGCCGATACCAATAACCGATTATTCAGAGTGATATCGGCCGATACAGATAGTTCTGCCTTTTATGCCTTCTTTTAAATTAATAATAATTTATTCCACAATTCTGAAAGAAATACAAATAAAAACACTATTCTCTCCATTTCAACAAGTAGTTTCACAGTAACTGGTCTCATAAACAGAAAACACATTACTCTAATTAACATTAACACATTAAAGATTAAAGTAAGATTTCTCAACTTATTGAATGTTATTAATTCTTATTAACTGACTGAATTCTAAAAAACCTCCTGTTAGTCTCATATTCACTCACCACAAACAAAAGCATTTCTACTCCATCACTGACATCAAACTGGTAATATATAATATAAACTTTTTATATATATTAACATTAACTGGTTATGAAATATACTACTCTACACATATATTTTTCTGTTCAATATACACTTTTTTGTCAACTCATCTTCATTTAAATCTTTCAATGGTGTAATGGTGCTTTAATTCAGTGCGAGCAGCGCGCCCAAAAAAATGTAGACTCGACGCCGAAACTCCCATTTCACTGCTGCAGCGTCCAGTGTAATATTTTAGCAGTGCAAAGATTACAAACTGCAGTTTTGTCATCATTCCACACATGAGACATCATCTTTACGCACAGCACAAAATCAGTGTGTTTTCCCGCCCTCTTTTGATTGACAGGATATAATCGGTCCTGATCATCAGAAGTTTTTAAACTAATGGCTGATAGCGTGAAAAATTGCCTTTATTGGCCGATACCGATTATTGACCGATACATCGGTGCATCTCTAATTTGATCCATATCAAAGTACTGCACAGAGTGATACATTGCACATATTATGATGTACACATCTTTAAATGTATTTTTTTAACATTCAGAAAAGTCACATGGTAAAGATATATAGTACATACTGTATTGTGATGTTAGTATTGTAAGGTTCTATCTGAATAAAGAATGAATGTCCCAATAGGCTAACATTTATTTTTTGGATTCAGATGTTTACAGTAAAATGAGCATATTCTGGATTGTTTAATAGCAACCCGTACAAACAGAAGCTCAATTTGGTTTTGGTCAGATGGTTTTGTAAGTCAAAGGCGCATATTAAACATTAATGGAGGCCATAAACACATTTAGGTGGACCTTACAGTGCATCAGTATGTTTGTGAGATTGCTCATTCTTTCCCTCCTTCCAGTCTAGTTAACGAGATCAAGCCAGGCATAATCAAGATTATTAGCAGAGTTTCCACACCTACTGCTGGCCTGGTGAGTTCCTGTTTTTTTATTGCATTTTTTAAGTGCAAGCATAATTACGCACTCGAACACACCCTGTTTCATCCATTGGTGCTCTAAAAGTATGCAGCTGAACCAACCACAGTAAGACTAAGTGAATAAAAATGTAGAAATATCACATATTATCTACCCTTATTACAATTATATCAATTTGCTTATTATGGAAATGTAGAAAGAAAAAACGTTGGGGTTTAGAAAAAAGTTGAGAAAGAAAAGAGGAAAAGCTTGAGTAGGTGACTGAGCTATTTTAACCAACATTAACTACCGTATTTATTTAAAAAATAAAATAAAATAAACACTGTAATATTTGACCTTTTCTAAAGTACACAAATGTTGCCCAAAGACCTGGGTCAAGCCAAAATTGTGGCAAAGCATGTCATATTATATGTCATATTATTTGGTGCCCATTACTCTTTAAAACAGCAGGATATTTACCAAGGTAAACCTGGATAAGCATCTCCATGCCCAAAAAACATTACAGTGGTATTTCCGTGAGATAGATCCAAACCTGAAATTTACCAAGTATAAACTTTCAACTGGGAATTAAAATACCCTCACACAGGCATGCTAAAGAAAACATTTAAAAACATACCCAATTTAGAGTATATTTTTACTGTACTAAACATCCATTTGAATGGCTCTATGTTGAGATCCTGAACTGGAACAAAAATGTGCCATGAACACAGAACTCTCTATTTGCCTGTGTTTATGACTGGTGGAATTTATTTTTCCCCTTATTCAGGCCTCTGAAATCATATAATCACAATTACTGTCATATCATTCACATTCATAGGCTATAAATCTTGAATAATGAAGGTTTATTATGGTAAGACTCTCATTCTTTCCAATTTTAATTTATTGACATTGACTTGCGAGCTGTCACGTTATCCATGAGTTTGTTTCGGTTTGTCCGTGGACCAGGTTTCCATGGTAGAGGGTTCTATGTTCCAGCAAATGCCAAAGCTGTGGGTTTCCTCTCTGTCCCATCACATAGCTGATCCTCCTTTTAAAAATCTGGAGAGGAAACCTACACTTATGTGGTGTACTCCTGGGGCCGCATTAAAAAAGTCATTCTGCATAGTCCTTACATAGAGGTTGAGCTGAGAGATCATTGCACATAGCTCCGAGCTCTGTAAACAGGCTATAATTGAGCTGGGTGGATATATCTGAATCAAACCTCACCACTGGCAAAAGGGATTATTTTAATAGATTTTTTTCCACAGACCACCAGATGTGTTTACTCCATAAACTAATGTCAAACGTTTATTATAATTTTACGATGGAGTTTTATTGTGTTTTTGTAATTACACACAAGCGTCAGGGTGTTAGAGCATGTTCTTCCACATTTGCTAGGATACTTTGACATGATGACTGATAATACACAGTTAAACTGGTTTCAGTATGCTGTGGCTTGTTTTCAGGTAAGGATTTTAGTGTACTTTGGTGTACACACTTGAGCCCTATGAGGCGATTATAAGTCACTTCTGTTAACACTTAAGGTTATTTACATTTGACTTAACACACTGACCACTTAATAATTACTTTTGAATAGACTACATTCCTATGTGGATTATAATTGTTGGATGGGTGCAGAATTTTTCACAGTATTATATCTTCTGACTACAAAGTGAGCGTTTTTTCCCCCCCAAAAAGAATCATTATCTCTGCATGTTTTGTTTTACAGCTGAGTTTTAATTATGTTCAAGTAGAACTGGGTTTCATATGCCAGGCCTGCTGGAGTCTAATAAAAGGCCCACTCCGTGGGAATTGTCCATCTTAAATTACCTTAGGAATTATTTACCACTACAGTAATGTCATAGATTAAATGGGTGTGATTGGGAATTCACCAATTATGTTATTTTCAGCATAGTTTACATTCAGATATAAGTCACAGGAAAAGGAATGTACAGAACACCGTGTCTAGCTATTTAGGTCCTCCCAGTATGCTACCTGTATGACCTCTCTTGATTATTATTTTTTTTAATTTCCTTTACTACACCTGAGTCCTAGAGCTGTACTTTTTTGTACTTTTATTAATATTAAATACAAAAACTAGGGCTAAGAAAAATACAAATTCTTTGTCGAATGGGCAGTGATGCAAAGTAGCCTGATTTTTAAACTTAGCTATTTTTGTCAATCTGTGGCCAGTTAATTTATTATACTTTAATCCGAGTTGAAACATTTGTGTAGGTTTCTGTTGAAAGTTTGGTGGGACACATGAAAATGAGGTTACCCTGTCTTCCTATCAAAGTTTTAAAGCACATATTTGGCATAGGCACTTTTTACATTTGCTCGCAAAACAGATTAGCTAGAATAATGCAAATTTATGTTAGCTAATGTGTCACCAAATGTCATAGCTACATCATTTGAACTTAACTTTAACAACAATTTTCATGTCAATGCATAACGTCAACAATGATCATATATTACATGTGTAGAAACTGCTTGAAATGGAAGCTACAGTTAGTAACAAATTCTCATTATGACGACAAAGAACAACTTTGCCTATAGGAGCCAGTTTATCTATCTAACATTACAGCTATCTAGCTAAAAAGAATGCCCATAGACACAATACTTATTGCTAAACATTATCCTAGCTAATAGTTAGCTAGGATAGTATCTTTTATGAGAAGAACGCAAGAGAAATCTTTCCTTTTAATAGTTTCCTTTTAAAATTGAAAAGAACTAGCATAATATATTCAGCTAGCTATAAGATACTTACACTCCATTCATTAGTTCTTTCAATCCCTGATTGGGTAACGATTTCAAACTAGAGGTTTGCACTAGTGAAAAAAGTTGTGAGAGTGGGTAGCTTTTATTTTAATGCAGGCACAATTCATTAGTATATTAGACATGGTAGATTATTTGTGCAACAGTATGCGACACAATTACCATGCTCATTCATTCATCTACCATAAATGCTTTATCTTGGTCAGGGATGCCTTGATTTAAATTAATCATTTGTCTGTATTTTGGGAAATAACCAATTCAGTTTATTAGAAAATATCATGGACAGGTGCAAGAAAAAATAATAACTGCTTGAGCAGGCAGAATTGTTCAGATTTTCTGAAGAAGCAGGTGGGATTGGTCATAATTCCTTGAGATGTGGGTGTGAGTGGGATTAAAAAAACAACAACAAAAAACTATACCAGAAACACCTCTAGTTGAAACCTGCTTCTACAAGAACGTTACTCAGTCTGACTGTAGAATGTGATGATGCCTAAGGGTCTGTGGCAAAACTGTCATTTGTTTTAACCTTCACTAAAAGCGCAAATATTGACCGGTATATTTCCACTATCACATGTCGTACCATCGCTACCCGAACCTATGCATATGGGTTAAAGCACCCAAATCACCCTGTAATTATTTCAGGTTTTAATCCACACAGACAGATTTGCACAGATAATGCAAAACAAAATAGAAAACACAATTAACCTGACAGATCTAAAGTTATATCTGTAACCTAATGCAGAAACACTATGCATTATATTGTGTGTGCATGCGCATAATGTGTACAGCCAGCTGAAACAGGATTTCTAATGCATGCAAACCCAATGGAACAATTGCTTAGGGGTAAAATAGTTTGCATGTCAGTCACCTGTTCACTGTCATAGCAACCACAGTCTCCAAAATAATCCACCCCCTGCTGCTGCCACAGGTATGTCATGGCAGTGTGCAATGACAGTTTCTGGGTGTGAGAAGAGCATATACACTTATGCTTGTGTGTCTGTGTGCCTGTAAGGCGGGTCATAAAATGTATTTGAGTGCCTTGCATGACTGTGGGAGGGGCCTTTGCGAGACTTGTGATTAGACAACCTCTCAACTTTGTCCCAAGGCCAAGCTCCTCCTCCCACACATCTGTCACGGACTGAGCAAGCTCTGCCTTCTTTCTGTAATGTCATTTTATTTGCTACCTGAGGTACATCTTCTCCACCCCCAGCTGACCTCACAGAAGCTCTGAACTTTGGATGCAATGATTTCTGAACTGTGTGTACAGAGAATTCCTGTATGATTACAGACTGACACAGACGTTTGGCACATATTCACTCTCGACAGGACAACATCAACATCCTTCTTAAGGCTTGTGCCTGGACTTAAAGAAGCCCTTCTTTTTCATCCTGGGGACCTGTAGGACATATACACAAGTGCAACTGTCAGGTAAATTTTGTTTTAATGAGTTTAATCGGGTATATTTTGTTTGAATATTTAATGTATCTAAGTTTGACCCTCTATCAACTGCTGCGACATTGTTAAAAATGTTTGAATCCTGTTATGGCTTAGAACGTGTTGACAGATAGCCAGTGCTGTCCACATGTCCATGTAAAATGATCTTGTGCTACTGACCCTTGGTTTAAATTTAACTCAGTTGATAATCACATCTACAGCTTGTGCTCTGAAATTCAGTTAAACAATCTTTAGGTAGAGGTGTTGCAGTTTTTGTCACTTTTTTTTGTATTCTAACCCAAAGTTTAAGATTAGCTTATTTTGTTTGGAAAAAGACGACCTTTAATTACATCAGAAAGGAAGTGAGTGCCAAATCACTGTCACTGATATGAAATTAGAGTCTTGACTTGGCCTATCAGGAGATTATAGACTGAAGGAGGTTAGAGATTCCCTCAAGGTCGCATTGTTTTGTTGTATGTGTTTCATCAAGCTGTTTCATCAAGCTGTTTTAGCCTCAGAGTTGAATTTGCTCCTCACCTGCGACTAGAGTGAAACAAACATGGCATGTTGAACAACCTGTTCAGTTCTTTGACAGGTGTGTCTCTGGGTGGTCCTGCACTAACATGTTCACCATGCGAGCAATGCTGTCTTGTTTATGTAAAGCAACACAAGTGTTCTCTGTGTATTAATTATTGTGACAGCTTGACCCTTTGCTCACTTCTTTGCAATAACTGAGCAGGACATGAACTTATTAATTAATTATGCAATTATTTAAAATACACAGTTCTTAATAAAGAGAACTATTAGATAATTCATAATTGAACTATTATAAGCTATGCATTTCTGTTTTGTTTTCTCACCTAAGTTAAAGTGTGGTCAGTGTCACAACTGTGAGCTAAGTACAACAAAGTGAGCTTTGCTAATGACGGTAACCATGCCACACCTTCCTAGCCCTAGCAACCACACTGATCAGCTGTGGTTTATCTGCTCCCTGTGGTTTCTGTGTGTGTATGTGTGTGTGTGTGTGTGTGTGTGTGTGTGTGTGTGTGTGTGTGTGTGTGTGTGTGTGGTATTGTGCCTGTTCACTGTCAGGTCTCTTTCAGTGTAGGCAGGGTATTGCTTCTAATTATAGAATGGAAAGGTCACTTTTTGATAGTTGGGGTAAGACATGATTAGTGGGTTGTTTTTTAGCTTGTTTTTTTTTTTTTTTAAACACTCTTATTGTGTTGCTTTAGGTTCGTGCTTATGTTTACACTTTATAAACAACAGCCTTTTATGTTTTTCATGACATCTCTTAAATTGAAACCTGAAGCAAGAATAGGCTGGACATGTCAAATGGGAAGCTTATATAATTTCTTCTGCTTTTCAGATGATCGATCGTTAATAACCAATTACTGGATAATTAGTAATGACTGAATTTCGTTATGGATTTATAGCCATATAGGCATGTAGTGCACTTTAGTGTGCATAATGAATCCATATCGACAGTGTGCTTGCTTTTGACTCGCTCAGAGAACTTAAAACTATGGCCTTAATACAACTCTGCCATCTTCCCAGTTCTTTGCTAGCAAAAAAAGAAAAGGTTTTTCATAGCACCCAGATGGCAACAGAAGGAGATGTTAATATAAGGAACTGTCCAGTGCATTATTGCATCATTACTCATCAGACCATGAAAAGCAGGTATCTCAGGATAGGCAGCTTCCAGTCATAAGCATCTGGGCTTCTCCTTTGCTTTATTCTACTAAAATGTCAGCATATGTCAACTTGTGTAGTGTCTTTATATGTGGATTAGGAACAAATATACCTTGATTTGATGCCTAAATTGCAGGAAAAACTTAATCTCTTCACCTAGTAACATTTATCACCAGGCTCAGACTTACTTGGAAGTGCATACTATTAGTTCTTGGGTAGTTACTGAATAATTGATAATAATTACTGAATAATATGCTTTATGATGACGAGATGACTATTAACCAGAGAGATTAAACATTTCAACATTTATATGATGTAGGTAATGTCAATCAAATGCCTCACTGTCCCTTTACAGGCATCTTCAACCAGTAATAGCTGATAATCACATTTTAAGTTAATGGGAGTTACTGGACTATGGCCTGAACACATCTTGGTGAAATGTTAGATCATATTATTACTGTATCATAGTTCAGAGGTCTTTGTTGCTGTTTCATATAATGACAATGAAAATTAAAAGTGCCATATGAACTTTGCGCTTGGGTCAGTGTAGTCCTGTACTCAAAGTCCACTTCACAGATTTCCCCTTTCGCCCCCCAGATATATTTAGAGAGATAAATAGATAATTACATTCTCTATTTCATTTTATGTTTAGTAATTAGTATTAAGTAATTATATGTTCCTTCTTTGTCGTCGTCTAGGGAATTTTTTTTTGCTACTTTTATTTTTAAGCTACATATTTTCTGTTTAGGTCATACTTAGATATTTCTTAAACAATAATTAGCATGTAACTTAAGAAATTATGAAATATCTTTTAAAATATATAAAAGAGTCTGGTATGCAAGTTGAATTATGTAACTACACACCTAGAGCTGTCTCTCAAAAGCAACCAATCATTTTTATGGAACATTAGATCATTTTAATCCATCATTAGTAAAGTAACCTTCAGTAAAGCTTTTACCAGTCTTATAGTATTTGTCAAAAGTTTTTCATGTCTTGTCTGTGCGCTGGGTTTGTCTTCATTTGATTTTCAAATCATTTTATGTCTGCCCTCTCACTTCAGAGGCATTCAAACTATTGAAATTTGATACTTGAGTGAAAAGGAAGGGCAGATGCCTTGATGAATACAGTGTTTGCTCTTTGGGTGTGTAGTTCTGTATGGTCATCACTATCACAAGAGCACTGATGGAGTTATGCATTGCATAATTGTGAAGGGAAGGATTTTGGTGAATAGGCTGTGTCATAAATGGGCACACAGGAGGGTTGGGTTGTGTATGGGTGTTGGGCCTCTTGAACAACTCTCTTGAAAAAATAAACCTTCAGGGACATATTAGTGTCTTCACAGCTTATGTGTTTATACATGGACAAGATGTGAGCTATTAGGAAGAAGTGTTTGACATCAACATGACTGATGATAAATGGAAAATTTAACTGGAGATAATTATTTACCAGCTGAGTGTTAATGAGCAGTGCCATGAAGTCTTAATAGCTCAGTAGGCAGGGTTAATATATATTGTATGCATGCATGCATGCACACACACCCTTTTACTGACAACAAATTGACAAAAAATTGTTCTGAATGGAAGTATTCGCATTTTATAAAAAAAAAAATTCCTGCCTATTCTCACATCGCATTGCTTGGTAGGGCTTGGTGAGGTTTGACTGGCATGTGAAAGAATAACATTCTTTACAAGCACTATACACTATGACCAGAACACAAGCAATGCCATACTTAAACTTGAAAACCAGACATTCATATCATTCATAAGTGAATGGGTTGCCTCACCCTTAAAGCAGTCTGTCTGTCTTGTACACATACAGAGCATTTGCATGGGCTTCGGTGGTTTGGACATCCACCTGCTCTATCCATGATTGCATAGACAAGGAATGAGTTAGAAATGAGTTATAATAGTGATTTTATAATATTTGTATCTGTATGCATCTGGATGGAAGTATATGCCACTGTTTTTATCTGTATGACTACGGTTGTCTAATTGAGGGGTTGTGAATTCGACGAGTACTCATTGCATAATGAGTCAAGAGGAATTTTCCCATTTCAACTTTAGGTCAACATTTAAAAAATGGAAGGTTTTCATTTGAAATGAAAAAGAAGTAAGCTGTGTTGTATGTTATAGGCCCATTTTTTCTTAAAAACGCTCAAGATTAATAATCAGAATTTGCATTCTCATTTGCCTTTCTCAGGCCATCTGTATGAAGTAGATATTTAAGTAGACATCACATATAGTCTTAGCACATCTTCTATTTCAAACACAGATTCTATTGATAAAGCATCAAATCATTTAATGGATAAAAATATGTCCAATGTTCTGTACAAAGAAAAATAATTTAATGTTGTCCCAAAGGTTTAATTAATGGTTTTACCCCATTTAATATGCTTGTAAAATCTGAAAACCATTACATCTAAGATAAGGTTTTTCCCGTGGTTTTCTTTTAAGGGAAGGAAATAGCATTTTCCCCCTTACAAGCATTTTCCTTGGTCTTGGATGGCAACATACACAACCCATAAAACCAATGGAGCTGCAAGTGTCATGATAAGGTGGTAGAGCATGTATTTGTGGACCATCTATGATTGTTATAGTGGTTTCACATAAATGCCCACAATTATATAGCTGTTTCATTAAGTATTTATCACTTTTCTTTTGCTATTATCTCCTTTTCCCCACTCCTTTTTCAGCCCATCAGAAATATGAAATGGAGTATTGTGTATGTGGCTGAGAGACAGTACAGCACTCCATTTAAATCCATTTTTATATCTCTTTTTCACATGAGCTGATCATGTGAGTCCACAGTCAGGCCCCTAGGATTCAGAGCAGAAACCTTTCCTTTATTCTGGACTCATTCCCCAGGGAAATCTTTAGCTTTTGCAGAACACTTAAATTAATATTAGGCAGTCTGTGCTGATGTAAATTGTTCCTGAAATTTCCACACCAACATCCAGTGTGGACTTTGTTACAACCTATGAAAGGGAGACGAATTTCTTCCCCCCTCACAAGTTTTATTGGAGCAATAAATCTGTATTATCTGGTTGACTGAATACCTTGTTTAATTTACTTCAAAGCACCTGTTGTGTTTGTTCACCTACTGCTGAAAAGCCACAGGCCACAAAGCACCATCATTATCTTCAGATCTGACTGGCTGAAATTCTGATTTTAGATATCAGGCCAGAGATTAACCTTGTTACAATGTGTTGATGAGTTTTGTTTCATTCGAAAAATCAGTGTTACGGGGTGTTGGAACGCTGCCACTGTTGAGTAATTGATTTTCCATTGGCACGATATGTGAAGTTCATGCTTTTCTAGCAGGTTCATCCAGCTGTACCACTGTTATCACTTCAAAGGTTCCCTGGCATGTGCTGCTCCTGCTATTGTATTCCTAACGTCTCAAAGAATGTACCATATGGAGATGGTCTAGTCACACTGTGTGTGGCTTTTCTTTTCAAAGTTATTTAGCCCTTTACACTCCCAGAATAACCAAATACAAAATTCCCCACTGTTGCATCTACATTCTTTAGTTTAATTGTAGTTACTGAATAATATGCCTTAAGGTGAATAGCTGAATAATAAGCAGAGAAGTTAAAGGTTTAAGCCTTGTTGTGTAGCCTGTACCTTACTAAAAACACACTGGGAAATGAGAGCCAGTGTCAGGAGTTGTTATGTGCGGTGATTGGAAGTACATAAGAGTGCATAAAAATCCTACAATCTGCCTCTTTAGCTTTTATTAATGTTCTTATACATGTCACTGAGGTGACAGAAAGGACTAAGGAAGAGCAGATAATTTGCAGTCCAGTGGAGGCTCCTGGGTCCAATTCTACTATGTCAGTTAAGTTTATGGTTGCCCTTTGAAACCTTATGTGACAAAGAATTTTTATTATGATTTTATTTAGGAGTGGCCACACTTGTGAATGTTCAGGTTGTATGTATTAATGTGGTTACCACTTTGCTGTTGTAGTTGTGTAAGGCCTGTGTATATAGGCTGGTGAGAGTGACTGTGTTTTTCTGCCATCCTGCACTCACATGGATCCTTTTGTGCAGGGTTGTGAGGGGAGCCTGGCACCATTTGGATTGTGCTCTCACTTTCCAGCTCTTTCAGTCAGAATCACTGTATTCTTTTATTGTCCTTTTCCCACGCTGTGAGCAGTTAATAAAATACAGCTCTTATCTCATGCAGACATCAGAAGACCAGCAGGAGGATTAAAAATGTAAGTGTAAATGCTGCCACATTCCTGTTAATGTCAAATGTTCATGATTCTTATGTCATACACTAGCTGCACAGGGATGCATCGTTTTACTAATACGATCTGGAATGGATATCGTTAATAGTGGATTTTATTAGTTTTTCTGAATCTGTAAAACCTTTACCTCAACTGTTTCCAAACAGTGGTATGTGGATTATGGGCTCCTTATTACCTACTAATATATAATAAAGGGTTGCATAGACATGTGCAGGTTTCAGGGTCAACTTAAATACAATTAATGCTTCTGATATCACCCACCTGTCTGTATGATAAATATAATACACTAATAGTTACATTCATACCCAACTATTCTCTTTCCTGACAAAAAGATTTACAAGTAGGTTTTGTGATGAAGCTACAGTATTGAGTCTTTATTGTAATTGCATTTTCAGGTTCTGATAATAATCTGCACAGAAAGGCACAAGTTGATCCATTTTATAATGGAGCTTACCTAAACCTAAAGGCTTATGAGGGATTAGTAGGCAAATCAATTTATAAGGTGAAATAGAAAAAAACACATTGCTGATCTTTTGACATGTATAGCACATTTAACCTAGGGAATTCTAAACAGATATTGCTCTAAATCCTGGTTTCTGCTCAAAATTTAATTTTAAGCATATTCACTCTGGCATTGCAAACAAATCCTGTTAAGAGTGGAGCAAAGTGTTTGCATGAAATCTTAAAGCACACAGTAACATGAGCACATAGTTGATATTCTGCATTCACTGTGTTTACAATGTTCATTTTATGCAGTATTATACATATAGATATTTTATATTTAGGGCAGTGGTGGCTGGGCATTGGTGAATTAATGGTTAAGACTTTGGGTTACTGATCAAAAGGTCAGGGGTTCAAGCCCTAGCACTGCTAAGCTGCCACTGTTGGGCCATTGAGAAGGACCTTAACCCTATCTGCTCCAGCTATATCATTGTTGACCCTGCACTCTGACCCTAAATTCCCAACAAGCTGGAATATGTGGAGGGGGGGGGAGAATTTCACTATGCTGTAATGTATACAGTATGTGACAAATAAATACGTCATTTTCTTGTATAGATATTGAATATTTTGAATAAAAATTTTAAATATGGTCAGGCTCCAAAATGTATTATACATCCACCAGCCAAAGGATGTCGCAGCTGTGGGGGTCAAAGCCAGTGGCAATATTCTTTATACAATATCTTTAACAGTGAGCACAGTATAACCATAAACCATAAACATGGCTGAAGTCTTAAGTGTACAGGTTCTGCTCCATGAAGCAGTGTCTGACTGAGAATTTATACTGACAATTAGAGAAATACTGAAGAGCTGAGTCAAGTTGTGTGTGTGTGTGTGTGTTTGTGTCTGTCTGTGTATGTGTGTCTTCACGCGCATGTGTGTGTGTGCACGGGTGACATTCTTCCCCTCCTGTATTCGACAGGCACTTGAAGATTACGCTTCTCAACGGGGCAGTGTAAGAGACAGCGCCATTGGAGACGGCTGGTACTTTAAAAGACAGAAGCTCTACCCACTACAGGCTGCAAAGCGAAGAGAGGACTCATTGGACTGCTTGAACTCACTTGACTCCGGGACTTGCAGAAAATCCCCAAGATACCCCAAGACTCAAAAACAGCACTAAGTGTAAGACCCCATATCTCACAACTCTTTACCATTTATTTATGATATTTGTGCCTTTTTTCTAAAAATGATTCTTATGAATACTTCTAGTATGTAATGCATTCTGAGCATGCAAGTTGCATATTTGCCTTGTTAACATTTGCAACTGATAATATTTGAAATGCACACTTGACACTGCTTGTATAAATAGTCTCGGATGAATGAAAAAAAAAAAAAAAAAAAATATATATATATATATATATATATATATATATATATATATATATATATATATATATATATATATATATATATATAAAACAAGCTTCACACATACACAGTTCTGTGCAGAAACCACCCATTGGTTTACAATCAAATGGCCATTCAGTACTAAATTATTTAATTATTTGCTGTTAAACAGCCAAACAGCAATTATTTATGACGAGCATTATTAAAGCTGAGTATGACAAATAAAATATTTACAGATTATATGAACACATGGAGGAATACTGCACTTTAATATTGACCTGCATAAGTAAATGTAAATGTGCTGTTTGATTGAAAATGGAATTAATGTGCTGTACATTTTCCCATCATTAATGTTTGCCACCAAATAATTGACAATGAATACTAAACAGCCATTTGATTGAAAACAAAAGGGTAGGCTCTGCTTTGTCAGGACTGTTATTGAGGATAACTCGTATGTTTTTATGTCAAACTGTGATTTGGCTACATAGTTTGACAGCATAGTGCCCCCTGCTGGTTTGACTGAGGTGTTTGTCTTTTAAACAAACTGAACACAAGAACACAGTCCTGCAGTTGTTCAGACACCCCCCACCCATTCCTACATTGTGGTACAAGTGTGATATTCAGCAGACACCTGCTGGTTTTGGTAGTTATTCCAAATGACCTCCTATCACACTTTGTGGATCAGAATTTTGTTTTTCTCTGCAGGAGGTTAATTAGGCAGTTCTCTAGACCTGCTCTATGTTCACCTCAGTGAGACATTCCCCTATAGACCACACTAGCTTACAAATGAGCTTGCCGCTGTTGTGTATGTATACATTTCTAAGAGAGACATTTCCTACTCCTGAATTTCACTGTTCTCCACTAGGCTGTCTCAGTTACCCTGAAACAGAGCTGGTTTTCATGATGGCAGAAAGCAAGGAGTATCGCCGCTCGCTGGTGGTCACTCCAAAGGCCAACACTCAGTTCAACCAGTTCCTGCCAAGCAAAGAAAAGCAGACGGGCTATGTTCCAGCACCACTACGCAAGAAGCGCTCTGACTATCGCAATGATGAAAACAGACGCAGCTGGGCCAGTCCCATGTTTACAGAGGAGGATGGATCTTTCTCTCGGTAATTTCAGTCCTCTTAAACAGATATTACAGTGATTCTTTATTTCAAGGTGACCCAGGTTGCAGGCATTATCCATCACAATAGAGCCTCCTTGACTAAAATTAGTCTTTAATTCTGCCAGGGAGTTTTAGCACATCAGTGTTTCTGCTTGGAGAAAGACTAAAGCTTCACTGTTAGAGCAAAGATGACTGAAAGGTGATACTTATATGAATGTCTTACAGTATATGATTGGTGAGGCTTTGTGTTTGGTTAGGACAAGTGAAAAATTTCAGAATGCCTTGCTTTTTCATGCCACACTATGTTGTACGTATGTGTGTGACTCTTCTGTATGAATGTATGTCTGTGCCAATTTATGGACGATGGGCATATGGTAACAGGATAGGTACAGGCTCGTCCTCCATCAATGAACTAAGCACTCAAAGTTCTACACAACTTGCCTGGCCGTTCGGGTATGAGAGCAGTGATTCAGAGGCAGACCGTCCAGACCCTGACCTCCTCCTTGATGATTTGGCCAGCCGCCGGTTTCACACCCCATCTGTTGTCACTCCCACCAACTTTGCATTACCCATGACCTCAGGGGATTCCACCACTATGCCCCAAACCACCAGGCCAAAGGTTATGCTTACTAATGTGCCCCGACCAACGTTGACCTATCTCAGGTCAGAGACACCCCAGAGACTGCTGTGCTATAGTATAACATAATCATTGTTAACATCCTCTTTGATCTGGGTTGGTTTTTTTTTGGAGGATAGCGTTTGGGGGTGGGTGGGCTTGTTTGCTGTGTTTTAAATTTTTTTCCATGGTTAAAATCTGTGGCCGCCTTCATTTTATCAGATTTAGTTATGTTTTGTGTTTAATATGTCGACTTTTATGGATACATTAATGTGTGCTGATGAGTGGCCATGTGCAGTTACTCATGCATTCAGCTCTCTCTTGAGCAGCAGTGAAACTAGACCTCCTCAGAAGGCTGCTAGGAGGTCTGCATCTGCTGATGTCTACATGTATGATGACTCGGCGGAAGAAGATGATGAGATTGGTTATGCTGATCCTGTTCAGGATGACCTTTATGCTCGTAAAGTGGGCCTGACAGTATCCCAGCCCATTTCCACTGCACACCATGATAAATTTCTCCCAAAGTTCTGGACACCAGAGGAAGACATGCATGTGCAGAAAATCAGACTGGGCTCTCAGCGTCGGCCCTGGTACAGAAAGATCCAGGGTTTCAGGTCTGTCTGGCACTGGTGAAAAACAACAACTAACATTAAATAGATAGATATAACTTCAAGTTGCACATTTTACTGTTGTTATTTTTGAAGACCTTTTAATAGATATATTTAGGTCTCATTCAACTATAAATATTTTATGGGCTTTTACTTCAGTCTTTGCATGTGATCAGAATACATTCCTATATTTTCATTTGTTTGGTCTGCACTTCTGGTCTGGTCTTCCTTCTCCTGGCTAATAGATTTGGGTTCTCTCTCTCTCTCTCTCTCTCTCTCTCTCTCTCTCTCTCTCTCTCTCTCTCTCCTTGTCTCCTTTCTCTGTGCTTTCTCTTCATGACCTGCCTGACTTGTGTCTAGTCAGAAGAAGTCTGGCTCATCCTCAGAGGACTCCGACTGTGATGTCAGTCCCCGGCACTGTGTGTCCTCTCCCTCTCATTCTGAACCCACTTCCTTACACGCACAAACTTCACAGCTCAGTCCCATCACTCCCAGGTCCTTTTCACACTTCCACAATCAGTAGCCCTGACTTAGCGTCCACTCACACACTAACTAATTCACCTACTCAGCTTCTCTTTACTGACCTACACTGTTTACTTCACACAACATTAATCTTATGAATGATGTCCATCTCAATAAATAACTAATACTATATCAGTCTGGATTTATGTATCATATAGAATAAACTCATGTATAAAAGTAGTATTTTACACATGTAATTTGGATTTTTAGAACAAATTAAGCAGCAGATTAATAAGCAAATAAGTCATTTAAAATAAATGAATTAAAATTAGCACATTACACAATCCTGTACACTTTTTCTCATGTCTGCTTGCTTTGCTGTCTTGTACTATTGCACACTATCCCTTTCCTCTGAAATTCTTCTGCTTTCTTCTTTCCTTTTTCACTCAACATATAGTCCTACCACACAGCCACTCATGCTCACGCAACAGACCTCTGGAGCCCAAAGGTTTCAGTTCCCTGATTTCTGGCCCAGGCCAGACCCCACCTCAGGTCCAAGACTCATTAAGTGCAAGAGACACCCATTATTAGGGCGGGAGCACCCTAACGACCCCTACAATGTTTCTGAGGACATTCTCCCCGACTTGGACAATGATGACATGTTTAGCCGCCGCACATGTGCCTTCAACTCTAACACTGAGCTGGCCAGGATGAAATATGGGGGTCTACTTACCTCACATCACAGGTCTGAGCCATCTATCAGAGTGGTTACTCAGCACAACGATGGCAAATCTACTTACCCTGACATTGAGAAAGACGATGTGCTCACCCGCCGGTTACAGCATCATTCTACGCTGCGTCCTCTTTCAGGAGCACCTAATAACTATCACCCTGTGCCTATTCCTGAGTCCTGGGCCCTGCCACAGAAACTTCAGGCCAAGATATCTGCCCCGTGCCCACCAATACAGGTGACTGCCCAGGTGTGTGCAAAACAGAAGTGGGATGCACATCGAAAAACAGATGATATGCTAGTTAGGAAGTTTGGAATTGTACATGTCCAGAATCCCACTGAGGTATCTCAGAGGTCATTTGCAACTCAAACAGGCCCAAGTGTGCCCTCATCCTGCAGCGAGGAGGATCTTCAAAAATGGCAGGCCATCAGAGAGGCCAGTCGCCTAAGATATAAGAAGAGGCTGATGGTGGAGAGGTTAGGCTTCTGAGTGTGTAGGAATGACCTGAGTCCCTGCATGCTTTCATGGCCTCTGATATCCCTTTTTTATATATCCCAGTAGTAGCCTAACCTGGATTGTTTAAGTGCGCTTTCAAATGGTATTCTATTGCTCTTTAAGCCTCTGATTATTAGTAATAATTTTGAGATTATTATGTAATGTAATGAATAGGCTAGAGAACTTTGTAAACAGTATTAATTGATGTACTTGGGTGTTATTTATTTCTCCAAAACTTTTTATTTGTTAAAGTGCATTGCTAATATGTTTTCAGATATATACAAATACGTTAAGGATGCATGAGTGAGTTTTCCACAACTCCACCAAAAAGGCATGAGTGTTATTTAATTATACATAAATGAATGTATAACAATTCTGGGGGGGTTTGTGTGATTTTTAATTTTTTTTTTCTAAAGGATTTGGATTGCCTGGCATTTTGTCTTGCTCTGCTTTTCTGATAAATAAATGTATTACTAAAAGCTTTTGTGATGAATTCACCTAACAAAAACGCGATATCAAGACTGCTTCCATTTCAGTCAGCTAGCTATTCCCTAAAAGAGGTTCAGAGGTTCACACAGACTTGTGGAAGTGGGAGTGTAATGACCAAAGCTGTCAAGGAATGTGAAAACCTGAGTAATATCTATAAATAACAGAGCCAGACATAGCCACTCTTTACAAGAATGCCAACAGACTGTGCTGCTTAGAAATTCCCCATTGGCATGAGATGCAGTAAACACTAGAAATTTCACTTTTGTCTCTATGGAAATGTACTTTCAAAACACACCCAGCCTGTAATTTCCAAGCCAAACAGTGCCGTTGGTAGGGTACATTCATACCTTTAACCTATTATAAAGAGTTATATCATCTTAACATTTACGGAACTACAGTTTCCTATGAAGTTAGTGTACCTCTAACTTTCCCTTACGTGAGTTATAACCAATAGCTTGTGTTCACACAAACCTGCAGCTACACTGTAGGTCGTAGAAAGGTGATATCCACTGTATAACTGCTTCACTTCTGCTCTGTGAAGAAAAGGTGATTCTCTGGTAACTGCACCTGAAACATTTTGCATTTAATTCAATCTCTAAGTTGCTGTCAGCCAGATGTTCATCTAAAATGCACAAAAATATGACCTGCCTTCTGTGTGGTTCTGTTTGGTTCTCTAGACTCATGCAAAAGAACTCAGAGACTGATGGGTGAGTAGATGTCTGGGACCAGGAATGTGGCATGGTGTGTCCAGTTGTGTTGTCATGTCCTCATTGCTTTTGTGTGGTTCTGCTCGCCCCAGCACTAAACATTAACATTACTCACATTGCTTTGGTCCCTGTGGGCTGCACCCCAACTCTTTTCATCACAAAACAAAGAGGACTCAACAGATACACACAATGCTAGCTAATAAAAGCTGATTTGCATTGCACTGTATTGAGGAGTAGTGCATCAGTAATTCAGGAAATATCCAGAGCATTCAGACTCTCAGATTTCACATATACAGAACAAGCTCACTATACTCAGTGAGTGGCGTTGTGTTTTCCTGAGTACTGATGCTATGTATGTATACAACAGCATTGCTAACACCAAGGAATATGCTCTATTGTGTATAAAAAGCTGTGAATTAACCATTCTGAGTAACTATTCTTTCCCTTTTCAGTATTTTCTGCATCCACGTATATAAGCTCAGTGTGGAAGATGGGGTTCTTCATTCTTTGTTTTTTCTTCATTTCCAGAATCACACAGTCTGTGTACTTTTTAAATTATAAAGCATCACTCTGTGAATTTGTGTTGACAGGTCTGTTTCATTGAGTGACATCCCTGTTGAGCAGGCAGTCCAAAGTGTACGCTATGAGGAGCTGAAGAAGTTCCGTGAGAATTTGAAGGAAAGTGAAGACAAGTGGCAGGATGTGAGTAACACCTCGACCCCTCTGCCTTTTGTCTGCTTATGAATCAATGACAACAGTGCAGTTTTCTTACCTAGTGCTTTGTTGCTCATAAGATATATTCATGATCTAATCATTACTACTCTGTGAGAGTGGCTATATTTTCCTTGTCTTATACTTCACTGCATATGTGCGCATACTGTAAGAATTGCCAATTTCTAAGTTTTACAGGATGTTTATAAGGTTTATATGATATGACGTATTTAAGGTACGATAAAATGTAAATAAGTGTTATAATCACACAAAGTGGCAATCTATTTCTGAGTATGAAGCTGTGTTCTGAAGGTGACTATGTTGGAAAGGGCTATTTCTCCACACAGTATTTAGGTCACATACGGGCCCCAAATACACAAGGCAAGTGGAGCCAAGAAAATAAATAGCACACCTTAAAATCTAGTCCATGTCCCCCCGCCTTTTCCCTCTCCCTACTTCTCTTTGTCTCACTCTTTCTGACACTCTGCTGTTCTATCTTTGTCTTTGACTGAGCATGTGAGAGAAGGTTATGGACTTTGAGCATCAATGTCTTGTCTTCAGGATCTCAATAAATGGAAAAGCAGGCGCAGGAGTGTTAACTCGGATATCATGAAGAAGAAAGAAGAGCGAGAACAGATCGAGACACTTACTACAGGAAGCAGCACCAGGAAATCAAAGACCTTCAAGGAAATGGAAGAGGAGAGGTAAAGTCCACATACACACAGATATACACACAGATATCTGCCTTATAATAAGTGTCTAATTACCTGATATGGTTTTTTCCCCCTAGTCATAAATGCAGTCTTGCACCTAATCTTGCATTTACTGTTCTACAATTGTCTATATAACCCTACTTCACTAGTTACACTGGGGAAAATGGAGCTTGTGTGTGTGATTGTAATTTAATAAAGCCTACCGCCATCCTCCTCTCCCTTTCACTATGCAGGGAAAGCCAAACACCAGGCTTCAGGAGTCGCTTTGCAACCTTCTCCACTTCTGAAGACCAGGATGTCTTTGATGAACCAACACCCAAGACCAGGGTTTTACCAAGCCGCAGCATGACCATTGATACTCCCTTCTCCCTGAGGCAATATAAAGGGGGCTCTCTGCCCAGTTTGGCAGATGATGAACCTGA
Organism: Ictalurus furcatus; assembly: GCF_023375685.1. Lineage (NCBI taxonomy): Eukaryota > Metazoa > Chordata > Actinopteri > Siluriformes > Ictaluridae > Ictalurus > Ictalurus furcatus. Next base: position 19,089,769 of record NC_071260.1, on the reverse strand, counting down.
GGATGGCAGCGTGGTATCCGATGAGGTAGGTGCTCCATCTAGTCCTGTCCCATCCAGCTTAGGGAGCACTCTAAATACAAGTCAAGGAAAACAAACTAGCATCTCCAGCAGCCACAACCTTCTGGATGATCCAGTTCCAACCAGTGTCACCAGCAAACCCAGTCTACTAGTGCCCGTCAACACCACTCAGTCAAGTCGCATCAGCACCATCTTCAGCAATCCTCCACTGGAAGCTAACAGCAGCTCAAAACCAATTACAAAATCCAGCAACTTTGTTAGCCCTGTGCCTGCACCTAGGCAAGTCCAAAGCCAGCCTTCACTGCATAAACCGGTCTCAGCAGCAACCAAACAACCCATTGCACCTCAGGTTTCGGCCTCACTTCCCAGGAGCTACCAGAAATCAGATAGTGCACGGATCACTTCTGTTGTCACTCCCAGACCTTTTGGTGCCCCAAGCACCAAAATTACCTCCCTGCCCCGTGCCTATACGGTGAGACTCCTCATTCACTTTCCAAAAAATCCATTATGAAGTTATTAAGAAGTTTTGAGGGAGAGATGAATGTTCACCTAATAGCTGTTGTAATCTATATACAGTCAGTGAGTAATCTTTTTGCAACCAAGATGAATATAGAGAAACAGTGTGAAGTAGTAATAAGTTTATTAAGGAAAGTGTTATGCCACATAAACATGTTTGCCTTGTAATTGGTTATGTGACCTGTTATATTCAGTGTCTGGGTATTTTATGCCACATGGAACTATAGTAATGACAATACTAAGGTTATATCCCATGTAGTATAATCTACATTCTTTGAGGTTTTGCTATATGCAGTGATCAATTTGAGCAACATTTCCACACTAATACTATCCTGTACCTGCTCCCAGGTGGATGACTCTCGGAAGCGCTTTAATGGTGAGACAAACAGTAGTAAGCAAACTACAGTTCCTAGCCGTTATGCACCATTTGTTAAAGAAGATGAGGTTAATTCCCAGACCAGTTCTGTTCAAAGCAGTAGTGAGGATACAGGGGAGGAAGAGGAGCAAGTGGTTTCCCCTCCTCAGACCTCCTCATCTGTCACTCCAGTCAGCCGTGTAGCCCCACAACCCAAAGCAGTGTCTCTTTTAAATAGCTCACAGCAGGTGAGTTTAAGGTCTAGTATTTTTTGTGAGAATCTGTTTGCACTGACATAGGAACAAAAACCAATAGTTATAATGAAACTCAGAGATGTGTGCTTTAGTTTGTTTTGTGTAGCTTTTATAACTTTTGCAATGATAAACTTGACATATTATGAGCATTATGTCCTTGAAAAGAATGGAAAACAACCATATATGGCTATTATAATGTTTTCAACTGCTTTATTTTTAAATGTCTAGAATCAAGACCATGAAGCCTATATTTTAGACATATCTACTAATTCCAAGCATAACAATTCCTTATTTTGTTGGCAGAACATTTTACTTCCTGCTAGACATTGAATTAAGCAAAAATAATCTCCTAATCGAATAAGACAATTTTGCGTGACATGAGCACACATATCTAGAAATAAGCTTAATAATCATAGTTTTTTGAAAGCAATCTTAGAAAAATATTAGTTGAATTTGTCCTATATTTAAGATGTATTTACTTGCTAGAATATAATTTTTGCAGTGCAAAAACAGCTCACTTATTGACTCTTGTGCTGAGTGGGTATTTTAAGCCAAGAGAAGGTTCGGATTGGCTGAAATATCCTGTGTGTGTCTTCTAGGAAAACTACAGTGAAATGAGGATCAGCCTGAACCAGAAACCCAAGAGCAGTCATGACTTTGGCTTCCAGACTAACTGGGACTCCATGGGGGCTGTTGTTAAATCTTTACAACCAGGTATAAACAAATAGATGGATGAGATTTGTTTTGTGGAACCATGATATAAATGGCTTTCCTCTTTCCTCATTTTTTAATGAAGAACTCATAAGCTCTTAATTAGAGAATACTGCAGGGATATATTAATTAACTAATCTTTGTGTTCAGCTGTAAGCTTAATACAAAGCATTTCTGCAGTCCTTGATAAGTCTGTGTAGACCATAATTTTCTAGGTCATCTCTGATTAGGTATTAGGCACTTGGACAGCACAAGGAAAGCTCACATATAGTATTTAATGTATAATTGAATTAAATTTTATCGTAAAGTTGTACAGGTGAGATATAGAAAAACTCAAATGGCTATTGTCGATGCTCAAGTGAAGCGCATCCTGTGGCATCCTGTGACTATTGAGCATGTGTGATTTGGATTTAAATTACTATGGTTTGTTAAAAAGAATAAACATTATTGACATTTTAAGCTTGACCTAGTCTTGATTTCACGAGGATGTCTAGAGCTAAGGAATTTTTATAATTGGGTTCAGCAAACCTAATCGTTGACAATGGAAAGCATTTCCTTCATAGCAATAAATCACAGCTCAGGACAAATCAAATATGTGTTGCACATATCTCCAAAATAGAAAGACAGAACCCTTTTGGTGGTGGATCAAAGTTTGTGAAGACTGCTTAAGACTCTGCTTAATAAAAGTAAGAGGACATGATTTAATGATTTGCAGCCCTTTCTGTGTGTCATGAAACAGTGTGTACATGTGCATTTTTATAGGTAGTCAAGCAGAGCTGTGCCACCTGCAGGTCGGGGATCAGATCTTGGCAGTTAATGGGCAGAAGGTGGCAGACATGAGCTACGAGCAGTGGAAAAGGAACATGGATGAAGCCCTGCAGCAGGGTAGCCTGTTTATGGACATTCGCAGACAGGGAAAGAACAGTAAGTTTATGCCCTCATCCACACTCCTCTGCATTCTATGTGTTTGGTCAGAGGAAACAATACCTTCAAGCCTGTTTTACCTGAGTGACTCTTGCAGGTATGGCAGATGCAAATGGTCACACCATCAAAGCAGAATTAGTGCAAAACAAGCCCTGAAAGAGTTAATCGGTGTCCCTGCTAGGTAATACAGTCAGTTGGTCAGGCTGTGTTTTCCAATCATTTTGTTGCCATTCCTTTTGCAGTTTAGAAAAATGTTGTGGTGGCATTCATTTGAAGTAGGAATGTGGGAATGTTCTTCCTCCTGGGTTGGTAGAGCCACATACCATGATATGGAAGATGTGTATATCAATCTTTGATGACAATGAGTAACACTGATAACAGTCTGCCCAAAATTTTTAAAAAGGCACATTTAAAACAGTAGATGTTTAAATAATGCAAGCATTCTCCTCATAGTCATGTGTGTGTATTCAGATTCTAAACATGATAATAGACTGTTATGCTACTTTCATATAATACTTACATTATCTAGACTAACTCTTAGAAAGAAAAACTTGTAAGCATTTGGGGATATGCTAGGTGTTAATTAGAAACGTGAAAAATAGTACATTAATTTTCAGTTTCCTGCCACTATGTGTGCCTTAACTATCTCGGTGGATGCATCTGCCTGTCTGTCTATCTGTCTTTTTTTCTCAGTTTTTACAATACTAATATCTGTCTTACCCATGCTACATGTGTTTTTATTCACTGTGTTTGTATCCTGTGTGAGCAGTGCAGTGTTAAACCAGCATGTGAAGCTGTGCTATTTAGTAACAGTCATTATATTTACCAACAAGTATATACCATTAGGAATCTTGTTAATTACTTATTTACTAATACATTTCCTCACCCTAATATTATAAGGTTCTGTCTCCCATTACTTCTTAACTAGTAATACCTTACAAAATTAATGTTTTGATTTGTTTGTATATACTTATCCTCACATGTAGGTGTGCTAGGAGGTGTATGCTTGTTGGTAATGCTGGTGTGTGGTGCTTTGTGTATTGCATGGCAAGGGAAGGTGGTCTGTCTCTCAAACCCCACTTTTAGACACATAGACCTGATAGCAAAGGCTGTTTTGTCAGACGCTTGTGTGTAATCATGTGTCTGGTATTATATTTGCTAATTTTCTGTTTTTAAAATCTTTGACTGTGCCAATGACACAACTATCAGATTGGGGCAAAGACCTACCTTCCCTATCATATAAAAGCCATAAGGTCATCAATCTCACCAGTGCGGATCCTCTAGGTTCCCCTGAGCCAAATGCCAACATGAGCTTGGACTTCACCTCACGCCCAGCCATGGATCCCACTGTGAAATCTCTGAATGTCCGCTCCCAGCCTGTCAATGTGAGCACCTCAAGCACTGAACATGAGAAATATGATTCTTCATTGGTATAATATATTTGAATGTTTTTATATCACTGTTGTACTATGTTGTAGAGTCTGCCTTCCAATGGCATTAATGGTGGAACTAATGAGGAACCTGTGATTCTGAGAAACAAAGGTAAAGCATATTTCTCATAGATTTACCCATTCTGTGACTGAACTACACTAAACAGAATGGAAAGTGCATTGGATGTTGTGTTTTATGCTTGGTGTGTAGAATGTTTGTTTTGCTTTTCAGGTTTTTTTTTTATATTTACTGTCAATTTTTGTTCATATGAATATTAATTAAATTGTTTTCAATGCAATATTTTACAAATGTGAATCAATGAATCTGGATTTCATTTACTTGAGTTGATTCTTGTCCTTTTCTCAATCTCTGTCCTTTCCTTAATCTCTTCATTATCCATGTAGAACCCATTTCTTTAAAAAACCTTAAAAGGAGATCGGAGTTTTTTGAACAAGGTAAAAGAGCAGCCCCTGTTCACTATGTATTTTTGGTGCTGGGCATTACAAGGCCTTCATGCTGCCGTCCTCTTTTCCTTCATGCAGCCGAAGCCGTTGTAACTCACGCACTCTTCCCTCAGGCTCTGCAGAGAGCACAGTCAGTTTATGTGGTAAAGAACACTGAATGTGCAGTGTCCGTCCACATCAACACACTGACATGCTGTCTGCAGTAGCATCAGAGCATATAAATATGAAATAACAGAAGGTGTAAAGTGGGAAATTATTTATTTTTATAGTGTAAACTATAATATGTAGCATATATTTCTTTGGTCAAAACTGTAGTATGGGCTTCACAAGACTGCATACCAAAACCATATCAACACCAAAATAACCTCTAAGACTCAACATTATAATATATGCTAGGCCTCCAGTGATCAGTTCTGTGTCGGATACTGCATTCATGAATAGATTATTTAATAAAAAATATTGAGATATACTGATTAGCATGCAGTGTTCCCCTCTTGGCCTACATATGTACATCTCTTGATGTAAAGTAAGAGATGAGCCTATAGTAGGATGCAGTGTGGTGTGTGGTGTGTGTTGGTATGGCGTTCAGGTTGCCTACAATATTCCTCTTCCCTTTTGCATGCTGTGCTGAGCATGGATTTGGTGTCTTGCATGTAGCTTTTGACTATTTATGTTGGGAAGTGTGGGCTTTTTTCAAGTGGTAGTTTTTGCTACCTTTTTGCATGTGACTAAACTGTGAGTGAATTGGAAATAATACTGTGCACTGATAATACAATAACAAAGATTTCTTAGTGTTTATTTCCATGTTACAATTCATACATTTATTTTTAGTAATGCCATTATAAAAAGTTACAATTCAAAAATTACTCTTCATAAATCCAATCTAATTTTAATTTTTCTTGTAGGTGGATCTGAAAATCAAATACCAGATGTAAGTCAAAAAGTGTGCTCATAATATTTGTACAATGTGTATTATTTGAAACATGTTGTAGTCAGCCTGTCAGAGGATGTGAAAAGAATAATCAGAGTAGTATGGGAAAGCACTGAATTTAAGTTTCTTTTGCCTGGGGTTAGGGATTAGGTTAGGATACTGTCTCTAGTAATGACTCAACAACAAAAACAAGAACTGCAGCTCAGAGTGCTTTAAATAACATTACTAGTGAGAAAATGGTTAAAAAAAATAATTCTCAAATTCTGATCCTTAAAGAATTTAGCTGAAAAAAATCAGAAGATTTTATAATAATATATATATTATTATATTATTATATATAAGATTTAGAAATTCTTAGAAATAAAAAAAAAACCCAGTGCAAATAATGAAACAAAATAATAAATAAATACTATTTTACTATTTATGTAAAATATTAAATAGTATGTTGGAATATTTTATCCTTTAAATTGTTTTTACTATTTAAATTAATAAATTTATTTGTATGCCTATTTAGACTTTTGTATGATAATTTTTTTTGTTTATTACTTTATGTATTTATTTATGTATTTTTATTTAGTTACTTATTAATGTCCTAGTTTCTGCCTTGAATTTAGCCCTTGATGCTGGCATAGCATTAAAAAATTAAACACCTAACCTAAACAGTAAGTAAAGGAGAGGACAAAAAGGAAATATCAAAGCAATATATACAGTCATAGCTATGTGATATACTTGGTTCATATCGCTGATGATAATTGTAGTTGTGTAGTTTAGCACATGTGTGCTCGCTGGTTAAATGACAGAAATGTGTCTGTGTTCTCTAGCTACCAGTTCCCTCTCTGTCAGCCTCTTCTACTCGCTGGTCCTGGGACCCAGAGGAAGAGCGCAGGCGACAGGAGAAATGGCAAAAAGAGCAAGAGCGCCAGCTCCAGGTAACATTTCCACCACCTTTTTTTATTTGAGCTATTTATGGTCTGTTAAAATTACTCTTTGTTTAACTGTATTTACTGACCGATTAAAGTTTTCCTGATAAACAGATGGATAAGGTTACGGCAAGCTTAATTTAATCTGTTTTTTAGCTTGTGGCCCAAGCTATGAAAAATGTATTTTCATTTGCTTTCCTACAGGAAAAGTATCGAAGAGATCAAGAAAAGCTAGAGGAGGAGTTTAGAAAAGCCCAGCAAGAGGCTGTAACAGAAGGCACAAAACAATATCAAGAGGTATCAAGTATTGTTAAAAGAATCCACTCAGTTTACTTGAGTAAAAAATTAGAGATGCTTGAAATGTCTTCCATGGTTAAAATAAAAGTGGAAATTAAAATAAAATCTTCTATTACATGTACTCAAGTATCAAGGTACTTATGTATCAAAAAATAGATTTAAAAAAACACTTGATCAGAGCTTTTCTCTGATTATATATGCGACTCACTTCACTGCAGTCTTGGGTGTTGGCTAATACTAGATAGCTAGCTAGCATGAGCTAACTTAACAGGATTTCTGAGAGGATTTTTAAGACATAAAAGACTTGTAGTCTATCGAATATATGTAGTCATCTATATGTAGGCCTAGTCGATTTGAGTACAATAAATAATAATAAGGTTTAAAGCCAGCATCAGTTATGATAATGGTGTGTGGCTTTCAACATTGCATGCCTATGTTAAATTTCAGTTAGCGAATTAGCTCAAGCAGTAATGTAATTTGTTTGTCTATAATGTTGTTTCTCCAGCTATGCCATCAGAAGAGTATCTAAGTGAAGTAAAACTTTAAGTTGATACAAATAGTTAAAGTTGAATAAAGTAAAAATATTCACAAAGCATTCTCAGGTATAATAATGAACTATTTTTCCTTCATTGCTGTATACAAGTGATAATTATGACCCTTGACTCTGTTACATTTGCCAATAAAACATTACTACAGCATTAATATATGATTTATACTTACAAACCTTGATGTACAATGTTTGCTTATATTTAAAAATGTAAACACCAATTTTTCCAAAGAACCCCAATGTGAAATATTTGTGATGCCACTAAACAGGAGTTGAGGAGCCTTGAGCTGGAGAAGGAGGCTTCAAGACTGGCCCTCAAAGAGGAGGAGGAGAGGAGGAGGAGAGAGGAGGAGAGGAAAAGAAGGGAGGAACAGGACCGCCTTGAGGAAGAGAGGAAAAGAAAAGAGCAACAGGAGCGCCTTGAAGAGGAGAGGAAAAGAAAAGAGCAACAGGAGCGCCTTGAGGAGGAGAGGAAAAGAAGGGAGGAACAGGAGCACCTTGAGGAGGAGAGGAAAATAAAGGAGGAACTGGAGCACCTTGAGGAGGACAGGAAAAGAAGGGAAGAGCAGAAAAAGAGGATAGAACAGAAACGCCTGGAAGAGCAGAGAAAGAAGGAGGAAGAGGAGCGTAAACAATGGGAGGAGGAAAACCGAAGGAGAGAGGAAGATGCACAGAGACTGCAGAGGAAAAGAGAGGAAGATGAGGAGAGGAGGCGCCAAGAGGCCCATCAGAGACTTCAGGCAAAGTAAGTAGCTGTGTTCTCACTTAGATTCCTGAGTATTTGGTTGAGGTTTGGAGTAATTGTGGCAATGCATGTTTGCTGAAGCTGCATTTTAGAGTTGCCATGCAATAAAAGTGTCAAGTGCGTTTACCATTGCTGCATGGTTTTGCTGTGAATAACATACTATATACTCACTGTTGTGTGTTGTCATGCAACGAGACCACAAACCAGACCAATCTTTATTATTTTTGCCCATTTGTGTTTGAATGCTATAAACCTCTGCTTCTCTGTGCTGCTTTTGCTGTTTTGATCACAGTGTTGTGGAGTATACTTTCCCTGAGCTATCCTACTCACACAGGTAAATTTAATTGTTTAGTTGTGGACACACTGTATGTGACAAACTGCATTGAATGTGCTTTTAAGAAGATTAGCTGCCTAACTCGAAAAAAAAAAAAAAGTTTTTGTTTTTAGAAACTCACACATAGCCTATATAAATTTTGTAACCCTTTTTGGTTAACAATTTTCCAGGGCCAAGTCCAAATCTACTCCAGAGCTGGATGACAATGACAAAAATGATATTAAAGGTCAGTATATTCAATTAGATACAGAGTGTGCCATATGTGAAGTTGCATCAGATCCTGCCGCATGAAAGTAACATTGAACTAAGACTTACATAGACAAAGTCTTGTATAATGACGCTAATTCACAGAACTTACAGCTAGTCTGGTCAGTACCGAGCAGTGTCAGTGTGTGTGTGCGGCTGTATGCAGGTGTGTATAGCAAGCACAGGGGCCTGGCAGGTTGGCTTCTGGAGGAAGAGTTACGAAGGAAGAAAGATCCTCATATCCTGAGACATCAGGCTGCATCTGAGCTGGAACTAGAGAGGAGAAACATCCTTAGTGCTATGAGATACAGTAACCCAGAGAGAGGTGGGCCATGGCTTGTGACCATGTCAATTATGAAGCCCAGCCAATCACCTGATCAGCGAAAATCTATGATCATTAATGTAATCAAGTCTGATTGAGAATGTGTTCTTTCTTCACCATTCAATCAACGTGCACCAGAACTTGATTCAGGATATAAATGCCATGTATACATGCTATACATGTGAGCCAACTGTCTGATTTCAACAGCTTCAGCAGGCTTGAAATGAAGTGATGTGGTGTGCATGTATTTCTATTTATGATACTGTCTCTGAGGTCCTGTTCAAATAATGTCTTGTTTCCAGCCGTAAGCAGTGGTCTGGGTGAGAGCGCTTTGTATAAGTCCAGCCAGAATAAGAAAGAACCATTATCTCAAGCTGAAGCGGAAAGGCAGCAGATCATTCAGAACATGAAGAAGAAGACTTCATTGCTGACAGACAACAGCTGGATCCGTGAAAGTGCAGTCAACAATACAAACAAACAGCCAAACAGCCTTCCCATGAGGAGGTCAGTGTATGTTATCTTTAGCTAACATGATGGGTTCAAAAAAGAAATGTGAACAAATTGAAGGACAGTGATTAGTGTCTCCGTGACATTCCTATTTTCCTATAAACTTCATTTCCTTGAGATATACAGGTGCATCTCAAAAAATGTGAATATCATGGAAAAGTTAATTTTTTTTTCCATAATTTAATTCAAAAAGTGGAACTTTCATATATTCTAGATTCATTACACATAACGTGAAATATTTCAAGCTTTTTTTTTGTTTTAATCTTGATGATTACGTCTTACAGCTCAGGGAAATCAAAAATCCAGTATCTCAAAATATTAGAATAAAGAATTTATAATACAGAAATGTCGACCTTCTGAAAAGTATGTTAATGTATGCACTCAATACTTCGTTGGGGCTCCTTTTGCACAACAAAAGTTGTGTAATAAATCTAGAATATATGAAAGATTTATTTTTTTAAATTAAATTATGGAATAAAAAATTCCGTGATATTAACATTTTTTGAGTTGCACCTGTACTGATGTCTTTAAAAAAGCTTTAAGTCAATGCAAATATATAGAAATATGCTTAAATTGGCATATGCCGTTCTGTATAATACCATAACTATACAAAAGTGACTGACTGTGATTTGGCTTTTGTACTGGCTTGATAGAGGTGAGTCTCTGGACAACCTGGACATGACGACAAACCGGCCTTCCTGGAGGTCATCATGGACTCCAGGCACCACTTCCTCCATTCCAGACTATAGCCGTCCTTATTCATCTCTTACTGATTCTTCAATCCAAAGTGGACGTCCAGGTGCTGCCACAGTGCCTTCATATCAATCTCTGAGCTCCCATAGGCCAACATTGCCCAAGTCCACATCCAGCACTTGCACAAATCCTGAGAATCAGCCATCCTCACAAAACAGGTACTTTGTGAAGGTTTTAGGGTTAGAAATGTTCTGGAACATCGTGAGGTCAAATCCTAGAGCTGCCAGAGGCTCGTTGTTGGGCTGTTGAGCAACACCCTTAAAACTGTATATATTTTAACCTGTTTTTAAGCATTTTAGTTTCAGCAACTATGAGCAAAGCCCTCAGCCTTACAGTCTTACATTGGCATTATACAATGACCAAGTTAGGATTTACAATATTTAGGGAATATTGGCCTCTAAGAAAATAAAGTTAGCTGTAAAATTAGCTATATCCCCAGGGCTTCCACATTCCATTATTTTCCCGTGTACTGTATTGTGTCTAGAGTGTCTAAACACAAACAGAATAATTTGAATCATGTGATGGTTCATTTTGCTGGTCTCTCAGGTCATGTTTACATTCTATAATTTAGGTCAGTCAGTGGCAAGAAAATGTGTACTTACTGTGATATGCCACTGGGCAAAGGAGCAGCAATGATCATCGAGTCCTTGGGGCTCTGTTATCATTTACATTGCTTTAAGGTGAGAGTTCTGAACACCCTTCTCTTGGGATTTGGGTCAACCTGGTTACTAATGTCTAATGTCTAATCTGTCTTACTCAGACTTTATTACTCAGATCCTTCTCACTTTGCATACATGAAATAGGAATAACTGAAGCTAACATTTTGTCCCTCTGGAATGCTTGCATCTGCATCAGGATGATTGTAACAGTCCAGTTTCTAGGGGAATCCACAATTTCTCTCTTTGCATTTCCTTCTTCTATATCTGCGTTGTTCCATAATCCCTGCTGAGCACCCCACTATCACACCTTCATAGGGTTTATATGCTTGTATCTATTTTTATTTTCGGTTTGTTCTTGAGCCTGTTGGTGAATGGTTTCCTCTCATATTACGTTTTTAAATATAACTTACTGCCTCTGAGTCAGAGATCATCTGTCCATTTAGGGGCATATGCACTTGGCCTACACAGTCTTCTTACTCTGTATCCCTGTGTCTCATATTTCAGTGCATTCAATGCAAAAAAGACCTTGGCGGCAAAGAAAGTGGTGCTGAAGTCAGGATACGAAACAAACAGCTCTTCTGTAACTCCTGCTATATCCAAGTCAAAAGTAAGCCATCATTCACTCTGCACATAAATAGCGACAAGTGACAAATTAAAAGAAAAAAAATATGATAAAGTGTCTTGGGTTACCACGAAAAGCTAGAATAGTGCCTTGGAACAGAGTGGACAAGTCTCTGGAACTGTACTGGAGGGATGAACACCATTCTTCCAAAAGATTCCTTCAATTGGTATGATGATGGTGGTGATGACAATGCCTAACCGATGTCAGTACAAAATCTCACACTGGGTTGAGATCTGGTGATTCCAAAGGCCATAGCATATGATTTACACAATTTTCATACTTGTTAAACCATTCAGCAAACTCTTATGACCTGTGAATGGAGACATTTTCATCCTGGAAAGGACCACTCCCAACAGGATAAAAATGCTTTGTATTGATTTTCAGTGATCCTTCCCTCTAAGAAGAAAAATGAACCCAAACCACATCAGCAAAATACCCCCTACAGCAAAACTGAGACACTGTTTTTCATTTAATTTGTCACCAGTCTGTATATCAAAGGTCAAACTAAATAAAAAAGAATTCTGGTTATTTTGACGTCATGGACAAATTATATTCCCTCCACAGCAGGGCAGCCCACTTCCATGTGACCTCACTGGATTATTGCAGATTGAGGAAGAACCTGGCCCAGATACATAACCATGAACACTATAACTAGAGCTATGCATGAGGACAACACTATGGGATGACGGTCAAAATTACACAATAAACATCTGTGATTCCTTTTTTACCTAACAGAGGGGGAGAGGTAAAGTTATACGTTTCCGTAAAAGTATTACTGACTATGCTTGCACAAAGTACAAGGGGCATGCATTCACTTAGAAGCTAGTAATCTATTTGAAATTATTATCGTTGTGTTCCTCACAAATGAAAGCTCTGGATGATTTGTCATGAGAGACATATGTCATGAAGGTCTGTTTTGTAGTAATTTTTGGAGTGTTAGAATCTGCTGGTTTTCTCATTGCTTTTCAAGTCTATCTTCATCAGATGTCTGCATGTTATGGTGTGTTGCAAAATCCTGTTATCTATTAATCATATATTTGTGATGGGGAAAGACTATTTAGAATACATTTATTAAGAATATATTTAAAAGTGGCATGGTTTGTAGGAAGAGTTTTATGGAATCCATTTAAGACATTGAAGTGAGATTTTCCACAAAGTAAAACAATCTTATACATACAAAAGTAATTGTATTCACCAATATTTGTAAATAAAGTGACCAAATCAAAATGTATGGCTTAGTATAAATCATTTAATTGATCCCCAGCTTAGTACCAAATACAATTATGAGCTTCTGAGCTGTTTATTTATATATTTTACTTCTTGTTGTGTTGTTGTGTCTACTGTATGCTGTGTGTATCTAAAGAGTTCTACACTTCTCAGCACAATGGGTTATGTGTGCAGATTAAACATGGTATGGACTACATTTGATTAACTTACAGCAGTACTATTTACTGGACACTTACACTTTATTAATATACAATTAATCAGTTAACATTTGCATATTATATTCAACTGAAAATGTTATATTGATGATGGCATTGGTAGTAGCGTTACAATTTCCCTTCATTGGAATTAAGGAGCCCAAACCTGGTCCAGCATGACAATGCCCCTGTGCACAAAGCTAGTTCAATGAAGACATGGTTTGCCAGGATTAGTATGGAAGAACTGCACAATGTCCTGACCTCAACCCCACTGAACATCTTTGGGATGAATTGGAATGCTGACTGCACCTCAGGCCTCCTTGCCTGACATCACTAAATGTTCGTGTGATTGAATGGGCAAATCCCCACAGCTACACTTCTAGTGGAAAGCATTCCTGGAAGAGTGGAGGTTATTATAACAGCAAGGAGGGGGACTAAATCTGGGATGGGACATTCAAAGAGCAAATATGGGTGTGATGGTTAGATATCCAAATGCTTTGTGATACAAATACTTTCTGTAGAGTACTGTTTATACTGTTTTTAGGAAATATAACATAATTATTGATCATTTATATTCTGCCATTTTATTAAATTCTTATTATTTTATTATTCAGCGATTTTATTATATTTATACTCTGAACGTTATAAAATGTACCCATCAAGACAACAATATAAGCATCTTATCTGCGTTGTCTTTAAAATCACCAGGACTGTTGGTTTAGTCTCAATAATAACTGAATGAACTGTCACTTTTTTAAAAGATGGAATGTATCAGGATGAATCTTTTAAAAGAACAAAATCTGACCATGTTTTCAGCCATTGTTCATGTTCAGAGGCTCTGGATGAATTAGTTAGTTGCTACCATCTTAACTTTTAAAGGTTTTAGAGCTTTTAAAAGAATTTAGTACTCTGATTCATTTAGGAAGAGTCATACTAAAACATTATCCTCTATTGTCCATGCAAAATAGATAATTTATATGCAGCCTCACAAAGACCCTGGGTATTGCAATTGACTTTCAGTCAGTGATAGAATATTCACATGAAGAATTTTTGTGTAATGAGTATTTCCCTCATCTAACACACCCACCAACCTCCTCCTACTGCAGGCTGAATTCACTTTAATTTTAGTAGACATGACTGATGGCACTTGTATCTTTTACAACCCCAATTCCAAAAAACAAAAACAGAATGTGATGATCTGTAAATAGTAACACTTTTAGTAACACTTAATTTGCCAGCTTTTTGTTGCCCAAGTCCCAACTTTTTTGAGACGTTTTGCGGCCAAGAAATTCAAAATGACCTTATTTTTTCCTTAAAATGGTACATTTACTCAGTTTAAACATTTTATGTTTTCGATGTTCTATTGTGAATGACATGGATTTATGAGAGTTGCAAATTATTGTATTCCATTTTTATTTACATTTATTTACATTTTACACAGCGTCCCAACTTTTTTGGAATTGGGGTTGTACTAAGTGCTTATTTGTGGTGAACATCGTGTGTACTGTACTGCAGTCTTATGGCTGTCAAGCCAGTGAGGCAGCTTGGAGAATGTTTTATGTAACATGTAAAAGTGTACAACTGTTGGCTTCTTATACATTATGATATAAAGAATAATTAAGAGTGGCAATATTTTCAGCTTTTTGGCAAGACTGTAGCATTTGGCACAGAGCATTGCATCCTATCAGGTTTTTATTTTGGAATCATGTAAATATATGTGCAAGATATGAAGTAAATATGGAAGCAAATAAAAAAAATATCCTTCCAAAAAAGGCTTAAATACTGTAACACAATTTGTAAAGTGGCCAAGAGATTGGATCTTGCAGAGCTGCTTTATTGTAAGTTGGAGCAATGGTCTCATCTTTAAGCAGTAAAGAGCGTCACCACAATGTTGGACTTTATTGATTGCAGGTTTGTACTTTGGCCCCTATATTAGCTACATACTTAAATATGTGGCTGTTTCTTTTTGATAAGCCAAGATATATCCAAACAATTTGAATAGAAGAGTTCACTACAGAAAGTTAGATGGCCTTCTAGTGGAGCAATGTGATTTAATCAAGAGTTAAGCCAAATTCATTCAGTATTGATCCCTTACTTTAAGTAGATTTTCATGATCACTTCTATCTGAATAGTTTCAAACAGTTTTATTTGATTCATAACCATACATAAACCAATGTGGAGTGAAGTTCCCAAAAATGAATTTATTTTGGTTATTTGAATAGTGCATTAAGTCTTTATTGACATCTTCCATGTTTCACATAAAGCCTGTCAAGGTTTGTTAAGATAGAAACTCTGTTCGTTTGATCAGGGTAGGGAAGTCTGTCTGGCTCTGCTAAAGAGAATAATATTGTACAGATTGCTCATTATACCAACACTTAATAAGCTGACAATCTCATTCTCATGACCTTCAGCCGTTCTTTAGATGACGCATTGTGTTTGCTCTGTCCTATAGCACCAAGAGGAGGCACATATGTCTGAATATAAAGTGCCTTATGGTGCTGAGAAGGACGTTTTTCTAAAGGAAAGGAATTATTCATTCAGGTGTGAGAATCAAAAGGGATTTGAAAATGGTCAAGGCCTCTATTTCACAGTAAAAATGTGAGAGGTGAAGAAAAGCCTGCTATTGCCAAGTTCTTATTACATTTATTATGAGAGAATCTGAGTAGGCATGTCTGATCAGATATTGTCATTTCTTGTGCTGATTTGTAATGGCCTTTGTTGGCATAATTAAGATATTTTATCCTACCCAGTTACAGCTGGAAGATGCAGATATGCTTCAAATGTTATTATGCCCTAGACCAGCATAAACCTAGCCAATAATAATGAGCACAGGAAAGAAAGGAGAATTCTTCAGTTAATGGTCTCACTTCTATTTCCACACTAACTGTTTTAGTAAATGACACCATGTGTGGGTTTTCAGGCATGTAGAAACATTATAGGGGAAAAAAACAACATGTCTTAGTAACATGATGGGCTACTACATGCTTTCAGAACATCTTAAGATTGTATCTTAAGTGTACCTTAAGATTGATTCTTCAACATAGATATATCACTCTATCGAGATTTCTAGAGCAAGACTCAAACAGCAATCAAAAACATAGTGTGCAAGCAAGACAAACATATTCAGTAAAAATAAATATATAAACATATTCAGTAAAAAAATATATAAAATACAATATTGGACATAGAGTGAGCATAGCTTTATACAGTGTGGTAAATAAATTTTGGGCTCGTCAAAATTCTTTTTCAGTAAATATATTTCCAGTGAGGCTATTCATGTGAAATTTTCACCAGACATTGGTATTAACTCAAGAAATCCACACATATAAAGAAATCCAAACATTAAAGTCCATAAATGAAGTTGTGTGTAATAAAGAGGAATGACCCAGGAAAAAAGTATTGAACACACTAACTGAAATTTATTTAATACTTAGTGGAGAAGCCTTTGTTTGTAATGACAGCTTCAAGACACTTCCTGTATGAAGAAATTAATCAGCCACAGTATTCAGGTGTGATTTTCGTCCATTCTTCTAAACCTACTGACTTTAAATCTTGTTCAATTGGATTTAAGTCAGGTGATTGCCTAGCCATTCTAATGCCTTGATTTTTTTTTCTCTGAAACCAATTGAGAGTTTCCTTTGCTGTATGCTTTGGATCGTTGTCCTGCTGGAAGGTCCACCCACGTCTCATCTTCATCATCCTGGTGGATATGAAGTCTGCCAGTACCATGCGATGAAAAACAGCCCCACACCATGATGCTTCCACCTCCAAACTTCACTGATGGATTAGTGTTTTAAGGGTGCTGTGCAATGCCATTACTTCTCCAAACATGGTGTGTAGTATAACAGCCAAAAAGAAAAATTTTGCTCTTGGCTGATCAGACTACACTCTCCCAGTATTTCATAGGATTGTCCAAATGAGTTGTAGCAAACTTTAAACGAGCTTCGACATGCAGTTTCTGTAGTAATGGAGCCTTGCGTGATGAGCGTGAGCAGTGGAGTGCATTGCCTATTATTTTCTTTGTGATTTTCTGAGCACCTGCTGCCTCCAAGTGTTTCTGGAGCTCTTTCCAAGTGGTCCTTGGCTCTTGGGCTACTCTTCTGACTATTCTTCTGACTCCCTGGTCAGAAATCTTGAGAGGAGCTCCTGTGCATGGCCGGTTAATGACGGAGTGATGTTGCTTCCACTTGCAGATAATGGCCCCAATGGTGCTTACTGGAGGATTCAGGAGTTTTGAAGTACATCTGTATCTGATTCCATCAATATGTTTTGCAACAATAAGGTTGCGAAGGTCGTGGGAGAGATCTTTGCTTTTACCCATCATGAGATGCTTCTTGTGTGACACCTTGGGAATGAAAAGCCTTTTATAGACCATCAATTTACTAACCCAGTTGATATTAATTTGCACAGATTGGAGGTATAATTACTTATGGATTTCAGCTGGTTCCTTGCCTTACCTTGCCTTGGAGAACTGCTTTTTCTTATCGTGTTCAATACTTTTTCCTGTGTCATTCCACTTATTACACATAACTTTATTTATGGACTTTAATGATGTGAATTCTTTATATTTCTGAATTTCTTGAGTTAATACTGATGTTTCCTGAAAATTTCATGTGAATAGCCTCATTGGAAATATATTTACTGAAAAAAATGCTGACACATTCAATACTTATTTCCCCCACTGTATACACTGTCTTCTAAGTAAATGTGAAACATGTCAGTGCAAATACTGGAGCATTAACCCCAGGGAATATGAATGATTCACGTAATGTATAATGCAAATGGTGCAAAAGAATAGGTATGGAATCACAAATGTGTAGCAGAGTAGATGTGATCAACAGAGCGACCACAGTTGTACAGTTGCACAGTGCACTACTCATGTCAACATAATAGTATTATGAGTAGCATCAGTGCAATAAGTAGAATGCAACCCAGCACAAAAATGTAACGTGTCCAATGAGCTTACTCTACGAATAGTCTCTAATGCACAATAATGTCATGGTACAGTGATGAATTGTATTGTTCCTTGCTACAGCAGAACTGAATGAACCTGTTTGACCAGTAGGGCATGGAGGGGATGTGACACATTGTCTAAGATGGATAATAGTTTGCTCAGTGTCTCCCTTTCCACAACCCCTTCAAAACTGTCCAGGGGGCATCCCAGGCAAGAGCCAGCCTTCTTTATTAGTTTGTTGATCGTCCTTGCTCCAAATCCCATCCCCCCAAAATATTGCAGGAAAGAAGACAACACTTGCAACAACAGACTGGTAGAAGAGTGCCAACATCTGGCTGCAAACATTAAACAACCAGAGCTTCCTCAGAAAATAGTGTCTGCTTATCCTCTTCCTATACACAGCCTCCATGTTGACTTTTCAGTCCAGCCTTTTGCTGAGGTGGACACCAAGTTATTTGTAGGTGTCAACAAGCTCAACATCCTGCTGCTCAGTAGCTGCAAAAACAGGCAGCTTCCCAGCTGCATGAACTGAGGTCTGTCTGACAGATAGTCTGTGACCCAGGTGATCATGGAGGTGCTGACCTGCGTTGTAGAAATCTTCTCAGCACTTAGTAGGAGGGGTTGGATGGTGTTGAATGCATTTGAGAAATCAAAATGTGATTCTTGATATGGTATTGCTGCAGGCTAAGTGTGAGTGGACTGTCTGCAGTAAATAGATTACTGCATTGTCCAAGCCTACCTGTGGCTTGTAGGCAAATTGCAGGGGGTCCAGGAATGAGTCTCTGGAACTGTACTGGAGTGATGGGCACTGTTCTTTTAAAATATATTCCCATTATTGATGATTTGATGATGGTGGTGGAGAGTGCTGTCTAACATGTTGCCCCAAAATCTTTCTTAGGTGTTCAGTTGGGTTGAGCTCTGGTGACTGTAAAGGCCATAGTATATAAGATAACACATTATTAATCCCAGGCCCTTATGCCTTGTGAATGAAGATTTTGTCATCCTGGAAGAGATGACTGCTATCTGGATAGAAATGTTTCATCATAGCAAAGATACTTCCCTCTATGGGGACAAGTCAATACAAATCATGCCAGCAAAATGCATCACAACATAACAGAGCCACCATTTTCTCTTTATTTTTGTCACCTGTCTATATGTGTATACAAACTTTTTATCTTAAATGATTTAACATTTAAAATACAATCATAAATAATAAACATTCTTTTTAAAGCTTCATTTATAATAATATTATAATACAATATGATATTAATATGATAATAATATTATTAGAAATGTTTTCAGATTTCCTGGATGTCTTTCTTGACACATCATTCTCAAGCTTCGTTTATCCTTCCAATGCCATCATATGTAATTCCCCAACTCAATTAATTAGAATCCACCCCCTCCCTCCCCCGGTTGAAAAAACCTTCAAAGCCAGTGAACATTTTAAACTGTTCTTTTTATGTCATCTGTATCAGATTTGCTTTTAAAATATTCAGACTTCTGAAATGGCAAAAGGATGACATCCAACATGGACTTCATTTGAGTCGCCAATGATAAAACATTATCAGGCCAGCAAAAAAGAAAGCAATTTAGCAATATTAAAATGTAGCCAAATAACTTGCAATATGTGCATGCCTAGTGAGTTCTTAGAAAAATATTCTTTCTCTTTTTCCATTAATTGTGTTGTAGTTAATACAACAAATTTGTGCCATGAATTGGTGGAATACGGCTCTGTTGATCTTATAATATTCTGTTGTTCTTGTGTGAACTATTAAAAATGCCATCGTAGACCTTTTCAAATTAAACGTTTCAGTGGTTATCAGGTAGTATCAAATGATGTGTCAGGCACAGGCAGGATGAAAGTGTAAGGTCTTATTAAGAAACAGCAAAGTAGACAAATCCAAAGGGCATATCAGAGTCAAAGTCATGACACAGGTGATCAACAAACAGACTAGCCTAGACAAGGCTAAACTCAATAAACTCGACAGACAAGGTCAAAACCAGATTAGTGTGTACACAATGAAAAAGGCTTGGTAATGTCCGTATTTCACTTAATGTGAGTGTTTACAAGGTCTAACTCATGGTCTTGGTTTGGGACTCAGCACCTCTCCTCAGGACCATTCTCCTGCCAGTTGATGAAGTACTGCATTCTTCCACTTTAACATCTGGAATCTACAATTTCCTTAATCATATGATCAGGTTGATAGAGAGGAGGTGGAGGATAGTTTCTAGTTTACTTTATTAATCCCACAATGTGCAATTAGCAATAGGGCTTAAAACAACACACAACCAACACATTAAAGGACATGTTTAAACATATTAAAACATGCATAAAACTAAATGCAGCATGCTTCAATATAAATTCAGTTACTCATAAATACCTAATGAATAACAAATTAAGAATCACTTGAAAAATTTAAGGTGCATAGACAGACAGCCTCCGGCAAAAAGGTAAAGTTGTAGTGGTTGGTCATACACCTGATACTCTGGAGCCGCCTGCCCGAAGGCATTATCTCAAAATATATGTGCAGGGGATGTGTATCATCACCTGTAATACTCCAGGCCTTCTTTATATCTTGCTGCTCATAATACTTAGTTAAACTCCGCAGAGGCACACCAGTCATTTTTTAACAGTTTCAAACTATGGTTTGCAGATGAAAGTGCAACCCTAACCCTAACCCTAACCAAACATACAGTATAAATGAAAAACACAAGATAATAAAAGAACTATAAAAGGTTTTCAATATAGATCTTTGGACACAAAAGAAGTTTAGTTTTCTCAGAACAGGCCTTTGATGAGCCTTTTTTAATAATGGCCTCCATGTTCTGCTGAAACTTTAATGTAGCATCAAAAATAGTTCTAAGATATTTGTCCTCCTCTACTCTATCAACCCTCATATCATGAATATACATGGTTTTCAACTTGGGAGCATTTTTTCTAAAATCAATCACCATCTCCTTTTTTTTTAGAGATATTTAGTTGCAACTCTGCTCCATCACACCATGTAATGTGTACTGGGGATTCACAATACAAAGGACTGGATACCAACGGGTTTAGTAAGGACACATAGAATGATGTTGATGGGTGTTATTGTAAAGGCAAGTCAAACTTATATGTTACTTTGTTGACGGGTTCCAGAGTCTTAAATGGGCCAATGTACAGTGAGGGAAAAAAGTATTTGATCCCCTGCTGATTTTGTACGTTTGCCCACTGACAAAGAAATGATCATTCTATAATTTTAATGGTAAGTTTATTTGAACAGTGAGAGACAGAATAACAACAAAAAAATCCAGAAAAACGCATGTCAAAAATGTTATAAATTGATTTGCATTTTAATGAGGGAAATAAGTATTTGACCCCCTCTCAATCAGAAAGATTTCTGGCTCCCAGGTATCTTTTATACAGGTAACGAGCTGAGATTAGGAGCACACTCTTAAAGGGAGTGCTCCTAATCTCAGCTTTTTACCTGTATAAAAGACACCTGTCCACAGGAGCAATCAATCAATCAGATTCCAAACTCTCCACCATGGCCAAGACCAAAGAGCTCTCCAAGGATGTCAGGGACAAGATTGTAGACCTACACAAGTCTGGAATGGGCTACAAGACCATTGCCAAGCAGCTTGGTGAGAAGGTGACAACAGTTGGTGCGATTATTTGCAAATGGAAGAAACACAAAAGAACTGTCAATCTCCCTCGGCCTGGGGCTCCATGCAAGATCTCACCTCGTGGAGTTGCAATGATCATGAGAACAGTGAGGAATCAGCCCAGAACTACACGGGAGGATCTTGTTAATGATCTCAAGGCAGCTGGGACCATAGTCACCAAGAAAACAATTGGTAACACACTACGCCGTGAAGGACTGAAATCCTGCAGCGCCCGCAAGGTCCCCCTGCTCAAGAAAGCACATATACATGCCCGTCTGAAGTTTGCCAATGAATATCTGAATGATTCAGAGGACAACTGGGTGAAAGTGTTGTCAGATGAGACCAAAATGGAGCTCTTTGGCATCAACTCAACTCGCCGTGTTTGGAGGAGGAGGAATGCCGCCTATGACCCCAAGAACATCATCCCCACCGTCAAACATGGAGGTGGAAACATTATGCTTTGGGGGTGTTTTTCTGCTAAGGGGACAGGACAACTTCACCGCATCAAAGGGACGATGGACGGGGCCATGTACCGTCAAATCTTGGGGGAGAACCTCCTTCCCTCAGCCAGGGCATTGAAAATGGGTTGTGGATGGGTATTCCAGCATGACAATGACCCAAAACACACGGCCAAGGCAACAAAGGAGTGGCTCAAGAAGAAGCACATTAAGGTTCTGGAGTGGCCTAGCCAGTCTCCAGACCTTAATCCCATAGAAAATCTGGGGAGGGAGCTGAAGGTTCGAGCTGCCAAACGTCAGCCTCGAAACCTTAATGACTTGGAGAAGATCTGCAAAGAGGAGTGGGACAAAATCCCTCCTGAGATGTGTGCAAACCTGGTGGCTAACTACAAGAAACGTCTGACCTCTGTGATTGCCAACAAGGGTTTTGCCACCAAGTACTAAGTCATGTTTTGCAGAGGGGTCAAATACTTATTTCCCTCATTGAAATGCAAATCAATTTATAACATTTTTGACATGCGTTTTTCTGGATTTTTTTTGTTGTTATTCTGTCTCTCACTGTTCAAATAAATCTACCATTAAAATTATAGACTGATCATTTCTTTGTCAGTGGGCAAATGTACAAAATCAGCAGGGGATCAAATACTTTTTTCCCTCACTGTATTCATGCATGACCTTTCTACAACAATGTCGCAAAAAAGCATCTAAGGTGGAAAGTCACACCCTGTCCTCTGGTTCAAACATAGATGAAGCTGCTCAGTGGTGACTTTTTCTAGGTGTTGATGTGTGCTCTGTAAGACTTCCTCACATTGTCATTGTGAACTGCTGGAGGAGTGGAGTGGAGATGGTGTGATGTGGAGTGTTCTGGGCATATTCAGCCTGAGGTAAGAAGAGTGACCAATCCTCTTTATTATCAGCACAAAAAGTTCTGAGAAACCAAACAGTGGTTAAACTTCCTGATGCAATCTTGATGTAAGTTTGGTCATGCCTTTGCTTTACTGCAGTTGGTTTTCATATCTAAATATTGTAGAAATGCTGCCATGCCACAAAACTATAAGAACAAAATAGGCTAGGCCTTAACACTGTTTGAGAAGATGGAGAGAGGGGTCTATTAAGTCAAGGAAGGTGAAATCTATCAGAACAGCAAGATTAACAGTTGTCCCTAGGGCCCTTAAATGTTCTATGTAGATCCATGCAACACACTGTTTATCAAAAAGTTCTCCAAATTAGAACCCTTTTAGAAAACTAAAAAACACTTAACTACACAAAGAAGTCCCTGAAAACCTACAAAAGACAGAAGAAATGAAAATTACAGCAGTAGGATACAGTGGAACAACAGAAGCAAAGCAGTTCTTCATATAAAGGAGTCAGAGAAGGAGTGCAGACCATGTCAAAAGACTGAAGGTCTTACTCCAAAGAAATGTCTGGCATTTGAATTGGCACAAAGAAACAACATTCCAGTCACCAACAACTGATAAAGAAGAGGGTTTCTCAGGTAAGGTTGAGGAAAGGCTGAGCTTAAATGATTTCAGTGGGAAATGCATTATCTGAGGTCATCTGCTTTTGACAGTGTGTCTGGAGGATAAGACATGCAGCAGTAAGGAAGAGACAAAGCATGACTTGAAGGCAAGGCTTAAACCTGGCATTAATATGTCATTCAGTCAATATAGCCAGTGACTCTATGAACAGCCCATATATATATATATATATATATATATATATATATATATATATATATATATATATATATATATATATATATTATTGGTTTAGTCAAATATGGAAAGATTAAGATCTTGTCTATCAATGTGCCTGATAAAATGTATGAATATATAATCAGGGTTAATAACTATATATTCAAGATTTGTATTTATATATTCATGATTTATAAATATAAATTCAGAATCATAACTTTCTATTAGGATTTATAAATATATATTGGGATTCAGATTTCTGCATAAATATTACCTAAAACCTCATCAGATTTTCATACAAGTTCTAAAATTAGACAAAGAGAACCCAATTAAACAAATGAGACAAAAAATATTATACTTGGTCATTTATTTATTGAGGAAAATCCAATATTACTGTACATATCTGTGAGTGGCAAAAGTACAGTATGTGAACCTTTGCTTTCAGTTTCTGGTGTGACCCCCTTGTGCAGCAATTGCTGCAACTAAACATCCAGTAACTGTTGATCAGTCCTGTACACCAGCTTGGGGGAATTTTAGCCCATGCAGGAAAACTTTAATTTTAGACGATTGTACACAGAGGTTCATAAAGGAGTAGCAAAACAATGTACTTCTTAAGTGGGTCACACTTGGAAAAAGGTTAAGAACTTCTGGTTTAAACTATCTGCCACTTCCCCACAAGATCCACCCTTTCATCATCAGTAACTGCTTTATTGTGATCAGAGTCACAACAGGAGAAAATACAAAACTCAAGGTACATAAAGTAAACCAAGCTCAGGATCGAACCTTAAACCCTGGAGCTTTCATCCTTTAGAAGTTATAAAATATAAGCTATAAAATGTGAAATAATAACAGTAGCTTTCATTGCTCAAATACTGAATGACTAGTCAAAAGCCTTTTCCTCAGCATTTTCATCAGTTATGCAGGTCCGCTTAGCTACTGACCTAGTTTCTTCAAAATGCAACATTTTTTTCTTCAAGAACACTCTATTCTGTACTGAGAGAACATGATTCAGACTCTTACTGCACTATCCCACCTGCTGTGTCTGTCTTATACTTCTATTTTATCACCTGCTGTTTGAATTTAGAATCAGTGATCTTGGTAATGATGATAATTACAAGATACTTGTATGTTTGTTTTTGTTTGCAACGTCTCTGCTGTGATTATAGTGCATATCCCAGGAACACTAAATATAATTATAAATCTCATTTAGAAAGCTCAAGAGGCTGAATTGTAGTCCTACAATAGTTGTAACATAATGATGCTTTCATAGCATCCACAGTCACAGTGCTTTTTATTCTCAGCAATACTGTCACAAGTTCTTTGCTTATACAAAGTTAGAACTTTTGCAAGGTCTATTGAATGACAAAGTTTAGTTACCAATTAAAGAAAGTAGAGTTCTGAATGCAAGATTGCACCACTCAAGGGTGATGCCTTGTGCATGTCTCTTGTTTATTTTGGGGTTCTATATTTTTAATCTGTGTACATAAGAGGTACAACAGAGAGGGATGAATAAGGAAAAATTATTATATTATATATGTATATACTGTATAGTGTCTCCATTTTAGAGAGCTGAAGTTAATTGGAGCACAGAAAAAAAAAGGTCCAAAATGAAGGACAGAAGTGAAGAAAGATAAGCATTCCCAATCCCTGCTGTCTTGTTTGGAAATGTTCCTGACGCTGAACAGTAAGTTTGATGAACTATTCCTTTGACGTTAATACTAAACAAGACTTGAGACACTTCTGGGTCTTTCTTTTCTTTTTTCTTTTTTTTTCTTTTTCTTTTTTTTTTTTTTTTTTTAAATCTAAGGACCCTTGAATGAATCTGAAAATTTCCTGATGTTGAAGTACAGGGTAATGGATTCACACAAGAAAGTGAAGTGTTTCATCATTAAAAACCTTTGCCTAGTATCCCACAGATATTTCACATGTACACTGTATGAGGTATAGGCCTATATGGCACAGTAATCAAACATTTTTACTTGTAAAGATTTAATTAAAAGATTTAAGTCATCAACAAGAATGACATACTTTGTCTACCTTTTTCACTGAATTTTACTAAACATATTAAAACATGCATAAAACTAAATGCAGCATGCTTCAATATAAATTCAGTTACTCATAAATACCTAATGAATAAAAAATTAAGAATCCATCCATACATCTTCTATACCGCTTATCCTTTTCAGGGTCACGGGGAAACCTGGAGCCTATCCCAGGGAGCATCGGGCACAAGGTGGAGTACACCCTGGACAGGGTGCCAATCCATCGCAGGGCACAATCACATACACATTCACACACACTTTGGACATGCCAATCAGCCTACCATGCATGTCTTTGGACTGGGGGAGGAAACCGGAGTACCCGGAGGAAACCCCCGCAGCACGGGGAGAACATGCAAACTTCGCACACACAGGGCCATGGTGGGAATCGGACCCCCGACCCTGGAGGTGTGAGGCGATCGTGCTAACCATTAAGCCAACGTGTGCCCACACAAATTAAGAATCACTTGAAAAATTTAAGTTGCATAGACGAATAGCCTCTGGCAAAAAGGTAACGTTGTAGTGGTTGTTCATACACCTGATACTCTGGAGCGGCCTGCCCGAAGACTTTATCTCAAAATATATGTGCAGGGGGTGCTTATCATCACCTATAATACTCCAGGCCTTCTTTATATCTTGCTGCTCATAACACTTAGTTAAACTCCACAGTTTAGTAGAAATAGTAGAAAAAAACTTTTTCTACTATTTTAACACACTTATGTACCTTGTCTCCAAATATTATTTTAATGGGAGATTTTAATATTCATTATGATAATACTACTAGCACTCAATATAATGATTTCAAATCAGTTTTGGATAGTGCTGACCTTGCTCAGTTTGTTAATTTTCCAACACATAACAAAGGTCATATTTTAGATCTAGTATTGTTGTTCTGGTGTCATGCCTTTTAATTTTACTTCTACAGAATTTCCTATTTCAGATCACAAGCCTGTGTTTTTTTATGTTTCTGTTCCCTTATCAAAGGTTAAATCACAATGCAGTGTTTCATTTCATAACATTAAAAATATAGACCTTATTGTTTTGCATGGAATGATTGACTACTCTGTAAATCAGTGCTGCTTTAACTCTTCCACATCAGATTTGGTAAATTTTTATGATTACAGTTTTTCACAAATACTTGACATTGTGGCTTCTGTGAAAACCCCTAGTGAATCATTTGTTCATTCTTCCCCTTGGTATACCCCTGAACTTCACCATCAAAAGAGCATAGGTCATTGATTGGAGAGAATGTGCAAAAGAACTGGTCTTGCAGTGCATAAACAGATATACTCTGAGCATCTGGTTTCATATAAGGCTGCACGTAATACAGCTAAATCGTCCGTTTATCCAAATATCATTGGCTCTGGACAGGGTAATACAAAGATTTGGTTTAGCACTGTTAACAAACTGTTGAAGCCTCTTAATACTGTTTCTTTTTCTCCAAATCAATGTGTATCTTTTTCTGAATGTTTTAGATTTAAAATTGGCAGTATACACAAAGAATTACTTAACTCTGTTTCAATGTCTAGTGGTTATCAAAATGGAAACAATCAAATCTGTTGGTCCACAAATACTCTGTCTAATTTTGAGCTTCCTTCAGTGGATTATATTACTAGACTGATTATAAAGTCTAAGTCTTCTACTTATCCACCCAATCCTTTACCCACTGTTTTGGTTAAATCTTGTATTCATTCAATTTCTCTTATTATTACAGCTATAATTAATTCTTCAGTATCTACTGCTACTGTTCCTACTTAATTAAAATTGGCTTCTATCACTCCAATTCTTAAAAATACCTGTGCGGATCCTAGTGATTTAAATAATTATTGACCCATTTCCAATCTTCCTTTTATTTCAGAAATTCTTGAAAGAACAGTAGCAACCCAACTTGAATCGCCTTTCCAAAGTAATGACCTTTACAAACCTTTTTAGTTGGGCTGTAGATGTAAACATAGTACTGAAACAGCTTTGTTAAAATCACAAACTTTGATCTTTGATACCATTAATCATACAGTATAATTAGATCGATTGGCTTGTATTGGGGTAACTGATAATGCACTTGTTTGTTTTCATCCTATTTAAATGATAGAAAATAGTTTCTACAGATAAAGAATATTCAATCAGAGCCAATATCAGTTACTCATGATGTTCCACAGGGGTTAGTGTTGGGTCCGCTTTTATTTATCATTTATATTTTACCTTTTGGTAAAGTTTTTCACACTTATGGCATTAATTTCCATGTTTACACAGATGATACACAGTTGTATATATTTACAAAACCTAATATTTCCTTTCTCCCTTTTGAACTTACTAAATGTTTACAGGATGTTAGAAAGTTCTTCTTATTGGGTCTAGTTCTACCTTATCGAAAACACTGTCTATTACTCTGCTTATTGACAACTGCCCAGTTAGTATTTCTACTCAAGTGAAAAGCCTTGGTGTTATATTTGATGGTTTGCTTTCTTTTGGCTCTCATATTAATAATATTTCACATATTGCATTTTTTCATTCATGTAATATTGCTAGACTCCATTCTACACTTTCTGAACATAGTATTGAAGTCCTTATTCATGCTTTAGTAACATCCTTGCCTCAGCTGCAAGGATCGTTAGCCGTACATGTACTTCTGACCATATTACACAGATTCTTTTTCAACTACACTGGCTTCCTGTTCATTATCACGTCCATTGCAAAATTTTGTTGCTCAACTACAAAGCTCTTCATAATTTGGCTCCTCTTCATCTCTTAGACCCTCTTCAACTATACATTCCTTCACGTTCTTTAATATCATCTTTTGCAGACTTATTGACTGTTCCAAATTATAAATTAAGTTCTTTCGATGATATGGCTTTTAGTTGTTCTGCGCCAAAATTATGGAATTGTTTACCACTGCATATTCGCCAGTTGGATTCTATTTCCCAGTTTAAAGCTCAAATTAAAACTTATTTGTTTAGAATAGCTTTTATTGATTTGACTAATTTATTATTTTTGTATCATTGTAAGTTTGTGTTTTTATGTTTGTATGTTTGCTTTATATTTTATTGATTTGCCTCTATGTTGTAAGGTGTCCTTGAGTGTCTTGAAAGAGGCCTATAAATAAACATTATTATTATTATTATTATTATTATTATTAACAATTATACAGATACCACAGAAAATATATTGTCATGAGTGTCTATGACAGTTCACATCCAGTGCTATAATTATGTTGTAATTACCAGTAATTCATGATAAAGTCATGATATCCATCATGTTTGAAACCACAAAACCAACAAATGTTTGTTTTGGTCAGAAAATGTCATCAGCTGTAAATCAATGCTTTCAGTAAGTGTTTAAATGTAACCATGACAGTGAGCATAAACAACAGCTTAAGCTTGGCATCTGTTCATGCATCCTTGTCACATAGCAAAACAAAAATAAGAAAAAAATATTCTTAAAGGGATTATGTGTAACCATAGTAACAATTAGATTAGTGTGTTGTGTGGTTGGGAATAAAGTTTTCAGTTATAAGAAAGCAAAACTTGAACAAAGCCCTTTTTGTTTTCTTCCTACTTTTTGTCAAATGTTATTAGAAACTTTTATTAAACATTATACTTATATGAATAGACTCCTGTACTGAAGATGAAGGAATTGATGAAGAGTAAAAATATCATCTGCATATAGGCTGATTTTATGTTGCATGTTAAATGTCTGGATATCACTTATGTCTAATTGTTGGCATATAGGTGCAGCTAATGTTTCATTAGCAGGAGGTAGCTGTGCATCCCTGGTATATTTGTGCATTGTGAAACATTCTGTTAGTAAAAAACTGTGGCCTTAAGTGAAGTGTAAAAATATGAATACATTGATTAATCAATGATTGTCTTAAATCTAATTTAATGAAAGTAGGAAATAAGAATTTCCAATTGGCTTTGTCAAAGGCACTCTCTGTATTGAGTGTAACTATGGCTGTGTCTGATTTTTGCTGTGATGAACGATGCATCAGGTTAAGTAGGCTGTGCATGTTAGTAGTTGAATGTCTGCCTTTGATGAAGCCTATTTGATCATGGTGGATTAGTGATGGCAAATTCGCTGTTGCTTTCCCCTGTCAATATCACTTCCTTGCAGATCTATGAGCATATTGCCATTTGCAGGTCCCATATGGTGTTTTTTCCCCGATATTGGGTTGGGGTTGGGGGATGGATAACAAAGAGGCACTTACTGGACCTGTGCTGGGAGATGAACGTGTATGTAGAATGTGTGAGCAATGATTAAACCTGTACACCCTCACACACACACACACACACACACACACACACACACACACACAAGAAGCTCATTCATTTTAATCCTAATTTTAATTAAGAGAGAACTAATCATCTTAAATTCTCATCTTAAAGTCATGTATAGGTTGGTTATATTCAGCACTGACAGTTGAAGTTTTTTGATGAAGTTTAAAATATTACCTAGGGAGAAAAAAAAATGAAATAAGTAATGCAAATAATTATTCCAAATAGAAAATATATCAATAAATATCAGAAATATCCTATGGCTCAACATGAAGCAAACTATGTTTAAAGAGAGTAAATCTGGTCTCATAAATCACACATTCATTGTCTTAATTGCCTCATCCAATGTTTCTTAATTCTGGTCTGAGAGTAAAATACAGAATGCATGTTTCTCTAGGACCAGGATTGGGGAACACTGGCCATCACCCTTTAATAGAGCTCACCTTTGCATTTCAAAGCAGTACATGGCCACTGAAGCTAAGAACATGATCAATATTTCATGCTTGGACATGCAAATTGCTCTTTTAAAACACCCCAGCTTTTTTTCTATGATGTTTCTGCCTTTCCTTAGGATGTTTTCTAGATCTACAAGTGGTGTATTGTATAGGGAACAATGGATATAATTTAATATAACATTTTGTGCAGCAAAAATCCTTTGATAAGTCCTTATTCTTGACATGGTGACCTGCCTTCCAAATAAAAGACTTTCCTATACTCAGCACAGCACTCTTATTCACAATATGCTCACACTAAACTTTCTTTCAACACACATACTGCACTTACTGCTTGACTTTATAGTCTACAGTTGTGGAAGAATTAGGAATTTTGATCCCACTATCCCACTATCCCCTTTTGAATCTGGTTCCTCTCAACATTTCTTCCTCGTGTTGTGTCAGGGAGATTTTCCTCATCATGGTCACAATTGGCTTACTCATAAAGGACCTAAATCTACATCTGGATTTCTGTAAAGCTTCTCTGTGACAATATTTATTGTTAAAAGCGCTATATAAAAATTTAATTGAAGCAGATATCCGTACCGTTAAAACTTTTTTAAAGATAGAAAAATATGCTTACTGACATGGTGCAAGTGTTTGATTTCCAGTGGTTCAAAATGTGATGCTAAGCTTCAGTGGGGTATCATATTAACATAAAAGTCATGGATTGGAATACTCATTCACATATTATTATTATTATTATTATTATTATTAAAATTTGTATTTTTACACACAGGAAATTAACATCATTAGACATTATTCATTAACAGCAGTCCCTCTAGAACACAAGGATTAATACTTATTTCACTCCCAAGTCACTTGACTCCTGTAGCCTGGCAAATAAGCATTTATTTGGGAGCACGGAAACGCCAAGCAGAAATCAACTAGTGAAAATCATTGGGAATTGATTAAGAGCAGTCTCTTCCTGATTTACTTCTTGCATCTATAATGACTGTGCTGGGTTTAAAGGTGACCTGAGGCAGATACACATCTCAGCCCTGAGATTCATTTAAATTGTAAACTAAATAAATAGCCTGCTGTAATAGAAAGCTGACACAGATGGTCCAGTGTCCAGTGATCTTGTTTATTGAACAAGAATACAATGTTTGTCATGGTCTCAAAGGCACACAGAAGAAAAACAACATATGTTATGTGTCCTAATGTAATCTGTCAAAAAAAAAAGTTCAACATGGAATGTAAAACTGTAAGGAAACAGCAAAAGTGAATAATTCTATGATTGAGAGTCTTCTCCAAATCTGTTGTGGTTTATAAAATCTTTTGTAGTGATATAACATTGTTTTGCAACTGAACTAGTCTAACTGTGGATATTGTAACTGAAATGTCATTGTTTATGTTATACTACACATCAGGGGTATTCAACTAAAAGCACATAACATCAGTGAATGGTGACAACAGTTACATTTTAATGCTTTACCATCAGTGATTAATTTACAGCTTGAAATAAGACATCAATCTAAAGTGTTTTGTTTTGTGCTGGTGTTTCATGTTACTGCTTATGACAAGCAGCAGACTCTGAACAGAGAAGACAGCCATTTTGAAAGTGGAGAAAAGAAGAAATGATGATGTGGAATGTTTAATGTTAAAAAAAAAAAACAGAGTTGCTGAACTACATGGCTTTTCTTTATATGTTGATCAGTTCTGCTTTAGTACTTTTCAAGTGCTCAGGTCATCTGATTGCTCACATGCCTAAACACTCCATATAGCTTCATTTCTGGGAACCCTCATTTGCCTCATTGTGAACAAGAATATTAACCGATCCTAAGCTGACAGGGCCAACAACTGTTTCAAAGAAATTACAGAACACCCCTGCTGGTCTCTATTTTGAGGGATATAATGATATTTGATCTGTGAGATTCAGTGAATATGTGCCAGGCAGCCCATTTGTTTGAAAGTATTGGTTTTTCTCCCCATTCATTGTATTCTTTAGGTCTGAAAGGGGAAGTTCATTGTCTGTACTATTGATTAATACTTGTGATTTCTAAAAGGTATAGTCATTTCCTGTGAGGCAAACGCAAGCAAGTTTGAATATTGTTGGACTAAATGGACAGCATTTGTGGTGAAATTGTTCAGCATTGAAAGGGACCATCCTGACAGAGATATGTTGCCACTGAATTGTTATTTTTGAAGCAACTGACCCAGGTACAAGAAATGTTGAAAGTGCACATTGATTTACCTTCACAACACAAAAGAGATGAAATAAGAGCATTTTACTGGGAACATGGGCTTAAATAGAACACAAATGTAGCTTATTTTCAAAGTAAAATAAATCACCTTGGTATAATTCACTTTTGTTCACTTATACCAAATAAAAAACAAAAATAATACTAGCAGTAGTATCAAGATCCTAAATAGTATTTGAGGTGTATTTTTATTTCTCTGGGGAAGCTATAGCATGCTGGCAGTTGTGTGCTTGTAATGTGACCTTATCAACACATTGAATTCAGCATTCTTATACTAAATCATATTTACCATCCAGACCAACACTCTGGAATATGAGATGCCACAAAAACATTTTTTTACTTTGATGAAAAATGGTTATAGTTTCTCCTACTTACAATACAGCTAGCAATTTGTTATATCATTTTTTAAAGTTTTAAATAGTATAAAAGAACTATATAACCATCTTCATAAAATTACTCCTAAGCATTTTTTAAGAGATCCAAATATCCAAAGAACCATCTGTTGTGTAATTTAACATTTGTACTATTTCTATCCTGCTGGTCCTTATTCCAAGGAGAGAATATTGTCAAACACTTACTTAATGCCAGTGAACATGCAGGGATGAAATGTTCGATACTCTCTCATAGGCAAACACAAGAGGCACCAGGAGCACAGACATGCATGCAGATGGCAAAAATGCATGGACACTATAGACATTTACATTTGCATACATAAGTATACACACATATACAGAAATATCTGTATTTGACCCAAACCCCACCTCCCCTTCCCCACACATCTGGGTCCATAACCATCAGACTGCATGGTAATTACAATAGTGTAGACAGCAAACTATAAAATTTATACAGAATCCACATACTCTCCGAATTTGAAGTGTGTTTAAGTGTGTATAATGCATCATGATTAAATCTGAGAGCATCATCATGGCAGAATAAAAACGACTAAAAAAAGATATGCACACAGGGCTTTCCACATCATTGATATTCTACACAGTGTCAAATGCAGTTTTTGGTAATATAATTTAAGGTAATTCTATTATTCATTATATCCAGCTCTCTCTTTTTTTAATGTATGGAATTTGTCTTTTGAAAATTTACTGAAAATGTCTTCACATGACGTGGTAAACTGCTGAATCTCTGAGGGGTAACCAGTAATGGAGGATTACTAGAGGATGTTCACACTCCAGCACAATGAGGTGAATGGTGTAAGGTTATAAAGAAGAGCATGAGGAATGGGGTTTGAATTTGATGCCAGGATTAGAATTGAATTTTAGTATTTAAATTGGCAAGGCTACACATTTCTTGAATGGAGCAATGTGATGTTTTTGGCAAGCATCCTTGTTGCCACTTAGTGAAGGATTGCAATATCATTTGTATCTAAGTGTACTGTGATGCTCACTGAGTCTCTATTGAAAAATATAACTAGATGTGGTGATTAGCAAACTGGAGCAAAGACTTTATACCCCACTAGAAACATCTTTTCCACAAAAGGCTAGAAAGCAAAGTACATATAATTCAGTTAGCAACATACCATAGAGCAAACATACATACTAGACCATTTTTAGAGAGGGGAAAAAAAAAGCTATTGTAAATTTACAATGGTGTGGAAATACATATTTCACAAATCTAGGAATGCAGATGATATCACGGCACAGTGCACAATCATTGAAAGAAAAAAAAAGATCTGGCCAAAATACAAAAAATTAAGAGTACGCAGTTGAATAAATGTTAAAAAGGAATGGAAAATGCATGTTAATGAACAATTATTAATGGTCCTAATATATGTTGTACTAAAACAGGCTTTGTTGCAGGTAAAAAGCAAGTGGCATTTAGAAGCAAATTATTTCTTCCAGTCAAAATGTATAGACACATACACAAAAATGCTTCTGAGACTAAAGACTCAGCTCATTATTTATGCAGAGCTATATTGTATCTATTGTGTAATGGCCTCAAACATCATGTAGACAATTAAAGCTTTTTTGTTGGTTGCACGCTAATTTGGAGCTTATGTATAAAAGACTCATCATTGAACTTTTGAGCTTCATTATATATACTGTATGTATGTGTGTGTATATACAGGTGCATCTGAAAAAATTTGAATGTCACGGAAAAGTACATTTTTTCCGTAATTTCATTCAAAAAGTGGAACTTTCATGTATTCTAGATTCATTACACATAAAGTGAAACATTTCAAGCCTTTTTTTGTTTTAATCTTGATGATTATGGCTTACAGCTCATGGAAATCAAAAATCCAGTATCTGAAAATATTAGAATAAAGAATTTATAATTCAGAAATGTTGACCTGAGAAGAGCTCTAATCAGTTAATTAACTCAAAACACCTGCAAAGGTTTCCAGAGCTTCCAGTCTCTCAGTCTGTTTCAGTACACACAACCACAATCATGGGGAAGCTGAAAGTAAATTTTGCATTTCATTTGGAAATCAAGGTCCCAGAGTCTGGAGTAAGAGTGGTGAGGCACAGAATCCAAGTTGCTTGTAGTGCATTGTGAAGTTTCCAGACTCAGTGATGATTTGGGTTGCCATGTCATCTGCTGGTGTTGGTCCACTGTGTTTTCTCAAGTCGAGAGTCAATGTAGCGTCTACCAGGAGATTTTAGAGCACTTCATGCTTCTATCTGCTGACAAGCTTTATGGAGATGCTGATTTCCTTTTCCAGCAGGACTTGGTACCTGCCCACAGTGTCACAACTACTAGTAACTGGTTTGCTTACCATGGTATTACTGTGCTTGATTGGCCAGCCAGCTCACCTGGCCTGAACCCCATAGAGAATCTATGAGAGACACCAGACCCAACAATACAGATGAGCTGAAGGCCGCTATAAAAGCAACCTGGGCTTCCATAACACCTCAGCAGTGCCACAGGCTGATTGCCTCCATGCCACGCCGCATTGATGCAGTAATTCGTGCAAAAGGAGCCCCAACCAAGTATTGTGTGCATAAACATACCTTTCAGAAGGTCATACATTTTATAATACATTGCTGTATTATAAATTCTTTAGTCTAATATTTTGAGATACTGGATTTTTGATTTCCATGAGATGTAAGCCATAATCATCAAGATTTTTTTTTTTAAAAAAAGGCTTGAAATATTTCACGTTATGTGTAATGAATCTAGAATATATGAAAGTTCCACTTTTTGAATCAAATTATGGAAAAAATAACTTTCCCACGATATTCTCTTTTTTTGATATGCACCTGTATATATAAGCCTATATTCTATAAGCTATAAAGTAAACTATAAATTGTGCTTCTCATGTGAACTTGAATCTTTCAGATCTTTTAGCTGCACAGCACGATATTTTTACATGCTCAGACTTAGTGGATGTACAGAGTGGATATGCAAAACATTTAGACAATTGCCAACTGAGATATATGTGTCTGGCTTATTTTTAACACACAACCTAATTAGAACCACCAGGGTGGCCAGTTTGGCGTAAACACAGCGTTCTGATCTGCAATTCAAAGGAGATACTAGACAGCTATATGCAATACAATAGTTTTCTAATGGCTTTGGGAAACTCTGAAGCAAAAAGTAAGAATTGCACTATCATGAATATGCACAATACCAGAATTCTAAGGAATTAGCCTTTAGGAGGACAACTTAAATGAATGGTACCTAATGGCTGCCTAGAATAACAAGAATACATCCTTTATTCTACCCTCGATAAACATCATCAGATATTTTCCTGGTACAGCACCAGTGAATAATAGAGGAACATTGTCTTTCTAGGACACAAGGTTTTTCATTTTGTCCCTCAGGCAATCTGTCCCTCTCTCACTGCAGCTGGAACCTTTTGTTATTTACACTTGAAATGATAATGGCATCATAATTTGAGTACAGCTGCACCATTTGCATCCGAGCATCACACACCAAATTTGTGTCACAAAAACAGATATGATCCACACAGAAAGTGAGGAGGGACATCTCTGGAAGCTCGGCTCTTTAATATTCAGGATAAGAAGCCTTTGTAGTTTCTTTCAGTAGGTGTGTTTCTTCCCCAAATTTTTGTTAATATTTTTCTCTTTATAAATCTCTAACCTGCTGAAAAATCACATCCTGTTCTATGTATATAAATAGACACAGTGCTGCTATACAGTAGCTCTATGTCTTTATACCACATAAAGTGTCACATAAAGCAGGCATGCCATCCAGGAGTTCATTTTCTTATACTGTATCTTATCTTCTCATTTTTATTCTCTGTGTTAAAGTTTTACCACCAATAATATCCAAAAATACTATAGTTTCTTAATGACAAGAATAGAATTTTATTTAATTTCTTCAAACATTTAAAATACATACACGTTAAGTTAACATTAAGTTAGAGCACAGGTCTTAACAGTACATAGATATCAAAACAGTGTATTATGAATGGAACTTAGCTTAGAAGCAAGACATGTGCACAGTTTTAAATTTGTATTTTATTTAAATTTGTAACATTTGTATTTTTCTACCAAATCACAACAACAGTGCAAAATTCAGTGGAAACAGAGCATGCACATTAAAGGTACGTTCACACAAACAGCAATTTTATCGCTGCAATTTGCCAGTCGCTGTATTATGAAGTCGCCAGTAGGCGGTCCTACTACTGGTTGCCATAGTAACATGGGTGGTGCAACTACCATTCCACTTCTGGCAACAAACCAGTTTTCCTGCTGCTAAAATGAATCATTCTGGAGGGAGAGCAATTTTATACAAATTCACCAGTGTATATGTCTCATATCCTACGAGATGAAGGAGAACCAGTGTGTGCTCTTTGCCATCTATCTAATAAGCTTAGCTTATGACCTTAGCACATTTAAGGTAAAATAATAATAATGAAACACACTCACTTTTTGTTGCAGTTGAGCAAAATCCCAGTGTAGATCCTATCTCAGTAAGTGAGCGTCACCATCAGGGTGTCATTCACTGTATGTTCGAGGGTGACCGGGAGCTCTTTGGAGTGCAGCTCTTCGGCCATGGACTCTGTGTTTCCTGGGTGAAGTGTCTGGCTTGGTGCTGCTCGTTCCCGGCTGCCAAAGCAGCAACAAGCCAGGCACTTCACCCAAGATAGGAACTACACTGGGATTTTGTTCACTTGCAACAAAAAGTGTGTGTGTTTCATTATTATTTCTTTTATTATTTATCTCTCTTTTTTTTTTTTTTCTTTAAACCCGCTACAATCCTAAGCAAAGCTAAGCTAAGCTAATTGGCTACCGCCACAGCAGGGGTGGCTACGGATCACGAGCCCTCTACTCTCTTCACTCACATTGGTAGTCGCTGCAGCAAGTTGCTCCAAATTTGCTTAAAGTTAAACTTTTCTCAACTTTAAAAGTCACTGGACACACCCACATCTAGTCGCCAATGGTCACTGTTGCTCATATCGCCGGAAGTCGCCAGCTCGCACTAAAAATGAATGGTCTCCGGTCGCTCTCTTGCTGCGAGTCGCTGTACGTGTGAATGCACCTTAACAGAGAGTATGGCAAGAGCTGTTGAACTACTAGTCTGATAAACGACAGATAAGGGAGATATAAAGTGTTGTTGATACTTTATGGAAACGTTCAATCTAAGGCATCATCATGCAAGAGGTCTTCCATACATCCAATATACAGGTGTAAAGGTTTAATCTTACTTAATTTGGTTTTGGTATTAGTATTTGGTACTGTAAAGCTCAGTGATTCTGTATAGAAAAAGCCAACCAGATGTGGTGATTAGCAAACTGGAGCAAACACTTTATACCCCACTAGAAACATGTTTTCCACAAAAGGCTATAAAGCAGAGTAAAGTACACATAATTCAGTTAGCAACAGACCACAGAGCAAACATACATATCAGACCATTGTTAGAGAGAGAGAGAAAAAAAAAGTTATTTTACAATGGTGTAGAATTGCATCTTTCACAAATCTAGGAAAGCTGATATCAATGCACAGTGTGCAATTATTTAAAATAATAATAATAATAATAATAATAATAATAATAATAATAACAAACATGTGGCCAGGAGTAAACCGTTTCATAAATATTAAAAAGTTTTCATTCATTGATTTCTAACAAGAACAACATTTCGGAATGTTTAAAGTGAAGGAATGCGAAACGAGGAAAGCACATGCTAATGAATAATCAGTAATTTCCTTAATGGGTAATTAGTATGTTGTGCTAAAACAGATATCAAACACATTACATATTACACGTTACATCATCAAATAGGTTACTCAAATTCTTTACAAGCATGAGAGCACATGCATAAAGATATTATTGGTTAAAATGTAATTGGAAATTGTTTTAGTTCCATTACCTCTGGTGTGCTCTGTACACAATAAAATCCCTAGTGTTGAATTAACACCAAGAGTGTTCATTTGTGTCCAGTGGACTTATATAAACAGTGTAGGGTGTAAATTCAACACTGTGGATTTTGCTGTGTAGTTTCTGTAAATAAAGTCTAGTGGACAATATGAAATAATCCGACATCTTTAATATCTGACGTCATGTATTTACTGAATTTTAGTGGTCATAATGTAACTACTACGCAGTAACTTAGTAAATCATTAAAGTGATGTGAAGGAGCTACTGTATTCACATAACAATGAATTGGCATCTATAGTGTTGAAGTAACTCAGTGATACAGTGTTCACTTCTAATAACCTAATACACTATTGTTTGTACATTTCCACATGAATGATACACACTGAGCTGTACATTTCCAATGTGTCTTAGTCCCGACAGAACACATACTCTGTGTAACTCGTCCAGATTTTATCCTCTCCCGGGTCGTTGCTCGTATAAGCGCACGTCCCTGTGGAGCTGCACGCGACCATGCGGAAGCCGAACTCAGTGAGCCTGTCGAAAGCCTGCTCCAGGAAGTTGTATTTGAGATAATAGCGCGAAGTGTATCTCTCCGGAGACCTGTCCGGGTCTCTGCTCTCGTTCAGAGTGTCCCCGAACACCTCTTTGGCAAGAGACGTCTTCCCGCACACAGTGATGCGCGCCACGCGCCTAAACTTAGCGTCGGTCTGAATGTCCCTCCCGATTGTGTACGAGCCCCTGTAGCCAATTGTGATGTAGCCCGACTTTCTGACTTCCGCTGAGGGCAAGGGCGTCATGCTGAGTGCGGAAAGCGCGCGCGACGCATCCCAACCGGAAACCGCTGCACCGTGCGCCATCACCTCATCCGAATCGCTCTGATAGCAGCTCTCTTCACACACCGAGTCGTCCTTGCTCATTTTAGGACTCAGGCGCTTGCACAGCTCTCGCAGCTGAAAGAACTCGGCCTCCCTTTGCAGACGCTTCTTCTCCGGGAAGTAATCGGGCAGCACCAGGTTCAGGTCCCGCAGGTAATCTAGGATGTAACGGAATAGAAAGCCGTCCCGGTCCAAGAAGAAGCGCCCTTTACTGTCCTGCGCCAAGTCCTTTGGTGTGCTCATGAACATGCCCCATAAGAGAGAGTCCGGTACTGCGATTAAAGTTGCGCGTCTTGTCACGTACACTTGGCCACCAACATTTAGTTCGATAATTTCCGAAAACGCTGAGCCAGCACCGTTAGTTACTCCACGCTGTGGATCCGCCAGAGCCATGTCGTCTTCAGCAAAGATTAGAGCTTTCCGTAAGCGTGAACTGAGTGAGGTTGAGGTTTTTCCCCCCTTCCACAAAGCGGTGGAGCTAAGGGCAGGGGGTATCACTAAATAGGGTGCGTGGGAGGAGATATACAGACTGCCGAGGAGCTCTGATCGATTAACCCTCTATCGACAAACGAGAAACCTGCTGGTGGCAGGTGTGTGTCAGTGAAAGCCGTCGCATATTTCATTGTAAATGTATTTCACACACACACACACACACACACAGATAGAGACCTCTGGGGATCATGGTGATGATGAAACACACAGAACATAATACAGAGGAGCAATATTCAAACTAAATAGGATTAAAGGTGTGTTTGTTTGTTTGTTTGTTTCCTAGAAAATATGTGCACAAGTGGTTGCTCATTTCCAAAGAATTCATAATAAAACCATAGGTAAGGTTTCCATCTGGTGTTGTGACAAAGAATTTTAACATGTCTTAGTTGATTTACAGCAAAGTTCCTCAACTTTAGTCCTGGAGGGCCAGGGCCCCAACACACCTTCTAATCATTGTAATTAAATGCTAAGTTGAATTAAGTGGCTCCGAGCAGGGAAATGAAACATTGTGTGTCTAATAATGTGAATGGTAAGTGTACACCAGTGGTCACCAGGAACAGGATTTCTTGGAGATCTACCTTCCTGAAGACTTTAGCTCCAACCATCATGCCCACTTGACCATCTAATCATTGCCTTAAGAAGTTCTTGATCAACTAAAACAGGTGTGTTAGACTTTGGTTGGACATGAAACCTGCAGGTAGGTAGATCTCAATAAAGATGGTTGATGACAACTGGTGTACACTGTTTTTAAAAACTAGCTCATCTATTTGTGTTAATCATCTGACCACAGGACACTGTTGGCTGGATAGTTTTTCTTTGGTTGGTGAACTGTACTTAACCAAGCTGATATACTGAGGTGTTGAAAAATCCCAAGCAACAGTGCTTTGCACAATACTTTCATACCAAAACCACACATACCACCAGACCCCTACCATGTCAGAGTCACTGCTTTACTGGAAAAGGTCAGCAGCAATAATATCTGGTCAGCAGTTGTCCTATGGTGGTTTCCTATGATTAACTTTGTACCTACACAGTGTACCAAAAAATCTAAGTTTACTGGGACAATTGATCGTATAGGAACTAGGTTGGTGTAATTAATAAACTGGCAACTAGTAAGTAAAGATCACTTAGTATGATGGAACAAAACACATGCATGAAAGGCATATACTGGGAAGCACAGTCAACTGCAGGAGTCCATATATGAACATTAATAATATGAGTTGGACAACCTCAAAGCCAAATGAGAGGAACCACAGAAAACAGCAAAACTCATATGGACACTCCAGTTACATACAGATAAACAAATAATAGTAAACCATAGTAAACCATATTGCAAAGCAAACATATGACATTATCCAAAGAAGGAAAAGGAGAAGCTGGGGAAGTTCCACACAAGCTGAAAGTGGAACTAGAAAGATTGTGGAAAGTTAAGAAATATTTTGGGACATGATGCATGAGTGTCTCTGTTGTAAATCTTTCTGGATGGTCATCAAAATACTTCAAGAGACTGAAGAGGTCAAAGACAAAGAGCCAGGATACAATCAAAGAGATGGTTTATTGTGTGCACGCAGCCTGGGTACTCTAGGCTAAACATAAGTTGGACTTTTATACCAATGTATGCATGCAAAGGACACACATAGAGACAATATAAATAATCCCCAAGGCTAAGAGAAGAGAAAAACAAAAACATGTACAAGGGCAAAAAACATTGTGACCCAGAAAAACATTATGATTGCTGGAATGAAGACTTCATCTTATTTTATTATTTAATTGCATGTTTTTCAGTTGGAAAAGTACTATCAAAATATGGATCTTTTTGACTTTGTATTTTCGGTTTAGAGTTTGCATGTACTCCCCGTGCTGCGGGGGTTTCCTCCGGGTACTCCGGTTTCCTCCCCCAGTCCAAAGACATGCATGGTAGGCTGATTGGCATCTCCAAAGTGTCCGTAGTGTATGAATGGGTGTGTGAATGTGTATGTGATTGTGCCCTGCGATGGATTGGCACCCTGTCCAGGGTGTACCTCGCTTTGTGCCCGATGCTTCCTGGGATGGGCTCCAGGTTTCCCCGTGACCCTGAAAAGGATAAATGGTATAGAAGATGGATGGATGGATGGGATGGATTTTCGGTTTATGTTTTTAATAGACTCATATTGGGTATTGTTGGTATTGGCACATCTATACAGTTCTTTATAGTTTAAAGTCTTCTCATATAAATGCTTCTATTTTTAAATTTAGGGATTATGGTTGTAAAGGTACAGTAAAGTTCCTTAATATTCAGCAAGCCTCATGAACTTTATGACTACATGGCATTCTCATGTAATGCAAACGTTATGCAAACATATGAATCACAATTCTTATGTTTCTATCATTTTCTCATGTTTTCTGTGATTGCATTTGGATTTCATACAGTCATATGATTCACATGACTCATGCATTGTATGTTTCTTTATAACATATGTCTTATCCTCAATTAGGTAAAGATCTTTTAATTTTTTTTGCCATCTATGACTTGAGATCCATAAAGCAATCAAAAACAGATATTAAGGAGTGGTCATCCCAAGGGTTCTGTGGCACTGTATAATGTCTGTTTAGCAATGGTAAGAAATTCCTGAACAATTGTACCCAGTGGATGTACAGATACACTCACTGAGCACTTTATTAGGAACGCATGTACACCTACTCATTCATGCTCATTCAGTTATCTACAATCCCTGGCAAAAGTTATGGAATCACCACACTTAAATGATGTTCATTCAGGTTTTTTACTTCATAGCAAATAAACAAATCACAGATATGACACAAAACTATTTTTGTTTAATAGCTGAAAATTCTGGCTTCATAAAACATACCTCAAACAAGATAAATGAAATTATTTTAATTGATGGCATATTTTTTCCAGATCAAGTAGATGAAAAAATGATGGAAATCTAAGTGTGGTGATTCCATAATTTTTGCCAGGGTTTCTAATCAGCCGATTGTGTGGCAGAATTGAAATGCATAAAATCATGCAGATACAGGCCAGGAGCTTCAGGTAATGTTCACATCAACCGGAATGGGCAAAAACGTGATCTTGACCGTGGCATGATTGTTGGTGCCAGACGAGTTGGTGCCATAACTGCAGATCTGCTGAGATTTTCATACAGAACAGTTTCTAGAGTTTACTCAAAATGGGGCAATAAAGAAAAAAACATCCAGTGAGCAGCAGTTCAGCAGATAGAAACACCTTGTTGATGACAGAGGTCAATGGAGAATGGCCAGACTGGTTTGAGCTGACAGAAAAGCTACATTAACTCAGATAACCATTTTGTACAGTTGTGGTTAGCAGAAAAGCATCTCACAATGCACAAACCTTGAAGCAGATGGGCTATAACAGAAGAAGTCTGTCAGCTAAGTACAGAAAGCTGAGGTTGCAGTGGGAACAGGCAATCTTTGAATTCGTAAAGCCTGAATTTTAAAGAATTTGTCAAATA
This sequence comes from Ictalurus furcatus, assembly GCF_023375685.1. NCBI lineage: Eukaryota > Metazoa > Chordata > Actinopteri > Siluriformes > Ictaluridae > Ictalurus > Ictalurus furcatus. Next base: position 19,045,902 of record NC_071260.1, on the reverse strand, counting down.
AATAAATCTGCATGACTTCCAATTAAATGTAACCTGTATAGCTTTCATAGCATTGTTCACTTTTAACCTTGAACCTATTCAGCAAAAATAAAGGAATCTGGGGAAAAACAGAGAACATTCTCTTTTTCTTTCCTTCCTTTTTTTTTAAAAAACAGAAATGAGAAATAATAATGAAGTAATGTACGATATAATAGTAATTCTGCCAGGTTACAATTAAAAAAATCTGCTAATAATGTTCACTTCTTTATTTCCATATCCCATCAGATGCTTACAAAATATCAGATACACACATGTAAGTGATATGTGACTGTGACTGATTGGAGCATGACCTTAAACATGAGTTGTGAAACCGTGTACTTCTCAAGTTTTTTTTCTCTCTAGTGGTTGATTAATTCAGGAAAGTTGGTGAGCCAATTCTGATAGTATGCAAACTAGAATATAAAGGGAGCGAGTTCATTCTCATAACTCAGATCTCCGTGCAAGATGATTCGAAAGGTACTGGCACTCATTTTTTGGCATATATTCAACAATTTCAGTGTAATCTCTTGTATATACACAGGCATTTTATAATAACTGTGAAATGCTGAAAACAAATGCTTACTTCTCCATTCATTTTTCAGAGTGTTACAGAGAGCTTTGGCACAGCCATATCATCTTTGAGTACAGCACATCTTACTGATGGAGTTATCAGAAGAAGCAAGAGAATGATGCTAGATACACTGGGGGTTGGATTGCTTGGAACCAGCACCCCAGTCTTTAATGTGATTTTCCAGTACAGCAAGGTAAATACTATACTAGGTTTAACACTACATATTTCAGTATACAAGGTAATATTAAATAACAAATTAAGACAAAGTTACAATTCTTCATGTCATTTTTATGTTCTCCTTTAACTTGTAAGTTTGGATTTATTTTTTTTAATCAGAGATACCAAGCAAAACAGAACAGCAGTGTATGGGGGAGACCAGGATCATTCCTTCCACCTCATTATGCTGCATTTGTCAATGGGGTTGGGGTAGGTTACCAATAATTCTCACATTATAAAGATTTTACTGTTATATTACTGGCATTTCTTGATGAAAAGGTTATCAGTTCATACACCCATACAATTCTTTAATGGTGGGTTGCACCCATATCTCTTTTATAAGTAACACTAAAAATGGTTTGACCATGTTTGATTAGATGTTTTTATAGATTTTTTAAAAATATATTTTTAATCATTCAATGTACAGCAAGGTAGATTTTGTGTGTGTGAGCTTTCAGTTGAACAGGTGTGTAAGTTGGTTAAAATGTACAGCAATAAAATTAAATTTAGTGAAAACTTGTACGTGGAAATGAACAGAGCAAAGATTTAGTTGTTGCTTCTCATATGAAGAAAGAAGTCTCTAAAATGCTAGCTTGTTATGCATTTGTCCTTATAATAGAAGAAAATATCCAACTCGTATTTAATGCACATCTCATTGTAGCATCACTATGTGCTCATGTCAGTTATCTGGCTGAAAGTCACTGTAATTCATGAAAATTCTGAAAATGTCTTCACAAAAATGAAGATGAAAATGGTAGTTATAATCCAGCTAGGTTTATAATACATTCTTAATACATTCCCAAGTAATATATTTTCCTGAAAACAGAGGTTAGGTGCACTACACTATACTACACTCTACATCATGTTGATGATCTCTTATTTAGGTGCACTCTATGGACTTTGATGACACCTGGCATCCTGCCACTCACCCCTCCGGAGCCGTGCTGCCTGCTCTGCTTGCTCTAGCTGAGTCTCTGCCTTCCAAACCTTCAGGCTTGGATCTACTTCTGGCCTTCAATGTGGGACTTGAAGTTCAGGGAAGACTGATGAGGTTTTCAAAAGAGGCTTATAACATCCCCAAAAGGTACAACGACATCCTACTTACTGACTCATGTCACGATGGCTTAATAGTTAGCAGGTTTGCCTTGGACCTGTGAGGCTGGGGCTATGAATCCTGCCTCCGCCCTGCGTGTGCAGAGTTTGCATGTTCTCCCTGTGCTTCGGGGGTTTCCTCCTCCAGTCCAAAGGCATGCACTGTAGGCTGATTGGCATTTCAAAATTGTCTGTAGTGTGTGAATGTGTGTGCGACTGTGCCCTGTGATTGGTTGGCACCCCGTACAGGGTGTCTCCTGCCTTGCACCCTGAGTTTCCTGGGATAGGGTCCAGGCTCCCTGTGACCCTGTGTAGGATAAGTGGGATGAATGGATGATCTATAGCCCTTGTCATTCTGAGTTCAAAATCTCAAAGTGAATATATAAAAAAAGATTGGAAGTTTGTCAAAACAACATATTTATGATAAGGCATGTTAATGAAGCAATCCACAATCACTAAGTAATTAACTATAAATAAATGCAAGCTCTAGGTATTCCCCAGGTAAGTGTTTGGTACAAACTCTGAAGTACTGATTAATTATTTTGTGTAGAAAGTTGTTACTAAACTAATTTGAACTACATTTGGACAAATTAAGCTTATATATCACCCAGTTAGAGTGCCCTCCACTAATATTGGCAACCCAATGTTATGAATGACTAAGGGAATTTGGCTTATGTGTTACCTTATATTTATACCCCTATGAAACAGGAAGTCATGGTTGATCAATTTCCTGTTCCTAGTCACCTAGATACACTAAAAATTTTAAAATATCAATGAGAATATACTTCAAATATAGTTTTGTCATATGATTTTTTGATAAACCTATGTTGTGTTTGCAATTGTTTGATATCCATGAGAGCAGAGTATTTTTGTGAACTTTTTTTTTTAACAAAATATCAAAAGGTTAAACAATAAAGACAATTTTTCACAGCCTTCTTTGCTCATATTTCCAAGAGTGCCAATATTAGTGAATCACTGCAAGTCATGAAAGTATATTTAAGAAGAAAATTGCCCCTGAATTATGAACAGGCCAAGGACATATTCAATCTGCATTCAAAATCCCTTTTAGAACTTGTTCTGCATACAGTATATTTATCTAGAACAACGTTCTAAAGTTTAGCGGCTTTGTAAGAAAAGGCTAATATGATTTATTCGGTTAGAATCATCTTTTACTCCCAACTTTATCTTAGAGGATTGTAACTTGTTAAAATTCATGCTGTTGTCATTTATCCATGAGCAACAGTTCACACATCAAACCTTTTGTTTTCCTTTCTCAGGTTCCATCCTCCTACAGTTGTTGGAGTTATGGGCAGTGCAGCTGCTACGGCTAAACTCCTGGGTCTGTCCCCATCTCAGACCATGGCGGCTCTTGCTATTGCATGTTCATCTGCCGGTGCTCCATTGGCAAATGCTGCTACTCAGACAAAGCCACTGCACTTGGGAAACGCTGCTAGAAGGGGCCTGGAAGCATCTCAGCTTGCTCTTCTTGGTCTAGAGGGCAACAAATACATTCTGGACCTGGAGTCAGGTTTTAGCATCTTCTACCAGGATTATTTTCCACGTCATTTGGCTGAGGTTTCCCCAACTAGCCAGTATAGGTGGGTGCTGGAAGACCAGGATATTGCATTTAAGCGATTTCCTGCCCATCTCGGCATGCACTGGGTAGCTGATGCAGCAGTAAAAGTGAGGAATAAAATTCATATCAGAGAGCCAAATGCTGATCTCAGTCAAATTAAGAGGATTGTACTGAGAGTCCCTTCATCCAGATATATAGATTGTCCACTCCCAGTGACGGAGCACGAGGCTAGGCACTCGTACCAGTTCAATTGCTGCAGTGCACTGCTCGATGGCGAGGTCACCGTGGACTCCTTCAGCAGTAAAATGATGGAAAGGAAAGCACTGAAGGACCTGCTCCTCAAAGTTAATCTGGAAAATCCGATAGACAATCAGGCTAGTTTCAAAAAGATGTACTGTGAAGTTGTGGTGGAGATGGCCAATAGAGAAACACACACAGCACGTTGCAACACATTTTATGGTCACTGGAGAAAGCCTCTCAGTCAGGAGCATTTGGTAAGGAAATTTAAGAACAATGCATCGACTGTGCTGAGCACAGATGCTGTAGATAGTATTCTACAAGTTATTGACAGCCTGGAGACAGTCACTGACTGTTCTGTGCTTGGGTCATACATGCAATTTCATAAGCACATAAACCAAAGCAATGACTCCTATTATTCAGCATCTGCTTGAATGTTACTGCAATGATAACTCGTACCTAAAACTATGTTTTAAGTGACTATTAAAATGTGTCAATTAAACCTGATAAACCACATACTAGACTACTTTTATTACCTGCCAAAACACAAGATATGTGACATGAATCTTGGCAATCATATTTAGTAATATAGCTATCATACAACTCAATGGATGATGGTCTATTTAGTTAAGTGTATCTTAAGGCATAACACTTCTGATCAAGGTATGAAATGTAAAATATCAAAAAGGAACACAGTAGTGGTGTAGGAGTGTCCATCGCTATTGGTTCAATGTATCGATCAAATAACCAATGATCCGCCGCATCAGTGCAATGCGTAAACATCGATGCGTGTATAATTTTTAAGATGGACCTTTATTTAGGGCACTAATTCGAAAAATGCTCCAGAAACGCCGTCCGTATGCATTTTTTTCTCGTGTCAATTTCACATTTGAAAAAAATTAGCTGATGCCACAACATAGCAACATGAGTGTTCAAGAAATAAAGGTTTTCTATTTAATTAGAAACAAATCTCGGGTGTGGGAAAGTATGTCGTCACTGAAGCGCTAAACATTTATGTGAAATTCTACACAGAAATCCTACCAAGTTGTAGGAATGATTTTTTTTTCAGCTTTGTTTTGTTAAGTATGAAAATGTCAAAGCTTTATATTTCAAAAGTCAAATTTAAGTTAATCACAGGTCCTTATTTGCACTGAAATATGTAGCATTTCATATTGAAATAAAGCTCAATACATTTTTTAAAATTATTTTGGCTACATTTCAGAATTGTGTGAAATACACATTGTTTAATATTGATCACAGGACCCTGAATCCATCAAATCGAAAGTGCATCATGTCGGCCATTGAGGTTTCGGCAAATATCGAATCGCTGGCTAAGATAATTGATATTAGATGGTACTGTCAGGAAACTTGCGAGTTACATCCCTACGCAGCAGTATTACTTATTCTTTCTGTATGCAAGTTTCCGATTAGTAATATTTGAAGCTAAATGTTAAAACGTTGTGTTCTTTTATGTATTTATATAATACATAAATAAAGTGTTAGAAGACCATAAAAGGTTATTTTTTTGGAAACGCCAGAGGATTTTCTACAAAACACACAGCATTTAATCACTATATTATGTCATATGACATATGTGGTAGTATCCTTACCACACAGAAATTAGGAGAGAAAGAAAGTTTAACAGCACTGACTCACTGAAAATGACATAAACGAATGACTGCTATGGAGTATTTCAATTCAGTCTCATGCTGTTTATTACTTCGCAATTAACATGTGCATTACAGTAGTAAGGCAAAGGTCATCCTTTGATATGCTTTGTAGCTCTAAAAAAGGTGTTTACACTTGCTGGATTGTGGTGCTAGTGTGCATTCAGGCAAGTTTGAGAACATCTTGAATCATCACACCAATGCCATCAAATATCTCATGGAGAGGTGCTTTGCACATAAAGGCACAGGTGGTAACAATCTTATTTTTTTCATCCACATGGGCTTCATTGACATTCTTGCAGATGTGTTTACAGCCCAGCTGGCTGATGGCTTCTGCAGTCCCTGGTACATCAGGAGATCTGAAAAATCAAATGAATCACAGAGCTTGCTCATTATCTGCATGATGTTTTTGTCTCCTTTCTTCAGATAATGAATGACGGAATCAGTAGAGAAATATCAGACTATTAGTAAAATAAAATAATTAACTGCACAGAGAACTAAATTACTAGAAAATGTGAGGATTTCATAATGTACTGGCTTGAATTAAAATGCAAGATGATGTAAAGAAAGGAGTGTCTACAGTATGCCACTGTCTACAAGTCAGATAGTAGACACACACACAGAAAAACACAATAAAAACCTAAAAATATAACAGCCCTATTAAATACTGTACATATAATAACCCTATTATAAAAATTACAACATCCCATTTAGATATTTTCTTGCTATTTTCGGTTAGGATGGTATTTGCCATGCTTACTTGGGAAACATTTGACTATGAAAAATCTTCAACTTCAGATATTACATGTCTGAAGTAGGGGCTGGATAAACTAGTTGACCAGTTAACTACTACATTCACTAGGCACCTTTGTGGGGAGCTGTTGACTAGTTGGGGCAGTGGAAAAAACAATGGGGCAGAGAGTAAGAAGGTACAGGCATTTTAATTTTTTATTATTTTTTGCTTTAAGGGATAATTAACACTTTGATATCACTTTGCATAAAGTGGAAGGGTGTGTGAGATACAATCCTGCCAAATCCTGAAGGCAGGGTTGCTGAGGTTTTAACACCTTTAACAAATTTAAAAAAATTATGAAAACTACCAGAGAAAGCCAAATGAAAATGAACTCCAGCCAAATAAATTAAAATATAAGGCCATCTGCCAAATGGCATAAATATAAATATAAATGTGTACTTTATATAGTCTATTTTATAAAGTTCTGAAAGATACAAGTTTCCTGAACTGAAATGTTTCTCTTTTTCACCTCAACACATAACATTTTAAGTTCCCTAAAAAGTGAAAATAGAGACACATTTAAAGATTTCTTTACAATTCTACTGAAAGATGCCCAACCTAATACTATATTTATAACCTAATCTACTAAAGCTTAAACTCCAAAACACTGAATATAACTTTGATTAAATGTCATTTGTGGCATTTGACAAACCGTAGCCTCGTCACCGCTTCACTAAACTGATCTCTGTTCAGTCGAACATCACTGTAAATAATCACTGATTATAGCAGTCAGTTCTGCTGGCTAAATTTCTTGTTAGTAATGTCTTCTCTGTTTTGATGGTGATGTGATGAAGCAGCAGCACATATTACATGCACAATCATTCCTTTCATTCACGGTTTGCAAGAATATCAGGAAAAAATGGCCTTAGAACATATGACCCTGCTTAATGGCAGCCTTACATTTATATAGCTTTATTGTTTGTGTTAATTTTATTGTTTATCCTCTTCCACAAGTATGGGGGAAAAACAACACAGAAGGTTATATGACTCAGTGCCAGGCAAGTAAGTGCCTTTTAGTCAAAATTAAATGAATAAATATGATTATTATCCATCCATCCTTTTTCTGTACCGTTTATCCTACACAGGGTTGTGGGGGAACCTGGAGCCTGTCCCTGGGAACTCATGGCACAAGGCAGAGGACACCCTGGACAGGGTGGCAACCCACCACAGGGTACAATCGCACACACATTCACACACTACAGACAATTTGGAAACGTCAATCATCCTACAATGCATGTCTTTGGCCTGGGAGAGGAAACCAGAGTGCCTGAAGGAAACCCCAGAAGCACGGGGAGAACATGCACACACTGGACATACTGTAGAGGGCAGAGGCGGGATTCAAACCCCCAACCCAGGAAGTGTGAAATATTTTGTGAAATTTAATTTGTAGCCTGTGTATGGATGTTAACTAAAGACACATTCTTTGTTTCCTAAAAATAGTGATGATCTGAAACAGTTTTTTTTAAAAATGGCAAACAGAAAAAACTACCAGACAATTACTTTTATGAATTATTGTTCAACTAGTAAAAGTAGTTGTGCAACCCTTAGTCTGAAGCTGTCTTCACTTTTGTGTGTGAAAATTGTGTGAAATCTGTTGTGAATTGTGATAAGGTGGTCCAAGTTCTTACACCTCTACATTGTTTTTTCTTTCCTTTTAAACAGCATGCCAGCTCCTATGGCTATATTCATGCCGAGAGCCAGTTTTTACACCTCTAGAAAATTCAGAATTCAGTACCTTTCATCTCTGTCATTCCCAACTGTGACTTCACAGCCAGGGAAGACCTTAGCTGCCAGTACTGGAGAGATACAGCACAAGCCAATGGGTTTCTTCTCAGCATGGAAAGCCTGCAGTACTGCTTTAACCTGCTCATTCACACAGCAGTCTTTGCCTTGTACTGCCCAGCTGCACAGATTCTTTGCAACTCCAAAGCCACCTGCCAAACAAAATATTCAACAATAAACTATATATTACATTTCATGGTAAGCCTGGAATTATAATTCTTCAGAAATAAATATTTCATATTGAGTTTTTGAGTTAGTAATCAGAAGATTAGAAGTACACATCCAGCAGCAGCCAGACAGACACTGTTGGGCCCTTGAGCAAATCCTCAACCCTTCGTGTCTGGATTATATTCTTCTTCACAGGAAGTTGCTTTTATAAGCAAGTGTCAACTAAATAAATTAAACTTAAAAGTATTTTAAAGTGGTGCAGCAAATTGCATTGCCACAGCTTCAGGTTCCCCAGTTTGATTCTAAGCTTAGGTTACTCTTTGTGTGAAGATTCCTCTCCAGTGTTCCAGGTATAAGATCTAGATGACCCTAACCAGGGTAAAGTATTTACTGAAAATAAATAGAAGATGAAAATATGATAGGATACAAAATAAGCAAAGAACTAAGCTTTTGAGAGTTAAGGCTCTTGCTTATGGGCACAAACTGTGCTTTTACTGCAGTGGAATTCAATTTAGACGTCTTTATCATGCCACATTTGGATGAGATACACATGAAACGGAAGAGATTTTACAGAGTAGAGGGGTCATTATCCCAGATCAGTGCCTGTTCTGAGGAAAACTTATAATAAACTCAATTTCCATTAAAAAAAAAAATCCTCTAGAGTTAAAATGTCTGTTATATAAATTACAATGCATCTCCTGTAATAAAGTAAGTTTTTTTTTTAAATAAGCTAAGAGTATATTTAAATGTATAAAATAGATTTCTAGCAAGCAATTTTCATTTCTGTTATCAATGATAAACTTTATTGGAAATGAAAGTCATTAAAAATAGTATTATTGGAAATGTTACTTGTGTAAAAGTATACATAATTAAGTAGATATTGAATTTAATTATTCATACTGTAATTGTGTGAATGGCAGTAATAGTGTTGATAGTAATAAGTAATAGTGCACCTACATTCTATAGGATGTAGGTGCATGAATTGGGCCAGATGTTTGTTTGTTTTTCCATGTCTTCTTTCAAATAAAAAGTATAAAAAGAAGTTGAGAATTTTGCATTCCAGAAATACAACTTACAGGTCAAAATGCAACCTTTTGAGATAATGACCCTGAGGCTAATAAATGGAAGGTAAAACATGTCAATGAATGTATAAAGAAAACTTCAAAAAAGAAATGAGAGGTCAGCCCTCTAACCTGGGAAAATAATGGCATCAAAATCCTTTACGCTGAGTTCAGACAGATCTTGAATGTCACCTCGGGCAAGTCTAGCACTTTCCACAAGCACATTGCGCTTCTCCTCAGTGGGGACACCTTTCACGTGATCTACAACATGCATCTGATCGATGCTGGGTGCGAATATTTTAACCTAAAATAGTGACAACAATAATTATTACGTTTGCATAATATGTTGAAAAATAATTAATTCTGCTGTTTTTTTTTTAAATGTACATACACAAAATGACATACAGAAAAAGACTAAACATGATGAAGCGACATATGTCAGAGATGGTACACTAAACCAGGGATGTGAAGAAAAGAATTTCACTGTGCATATGTATATGTGATAAATAAAGACTCATTATTCTCAAACTTTTTGCATCTGTATAATAAATTACGGGGGCATTGTGAATTAGTGGTTAACACGTTTGCCTCGCACCTCCAGGGTTCGCATTTGAATCCCGCATCTGCCCTGCATTGCAAGTTCAAAGACATGCATTATAGGCTGATTGGAATCTATAAATTGTGTGAATATGTGCGATTGCGCCCTGTGATGGGTTGGCACCTATTCACTGAAGATATAAAATAACATCACTGCCATCTTCTTTTACTGACGTTCAGTTACGTAGTGAAAAACCGCTCCAGGTGGAGAATTATTCAGTGTTCAAAAAAAATCTTCAGGGCAAAACGTGATTTATTTTTAAAATGCATTTTACGTAATATTGTTTTCTTAACAATAAATTTGTAATGCAAGTAACGTAATTTTATTGACATCAGTAACTGTATTCAAATTACATAAATTTTAAATGTAATGTGTTACATTACAGAAAATTTTTATTAGATTACAAAATAACTTGTTACACCCAACTCTGTTGATTAGATGCTAAACTGAGCATATAGTTTCAACTGATATATAGCATACAGTCATTGGATGCATGAGGGAAGGAGACAACTACATGATATATAACTAGTACTTTGAAGGTCAAAAATAATCTAAGTATTTTTTTCCTTGTACATGTAAGTGTACGTACAAGAGTTCAATTTAAATAAAACTTAAGTATACTGTTTATACACCAAAATACCACTTGGCTGTGCTCCACAGAGCCACTTTGAGTACCATTGCACTAGACAGATGTAATCTGTGCTTCAACATACTAATACTAATATATAACCTTCCGGTTATATATCCGTTTTAAAGAGAGATTAAGAACATAATGCTTGATGTAAACACGTATTATTGATGGTTAGCTTAAACTGAGCTTTCAGTGTGAGAAAAGCAAAAGAGGATATGAGGAGAACTCTTCAAATGTTATTCCAGACATTGAGTCACGGCGCCCTCTAGCGGCTTCATCTAACTTCTTTTATAAATATCTCCTGATGAAATATGTATGGACGACCTAAGCGGCCATGCTTTTTTATTTTTTTCTGTTGTTTTCTCGTGATCCCGACATAACAAAAAGTTGTTTTCTTACTACATAATTTTATCCAGAGAAAATCTCGTGCCTTGTGAATGGGACTGGTGTTACATGCACGTTGGCATCTTCGCCATCATAAATGTAATAACTGTCCGCTGTAGATATGGACTTTATCTCTGCATTAAGAGAGAGGGGTGTGTGTCCCCTTCTCAAGTGTCGGACACTAATTAGGAAGTCGTCAATCCTGCAGGGATGACGTATTTTTGTAGGCCAACCCGGAAGTTAGCATCACACTGGTTCCCTCGACAAAAAGTCAATAGGATTTTCCATTGGCTTTAGGATTATTGCAGGAAAACTGTGACCAACAAAAGTTTATGGATTCATCCATGTTTCATTCATTGAGAATCTTCACAAATGAACAAAATTTGTATGAATTCTGAAGCCTAAATATAATTTCCAGAAGTAAAAAGCTAATGTTAGGCTATAAACGAACTATACCACAGTCGCATGACTTCAACGTTTCCACCACTAAGCTTCCGACAACTCTTTGAATAGGTTTTTTGGTTTTTTTTAACCAATACAATTGGAAAATACTATAAACTGGTAGATCTACAAGTTGGGAAGTTTGAGTTGCCAAAGCGCAAGTATAAACACAACGAGGCTGTAGTAGATGAATTTCCTGTTCGGCGTGATGACGTTTAATGTTCCCGACAACCTCTGTAGTACCATTTAGCCACTTTTTGGCAACTGTCTTTTTCCAAGACACGTAAACGCTTTTTTTTTAAAAAAAAAAATCCTGAGTGGGGTATTACTGACGTACTTTATTTCGTAGTATAAAACGTGAACATATCTCGAGCTTTTGTTAACCACAGACCTTATTTCAGGCATTTAACCAAACCCGATTAAAAAAAACCCCATTGATTTCGGGATGATGGATGTCCAGTACACAGAAAAATTAAGTCGAGATCACAAGAAAACAACTTTTTTTATGTCATGTCGAAATCACGAGAAAACTTAACAGGACAATTTTTTATAATGCATGGCCGGTTAGAGCTTCCGTAAATATATGATCAATACAGGTCACAAAATGCGCCAGATGAAACAGTTCGCTTCTTTGTGTTTCGCAACGCAATTATTATAGACGGAGTAAACTTGGAAATGTTGCTGTTAACTTTTTCTCAAAGTTCTACATGTGAAATAGGAAAAAAACTGCATAATATTCTACCTTTTGCATGTTTGTCATTAATCTACCCGCTTTATATGTATAATGCGTTATTGTTATTTTTATTTATTTATTTATTTGCCTTCTATCTTTCCTGCTTTATTCTATCTAGTAGCATTTGGAGCAATCTGTCTCTGGTTTTGTATGTGTGTGTGTGCACTTGAACCAAGAGGAACTCACACTTGCTCCGTTTCGGCTTAAATGCACCAGCACTGCAGAGGCTTCGTGGATTTCACTGCCGTCGAAAACGCCACAGCCTGCTAGCACTACAGCTACACGCTTAGCCATGTTGTAAAGCGATGACAGAATTCACACACTTCAATAAAAGCGATGTCTACAACAGTTGCAAAAGTGCTGAAGAAAGGACATTCGCATATCCATGACAAACCTTTAGCGCCGACAGTTGGTGAGGTAGAGAATGGAAGGACTCTTATTATGAAAAGTGCGCGACGAGCAGCCGGCGGGTGCATTGGAGAGCATCAGTTTTTTAACGAGGTACGCAGGTTTTTTGTGGCCTACAAATCATTACAGTATCCACACAATCACTGCGTTACTTGAACGCATCTACAACGTCTTTTAACATTAGACCAACCATGTCCTGGGTCTAATTCAATTTTCATATTCATACCCTAAATAACCCCGTTCCCCCTTCCCTTTGCATGGTTAATCAAAACAATAACGCTTGTACTCATCAAAATGTACAAAATATTGTTTGTCGTTTGTCGAATTTCGCTGCACTGAGTGCACCACAGATAACCCCTAAGCGGCAGTGCAAAGGGAAAGTGAACAAGGGAGCATCAGAAAGGAATTGATATGTAATGAGCCCACTGTTGTCGTCACTAGTAAAGGGACCTCAGCAGGATATTAAATAAGTATAACAGTGCTGCACATCATCCCGTAGCAATAGCGCAGTATTACAGTGTTATATTTAAGATGAGAAACGCGATTAGCAAAACTGTTATTGTAGTATAGTGTCAGGACAGCAGCAGCACAGGTACTGTTACCTGCTGGCTTAAGCATTGTGTTTCAGCTGGAGAGCCATCTGTCACTGACTTCCGGTGTAATGGGGAAATTGCATTCACAGCATCTGCTAGTTTGACAGGTAGGTACTGAGCTGACACTAGTTGTGACCCTGATCCGGACTGAAAATGGATGGATGGATGAAGGTAGGAAGGAAGGAAGGACCAGTCTGCTCTTATCACGTGATCAGGGGGGCATTATGCAGTACCCTAGAAGTTAGAATAAGAACCAGGATGGTGACAACATGCTGCCTCCTATAACATATCTGATTGGGCTTAGTTTGGTGTCTAAGAGAGACCTGAAATTAGCACTCCTGATTTGGACAGTCATGCAAAATGTTTATGCATTAACTTGTTTGAGACACACCAGCCAATCATAAACCAACTCTCAAAGCCTATGTGTAAACTGTAAAAAAAAATAAAATAAATAAAATATGTTATTCTGTGATAAATATTTTTTACAATGAGTATATTTCTATACCAGCAGGTCAGACAGTAGTTTAGACTGTAAGGATTATATTATGTATTATATTATGTATTATGTTGTAATATGCTATTGTTCTATAGTAACAGCTCATTTACATGCACTTGTACAGTACACCAGGTACCGAAAAGGGTTAAAATGTGTGTGATAGTTGATATGGTGCCTTTTTTTTTGTTGTTGTTCTTTTTTTTTTTTTTTTGAGGAGACTCAGAGAATTTTGGAAGGAGTCTCCGGTGTCCATACTTTATAACGGTGAGAGCTGTAAATGTAAGCTTCTGTCACAGGAAAGTCTTCAGGGCAGAGGACTTTCAGCTTTGTGGTTTCTTGGAAACTTGAAAGGTTGAGTTTTTTCATCTTAATAACATCTAGAGAAAATAAAACGAGGTTGGTGTGGTGAGGGAACAACTGTTTATGGCTGTTAGAAGTGATAAAACTTGTTTCACAGACATTTCACAATATTATACATAACATAAACAAATAAAAAGTATAAAACATCACTCATTAATTAATTAAAATTTTAATCGTCATAGTGTGGTATAAAAGGAATCAAACACTTTGGGATGTTCTGTTATTTCCTATAACACCATATCCTGTCATATTTTATTCTTTATTTTAAAGTAGTTACAGGGTTACCAGACTGGTTAATTAGCTGCTTTATGGAGCAAATAAATCGTTTCATCTTCCAAGTATATCATGTTGAACCTGAAGACTGAATCTGCATAATTTATTTCATTAGTAATAAATAGAATCAATATCTGGTCTGATCCTAACAAATATATTCTATATCCAACCATCAAGATGTTTCAAAATGTTATTATTTTTTTAATTGCTTCTATTTAACCAGGAAAAAGTCTTGTTCAGATTTAAAATCTCTTTTTCAAGACGGCCCTGACCAAGAGGGCAGCATACAGGGTTTCAACAAGAAAACAGACAAAGTAGACATACAGTACAAATAATTGTATTATGGATGTTCTCTCCACAGTTGTATTGATGGCGGTGTTTGAGAACCATATAGCAGGAAGGGTTACTGTGTACTCGGTGCCAGGATGCCCACAGTGTTTACAGGCCAAGGCTGCTTTACAGGCACTGAATCTACCAGTGTGTGAAGTGGACGTGAGTCATGATGCTGCTCTAAGGGCTTGGCTGGATAAGATGACTGGTAGCAGCACTCTGCCGCAGATATTCTTTAACAACGTCCACATAGGAGGAAATGAGATTCTTAAAAAATTGGTGGGTGAGCAACAGTGTAACACTAGCCCTAACTAAAGAAAAAAAAAGTATTGGATATAATAATAATAATAATAATAATAATACACTGTTGTATAACTTGTAGTGAATCTTTAGCTTTTAATGCTTGTGAAAATTAAAAAGCATTATTTTAATTTGTTGCCTTTCTAACACTCATATACTGTCACCAGTAACTTTATTAGAAACACCTGTACACCCACACAGTTATGTAGTTATCTAATCAGCCAATCATGTGGCAGCAGCACAATGCATAAAATCATGCAGATACAGGTCACATCAAACATCAGAATGGGGGAAAAAGTGAGATCTCTGTGACTTTAACCATGGCATGGTTGTTGGTGCTGGATGGGCTGGTTTGAGTATTTCAGAAACTGCTGATTTGCTGGGATTTTCACACACAACAGTCTCTAGAGTTTACACCGAATGGTGTGAAAAACAAAAAAAAAAACATCCTGCGAGCAGAGTGCCTGCAAGCTGAAACATCTTGGTGATGAGAGAAATCAGAAAAGAATGGACAGACTGGTCCGAGCTAACAGGAAATCTATAGTAACTCAAATCAGCACTCTTTACAACCGTGTTGAGCAGAAAACCGTCTCAGAATGCACAGCACATCAAATCTTGAGGTGGATGAGCTATAACAACAGAAGACCACATCAGGTTCCACTCCCTTCAACCAAGAACTACAAGGTGTCCCAAAAGTGTCTACACATAGGGGACTATATGCCAGCACCATGTCGGTAGAGCCTTCATCATTAGATGTTAATGAGCATCCACTTCTCAGTAAGTTGGTCAGTAACACTTCCAGTCAAGTAAGTGTTAATTTCCCCCATGTATGGAGACATGGGGGGCACCCTGTAGAATCTGAGGCTATCATGATCACAGACTCACCCAAAGACTGGAAAAAGACCAGATTTCACCAGTTTGGTTGAGCCTGTGCCCATGATAGCCTCAGATACCTGTTCTTGGCTGACAGGAGTGGAACCTGATGTGGTCTTCTGCTGTTGTAGCCCATCCACTGCAAGGTTTGAAGTTTTGTGCATGCTGAGATGCTTGTCTGCTCACCACGGTTGTATGAGTTACTATATCCTTCCTGGCAGCTCGAACCAATCTGGCCATTTTCCTCTGCCCTCTCTCATCATCAAGGCATTTCCACCCACAGAACTGTCACTCACTCAATTTTTTTTGTCTCTAGAGACTGTTGTGTGTGAGATCAGCAGGAGATCAGCAGTTTCTGAAATACTCAGACCAGCGCATCTGGCACCAACAACCATGCCACAATCAAAGTCACAGGGATCAAATTTTTTCTTCATTCTGATCTTTTATTTGAACATTATCTGAAGCTCTTGACCTATATCTACATGATTTCGTGCTTTGCTTTGCGATTCTGCCACGATTGGCGGATTAGATAACTTCATTGAATGTGCGTTGTACAGGTGTTCCTAATAAAGTGAATGGTAAGTGTATTTTATATTTTCATATATATTTTCATATTTTATATTTATTTTATATATACACACACACACACTATATATATATATATAGTGTATATGTTGTGTGGCTTTTGCATCAACATATGCTGCCTTTAACAAAGTAAGCAGGCATAAACAAACCCACCCTTTACAGACATAATTTACTTTCTATTTTTGGCAAGTTCTTTGAGAAGTATTTCAGAGTAATCATTTAAAAGATCTCTCTCGTTCTTATCAGTTGAGATACACTAAAAATTGCTTTTATTTTTTCAGCCTAAAACCAACTATCATTTTTGGCTATTTTCACTGGCTGAAATTTAATTTCTAATTAAAGCTAAGTGTATACTGTTGTAACCTTTTTAAAATGGCATAGCTTTAACACTGTCTATTCTCTAGGCCCCTGAGGAACTTGAGCCTCTGGTACGTATGGTGAAGGAGAAGCCAGTGTCCCCAGATGCCCTACCATTACCTGCAGGAAACAGCCCTGAGTCTGAGGAGAGGGATAGAGGAGGTTAGTGTGCACAAACTGCATGTGGACTGTTACCTACGAGGTTCTAGACACGCCTGTGTGTTTGCTTCCTTAACATTAAACCTGAATGAGGAAATGCAGTGTTCATGACAACCTGTTTTTTTGTCTCTCTGTAATGTCTCCCAGCTGCATGTGCAGTTACAACTTATATCTACCCTCAGAACACTCTCTGTAGTCTTCTCTGATGTTAGCTAGTTGCTTGACTACAAATTCACATCATCAGTTATCTCAGGCTCTGTTTACAGACTGTGAGAGGGAATCTTCTGGACACAGTGTGGATGAATTTTAAGACATGGATTGATTGACAGACGCAGGAGTGGGTTGATGGTGTACCGAAACAGATTTACAAGCACAGAGCTGATGAATTGGCTGTGCAGCGAGAAAGGGAGGTTACCAGAGCTGGCTCTGCAAGAGACAGGGAAGATGAAAAATGAGTAGACAGTATAATAAATAACAGAATTATGGCTCACCATACTGTATATTCTTTCCTATAATGTCAGTTTGTAGGCTATTCTTAGTAAAAAGGGTTCCCCAAGGCTTCTTTAAGTTAAGCTTATTAAATGGGTATTATCTAGAGCCCTCTTGGATACAGAAAATTGTCTGTTTTAGCCATCTAGATAGAGCTATAGCAAGTTCGTCAAAATTTTTTCTTTAATTGGGGGTCCCCGAGGGTCCTTTATATGGTTAATGGTTCCAGTCTTTTAAAGTGGTTTTACATAAAAAAACTTTTGTTTATAGGAAACCCTATATCATAGTTTTCTACAAACCACATACCCTTTAGGGAACCTTTTTATTTGTTGTCCCTTGCAGAGTGCAGAATAAAAGCTGGTGTGATCGATCAGATCATAGTGATCAGGCTCTAATTATTGTATTTTACTCCCTTGATTGGCAAAAGCAATCAGATTCAAGGTATAATGCACTATTCTGTAAGTCTACTCTGTAGAAATGGTAGCATATGGCCCTAATAAATTGTACATAGAACTTGCAGACTGTTGTGTTTCTTGTTGGAGGTAGAGGCTTGTGGTCACTGGTGTATCTACAAATACATTAATTCTCTACTGTGATACTATTTGACGTTTTTTGTCGTTAGAGCTTGTGTAGATAAATGTCATATTTCTCATTAAAATCCCTTTTTTCTGTATTGACACACCAAACCCACTCCATTTAAGTGCATATTCGCCTCTAGACCTGCATGTGTTTATTATCTGCACGCATCTAGACTCCCTTTAAAGCTTGGGGCTTTACTGTTCTGTACATGCTCATGCGTTATTTCCCTTCAGTTTTAGTAAATGAAGAATAAAGAATATTTATTGACATTATTTCAGCAATTACAGCTTCTGAATTATCTGAGGCCCTGAGGAATCTGATCATGAAACTGTACTCTGATCACCTCTCTGCTGATGGCAAGGTACTAACTACCCTGTTCTAACATGCAGTATTTCAACAAGTTTAATGTAAACGGGTAACAATACTTTATTTACTTAGCATTACTTTAACTGCTGAAATGGAGTGAGTTTGGTGTAGAATTAATCAACTATATGTTATGTCGGGTAATTTTCTTTGTTTTTCTTTTCTGCAGTCAGTGGACTATAAGTCCATGTCTAAAAGCACATGCTATGAACGATATTGTGAGCTGGCTGTGTACCTGCAGCGTGTGCAGCTACTCTCTTTGAGTCAGGAGGAGAGGCTGGCTTTCTTCATCAATGTCTACAATGCCCTGGTTATCCATGGCTACCTGCGCCTCGGCTTCCCCAAAAACATGTGGCAGAGGTACCGGGTAAGAAGATGATTTGTTTTAGTCTTGGAAGCTCATTTGAAATGTCCTATTTTGTTTGGCCTTGAAATAACAGATTATAAATGAAAAACAATAATATCATTGTGCAGTTCTTTAACTATGTGAGCTACCTGATTGGAGGAGAGGTGTTCACACTGCAGGATATTGAGAATGGTGTGCTGCGGGGAAACAGGAAAGGAATAGCACAACTTCTGAAGCCCTTCTCAAAGAATGACCCTCGACTACAGGTGACTTGTATCTGCCTCACACTGCTTTTAACGCTTGTGTAAATTTGTTAGTAGGGGCAGTCTCTAGTGCTTATAATCGCAGCATTCAGGAGGACCTTTTTTTGTTGTCTAAGTTAATCAGTCAATGAATAATTCCCTGCATCTAAGAAGCAACAACGGTCATCCTCAGCCTTATGCCATTGTACTGTTGTCCTCAATAGGATAATTAATAACTAGTTTTTCCTGACTAATGTCTTTTTAACTATTAGGTTTCTCAGGGCACAGCATTATCTATTCTATTAGCAACACCATCAAATGTACACAGTTTACTTGATGATAATTATTATTATTATTAATTTTTTACTATCAGAGGAATATATAGTAATTAGCTGATGCAGTTGATGCAAATTTGTTATGCTTTTAATTTAATATAATGCTGTTAATTTAATGTAATGTTTTTTTTTATTTTCAAAGTTGAGTTATTCAAATAGAAGGAGTAAATTTGATGAATGTATAATGTAACACAATAAATGCACTTCATATAGTACGCTGTATTAGTAGCTGTGCCATTTTAAAGTCAGTGGGTTTCATTTAGCTCAATCCTGTGTTTTGTGATACCTCATTAGGTTGCACTTCCTGAAGCAGAGCCTCTAATACATTTTGCACTGAACTGTGGTGTGAAAGGCTGCCCGCCCATTAGGACCTACACCCCAAAGGTGAACTGCATGCTTATGTCTGAGTTAGTTAGCTTGTTGTTCATTAAAAAAAAAATTATTATTATTATTATTTGAGTCTGAATGTTTCTCACCAGGACATTGGCAGTCAGCTGCAGACTGCTGCTGAGGCATTTCTGGAGGCTGATGATGGCTGCATTGTGGATTCTATGAAAAGAGAGGTGAAGCTTAGCCAGATCTTCAAATGGTACAAGGCAGATTTTGGAGACACTGATGAAAAGGTAGCCTGATTCCAAAGCTTGAGCCAGTTTGAGACTGAATGTTCTTCTCTTTGAGCCTCAACATTACTAAACATTTCAAGATACACACAGCATGTACAAGCTCTCATTGTGTAAGTTGTGTTCTCCTATACAGTTGCTGAAGTGGGTTTTAAACCACATGAGGGCGTCTCAGAAGAAGAAAAGTCTGAAAACTCTCCTATCTACAGGGAATGTTAAAGTAAGCTACATGCATTATGACTGGTCCACTAACAGCACACACTGATTAAAACTCTATTATTAAGAGTTTAGGGCTTTGAGATGACCTGCCTCACTCTGATAGGCTTATATTTTCTTTAGCAAATGCATGAGAGCACAGATATTTTTACTCTGGCTGTATCCAGCTTCTCTATCAACTCTAGGATAAAAAAAATTAAACCATAGAAAAGCTGGCCTTGCTTTTAAGGAGTAACTATGCATCTAGATTCCTAACAATAATTCCTTTACACTCCCAAGGGCAAGTTTTCCTACCAGCAGTTATCCAATGAATTATACTGGATTTTAGACTTCCTTAATGATTCTTTACTTTGTGTTAACCAGCTTTATTTCTCTTAAACCAATTTACACTGTATAGTAATTATGATATTATTTAATTTTTCTTTACCATTTTGTTAATTTAGCTTGTATGATCCACTATTGCTATGAAAACAAATGAATATTTGTAGTAGCTATCAGCACTAAGGCATTATGCCCTACTGGGACCGTTTAGCATGGGCTATATCAGCAACTGGACCTAAAAGCATAAAAATGCATGCCATTGTACCATTATTTTATTCACATGGCTCACAGTGAGCATAAACTTTAGATAAGTCCATAACTTGTTTTCCATTTAGAATATCAATATTAAAGCTTATATAACATCCTATTAATTGATTTCTCTGTGCAACTTTTTGCCATTTTAAAAATACTGATGGGAGTTGAGTGTATTGTGAAATTGACTGCATGTTGTAATGGTAAAGGCTGGAATTTTTTAATCATATTCTTAGTAATGTATGAACTCTATTCCATCCAGTACCTTTTCACCTGAGTATATGACACCTATATTCCAAGTTCACCTCATACTTAGTTCAGGAATTTCTGTTCTATATTTTATTAAATGAAAGACCTATATATGCAATATATGAAGGAAAATGTAACAGCAGCATAACGATTTCATAAAAAAAGGAATGGATTCATTATTTTACTTATCAGGAATTAAATCAATGCAAAGCTGCCTAGCTAATATTGTATTCATTCTGTTGCATGAACCTGGGTTATATCATCCTTGAGCAATATTATGCACTGATGAATAAATTATGATAACGCAAGCTTTAATAATAAAGCATTTGTATCCTCTGGTTTCTGAGAGGTGTAAATAAATTAAAGGTTTTTTTTCCAAATGTTCCCCGTTGTTATCTGAAGCTTGTGAATTGAATCATGTGGATAATTGTGGGGAGACCATAAATTGGTTGCGCTTCCTGGCATATGCAGCTGGAGTCACTGTTGAACTTGTACTTTCATGCATCTTTACATGGTGTCACTCAATTGGTATATTTGTTTACTTTTAACGATATGCATTATGTTTCACAAGAAAAATATGTTTTTTGGAAGGAACACTGGAAATGCTTCTGTTGTGCATATTTCACTGAGCACTTTGAGAGAAATCTGTATATTTTTTTTCCACCTCATGTTCCACTGCACTGAGACAACGTGCACGATAATGTGCACTGAGACAATGTGCATGAAATTGAAAATGCACTGAATGTTTTTCTAATAAATGAACTGTCATTACTTATCAGCAATAATTACTTACACAGGTTTCCATTCATATTCAAGACATATTTATAAAAATAAAAAATTATGAATTATTATATGACCAATAGAATTCTGTATTGCATGAATGGTAGCATGTTGATTATGAATGAGCTCTATATACTGCAGCATGTATAATAACAAATGTATCATGTATATGGCATGTTTATTTTCTCGACATCCTTTAATGTCTTTAAATATAATGCTGTAAATGACATTAAATATCCTTTACATAACATTCACTTTAAATAACATTAAGAATGATACTGGAAAATACAGGCATATTTGTTATTTAACTTTTATGATTATTGTAATCCTGTAAGGTGACTTCTTTTCACACACCACCTTACATGTATGTTGTTTGTAACATCTATGAAATAACTCAGCTGGTAAAATATTTCAGTTTTTGGGGACAACTACCTTTTGTGTGTGTCAATTTGTGTGTGTGTGTGTGTGTGTGTGTGTGTGTGTGTGTGAAGAAAATATCACATAAATACACTACATGGCCAAATGTTTGTAGGCACCTGACCATAACACTCATATGTGCTTTTTGAACAGCCCATTCCATATTAATCCTCCTTTGCTATATTAATAACTGTCACTATTCTGGGAAGACTTTCCACTATATTTGAGTGTGGCTGTGGGGATTTGCCCATTCAGTCACAAGAGCATTAGTGAGGTCAGGTACTGTTGCTGGGCAAGTAGGACTGGGGTGCAGTCTGCGTTCCAATTCATCCCAAAGGTCTTCAGAAGGGTTGAGGTCAGGGCTCTGTGAAGGCCACCTGAGTTCTTCCACTTCAGCCTTGGCAGACCATTCTTCATGAACCTCGCTTTGTGCACAGGGGCATTATCCTGCTGGAACAGGTTTGGGCCTCTTAGTTCGAGTGAAGGGAAATTGTAATGCTACAGCATACAAAGACATTCTGTACTTCCAATTTTGTGGCAACAGTTTGGGGAAGGTGCACATATGGATGTGATGGTCAGGTATCAACAAACATTTGGCCATATAAAAGTGGCCATTTATTTATCCATGTATGTGCATGGATAAATAAAAGACAATTCATGTATATGTTAATTTACAAATCTCTCAGCAGTACAAATGTCACACTTCCTTCATATAAATTATGGACAAAGTTTATGCAGGTGTTAGTTAGAGAGTTTGTACCAGCCTGCAGGCCATCACAGTGGACACCGCTGTCTCGCAAACTGCCTTTCAAACTGACTCATCCCAAAACATCTTGGGTGAAGGTTGAGTGACTTCCAAACAGCAATGCCTCTACAAATTTCTCCTGCACAGTTTTAGTTTGTTTGGGATCATTTAAGGTCAAAAAAGCAAGGTCTCTTTTGATGAGCAGTGTATACATGTTTACAGATGAACTAGAAGTATGTAAACAAAATCAGTTTTACATATTCACCTGCATTACAGAAGTCTTCGTGTTCTCTCAAATTTTCAAAATGTCACATCAATATTTAATGTTTTCTGTGAAAGCAATGATATGCCATTTTCTGTATCAGAGCTCATTCCGACACTTGATCAATTTATGAAAGGCTTTCTTGAAGTCCTCATTGAAGATGGTATAAATGAGTGGGTTGATTAGGGAGTTAAGGTATCCTAGCCAGGTCAGAAGTGTAGTTATTTCATTGGAGGGGATACAGCTGCTGCATATGTTAATAATCACTTCCTGAATGAAGAATGGCAGCCAACAGATGACAAATGCCCCAAGAATAAGGCCAAGGGTCATGGCTGCCTTTCTTTCACGTGCCCCTGAAATCCGTTGTCTTTTAATGGACCTCTCACTGTGAGGCTGAAAATTTGGGCTTGCTGCAGAGAAACGTCCCCTGTCGCCCTCAGTAGAGGGTTCTGACATTGACTTCTCTGGTAAGGCGAGTGCATCAAGGCTCTGCTGTTCTCTGTCTGGACACATAGGGATCTTGTGTCCATTTATCTCAAGCTTGTTCATGGGGCTGGGCCTTCTTTTGTGGTAAATAATTTTAGCTGCTTTGTATATTTTGTAGTAAAGGATAAGGATGAGTATAAGTGGGATGTAGAAGGCCCCAAATGTGGAGTAAAGGGTGAAAGCAATGTTTTCATGCTTTATGAGGCATTCGTTCTCCTGCTCTTCTTTTTTGTGGTGTCCCCAGAGCATCGGCGGTAAGGAAATGAGAATGGACAGGAGCCAGACGACACTAATCGTGACAGCAGCCCTTAGAGATGTCCTCTTCCTGGAGTATTCCACAGCATCCGTGATGGCGCGATAACGATCCACAGCAATAGCCGCCAAGTGCAAAATGGAGCATGTGCAGCAGGTAATGTCAACGCTGAGCCAGATGGTGCACATCACCTCACCCATGACCCACGTCTCCTTCACAATGTAGACGATGCTGAAGGGCATGACCAGGATAGCCACCAGCAGGTCCGTCACAGCCAGAGAGCAGATAAGGTAGTTGGCAGGGTGGTGAAGTTTTCGAGTGACAATGATGGCAGTGATGACTAAGGAGTTGATTGCTGTGGTTAGTATAGCCAGCACAGACAGAGTGAGAGAGAGAAGGATCATGCCTGCAGGACTTCTACCAAGTCCATCTGCAGACTTAGCCCCATCTGTGCCGTTTGGATCCATGCCTGGGATCAAATAGGGAGAAAGCAGAAAACTTTTGTCATTGAGGCCAAATATTGAACTGGAGGTCATAGTGATCCTGTATTTAAAAAAAAAAAACAACAAGAATATATAGTATGTTTGTGATGTACCACATAATATATCACACTGATTTTGCTGGTCATACAGTACATCATTATGTAAACACTTTCAGATTGACTGTACTTACACTCATGGTAAGCATTAAATATGATTAAATATGTTATACTTGCAAAAATTAGTAGACCAGCATTTTTAGCATCACTAAATTGAATGATGGAATGAGCTTGGTGATTTTGAACGTGTTATTATAGTTGGTAGTATTCCTGGGTGGTTGACTGGCAACCATTTCATGAGTGGTAAAACAAACAATCAAAAAACAGTTGTCAATCCTGTGAACAAAACAGCTTATGGATCACAGTGGTCAGAGTAGAATGTTGAATTACGCTAAAACCAGGCCACAATGCGACAAACTAAATTTAATTCAACATTAGAATATAACCTTAAAATACAAACTTATTTAAGATGATCTTAAGCTAATCTATTACTGGGAAATTGGCTTAATAAAATAAAAAAATAAAAAGTAATTTAGTATTTCATTCAGTAAGTGCCTTTTCCATTCCAAAGATAAAACCATCACTATGACAACTATGCCCATAAAACCAGTAGAGGTACAGAAATGTGTGTTACGGGTTTCTGAGATTAGTTTTTCTTCTGACACTTCCACCTTTACCCTCTTGACATTTAGCTCTATCTCTCTAAAAGCAGCACTCACATTCATATTTCGGATGTTCCAGCTGAAGTACACAATACTATTAATGCTATTCTGAAAAAGTTTCCTTCTGTACACTAAGTTGACAGTTTATTATGTATACCTGTCTAATAGCATATGGCGCCTTCTTTAGTCTTCAACAGCATGACAGTATATAGTATTAGTACTGACCACACCACTTTCCCACTCAGTAATGGTTCAGTTTTAATGCTTCTTTGCCCAGTGGACACATTTCTTTGTTCTTCACTGACAACATCAGCACCTTACCTGGTCTTGAGCTGTTTTAGCCCATTCGAGCCAAAAGCTAAGTGTTAAGTGGTGTACATAATAAACTGTAAACTTAGTGTACAGAAGGAAACTTTTTCAGAATAGCATTCATAGTATTGCGTACTTGAGCTGGAACATCCAAAATATTAATGTGAGTGCTGCTTTAAGAGAGATTGGGCTAAATGACAAGAGGGTAAAGCAAAAACCAAGCTCAGAAACCCATAACACACATTTGTGTACCTTACTGGTTTTATGGGCATAGTTGTCATAGTGATGTGTTTATCTTTGGAATGGAAAAGGCACTTACTGAGTGAAATATAAAATTACTTTTTTTTATTATTATTATTTCAAGCCAATTTCCCAGTAATAGATCAGCTTAAATAAGTTCATTCACCACATATGCTTCAAATAAAAATAGCTCATAGTCAAAAGAAATTAATTAGGTTTTGCTGAATACATAACCTTCAGTCTGATGTTCTTTTCATATTAACTCTGGGCAAGAGATAATAAAGGCATACTGTTGTAAGTGAAGTACACTTTGACATATTAAATTGATTCTTGTGAAGAACTGCAAATTTAGTTGATGAACTGGAAATATTCATGCGGAGAAATCCCTGAAAGCTATCTTTAAGTCACTCACTGTTCTAAAATAAGTCAGACAATTACAACAACGAAAAAAGCCACAAAAGCTTATGCTTTAATTAGGATTATATTAACACCAAAGAAAAATGCCAAGATCTGCCCATTAATTTCTGGTGAGGTTAAAGCAACTTCTTTTCAGGTCACAGTAATATATATTTAGAAGTAATTCTTATCATGTTACAGGTATTTATGAATAACATTGAGAAGGCATGGTTTAAGGAATAGCTTTATGGTGAAGCTCATTTTAATTGAAACTGAATCATAATATTGTGTTTAAATTTGGGGGTGGTGTGGGTGGGGCTAAAAAGGTAATAACCTTTTTATTGGCTGATTCACAACCATGATACCTTGCTATGAACTTTAAGCATGTAGTGTTTGAATGAGAAATATAATTAAATAATGTAAAACATCCCACTTTAAATACTGGTTAATAATGAATGTTAAATAATTAATAACACGTTATTTTCATTAAGCATTCTTCATGCACTTATTGCTGTATTTGTTAAATTAAACTCTAAAGTGCTTATTAAAATAAAAAAGACTTACTCTCATGCTGATGTGTTTACACCTAAAAACTATATTGAAACAAACCTAGTGGCAGACTAAGGATAAGAGGTCATTTTCAACAGACATTAATATGCTCTTTTTTAACTCATTCCTATTATGACCAGAAAGACAACAGCAGTATATACACTACCGTGCACAATATTCACATCAATGCATATCCAGTGCTCCACCTCCCCTGAGTACTGCCATCAATGACTCATTTCCACGACTTATGGAAAAACTGTTTAAATGCACACTGAAAGCATTTTCATTTGTGAATAGGTCACTTCCATCCAGAAACATGCTTTTTCCATCCTATGTCATGTAAACCTGTTATATCCATATGTGCATGCCTCTGAGGTGGGAATCAGGATTGTACTGACTTGATTGTCCAGAGAACCAGTTAAACTACACTCAGTTACAAACTGACTCTGTCTTAAGAAAACTGCAACTTAGGCAACCGTGAGCCCCTTGCCATCAAGCTAGACCTGGATGTTGGAGACACTGGCTGAAGGTGGCCCTTCACTATGTTGACTAATCCCATGGGCACACCCTGGAGCCCAGAAACTCTTCTTGACTTGCTTTTGTCCCAATTTAATCACTGCTGTGCAGAAATATGTCAGCTTCTGGACAGTATATGCCCAAGGCAAGTCATCTTTGCAGCTCCCTGCAGGAACCCGGACACCCCCTCCTATAGCACAATCCTTTTCAGAGATGATGGAATGACCCTTGTCCATTTTCTTGGTTGGCTTGACCACCAGTCTCTAAAAATAATACTTACAGTGGTAGGTCTCTATGAAGCCTATTGTCTCATCCCTTTCCCAGGTCAGGAGGTGCTCAAGCATATCCGGCATTACATTAGACCAGGGAACTGCCTCATCATCAAGAGTCTAATAGTACAATGAACAGACAAGTTTATCTCAGCGGCAATGGCTACCGCACAACAACAGGTAGGAGGTAGCAAAACACTAACATGAGCACACGCATTCCAGCTCAGTGGTGATGAACTATGAATGATTGAAGGGCACTACTTTCTTTAGTAATGACAGCAGGCAGAGATACTCGATCAGTATATGAACGCAAAACCACTTCACAGAGCCAGCACTATACACACCTTCCCCAGAATACCAGCACTGAAACAGCTCAAATCACCTTCCCTCACCTTCCCATACCTAAATGACCCCTCCAGGGCTCAGCTAGCACACCTTGTCTTTTTCACACTACCCTTCAGGCCAGAAATTAAGAGTTTTGAAAATGGTGTAATAAAGAATAAATTACTGGAAACTCACGCCTAACTAAAAAAACAACGGGAAATACTGTTTGGCTATGTCATATTCTCTGACATATTCTGATAAGTTTTACACAAGACATTGAAAGGGAAACCCATATAGGAGGGCTGTTTTAATCACACTGTGCACATCTCATCTGTCAGTCAATTAGGATAGGCAATGTTTATAGTACACATTCGGTTCACTCTCTCATGCTGATGACGATCTTGATGGTGAATTCCATTAATAAAAAAAATGGCCAGTGCTCTAATTGCCTAACTGCTTTTAGGAGGATTTGGGATTCAGTGTGATTGAATAGCGCTATTATAGTGTAAATAATGGCTGAGGTTAATGTCTGAGGTGGGAGAAAAACAGGCAGCAGATTTAGACAGTTAAAGAGGAAAACAGATTTACTTTTTAAAGTCAGTTATCTTTATGCTTTCTGATGATATTAAAGCAGTTTACTTGCCAGAATATGTTATTACTTCTGATAACAAATGCCAGTATTGTTGCAGTTTTGCATTGTCAGTATCTCTTTCTGAAGTAATATGCATTCCACATAAAACACATTCTGCAAGAATAATGTTACAATGATCTTACAATGAAAATGGAATGGACTCCTTTTTTCCCCCCCAAAGTGATACAAAACAGGTAGGAGGTATTGTCTTTCCCTCCTGTTGATATCAAAACTCACTCTACCTACCACTGTTATCATCCTGTCACAATAAGATGACATCACTATTCTAAGATATTGCCATTAAGGTGTTTCATTAATTTAAGGATTACAATCAATTAGACTAATGCTCATATGCATGTACTCATGTTATCCATGCCTTATGATGTTTTGTCATTTCTTAGGGTTACAAACAATACTTTAAGTTATTCAACATCACTGTCTATCACTGTACAGTATATGGGCTACCTTATTTTTGCATGATGCACTGATGTAGAACTCATCTGCAGTCATTTTACTTATGTGGATCATATAGTATGATCCACAACTACTGCTTTTACATCTACATTAATTATTTATCCTCATACATACTACTATTAAATACACAAATAGTATAGTTAACTCACAATACTGCTCACTAAACCCTCAGATATAAAATAGCATGGTCATAAGATCATACACAATAATTACCTGATATGAAGGATAAAATAGTAAAAAAAGAAAATAAAAAAAAGAGTAAAATCCACTCATCAAACTAAAAAACAGTTCTAGAATAGTTATCTTAGTTGTCTTATGCTATAGCACACACGCTACTTGCTGTCTGACATACAATACTTATATGCATGCAAGTGCAATGCAATACCTGGAAATGACAGAGGAAAAACATTTGAATTGATGAAGAGATAAGCTGTTATTAATAATACACAAATTTACTTGGAAAACAATTTGCATACAGATAAAAGATAGAAGATTAAAGTATATAAGCAACAAGTATTTAAAAATTGTCACTTTATAGATACATATATTCTAATAATGATATAATTGCAAATTATTATAGATAAATAATCGTTTAGATGTAATAACCCCTGTTCAGTTTGCCCAACTGTGATAATCTTTGATTTGTTCCAGCAGAATGGATCTTATTTATTATGGAGATGTGTTTAATTAGGTTGACTTGATTAACATATTTAATTTGGTTTTCATATTTTTTTATAACTCAAGTGCAAACACATGAGAAATGTACAACCCCTAATTAAGCTTTTCATGTCTGCAGCATTTTATTTTGTTTCATTTTGTGTATTATGAGAGATATGTTTTGGGTTTTAGCAGAATTGCGAATGCTAATGGTTGGAAAAAAATAAATTTTATATCTAAAGCATTGCTCCATGTGTGATTCCATGTAATGCCTGTAATTATAATAGACCAACACACTCCTATAACCATCACACACACACTTCTATAACCATCACACATCAACATCAGGTGATCAGAAAAATTTTAATAAGATTCACTGAAATGGAAAGGAGGTGGGACATGAAACATTTGTTATGGCTAGCGGTTAATTTCGCTCCACATTGACGTCATCTAGTTCAACCTGTGAATTTGAGTATTTTGCATTTATCTATATCAAAAGACATATCACTGGTGTTCTTTAAGTAGGTTGGCGATCACAATTTTCGTTTTCAAATATACTGAGAATTTTGTGTTCCTGTATAAGTTGTTGTTGTTTCCCATTCATGTCTACATGCTCCTACAGTATAACCATCACACCCCCCATCAAGCTCCCATATAACCATCACACCCCCCATCAAGCTCCCATATAACCATCACACCCCCCATCAAGCTCCCATATAACCATCATACACACCATCAAGCTCCCATATAACCATCACACACACCATCAAGCTCCTATATAACCATCATACACCAACAAGCTCCTACAGTGTATAACCATCACACACACCAAGTTCCTATATCACCCACACCAACAACCATGATCTTATAACCACCACACACCAACTCCAATAGCCATCACACACACCAACACACTCATACAGCTACACACACACACCAACACACACACACAAATATGCTCCTTTAACTGCTGCATGCCAACTCCAATAGCCATCACACACCAACACACACCTAAAGCCATCACATACCAGCACATATACCAGGTTAGGTGCTTGTTGATGTCCATCAGTCAGTTAAGTTTAGGAATGTGTTGGTGTATTATGGTTATGAGTGTGTCCTTTATACACGAACATACCCCGGTGCATCTTCATCCCTCTATCAACATGCACTCAGAGGTCCAGCCATCAGTGCGTCTGGATAACCACAGGAAATTCCCTGACAATAATTCATGTTTATTTTATAAACTGGCAACTCAGTGAATAACCACACACTCCGATCCCCCTAGTACAGTTCAAAATGTTCCCAATCACCTGTTAAGCCATTAGATACATATAGGACTTCATAACTGTTATCATTTAATAACATATATGATATCAATCGCAAAATATATCACAACATATATAATATCAATATATTTTAAACGTTTTTGTGTGCCATGCGCACTAAACATAAAAGCACGCTGCAGTTCTAAATAAATAAATAAATAGTGAAAACCAAATTGCGTGTAAAACTGCAGGTGGTAGAAATAGAAGTAGCCTAATTCAACTCCTAAAGCTTTATCTAAATAATTACAATGCACTCTGGTGTTCCTGTTTACGCTCTGTCAACTCGATAACCCGGAGCCTAAATTTATTCATATTTGAAACCGCTGTCATCAGAGAAACGACTCACAGGAATACTCACATGTTCGTGTAGTCCTTTAGAGCAGGAGATGTTCAGTGAAGCGGCTTTTCAGGCACTGTCTGTGAGCGCGCAAAGCAAAGACGGAGACGCGCACGAGTCCCCCTGATGTGCACTCGGTTCTGGTACACGCATATGGATGTGGGATTGGACAAGCGGATGTAATTTCAGATCGACCAGTACGCGAGACATATGGCTTTACTTAGTCTGATACAGTGCCCTCCACATATTGGCACTCTTGGTAAATATGACCAAAGAAGGCTGTGCAAAATTGCCTTTATTGTTTAACCTTTTGATATTTTGTTCAAAGAATTCAAAAATACTCTGCTCTCGAATATCGAACAATTGCAAACACAGTTTTATCAAAAAAAGAATGTTAAATATAGGTGTGCAACAATTATTTGCACCCCTATTAAGTCATATGAGAAATCTATTTGAAGTATATTCCCATTGTTATTTAAAATGGTTTAGTACACCTGGGTGACTAGGTTTCACAGGGGTATAAATATGAGGTAACATAGGGCAAATTCCCTTAGTCATTCATAACAATAGGTAAGACCAAAGTCACTTACATCACCACAAGTTGTTTGGAAGGGTTTCAAGAAAAAAACCTCTACTCTCATCCAAAAACAAACTCAAGCATCTTCAGTTTGCCAGACACTACTAGAACTTCAAATGGTATCGGGTTCTATGGTCAGATGAAACCAAAATAGATTAGAAACCAAAATTTTGGCAATAAACACCAGAGGTGGTTTTGGCACACACAGAGAAGTAGCCATATTGAAAAGTACCTCATGTCCATGGTTAAATATGGTGGTGGCTCTTTAATGTTTTGGAGCTGTTTTTCTGCCAGAGGACCTGGACATTTTGTTAGAATACATGACATCATGGACTATCAAATATTAATAGATATTAAATAAGAACCTGACTGCCTCTGCCAGAAAGCTTAAAGGAAATCTATTAATCATAATTCACTTTTACATGATGTTTGAACATAAATGTGAGTCAGCAGTGGTCCAATGGGGAAAATCCACCCACTCTTTTTTTTTTATATTCCCCATAAATCGTAAACATTGTCTCAAAATTAGTTGCTTTTGTTTTCTCTCCAATGTGAGCTCACATTGGAACAGGCCCCGCCCACGATTAGTGACTGACTCTGCACTATTAGCGTAGCTGAGTGAGCTGCACACGATCCGCCATGTTCTTCAAGCTGGAGTAGCTATAGTGATAAGAATAACGTCTCAGCTTCGGAAGCTTTTTAAGTGTTCTGTTGTTGGGTGGCTGTAAAAATGGCATTATTGGAGAAGATTCAGAGCTCCTATCTTGGCAAAGGGAGGTAGCACAAAGTATTGACAATAATTGCAATAATTGTTGCACACCTATATTTAACATATACATACACACATTTTTTATTATTTTTTTTTGATAAACCTGTGTTGTGTTTAGAATTGTTTGATTTTTTTTAAACAAAAGATCAAAAGGTTAATCAATAAAGACAATTTTTCACAGCCTTCTTTGCTCATATTTACCAAGGGTGCCAACATTAGTGGAGGGTACTGTAGACTGTCAGGCTCTCTCTCCCCCATTATTCCCCCCTCCCAATCCAAGCATACACCTACACCCTACTCTAACCTTAACCTGAATAACTAAAAGGAGGAATGCACATCATACAGTACATGTTATATACAGAGAGAGACAGAGAAAATCAAAGTTATGGTATAGATTAAGTGTAAAAAAAAAAAACTGATCAAACTGAATTCAGCAGCTGAGTGGGTGTTGGCTCGTTTACAAATAAGTGTTTTCTATGGAGAGATCGGAAGATCAATGCATTTGTGATTCAGTGCATCATGCAGATGATGACTTCTTTTCAGTGGCACAGAAAATACAATGTACATCAATGATAAAAGAAGCTCAGCCCTGTCACATTTAGTATAAATTACATATAAGGGATGCTTTGTATTTCCACATGTTTTATCACATGAACTAAGCTGTAATTTGAACAAATCTCTGCAGTGTATTTTTTTAAAATAGAGATGATCTATGATTTAGTGTCTGCTTCTATGACTTGTAAATGTAATAAAACAGTTTATCATGTAATGGTAAGAGGGAGTGCTGCTCAAACAGTACATAAAAAAAACCCCAAGCAGCTAACAAAGAGAAACACAGCAAAACTGAAAAAAAAAAAAAGATGCTGAAAAGGTCAAACTGTCAACGCCTGTGCCCTTTCACTTTTCATCACATAATGCTAACATCCACTCAGCCTCTGATTACTGTGCTTGTGGAAAAACTGCAGAATGCAGTCTTCAATTAAAGAAATAGCTCCTAATTTCACACACAGTGCTGCACTCAGTGTCTCCCTGTGTTACCACATTCATTAATTTATTTGCTCTAATTTACTGTGTATCGCTTAATATATAATTTCAATTTAACATTTTACAAGATTGGCCCCTGGTATTAACATGAACTCAGAGTAAAGGGAAATGACCGTGTTGCTCTCTTAATTTCCTTGGAAGGCCAATGTAGAGAAACAATAATTAAAGCTATAGGCTAGTAATTAAACTAAATTGAATTAAATCTGTTTACATCCAGTGTGACTTTTCAGCATGTAAAGTTCAGACTTGCCAAAAGCATAAACAGAATATTTTCTTAAATTACTAGCTAGAGAAGAGTATAAATAGAGTAAACCGAGGAACAGGTGAAGATGATGCTCTAATTACTTGCTAATTCCAACTGACATGCCTCTTCTGCTTGGAGAATTATGGTGATGGTAATATGGATTAGTTTGCTTTTGCAAATATCCAATTGAAATTGTAGAAATGCTAGCAAAAGGCACAACAGTGTTACTTCTGATGGTCACTCAGACTCTAAAGGGAACTGAAAAACACACACTAAAACCATTCAAGATCAAGATGGTTTTTATCTGGCATATAGTGCCTGCTGCAGAGGCACTGCAAAATGTCAATAAAGCTGTTGGGTTTTGCTCTTCTTTTTTTTTTGCCTTTAGTGACTTTCAGCTATCAAGGGGATATGCTTTTTGATATGCAGAGTAGGGGGAATGGTTCCCTCTCTGAGGCGTCTTTTATCTCTGGTGAACCCCCATTTTCATGATAAGAAAATTAATCACCACATTTTTTTTGCATTGCACTGTCTAGAGGTGTACAATGTGCCTCTGATCAGAACAATGGACAAAAAAAATCTCCTATCTTATCACTTTTCAGTGAGGAAAAATCTGTTGATATTTGGACAATATGCTAATTTCCCATCTTATGAAAGATAAAAAAGCCTTAAGAGGACAGAAAGAGGGGAAGAGTGAGAGAGATAGAGAGACACAGACACACATGAAGAGAGACCATATCTGGTAGGGGAACACAGAGATTGAAGTAGGTTGGGAGTACACTACATCCTCATCTATCTCATCCCCATCAGAGGGGACAAAATTGACCCCCCCCCCACACACACACATACCACACATCATTATTATTATTATTATTATTATTATTATTATTGTTATTATTATTATTATTATTATTATTATTATTATTATTATCCTTCTAACAAAGCAACTTGAATTGCTGTGACACAAACTTCCAATGAATCCTGTAGTCTTTAAGTTAAAATAACTTGGGGTTTTTACAGTAAATATAGAAAACTTCCAATGTATTTCTAAGACAAATGAAAATCTAATGGATACCAATACTGTGTACATCTCTATCACAGTTACAGCTCTAAATTTAACCATATGGAAGTGTTTAAATGGCCATAAATAGTTACAAGGTGGGCCAGGTTGAGCCTGAGCTTGGGTTATCATCTATTTGGACTTTTGCATGTTCTCCCCATGTTCACGTGGGTTCTCTCCCAGTACTCTGGTTTCCTCCTACTATCCAAAAACGTACTGATAGCTTGATTGGCTACATTAAATTGCCCATGTGTGAATGAGTGTTTGAAAGTGTATGTGTATTGTACCCAGTGATGTACTGGTGGCCCATCTGCCTCATGCCCAGGGTTCCACGGATAGGCTCTTGTTACACCCCAACTCCGACTAAGATAAAGCAGTTACTTAAGATGATTTCATTAATTATGTTCAACAGAGGCACACCAGGTCTAGATGAAGGGCATCACTTCAGCGTAATGGAGCCATAAACCTCCAGGTCTGCTGTCAAAATGGAAGCTAAGGGGGAAATGTTTTATAATTAATATGCTCAACATTATCTTTGAGGGATTTCTGAATGCTTTTTTGGAGATAATTTCTTTTCATGACCCATTACAGTTTATTGGTTCAGTCTGGCTGTCCTATTTGAGCTAGGCTTATGCGGAAAAACAGACAAAGTAACCATTATCTCAACAGATTGGTCATGTTCACAGAGAAGAAAAAAGACTTCTTGGCATTTTGTGAAAATATCACAAGGTGGGAAGCAGGATTCAATCATTTAGGGGAGCTAGAAATAGAAAGATTAACAACATACCTCTAAACCAACTGTAAAGGGCTTACTGTAGAATTGCTATGCAGATGAATAGAAATGTCACTGCATGTGATTTTTATAAGCTAAAGCTTATTATTGAAGTAAGTAGATGTGTTTTCACAGGTGGAGCTGAACAAGAGTCATCAGTGGAACTAAGCCTTAAGTCATTTGTGCTAATTGACATTAGCCATACAACACCTACCCTGACAGTTATTTATTACTTTATTAATACAAAAGTAATGTAAGTAATATTAAGCATGATGACTCAGGTCTCCTTTGAGTTGATGCAAAGTTGACACTGTTTTAGGTTTAACTTTGGTTATGATTTGTTTGATTCATCCAATGGCATGCTACTTTGAAAGGCTCTTAGTAATCTCCTCCTGAAAGGTGCTCGCTGAATCATTTTACATTATGTTCAAATTGCATTTTACAAAGTGCATTTTTCTTCATTTTGCATTTTACAAAACATTTTACAAAATGTTACAAAAACAATGTAACACAAAGGAATGAATTTTATCACTAGCTATGTATATTCAAATTATACCACCTAAGAATTAACCTAGACAGCATAATCAGCTCTTATCCAAGGAGATGGATTTTTTTATTTATTTTTTTATGCAGTCTTTGTTTATTTCCTTTTTTTTTTCTCGAAATAATGATCTCTAAGCAGAAGGAACATGTAGGCCAAAACACCACAATATCCAATACTATAAAATACTACAACAGCAATTTTTAGTTGAATTGTGCGATGTTTCTAGTGTTTCAGTGCTGCAAACCTGCTTATATAGACCTCCTTGTTGACTTAATATTCTAATAAACACAAATTATTTTTTCTGGTTAATCTGCTTGTCTTTGTGGAGCTCTGGGCTGATATAGTATATCACAGAAGATTCAAAGAATCATTTACAGCATCATTTTTGTCTCTATTCCCAAATAATCTATAACAAACATTTCTGGGTTCTTCCTGAAATCATACAAAATGGCATCAATAAGTTTTTTAATAAGTTTTTAAAATGCACTCAGCTATATTGTCACAAGAGCGTGATTAGGATGATGAAAATACTGCTTCATCTGCTTTCCATACAGCTTCATTAATTGAGCTTGCAGTGCCTAACAGTGATCTAACCTACTACTGAGTAGTTCGAGATGCTCATTACAGCTTTGGGAGAATACTTACCAGGGGTACATCTCATAGGCATAACATTTGCATAAATGTGAATTTGCAGGAGGTGTGTTCTAATTCACAGCTATAATGATTCTTTTTTAAATCTGCATGTGTTTGTTCTTACAATGTCTATATGATAAGATAATTACAGCTGTGCATGTTTAAGGGTTGAAAATTTTTTAAGACAGACTGGTTTGAGTGCTTCTGAAACTTCTGATCTCCTGAGATTTTCACACACAAAAGAGAATGGTGCAAAATAAATAAATAAATTTGTTGACAAGAGAGGTCAGAGGAGAATGGCCAGATTGGTTCGAGCTGACAGGAAGGATAAAGTAACTCAAAACTATTTACCACTGTGGTGAGCTGAAAAGTATCTCTGAAAGTCCAACTCATTGAACCTTGAGGCAGTTGGGCTACAACAGCAGAAGACCTCCTGTGAGCAGGGATCTGAGGCTACACTCTGTAAAAAAGAAAAGTTGACTTTACTTAAAATTTCAAGGCACCTTGCTGCACAGCTTTTTTGAGTTTACTCAGCTCAAGGTTAAAAATTGAGTAAAGTGAAGGTGAGTAAACTAAAAAACTCTGTGCAGCAAGTTGCCTTGAAATTTTAAATTAAGTCAACTTTTTTTTTACAGTGCAGTTGGCACCAAAACTGGGTTGAAGATGAAAAAAACTTGAAGCTTGGAAACAGACCAGGCAAAGTTTTTCCAGTATTCAACTGCCAAATTTCCTATTTCAAAAACAAACAACAAAAAAGATAAAACACTTCTGTTCATATAGCAGCAGTGCTGAAACTACTGTTAGGCTATGTTGCAAATTGTCCTAATAGCAATGGCTAATAGCAAGGTAAACATCTACTTTGAGGTACAGATGGAGAAAATAACAGATGGACAGAAAGCAAATCTGCCCAGGGAAAAGGCTTTCAGCCGTCCGATTTTCCATCATCATTCTAATTTTCTCTCTTCTCTCTCTATCTCTCTCCCTGCTTGCTGTTATGGTCATGTCTTCATGTCATCACATTTTCATATGAGGTCATGACCTAATGATTTTGATTCCTTTTCTTTTCTCTTTCTGTGTAAGAAAAAGATGAAACACAGTTGCTCAGTGCTCAGTTGTCTATGTCAATCATTACCCCATTATCAGCAACTTGTTTTTGAGACTCAGTAACATCTCTCCCTCCATCTGAAAACTGTGTGCTTTTTAACCCTTGACTGTTGAGCTTGTGTTTCAAAAATATTGGATGTATTTTTGACAATCATGCCTGCCATATGTAATATTCCTATGCTACATATGACAGTAAAATTGTCACATTGGCTAGTGTAGTTTGTCACTATTTGGTAACAATAACTTGGCATTTGAAATATTTCCAAATGCCAGAAGTTTGTGATTGATTTTTTTAAATTATTGAGGAGGCACTGATCTGATAGTAAGCATTGACATTAGGGCTCATACTGAACTGACATTGGAACAGATTTGACATTTTGAAATACCAACTATAGGGATCAACACTCACTGGCCACTTTAGTAGGAACATCTGTACACTGGCTCATTCATACAATTATTAAATCTGTGTATGCAAACTGTGTATTCAATGCTTAATAGCATGCAGCTACAGCAAAAAAGCTTCAGTTAATGCTCACGTCAAACATCAGAAAAACCATCACCTGATCTTCAGCAGTCAAGTTTCAGTGAGTCTGTGACCAATAAATCCTCAGATTCTTGATCTTGGCTGGCAGGATTGGAACCCCATGTGGTCTTCTGCTCTTGTAACCCCTGTCTCAAAGTTCAACATGTAGTGAATTTTAAGATACTTTTCTGCACACCATGGTTGTAAAGATTGATTATTTGAGTTAACAAAGCCTTACTGTCTACTTGAACAATTCTGGCCCTTCTCCTCTAACCTTTCTCATCAACAAGGCATTTCCAGCTGCAAAGCTGCTGATCGTTGGATGGTTTTTTTTGCACCAATTTGTGCAAACACTAGAGATTGTTGTATCTGGAAACATCCCAAAAGATAAGAGATCACATATTTTCCACATTTTGATGTGAACAGGAACTGAAGTTCTTGACCTGTATCTGCCGGCTTTTATGCATTACGCTGCTGCCACGTGATTGGCTGATTAGATAATTGCATGAATGAGCAGGTATACCTTTTAAATCGGTGTTCCTATTAAAGTGAGTGCATGTTAAAGTAGTAAAAATTTTCTGTTGCCTTTTCCAGATTTCAGAGGGAAAACACAATAGCCAGAAACCCTCATGAAGTGATATGCCATAATTGCTTACAGGAAGTAACTATTAAACTTTTAAAAAGGATTCAGTAATTGGTTTGGAGCTTTACTTTACTGTTGCATTGCTTAGATAGCTCTAACTTGATAGCTCTGTGGACAGAATCACTCCCAGATAAAGGATTATAGTAGAAAATGAGGATGTGAGGCAAAATGTTAGTCTTCAGAAATCTGAAATTGCCTGTACAACTACTTGCATTTGACCCTTAAAGAGATCAGTTGTTCTTGTTGTTCAGCTACTTCACATTACTTACTGCTTTGATATCATTTTATGTAATGTAACATTCATAAAGTGCCTGCCACCTGGACTATTAGGGTGAACTGGTCTGATAATCTTGTAATTAATCTTGAATCTGGGTGCAGTGGCGTTGCACTAGGACACTTTCATCCTTGGTCCATGCAGTGCCCTGTTTGATGTTAGCCTTCAGGCTGTTTTTAAGGACTACAAGGGACAGCAGCGGCTCTGTCATTAGCCCCAGCACTTTTATCTGCTTCAAAGCTACTGACTATTCAATGCCATAAATCATAATGAAAATAAATGCCAGCTACTTCCCATTTTATATAGGGTAGACCCTTGAAAGTTTCTACCAATATTTGTAGTAAAGTAATATTATTCATGTCTAGCTTTAAGGGTTTTTTGCAGGGTCATATTAGCCTGGCCTATGATCTTATTATATTTCTCCAAAATGAAGTTTGTGCACTCTTTCTAATAACATTCTGAGATTTTATTAAAGAAAATAAGACAAGAAAGGAAAATACAACTTTACTTGCATACATGACTGGTGTTAATTTAGATGTGGCTGTCATTGTAAATGTAGAGTCAATTTGTTTGCAGCTGTTAAGAAATTTGTCTCAGAAACAAAGGACTACGAGTACCAAATGGTCTGTCATTTTTCATTCTACCAGAGGATGAGACAAGAATTCACACGTAACTGTTATCGAAATATAACTGTGCATGTTTATGGGTGAGATGTATTTTTAATAATTACAGACAAATGTATATTTCTATTTTATAGAGAAGACCATTATTATAAAGGCCTATAAATGGTAGGGATTACAATAATACCTTGATTGGCTGCCATGAGGATTTTAAGGATCAGGTCTCCATATGGTCTTAAAGTGCTCTAAACCCTCCTGCTGGACATAAGAGTGTATTACTAAATATCTGCACATTTGTCTTTTTTGCAAAAAGATTTTTCTCATATATACATAGCTGATAGAAGAAGACCAGCTGAATGTCCTTCCCAATTTCATCCTTACCTTCTTGTCATCTATGTTACTCTTTTATGATGAAATTTTATTAATATTATATGATACAACAAGGCACATCAGTATATTAATAAATTATTTAAGAAAAAACTTGTATGCACAGTATATAGCCAATTCAGTGACGTTTTGCACTGCAGCATCAAGATTGATTGTACTTGACAGTCTGAGGTAACTCAGTCAGCCCAACATCACAGCAACAGACAAATTTTTACTGAGCTTTTTGCTTAGTTACCAACTATGACCATATGTTTTTATTTTCAGTCAGGAAATGCCTTAGATGGATCATAGGATTATCCATTACATTACAGGGCAATCCTCTGAAAAAAAAAAAAAAAAAACTTTGACGACCTGCCATTCTCTTGGAACAAAGGGTTCTTTGATACAGAGTTCCTAGTTTCCCAAAAAGGTTCTACTTGTAATCTTTTACTAATATGAATGTTCATACAGGTTCCCTTAGTGAGACTGAAAAACCCTTCTGGACATATAACCATTGCATACCTGTATGGTTGCCATAAATATGAAAGTGCCGAAAGTGGTGTTGTTTGTCAGTATGTATTTTACAGTATATTTAGCAGTAACTGTAATTTTGTTTAGGAACAAAAATCTATTTATTATTTATTCATAGAATACCATCTCATACAATCACTGAAGGTAATTGTATATCCACTTGTTTATTTACTCCTCATGAGGTCTCCAGAATTTGACAGCTAACTTTGAGTTTCTGTTGTTAGATTATTGGCCTATACTGTGATCTAACCTATATTGTGCTATATATTCATTTGGAAAGGTTTGTTTTCGTTGTCTATTATGTTACAGTTACATACATGGTTCATCATGGCCTCTTCACTGTGAGTGTAGTATGCTCACAAGTCCTTTTCTTGGCCAAATTTCAACTGTTATAGACTTTTGCATTTTTATTATAACCATATTTTTTACTGCTTTATGTATTACATATATTTGTATTTATTACCTGACTTGTGCAGGTCAACCAACATCTCTTTTGTATTGAAGGCTCTTTGGGGGATTTTTTATGGTTAAAAAAAAATATGAGGGCAAAGTTTTAAAAAAAAAAGTTATCAAACGAAAAAACAAACACATTGCAAATTCCACATTACGGTAAACATTTCTGCTACATTCTTTTTTTTTATCAGTGTATAAAGAAGGAAGGAAAGCAACTGAACACCTGGGTACAGTATATACAGTAAACACAGTTAGACTATTTGTTATTTTTCAATGGAATATAACATCCTAGCTCACTTACACCGGATTTGTAAATTCAATGTCTGTGTTAATTTGTTGCAGTCTGTAGGGAGAATATGATGAAAATGGAACAAGGAATGAATAAGACATTTCTCTTACTGCATAAATAACACCAACTAATGATTACTAAACACAAAGCTTTAAGCATTCAGTATTCTCATAAAATGATCAGCTGGGAGAAATAATACAACAGATTTGACCAATGTTGTATATATTTTATATTAGAGTATATTAAAATGACGACATGACATTAAAGTTGTGCACCAGACTTCAAGGATTGAACATCCCATAGTGGGTATGCTTTAGAACCAATATTAAATATATTAATCCTTGAAACACCCTTGCTTGTGTTTACATAAACATAAAATACCATTAACAATAAAAACACAAACATTTGGTAATAATAAATGCTGCCAACGGATGAGAACCCATGAAACTAGAGCTGTCTAGCTTGGCCTCCAGCCTAACTATTCAGTGAGATATTGAATATGATGATGAAATTATCTTCATTGCCACTGTTTTTCCTGTTTATTCATTGAAATCCGAGTCACTGATCCCTCCAGGCAGATGTTTTAGGAATTAAATGTACGGTTGTCTTGATATTCATCAGTACACTGAGCTCCACAGCAGTTCATGTTTGCATAATTAAGAAATTAAAGCTGGGAGCTGTGGCCTGTTTTTCAGATGACATTTATCACAGCCACTTGATTAATTTTCAGGCAATCAAGAGAAGCAGCCAACAGCTGTTTAAAGTAAAGATGTTAAAGATGGTTTTTTTGGTACAGTACCAAAAATCTTTCTTGTTATAAATATCTGGCAATTGCACTTGTATTTTATGTTGGATATTAATGAATTAATATTTGGATTTAATATTTTTTGTAACATATGGACACTGGCTTTACTAATTTTGAAATTCTTTACTACTGGTTTGTAATTGAAAAAAGAAGATACAATATATTTGCGTACACAATGTGTGCAAGATATATATATATATATATATATATATATATATATATATACATATATATATATACACCTAAACAGATGCCCCAACACAATAAGCCTGATTTGTATTGTATAAATGTGTATTAAATAGCTAAGCTGTGATACCTGTGAGAAGGTGTGTGTAGCTGCTGTTCCCACTGGAGGCCTGGTTAAAGGGTTGAGGTGTCACCATGTCTGGCCATGAGAGACATCAGGCTGGAACAGGTGCAAGAGGATGACTCCAGGCCTTCGTTCACTCTCCCCACGCTAATTAAGACCAGTGGCTTTGTGCAGCGGTGCCTGGTTAGTCTGGAAGGCTGTGAGGGCTCAGTGTGCAAGGATTTAACATAAGCGACCTAATAAACATTGCCCTACTCTCTCAAATCACTGTCCTTTTGTCCTTTTTCATGGGAAATGGGCATGTTTAAGGTTTCTGCCTCCTGCCTGTCTCTGTTTCTCTGTCCATAAAAAGCACACTCATGTGGCGCTTTTTTCAATGTGTGTCATTTATGAAAGCAGCCCTGTTAAAAGCCAATCACCAGTTCATAGCCTCTGGCATCAGTACATCATTAAGTGGAGTTAAACACCTTCAAAAGGGACAAGGCACTACAGCACACTATGCTGAAATCGTCATTCAATTCAATTCAAATCAATTCAATTTATTTATCAAGCACGTTTAATTACAACACATGTTGTTCCAAAGTGCTGTACAGATTCAACAAATAAAAGAACAATTCAGGACACTAGCCACTCTTAAATGCTAAAAAAAAAAAGGAAGTTTGGTTTTATAGCTGATTAAAAACTAGACAAGAAAGGAGCCGGTCTAATATGTAAAGGGAGACTGTTCCACAGGGTAGGGGCCAGGGTAGGGGCCACTGCAAAAGCTTGATCTCCCTTAGGTTTACATTTAAAGCAAGGACCATCTAACAGAAAAAGATTAGAAGATCTCAACTCTCTTGGTGGTGAGTAGGTACACGAGGTCACAGATATATTTGGGAGCAAGTCTAGCCAAGGCTTATATAGACAAACAACAGAATCTTAAATTCTATACGAAACTTCACCAGCAGCCAGTGAAGAGAGGCAAGAACTGGTGTGATGTGCTCCTTCTTTTTGATCCCTGTTAAAAATCTGGCAGCAACATTTTGCACCAGCCATAACTGGCCAAGAGACGACTGCGGGAGACTGACATAAAGTGCATTGCAATAGTCAAGCCTTGATGTGATAAGGGCGTGAATCACACTGTCGAACACGACTCCGAGGTACTTTACATGAGACTGCACATTATTTGATAGAGTTTAACTTCCTCAAAGCAGTCCAACAACCAGTAATGGCCCCAGTACTATCTGAGTTTATGAGACTATAAAAATGGCATACAAAATTATACGAAATATTATATTTCTGAAAATTTGAGCTCAAAGGAAGCATATAGAGAGCAAACAGCAGAGGAGAGAGAACAGACCCCTGAGGAACCCCATAGTGTAAAGAAGCTGAAGAAGAGGAAAAGTTCACTAAAAGTACCACAAAGCTCCTGTCACTCAAACAGGAGGCAAACCATTGCAATGCCACACTCTGTGCTTAGGTCTAATAGCACCAAAACGATCTTTGTCTAAAGCCAGACTGATAACTGTCTATGATGTTAAATGAACTATATAAGTGTGCAGTTGATGATAAACAATTTTCTCTAACAGTTTAGATGTAAAAAAAAAAAAAAAAAAAAAAAAAAAAAAGGCAACTGCGAGATTGGTCTGTAGTTGGCATATGAAGCAGAGT
Organism: Ictalurus furcatus; assembly: GCF_023375685.1. Taxonomy (NCBI): domain Eukaryota; kingdom Metazoa; phylum Chordata; class Actinopteri; order Siluriformes; family Ictaluridae; genus Ictalurus; species Ictalurus furcatus. The sequence continues at coordinate 19,001,807 of NC_071260.1, read as the reverse complement.
CCAAATCGGATTTTTTAAGTAGTGGTTTAACAATTGCATGTTTAAAATATACTGGGACTACCCCATTTGTCAGTGAACTATTCACGATTGTTGTCACATCCGAAGCCACTGTACCAAGCACCTCTTTACAGACGTGAGCAGGCAACACATCCTATTTACAACTTGAACATTTCATTTTAGCGACGATGTCCCTCAAATGGGACACAGACACAGGATGAAAACAGTCAAAGCACCCAGATGCCCTGCCACAAAATATAGTGGACGAATTTGAAGGCCAAATAGATGTCTTAATGTTATGTACTTTCTGGGTGAAAATTTTTAGGAATTTTTGACAAACTTCAGGCGAAGGTTAAAAATGCACTATCGACGTTGGATGTAAGACAATGCCAGTGGTCTTAAACAAATTCAAGGTCAAAAATTCAAATGCAATGTGTACTTAGTCACACAATAATTTTTGTTTTTGCAAAGAATTGCGTGAATTGTGTACAATATCATAAACTGTAAGGCTAAATATGAACATGTAATATTACTAATATATTTTAAAATTCTGCTCTTAAGTCTAATCCCCTGAGTCTTGAAAGTCACAACATATGCATGCTACATTAACTAATATATACAGTATAGACCCGTCTATACTGTATGTATATATTCAAGAAAGCACTAATTATTATTTATTTATGCTTTTACTTTGCCCTCCTTTTGCACAAAGGGATTAGAACAAGTTTTTAGAGTACTATTTTTTCCATACATAGTTAATTTAACTAACTAAAAATGGGTGGCTAGACTTATTATTACTCAGTATTCCTTGTTGTCAATTTTGGCAGCAACATAATATCATAATCTTTTAGTGACAAAGATGCAGTATACGATATAGCAAAGCCTTTTAACTACCAAAATAAACACATTTTGCCTTCATGATTAACTGTATTGCCTTGACAGAATACATTTTACAGTTTTAAAAAAAAACAAAAAGTATTTCTCTATTAATTAGTAAGATTTTTTTTTTTATCTGACAATTTTGCAAATAGCTTTTGAGGACTTTGGATGGTATCAATGCTTTATCTGGCCATAGAGATATGGGGGGAAAATAACACATTTTAGACAGTGAGATGCAAGTAAGTTTAAATGCAGGTGTAATGTAAAAAATCAGTACATCATTTCATTTTCACTAAGTGCAAAAATCCTAAAGTGCATAAAGATGAGCATTTACCAATATGCGATTACATGCTGACAATACACATCACTGTCAAACACAAAGACTCTGAAGAGCTGCACATCAACTGTTTATCAGTTGTGGGTGGCCGTAAATCTTGGAGGACCATTCACCTGCTCACTTAAGCACGGAGAGTAAAATGATCACAAGTAGAACAAGTCAAGACATCAGGATGAGGCCTAATCAGGGCAGCTCAAACGTGCTTTTAACAATTACACAAATGGACTATCTCAATTGCAGTCATCTCAAGGGTAATCCTCACTTACCAGCTGGCATGGTATACACATAAAAAGCCTAGATAAACCATGTTTCAGAATTGGTTATTTTTACTGCAGAAAGATTCCCTGTAGCTGTGTTTCTAAAAGTGCCAGATGTAAAGCATAAAATATAAACAGTTTTTCACTGACTGAAAACTAAAGGTGATTCATAAAACAGTATGTCTCATATAAAGTTTTGTGTGCTAATTAATTGCATAGTGCTTGTAAAATATATATTGTAAAATATATATTTATATACTACCTAAGACAATGCAAGTTATTATTATTATTATTATTATTATTATTAATAATAATAATAATAATTTGCCACTTTGATTTTTAAATCTTGTAAATCATTTATGACACACTTACATACTTATTCTAATTTCTATTCATGTATTTTCTTTCTTTTCATATACATACATACATACATACATTATATATATATATATATATATATATATATATATATATATATATAAACAACATCTAATCCTTTGTGCAGCATTTTATAATTGGCTGTCCTTCATACATTTTTAGCCTATAAACAATGACAGTGGATTTGTGTAAGCAGTGGTAGGCATTAACTGAAACCCTCGTGGACAGTGGAAATGGGGGGGTGGTATCAAGTTACCCCTTTTTGCCCTAATTAGTGTGCTTTTGCTCTGGGAGGCTGCGGAGGCCTGGTGTAGCCCTGGGAAGGGAAGCATTAACATGGATGAGCAAACCTGGTAGGAGAACCTGGTATAAATACCTGTACACGCCATGCATGTGTCACACAGTTGGCCTGTACTGGCAGTGTAGGTGACCACAGAGACATCAGGACAGAGATAGACAGAGAGACATGAGCTGCCAGGCCTTCAGCAGTACTGACTCTTTCAGCGCTTTGAGTGGCGATTCAGCTGCTCTGCCTCTGCTTATGCACCATGCTGGAACTGCTGACTGCCTTCCCGTCACCAGCCACACCACCAACATTGTGCCTCCAGGTAACTGCACCTCCATTTAGCAGACTTGCCTCATTTATCTTAGACTGAAATAGAGGAATGTACAGTGATGAGAGTTCTGACATCTGTCAGCACAATCTACAGGCAATTACAAAACCACTGAGGTGACTTTGCCAGTTGATGCATTTCTGGTCTACTGTTGGCAATGCTGCTGACACTGTGATTTAATTCAGTCATTTAAGTGATAGCTTTTCTGCAAAGTAGCATTCACACAGCGGTTGTCCTCGCTGATTGACCAGTAATTTGTCTTGAAATACTCATAAGTAGTGAAGATGAAGAGGCTTGTTATAAATAGATCTCAGAGCAGACAGAGGTTCTGTATGGAGACAGCTGTCTGAGAGTGAGAGAGAGAGAGAGATAGAGACAGAGAAGTGATTAGGGCTTGGTATGTGAGGTCAGTGTTTTTCTATAGCACAGAGATTCTCCAGTATTACTGTTTACACATCTTTCAATCACTCTGTCTTGCACTTACATTGAAGTCATGACCTTTCCAGCAACACCACAAACTCTATTCTACTTTACTCATTCTCTTTGTCCCCTGCCCCCCGCCCCCCCAGTTACCAAAATGTAAATGTATTTCAGATTTAAGCTCAGACTTGATTTCAGAGAGTTGAAGCTATTGAACTATTGCTTAGTTGAGCTATTGCAGTTCTCTGGTGGTCCACTGGCTAAGGATCCCATACTCTCACCACCGCAGCCTGGGTTTGATTCCTGGGCAGGGAACCCCAGCCACAGGGGGTTGTACTCAGTGTCTTTCCCAAGCCGGGATAAAATGGGAGTGTTGCAACAGGAAGGGCATCTGGTGTAAAACCTGTGCCAAATCAAATATGCAGACCAATGATCCGCTGAAGCGACCCCTTACATAGTGCAGGAATAATGCTACACAGGGCCATAGCTAGGGATTTCCCAGAAAAATTATTCATGTGGACCCCACCACCCTCCACCCATATCATATAGTTTAAAAGTGTAATATCATATCACTTTCTAATTACTTATAGCAGAACATGGTAATGTTGTTGTAAACACTTTTATTTCAAAAGGTAAATGTGTATATAAATATTATATCAAATCAATGTCATTAAGCTGTTAATAACTTTTTATTTAAACATTGTTTAAAGTGCTTAATCAATTATTTAAAACAAACTAATAACATAATAACATTATTTATTACATTAATCAAATAAAACATAAAAAAAGTACCAGCAGTATAATAAAAAAGTCTTTCCAATCAGTCTGGTGTCTAATAGCTGAAGTAAACATTCAGAAATTGAAAAGAATGCAGTCAAATAAAACCACTTAAATTACTCATTGTCTTGATTTTTTTATTAGATTAATGTGCTACTGCATAATATATTATCTAAAAAAGCTAATAAATGTATCCATCCAAGAGAAATTAGTTATATTCTCATTTTCTTGACAGTATTGTTATCTTAAAACATATCACATCAGCAGCCGGCAGGTCTGTAATCCTTGTTAAACACATATCCATTTTTCTGTGTGTTATACAAAACAAATCTATTTACATAATAGCACAAAAAGACGGGGACTTTGACCGCGTAATCGTTCGGCCAGTGCGTGCCAGTACAGTACGGAGAAAATGGGACGATAATGGCAGGGGCCCGCGGGCGGGCAGCGAAATGATCAGGGCATGGCATCCCATCACATTGATTACAGTGCACTAACCTGTCTTGTTAAAGGTCTTGATAGACTGTGATCTAGCAGTTCTCTTGGCCTCCCTCTCCTCCTTTTCAGTACATTTCTGGTACCGAGATTCATGTTTTTTTATCACTTAGTCTCCAGTTCTTCCACTTTACTTCAACTTTACTTCTAACTTCAGCTATTCTCAGAACAGCCTCAACTGTGATTGGTGACTTTCACTAGCTGACTTACAATTTTTTTGGGTCCCTCTGCTGTTTGTCACTGACTGAGATGAAATAATTAATAAACATCAGAATAATTAATAACCATTTTTAGGGAGGGGAAAGGAAATATTTGGATAAACTTCTTTCACGAAATTTCACAAAATGTTTTTTGTGGTTTTCATTAAACTCCAGCTGAACTCAAGCTGAAGCTGTAATATATATACTATAATTAATCATATAGTTGAGGCCTATATAACATAACTACTGGATTTATTGGGCCCCCTGGGCAGTGGGGTCCCCTATAATTGTCACCACCTTTTACCCCACTAGCAACAGCTCTGACACTAGGAAGAATATTGAGAGAATATTGCTTCTTTTAAGTGTATTCATTCACTCAAGTGCTTTTCCATTTACCCACACTATCTAGTTTGGCTCCAATATTCCACAGTGAAAAGCCTAATATTTGCTTTTTTTTTGACAAGGCAACAGCTGTACAGTGATGTCTAATGAAAATGGGCTGTGTTGTGTTTCTGTATGTGTGTGTAACTTAGCATGTGGAGAATTTGTTTCAATTGATTTAAATAAGTAAAAATAACAAGCTCAGTTTGCACAGCTGCTGTTTTCACATAGCAATTACAGAACCAGACATATAGTTGCATTGACATGTTGATAGCTAAATTAGCATTTGTTTTTTGCATCAGTGACTTGCATGTGAGACAGCTTTGATTAAAAGTCCCTAAGAAGCTCACTGAACTGTAATGTTTTTCTCCCACTCATTGCTACACACAATAAATCCTAGCACTCAAGCACAATTGCTTTAACAGTATAATGCACCACTTATGTTATTTCACCCAGCACACAATTATTCACTTGCCTCAGTCTGAATTCACGTAGGCACCCCTGAACATTTTGAAGAGAACTGATTATCTAATAATGTATTGACAACTGCTGTCATGCTGGTATATCATTTGGTGTCTTGTCATGCACAGATAAAAAGAATAGATAGATCTCTTTATATAATTACAGTATGGATGGGAGGTTTAATTCAACAAAGTTTCATTTCAAAGTCTGCAGATGGGGTACAGAAAACTTCAGAGAAAACTCACTGAACAGAAGTGGGAATAAGTAAAGCAAGAATAAAGCAAGAATCTCTGCTGGAGCTCTTTGGTACTAAAGAAATTGTAGTTTTTCTCTGAAGTCTTTTCATTATAGGGCAACTGCTGATACAAAAGCATCAGTGATAAATAACAAATGTTAACAATGTGAAATATTGACTGTGAAACTCAAACACATAATATATATTATATGCATGGCCTTTTTTCTTTTCTTTTTTTTCTTTTTTTTTCTTTTTTATGGTTCTAAGGAATCAATGTGATGGCCTTATCTAAGTCCCAAGAATCCCTGGGGCACATCTGTCATTCTTCTTATAATTTTGTCTGTTGGATAGGGCTGATAAGATTACATGTGTGTCCTGTGCTCCTCTCCACAGTTCCCTCTGGCCTGCCCTTGGTCCAGTCGTCCAAGCGCTCTCACATGCATCTGTCCACTTCTGCCCTGAGCAACGCCTCAGCCGGCCTGCACTACTCCATGCCTCCATGTCACTATAGCAACCAGCAGACCACCTACGGCATGATGGCAGGTGTGTTGGGTCGCCTCGCTGTTCACCTTCGTCAGGGCACTCTTCAGAAGCCTTCATTCAAAGCATGATTCAGTGCTTTGAGTGATAGCAATCATTGCTATTCTTCAAGTGTGAGTGTGACTGTTTGATGATGACAGCATAGGTTTTCTGTCCCCAGCACAGGAAATGCTCTCAGCCAGCATCTCTCAAACACGCATCCTGCAGACTTGTAGCGTCCCACACAATATGGTCAATGGACCCAACTCACTTCAAGGTACAGTCTTCAGGACAGAACATATCATCATCAAGCCCTTTTTTCTGCTTTTGTTTGAGTTGTATAATATGGTGCTATCTGCTAAGGTCACTATAGATCAATATAAATCCAAAATACATCTTTGAGATGTACCAAATGAGAAATTCAGTATAATTGCAGTTTATTTAGATGGGACAAACTCTAGGATCATATGGATTGAGAAGTGTGAATAGGCTTCCCCCTAGTGTTTACAGGGATGATTAATATTATGGTAAATACATGAATAATATGACTGATATATACAATATAGTGCAGTCCTTCTGGAAGTGTTGTCTGAGGTTTGTGAAGTAGAGGGAGCAGTGGAAATTATAACCTTCCATTATCAAAGCTCTTATATTTATGGTTGACTTCTAATAGTCTGTAGCATATTTGACTGGCCCCTTGAATTTAGTGAGTTTAATCCCAACCTCACTAACTCAAAAACAACCAAGTAAGCTTACAAATAATAATAATAATAATAATAATAATAATAATAATAATAATAATAATAATGTTTGGTCAGAGAAATGTCCTGGAATAAAACGTTCTGTGGCTCCAATAAATAGCCATAATAGTATTGCAGATAGTCAAATATTCAGTCTTATATTGAGAGTTGGATTATGTTGTTAGAATAAATCTGGATTATTATATAGCTGTGGAATTTATTTTACAGTTTGTAGTCCCTGGCTACAAAGGTTTGAGAACCCCTGACTTAAGGAAGGCCATATTTCACACCAAAAGTCTTTGTCAAACCCCCAAAAGACATTAAAATTATACATGAAGCATTTTCTAGCATGCTATTTTTAATTGACATTTAAACCAGGATTTTTCTACTGTTAAAACTGTGAAATGTGAAGATGCAGGCTACAAATCTATCCACAAGGGGGAAGCACAGTCCTTTTTTTGTGCCAACTAGAATAAACATTTGTATTAGGTTTCAAGTGACTTTGGCTTCAATATGGTGTAATACACATGCGTATACACCTTTTCTTTACCGGTTGTTAATATACAAATACACCATTGTACCATTGCTAATGTCTCTGACTTCATCTAACCCTAAGGTGCCCTGGCTCCATGTCTGTATAAGTTCCCTGAGCACAGTCTGGCTGGAGGTTCGTGTACTCTGTCCCACAGTTTCTCTACACTGCCCCAGGCCCTATTCACAGATGAGCCCACCCTGGGAGACATCAAACAGGAGCTGAGGAGGAAGAGTCGAGCCCCAGAGGAACCACCAGACATGGACTCACCCCAGATTCGTGAGCTCGAGAAATTTGCCAATGACTTCAAACTACGCAGAATCAAACTTGGTTTGTCCCAGTCATTATGTTGTTTTTAACAGATGGTGGTAATAATATAGACTTCAGTTAGATCAAGTTATAATACAAAAGTGAATCTGTGCTTTCAGGTTTGTTTGCTTGTTTATTCTGCAGTTGTAGACCTAAAAATTCACATAGTCACAAAGTCATAACACATCTGGTATTTAGACACATACTTGTCACATGTAGTGGACTTTTCAAATGTAGGGCATGTGTTTTAATTTTTACACACAAATGATTTATTTTCACCTTAGTTTTTAAAATGTAGGATAATTCATCTGTTAGTATTCTCATGTGTGAGCTTACAGACAATTTATTTTCACGTGAATTTGATCACATATTCGCATGATGTCACATGTGTTTACTTGAATTCACAGTGTAAGTTCAGCACATAACATGGTGAAATGTACCGTCATATATTTTTCACATGTGGAAAAATATTATTCGCATAATAAACAGCATACAATTTGTGATTGCTAAAGTATTTAATTCTTATGCAACCAGAAAAATTTGCCGATTCAAACGAGGTGAACAAAATGACAAAGTTGACATTAATACAAGAAAATATTGCAGAAATAAATCTAATGTTGGATATGTTAAAAACCTCACAGGTTACACTCAGACTAATGTTGGAGAGGCTCTAGCAGCTGTACACGGCTCTGAGTTCAGTCAGACCACCATCTGCCGCTTTGAGAATCTACAGCTCAGTTTCAAAAATGCTTGCAAGCTGAAGTCCATACTTGCCAAATGGTTGGAGGAGGCTGAGCAGGCTGGTGGTGAGTGATCAACTAGAGCAGCTTACACTGAAACATGTAATATAATATATTACAGTATGCCACTATTGTATCCTAACTTCTTAAAAGTTTAGACTATACTGTGAGTATATAAAAGAGTGAAATATCCAGGCACGTATGGTCCCAACTATTATCAAAAAGCATTTGACAAAAATCAGGTATCATGCTCAGGTGTGTATCCACACTTCCTTTCTCTCCACAGCATTATTTAACGACAAAATGGGACTTCAAGAACGCAAACGGAAGCGAAGAACTACCATCAGGTACTATACAAGTGCAAGTGAATCTCTGAGATCTTGCATTATTTTAAAATACAGTTCACCAGAAATGTATTTTTAATTCACTTCCTCAGTCTAGGGGCAAAGGAAGCATTGGAGAGGAATTTTGTGGAGAAGAGTAAGCCATCCTCACAGGAGATTGTGCGCATGGCAGAAGGTCTCCATTTGGAGAAGGAGGTGGTGCGTGTTTGGTTCTGCAATCGCAGACAGAGGGAGAAAAGAGTCAAGACAAGTCTACATCACAGCTCTTTCATCACCAAAGACACTGTAGGTAGACATGATAGATGATGATGATGTGTTAAAAAGCTACTCTGCTCAGGCTTAGACCATTTACCTCTTAACTCTTCAGACAATCAAAGTAACTTTGTGTCATAGAGAATGGAGAAATATTGTCTTGTTCAGAGTATTACATATAGTGCATACTGACATTGTATCGGGGAGAAAAAAGTCCCTGTTTTGTGAACAGGAGTGAATGTAGTGCTCTGCCTGTACAGAAGTGACCCATTTAATGGAACATATGCAGAGGAAATGCTGTATATCATTAGCATACTGTTGGGTTGCCATAATATTTTCACATCACGTTGACTCATTGTGAGGTTTAATTTTTAATTATTTATTTCTTTTATTTGAATGAACAAATGATTCATCCAAGTTTGTGACGAAGCATTTCGATGTAGTAAGTTATTTAAATTAATATATTCAGGTCTGTCTTTTGCAGTAATTCAAATGTAATATATTGAATTGATCTACAAATAAGGCAGTAAAATACTGATTTCCTATTGATAAATCACTGTAACATAATAAAAAGTGAATGACAATGAAAACACATAAGATGACTTCATGGTGAGTGTAATGATCCTGTGAGTTTTTAAAGGCTCTCATTCTAATCACACTGGTCTTAATACCTTAAATAATTAAAAACCTTGTATAATTAACAAAGGGATCAATTAACAGCAGTAAAAACTAAGTGTAGTACTCAATTCACAACAGTCATACTAGCAGATAAAAAAGCATGTGCGCGCGCACACACACACACACACACACACACTCGTACTCGTGGGGGACGCATATGTCCCAAGTGTGGAGGCAGACATTAATTTACTTCTCCAGGTGTATAGAGCAGTAGCAATAGCTATTCTATCTCCCCACTGGTTTTACTGTGGAATATTTATTGTAATGTTCTACAATCCTGCGTGTATGAACACATTCAAAAGGACTTTCTCACCCATATTCATGAAATATCATGATCTATACCGTCATCAGCATCCTGTCACGGCTTGCAATAAACAAAACATTGCTTATTTGAGTTATAGAGTTGAATTTACACTTTAGAATGGTGCGTTGTTGCTGGGAAAATTTAAGTATACAGTATATACAGAATAATAAAAAAATATTTTTTAAATAAATTGCAGTGGTGGATTTTCTCCACAAATCTATTCATCTTAAAACTATTTATAAGCCATTATTTTAAACACTGTTAAATTATTTTGAAACTAATGAGTTCTACAGAAATTCAATTAAGCAAGGTCATGCTGCAAAAACTCATTAAGACCTTATGTAAAAATTATATTTCCTTGTCATTATGAACAATTAAGCATAATTTAACGCAATTAAGAATGGTCTAAAAGGACAACCTGGCACTTGTACATTTATGCATTGCAATTTCTTAAAAACAAACAAACAAATAAACAACACAAACTCCTATATTTTCTGATGCATTTGTAACTTGTAGAAAACAAAGAACACAGCACAAGGTGTTTTTCTTTTTTATTCATTACAAAACCAAATGAATCCATAAAATTTTATTCACCTACATTTAACATAAGTTATATTTAAAAAATAATAAAATAAACAAACAAAACATTATATTAAAACATACTGATAATCATAATGTTAAAAAGAACGGTAGAGAGATGTATTGCTTTTCCAACTGGCACTAAAACTACACCAGAGTTTAATGACTTTTGCATACTTGTACAATTCAGTAGACAAATGTAGGGACGTTTAAATGTAAATGTCCTTCAGCTAACGATGTATTCACTCATTAACATGAGAACTACAGCAGTAACACTGACGTCCTTCCTGGCAATTTTCACAGCTTCTTTCTCTTATCTATAAACACGGCTCTAATTTGACCATGACAGGGGAATTCTCAGGTCAGTAACAGGCCTTTAGCATAATTAACCTGCATATGTGGACTGTGATAATGAAAGTGTTCTTCAGCAAATACTAGACCACATAATTAACTGCAGCTGATGCTACAGTTTTGTGTTTCTTCAACACCTGTGTGTCTGCGTCTAATTAAAGACCTCTTAGTGGAGCTAATATTGAGCTAATTGCGTTATTGCTGACAGGATCACTTGTATGTCCTAGTGCAGTCATATCTAAATTACAGTAGGTATTATGTTAATTACGACTATGCATCAACCAGCCTTCCAAATTAATTCAGTAATGAAGACCATTTCATCATAATGGCATTCAACAAATCTTAATGCAAGATTTTTCAATGAACAAGACAAATGCTTGCCAAATCCTTACCAACTGCATGTCAAATCCACTCATTTCATTGTGAGAAAGCCTTAGCTTGAACTTACTTTCAATATTCATGGTCGAGAACCTACAGAGAAAAACTGGAAAATGAGCATCTCATATCTGCAAAAGTACAAAACAGCACAGGTATAAAGACTTATAGGTATAAAGACCAGAAAGTTAATATTATGTACACTAAAACCATAACACCATGCTTTTGGGAGTGCAAACCATACCCTCAGCTAAATGACATGAAGATGGATTGCAGAACTGTAAATGAGGGAGAACTCCTTGAACTCTAGGCTGACGTCTTGGGTGACACCAAGGCCCCCAACACGGGTAGGAGTTGTTGAATAGTAGGGAGTTAGGAGATGCTGAAACTCTGTCAGTAGTGCAGAAATGGGGATATGTGGTGATTTATAGGAAGTTAACTAGTAAGAAGATGGAGCTTTAGGTGTGGTCTTTCTCCCAAAGTTATGACCACACCTAAAGTTATGTCATAACTCCATTTTGTAGTGTATTAGGATTATGCAATGCTGCTAGATTGTTGGACTTAAAGCCTTAAATTTTAGGGCTGCAACTGATTTCGAGAAGGCTGGTCTTTTGGTATGTTGAAAGGCTAACAATAAGGTCCCATTCTGAGACCTTCACAAGTCCATTCCTTTACTCACCCCAACACCACTTGTGCTCTTTAGATATATACAGCAAATCCTACAAACTACATCATTATTACATTTTTACATAACTGATTTAGTAGCTAGCCCTTTGGCCCTCTGTATCTACAGTCAGTAAAGTCGTGTGTGTTTGTGTGCTTTAGTATAAGCCCTTTGCTTTGGCTCTGAGAGCACAGGTGTAGAGTGCAAAGAGTTTCAATTCATTCCCAGGGCCTTCAGCTGCCTCTCAATGTCCTCATCGGAAATGGTAGCGGTTTTGGCCTTTGATGCACTGGGGAGACTCTTTCCAGCTGAGGGGGCGCTCACCATCTGTGCAACACCATTCAGCAAAATCACATCAGCTTAACAACCAACAACCATACAGCTTCTTGTCTGTGTCAGTCCTTCAGATTAATGTCTGACATTAGCTAGACACTTCAAGACTAAATAATCACATTATTTTCGAAAGAACTAACAAAGAGAAAGCTGAAAGAAAGGAGGTAATATATAGATTACGTTTGAGCCCAAGGGAGCACATCATACATCTGTCTGAGTTGATGGAATTGGGTGAGCAACAAACCATAGGAAAAGTCAGAAGCCACAAATCTGCCTAAACTACCTAAAATCCATGTTTAACACCAAAAGATCCATATGAGACAGGTGAAAACTACTCAGAAATTTAGATAGAGAGTAAATGAGTCTCATACTTTTCCAGAAATTTCGATTCCAATTTCATCCAGCACCTGGTTCACAATGTCCTGAGATTCCTCTTCATCTCCTGACTCACTAAAGATTTCATCCAGTGTGTCATTGACTGAGGATTTTTAAAAAAAACATTATTAGTAATTTATAGTTCACTAAATACGAGTATGTCTTATTGGTATATAATTAAATCACTAATAAATAACTACAAACATAATTCAAAACAAAAAGCTAAAAATGTATATATTTATTTATGCATTCACATTAATTTGTTGTTGTGTTTCAGTATTTATTTGTCTGTTCTTTTATTCATTTGTATGCTTTTTTATTTATTTCTGCATTTCATTTATATGATAATTACGGAGTGGGTTTTTCACATTCAAGCACAGAAATCAGATGAGATGAGATGTTCTTAAAAAGATTCATGTGTGCTGCTGGTAGAAGATACATTTATGCCACAAAAACCATAATTTCAGGTCATTAAATTCATAAATGAATTAAATAATGAATTCTCACTCATATCTTCAGTCATCCCCATTTTCAGGTTTTCTTTCTGGAAGTCCTGCATCGTCTGCAAAGTCTTCTTTGGATCCATTTTTTTATTAACAGTCTGCATAGTCTGAAAGACATGCTATGAATCAGATTCAGAGAAAAATAGCATGGTATCATTTGATACACAGGGATAAAACATTATAATCACAGACAGGCTGCAGCATGGATGAATACATTTTGAATGTAGCTCGACATAAATCCTGTTGTAAGTACAGTACACATAAAACAAGTTGAGCTGAGAGCAGACTTTTTTAAAGTCCCTATGGGGATTCAGCAGAATGACACTGCAGACAAAACAGGAAAAGCCCTATGATTATAGAGAATTATTTACACAAATCATCTCTGTCATGTCCTCATTACAGACCCTGTCTTTGACAGCAGCTATTCCACAAAGCCTTCATTATGACACTACAAATCCCAGGCCACATCAACAGTCAGGGAAGTAAATATTAATAGCTTCCTTCCTGACACACAGAAAGATACAGTGTGTGCATACGCGCATGTGTGTGTGTGTGTGTGTGTGTAAAAGTGTGGCCTAGTTTAACTATTAACTAGAAGAGAAAAACATCTACTAAATTCAGTTAATATCACTTATTAATTAATATCACGATTATCAATACTATACTTATTTCAATACTGCAATTTCCCTTGTGAATACTGACTAAATCATTTGTGAAAAATTTTAACAGTAATTTACAACAATGTATAAAATTCCCTAGAGGTCTGACTTCAAATTTAATTTCAGATATTATATTAGACATCAAAATAAGATGCACTAGTCTTGCATGAGTCTAAGAATTTCATCTAAGAGTCCGATATCATTATTCGTAGCTCAGAGTATTGCCCTGCTTTGAGCTTTTTATTTATTTATTTATATATTTTTTAAGTACATGCTTAGGGCTCACACTAGTCATGCTATCCAAGGCATCCAGGGGGCAGTGTCTCACCACATTGTGGCCTGCAATCACACTTCTGAGACCCAACTACAAGCTTTTTTAATGCAGCAATTTAACAGACACTATTATAACTTGAATTACCACAGCTGTTGGCAACGACTTGCCTGCAGTAGGTTTAGGATATGCATGTTTTTTGTCTGTTACTAGCGCTGTATCAGGAATAGTTCATTTGCATGCCTGCTGCCTCGTCTCCTCCAGAGACTAGTGCTAATTACACTTGCTTATGAATCCTTTTATAGCTCAGTATCTGCTGTGTATGGGCTTCTGCAGCCTTCCTAAAGTTTTCCCACCAACAATGATCACATAAAGTTAACAGGATCATTCCTAAACTTAGGGAAGTCTAGTGGCACCAAAAATTAACAGCCTTACCTTGGCTGTGGTAGACATAGCTCCAGCCATTTTCATTTGAGAGTTCATGACCTTTGTTTGTGTGGACATAGAGGTCACTTTGGAGCTCACAGCATATGTTCGGTTCTTCTGCTTCCTCAGCTGGACTAGCTGCTTAGCCAGGATCTTGCAGGCATCTCTGTTTCCAGCTTTAGCCATTTTCTTTATTTCCATTTCCTGTTGAGGGCAAATAGATGTATAATGTAAATTAAATATAACTTCCTACCAAATATGACTACCTGAAATGCCTCTTTAAAGCAATACCAGCTATGGTTCCTATAACAAGAGTTATGCTTGATGGTAAACTGTGGAAGCTGATGCACCAAGCTGATGGCTGAGTTTAGCTTCTCAAGTAAGCATCTGTTAGTAAGTGAATAAAAGCAGCATATTAGGGCTCCAGGGACTTTAGACATTAGACAAATGCTCTACTGCAGAATGAAGGTATACACCAAGCTCTGCCCTGCAACACCACCACAGTCTCAGTTTACTGGAAAGCTGCACATTAGCAGCTTTAACTAGAATACACACATGTGTTCGTTAATAAATTAACAAAATTGCTCATAAAACATCTGCCTCCAAAAAGTGTAGGACAGATCGCCACCCAAGTGAAACGCACAGCAGTGCTGCTAATGTTGGGGTTTTTTTAAATAGCAATGAGAAAATTGAGAACTTGTTTCTATTCAGTTTTAAATATATGGTACATGCCATGTGTTCTATAAAAACAGTTGAATATAAAGTAATTTGAAAAACTCCAATATAATCATTTTAAAAGTTTATAATAACTTCATAAGAAATATAATATAAAGAGCAGTAAACAGTAGTAAACTAAACAACGTCAATATTTGTATTGTATTGACAACCCTTTACTTTTTTATTATTATTAGTCTCAGGTATACTTTGTGCAGTTTTATAAGTTAATTATCTGGGAAGTTTAACTGAGCATCTTGGAGCATCTGCCAAAGTTCTTGTGAAGTCTTTGACTGTCACACTTGCGTCATTTTTTTGTATGCAGCCTTCATTATGTTTGTTTGTCTGAAAAATGATCTGTTGTGTAATTTGTTGCTTTCTCTACTGACATACAAAAGATTTTGAGAAATATATAATGCCAAACATATATTTAAAAAAAAATAGAAGACTTTTGCACAGTACTGCAGATTTATGGATAGTCATTAAACCCTAGTCTTTCTTTCTTCACATTACTTGGTCTGAGGAATGTTCTGGTCATTATAATTGACCAACATAATTAGACAAAGGTTTTTCATTATTTTGGAGACTTAAACAAAACAAAACACTGCATACACACATTAGGTGTGTATTATGGAAGTGTTAATTATTAATAAATAATTCACTAATACCAAAGAGCAATTATACCATTCTTACCTACCATTTTTTTATACCGAGATGTTGTTTTGTAGTATAGGATATATAATTTTTGGCTACTGTTTGTCAAAAATTCAACATATACAGTCATGTGAAAAAATTGGAAATTTTTTGGAAAGCAAACATTTGATCATCTTTGAAACAGTGCCTATTAATAAAGTTGATATACTTGAACAAAACCACAAGGAAAATAGCTTTTTCAATCATTTATTCAATAGAACTATAAATAGATGTGATATTCTCCTGTGGAAAAAGTAAGTACACCCTTGGCCTCAGAAGCTAGTATTGCCCTTTTTGGCAGAAATAACTTCTTGTAGGTGTTTTGCATAATTGTTCACCAGTCTCTGACATTGGCTTGCTGGAATTTCTGACCACTCTGCCATGTGATATTCTTTCAGTTGCAAGATGTTTGAGGGTTTTCTTGCATGTACTGCCTGTTTCAAATCCCCCCACAACATTTCAATGGGATTGAAATCCGGGTTTTGACTAGGCCATTCCAGAACCCTCTATTTCTTCTTTTTGAGCCATTCTTTGGTGGATTTGCAAGTGCGCTTAGGATTATTATCCTGTTAAAAGGCCCACTTTCAGTTCCAATTCAACTTTTGGACAGATGGTCTCACATTATCTTCAAGCACTCTTTGATATGATGCAGAATTCATACTTGAATCAATGAATGCAAGCTGTCCATTACCTGTGGGAACAAAGCAACCCCAAACCATAACATTTCCTCCACTGTGCTTCACAGTTGGTATGAGGTGCTTCTCCTGAAAAGCTGTCTTTGGTCAGCGCCAAACATGTCTGCTGTTACTGTGGCCAAACAGCGCTCTCTTTGACTTGTCTGTCCTGAGCACATTATTCCAAAAGGCCGGGACTTTGCTTATATGCTCATTGGCAAACTGTAGTCTTGCTCTAATGTTCTTTTTAGACAGCAAAAGCTTATTCCTGGCACGCCTCCCATGCAGGTCAAATTTGTGCAATCTCTTTCTGATTGTAGATACATGCACTTTGACACCAACAGTTACAAGACTTACCAGCAGATCCTTTGATGAAATTTTGGGGTTCTTGGAGAATTCTTTTTGCATCAGACGGTCTGTTCTTGGGCTGAATTTGCTGGGACGGCCAGTCCTGGACAAATTGGCAGTGATTTGAAATCTGCACCATTTGTAAATTATTTTCCTTACAGTAGAATGATGTATTTCAAATAATGTGGAGATCTTTTTTAATCCCTTGCCAGACTCACAGGCATCCACAAGTTTTTTTCTGAAGGCCTTTAGAAAACCCTTTAAATCTTGGCATGTTGACACCACACACCTCAATAACAAAGAGAACACCAGACTCTAGATATAAATAAGACAGGTTCCACCTGCACTCACTAAGCAGGTTCTAATCACTGGCCCCCAATCTTGAACATCTGATTCTAATTTTATGGATTTTAAGGTGTCATAAATGTAGCGGTATACTTACTTTTTCCATGTGACTTTCAAAGTGATTGTTTTTTTTAATTACTAAAAAATGTCAATTGTATGTGTCCTTTAATAGAGTGTCACTTTTATTAATAGGCACTGTTTCAAAGAGGATCAAATGTTTGCTTGTCCAAATATGTTTAAAAAAAAATTATTAAATTAATTCCATGGCGTGTACTTATTTTTTTTTTTTTCACATGACTAGTGTTTCTGAAGTGCTGAAACTCACACTGGCTTTGTGTACACTGAAACAGGTGCTTGCCATCTCTCACTCTCTTTCACAAAATAACAGCCTGAATGCAGCATTGATAAACACATACAATGCATCTTCCTACTTCAGCATAAAAAAAATGTGCCCTTTGTATACATGACAGATGATTCATTAGTATGGTGTCACTCTTCCTGGTTGAAAAGGGGGAATTTTACTATAGAAACTTACTGTTTATGAGAATCTGATCTTGTCATGGTGATTATTAATGTTGTTTGGTGGAGTGAAATTGGAGCAGTGGAATGCAACTTATTAGGGATGTTTTATTGCTGTGTCAGCCACTAGGCCGTGCTTAGAGTCTAAGAGCTGAAGCAAAAGTGACAGACTGATGTCTAAAGCAGTACAGTCTCCTGTCTACAGTCTGACAGTAGATCCACTATCATAAGATATGGTAAACTAAGCTGCACTGCAAACTTTGCATCGAGCTGCCAAATGACAGTGTGCTATTATTTAATAGTTTGTTTGCCTTTGGAGAGACACAAAAAATGTGCTACACTTCTGCAAAAAAGCTCACTTTAGACATCTTTCTAAGTCTTCCAACGGAGAACTTTCTTAATTAGAATAAAAAGGATTTTAGGATATTAAAAGGATATTACATATCCATATAACTTCCTGGGAGTCAATTATATTCAGATTTCTATGTTTACTAAAAAGCCAGATCAGTTCCTTAATTTAATGATTAAAATATGGTAAAATTGAGGGGAAATACATTATTCAGAGGTTATAATGCAGACTAGCACTCTCTTTTTCCTCAGCCCTCAGGTGTTTTAGCAAGAACATTCCTCCTATTAGTGCCATTTAGACTATCTAATTTACTTGTTTCAGCAATAAATCACAAGCATAACAGACAACACTTTACTGAAATTACTGCAAGTGCTCTGTACAGTTCAAGTGAAAACATGAATTTAGGAAATAATTTTTGCACGCATACATGCCATTTTTCTTTTCCACTTACCATTTGCTTCTCTTGTTTCTCCAAAGCAGCACGGTCTCTGGTGATTTGTCTCTGTGTGCCTCTCAGCTCTTTAGTCTGCTCTTTGATGATATCTGTGGCAGAAGAGGATGAGGAGGAACATACAATAAATCTCCCTTGAAAATCCAGTTATAGTTCATTGAGCCGAAACTTTGATCCTTTGCATGTGTGGACCACTATGTAGGCTACTAAGGCAATTCCAACCACAGTGCAATACTGACAGCAGATTCGTGCTCAGAAAGCATTGTACGAAATCTGATTTTAAGTTGTTCAAAAAGGAGCACGGCAAAGGTGTGACTTTGTGCCAACAAAATGTATGGAATTAATGTGGTTTATGGAATCAAACTGCACCTCTTAAAGATGCAGTTCTTTGATTCTCCATTCATTCATCAGATTAAAATACATCTTATTGTGGGCCATACCACAAGAACACACTGAAATTAATTCAGTATTTTCCTTGTTTACAGTATTTTCCTTGTTTATTTTCCTTGTTTACATTTTGCCTACAGAGAAATGGGGATTGGAACTAGACATGAAGATTGGCCCTCTACTACATGCTCAAAAGATTGTTGTACACAACTGTTCAATGATTCAACCTGATATAAAATGAGTTAATTAGTTGTGATCACATGGGAAAGCAGCGTTATTACTTTCTAGCTTCAGTCCCATTGAGGCATGGTCTTTCTGTTATTGGATCTACATTTTTATAGAGACTTCAGACCATGACACCCCAGCTGTGGTTCAGATTTCCTTTTTTTTATTGAGTACCAACTTTCTTATCAGAGACTATCGGCTGTTTCAAACAATCACAGTGCAATTTTCAAAAGGTGAACTTTGTCTTTACTTGGCTAAATAAACATACATGATTCAACGCATGGCAAAAGATACAAGAATTCCAAAGTCTTCTGGAGCATGTAACATTGGGTCTGTTTTATTCAATTGGAGTTAAAGCCATATAAATCAGCATACGCTTTTCTTTAACACTATAATAGGGCACCTCCAAAATCAGGGTATTCTCCCAAAAGAAATTTCAAAATTTTATCCTAAAAATTTTACCACTAAAACACATCTTTAACTGGAAGATCTTCTCACTCCTAAAACACTGGGATTACTAATTTGAATGGTGGCCACAATTCATACTGGTGAGCCAAATTCACAGGGTTATTAGTGCAGAAACACTCCAGTATCACAGTCTCCGAAAGGAGAATCAAAATCATCTGTAGAACACCAAGTGTTTGATATATTTGATATTATTAAAATAAAATAAAATCTTGAAGTAAATTACCATATAGAATGACTGTAAACTAACTGCACTAACAACACTTGGGTACATAAAAAATCCTGCATAATTTGCTTTAAAAAGAAGCCCATTTAGCCCATAAGACAGCCGACATGAACAAAAAAGTGATTACTAAATCAGAATATTGCCTTGAGTAAAACATTCAAGCATTTATATGCGACAGGGGGAAAGGGAAACATGAACCAAAGCTGTGGTGAGTTTGTCTGGAGGCAAACCAGACATTTTTTATAGTGTAAAAGTTAACCTCCATCCACCATTTAACAGACATCCACGCTCACACACTTCAGGTACCAGAAAAGGGAGCCCACTGCCCATAGGGATATTACAGTCCAACACATACACTTCTCATGAATGACAATGATATTATGATACAAGTTCCTCTACTAAGCAGATAAAACAAAAAATGCAGGAAATGAAAAGAAAAGAAAAATTAGACGCATCAAACAAACAAATATATAATAATAACAATTAATAATAATAATAACAAACTACAGAATAAATAAATAAATAAACAACAATAATAATAATATTAATATTAATAACAATACCCAAATTAATGTGAAAACCTTTTTTTTAAGAAAAAAGGTTTAAAAAATATTTAAAAAATTAAAAATCAAACAAATCCAATAAAAAAAAACAATTAAAATATTCTTATTTTAAATGGATAAATAAAATTACACAATAACTTTTACAAATGTTTCTTACCAATTTGTCACTCAAAACTGGCAAAGTAACTGTTAATGACTAATACGCTACGTAAAAGGTGACGTATATCGAAACGTATTAGAGGGTGGGATGTCGTCCACGCAAGTCGAGAAGACAAACCAACTGTGCCATCTCAAAGTAAGGTAGAGGACAGTTTGGCACGCTGGCGCTGCACTAACACTGTGTTAATACTGTGTTAAAATGGCACTAATGCCAATTAAAACTAGGACTTGAACCTGAGAAATACATCATGGAACAGCAATGACAGAGGAATACATCTGACATGCAAGTATGAATAATTATTTCTTGTGTTTATGTATTTTAATTCATGCATATTTTTACTTACAACAGTGATCTGTTAAACCTGTCGAAAGTCTACGCACAAATTATTCTATTAAACGGTTTTTATTACATGAAATATTGTGAAGTGTAGATAGGGCTTCATATCTGCTATGGTTTAGCTCACATACCACAAATGTTAAGGAAATGTACAATAAATGGCAAAACCGTAAAGCATGGAAGATTTGATTTTATAGTATATATATCTCACATTATACACACACGCTTTTGGACACACTTTAATAACAGGAATCAATTATTAATGATTGGATGAAAGCTATTTGAATGGGAGCCAGAAGAAGGTTTCTATCACACATTTTTGGCAAATAGATATCTGCACTATAAAGAAAATTATACATATAAATACAGTCAACTTCAGTGGTCTAGTGCCATACATTGATATGAAGTTGATTTAACATACTGGAAGGAAAAGAAAAGTATAGGCTATAAAAGCCTTGAATAATGTAGCCATGAAATAAGCACTTAGTCTGGCTCCATCAAGCATTAAGAGCAGGATCCCTCCAACTAAATTGTTTTTTGATGTACCTCATTAAACGAAGTCAATATGTTAAATGGCTTGTTAATACAGGTACCTTAAATTATAGTCAAATACTGTACACTTTACCTCAGTCAAGTGCAGCATGTTACATTATGTACACTATGTACATTATGTATGTATGGAGTGAGATGTTAGTGCTCAGGTGAGTTATTCAATTACAATATTTCTGTTATGGTTTAGCACAGATACAAGGAAATGTACAATAAATGGGGGGGGGGGGGGCTGCATGTATACACTTTTGGATACATTTGAATGACAGAAATTAATTATGAATTTTTTTTTGACAGCTATTTGAATGGGAGCCAGAATAGTTCACAGTAATACGGTGAAGAGTGTTTCTAGCAGACATTTCTGCAAAAAGAAATATATATGTGTGTGTAGATATCTGCAATATAAAAGAAAATAGACCATATGAATACAGCCAACTGCAGCAGTCTAATGCCATGAACTGAAAGGAAGCTGATATAACACCACTGTGAGGAAAAGAAAGGTATAGGCTATAAAAGCCATGAATAAAGCCATGAACTAAGCACTTATTCTGTCTCCAACAAGCATTAAGAGTAGGATCCCTCAGACTGAACCAGGTACCCTGAATTACACTCGAATATTGTAAGCTTTACCTCAGTCAACTGCAGTATGGTACATAGAGTACACAGACTGAGTGAGCCGTTACTGGTCAGGTGAGTTATTCAAATTCTGTACCACTGCTAAACGTACTAATTAACATTACTCAGAATATATTTCTAAAAAAGTTCTTAGTTTAAAAAAAAAAAATCATTATCAGTAATTATCATCATCATCATCATTATTATTATTATTATTAACATGGGTCTCCCGTTAAATAAATCACCCTTAGGAACTAATTGAAGATAGACTGGACTAAGGGCTCTTTCCACACACATAAATTAGATTATAATTAAGTAAAATTATTCATTTATAAAAACACATTAAGTGTTTATAATTTGGGATGATGATGATGATAATGATTATTAGTAGTAGTAGTTTTATTATTATTGCTAACATGATTCTCCCCATATTGCTCCTTCAAACAGAGGGATCACAAAATTTTAATAATCTTCCTTAAAGCTGCTGGTGTTACCCAAGTTAGGAGAACCGGTAGAACATGAATTCCTTAACTAGCACGTGTGGCAGGTTTGAATGGAGAAACTGTGAAAGGCACCAAACAGATGCAAAAAAAAAGTATGAATTAATCAGCAACAGTTAAATAAATAAATACATTTTTAAAAACTAACTTACCGTCGACAGTCTTCTTCTTAAACAGAGACGCCATGACGACTCGATGGACGTTTAAAACTAACTAACCTATGACTAAGATGAAATTTAATGTGGGATCTCAGCCCCTCTGTGTGCCTAGTCAAAAGTCCTGATTTCCGTGTTTGTTATCTCTAAAGCGAGCTGACTTTCCCTACACATGACTGCACTGAGTCCGTGCGCCTCTGACGTCACCTCGAAGCTCACGCGCTCTTCCTACCACGCGATCTAGAGGGCGCTGTAGACCGTTGACTGAGGAGGAGGGACTCTCTAATACACAGCGTTGCCAGATTCGCGGTTTTACTGTTACGTGAAAATGCGGTTGTGGGTGAAAGTTAAAAGGAGTGGGGGTAATTTTAAAAGTACTTTGAATAGGCTATTTAACAACTTGGAACAAGCTGTAGGAAATTAAAAATAATTGTCATATAAAATTATACTGATTTGGGTGGTGAATGCTTGGTGACTTTATTTACTCGGTGCCTGTATTTGTTTGTTTGTTTGTTTGTTTGTTTGTAATTGTTGTAATTAATCATTCGGTATAGGTTGTAGAAATGTTGTAGCTAGATTACTGATTGTTGTGATTAATTATTCATAATAAAATAATTATTTATGATAATATAATGAATTATTACTTAATTGTTTATGACACCCAACAATTAGCCTATTTATTTAGAAAAAAAATATTGTTTTATAAATTTGTGTTGATGTGGGTTTTTATTATTATTATTATTATTATTATTATTATTATTATTTATTGCTATTTTAGCCGGTTGCTTCAAACGTCCGTGTTTGGACACTTAAGAATTATTTTGAGCTAGTTTAGTTTCAGCCTCCGATGTTCGGGTTTTGACTTTTTTTGAGCTCGACATTTAGTTTTGGTTAACCTGGCAACCCTGCTTTCATTACGTGGTCGCTCACTGAGCGTGTATAAAGCCTTGCAGCCCTTTAATGAAGGTTTTGGATGGACTGGTAGCATTTCTCCAGAAACGCACTGTTAGGCTATATACTTTCACCGAAATATATGTAGCCCCTCTTTATTTTTATTTCGCCTCTTTTATGAATGACCACTAAAATACCAAGCATATGAATACATGCATTTTCTCAAAAACAAGCAAAACAATAACATAATCTAATTACAGTTGTCTTCAGAGAAAATGTATTTGACCATTCTGCGATGTATATGTTGTGATCAGTTTGGCTATTCCCTCCAGCTGCACAACGTGATCAGTCACAGAGAGCTGAAAAAGGCAGGCTCAGTAAATGAGGGTTAGGGGATTAGTGGACCTGAACGAAATGCTGGAAGCCATAAAGATGAGAGAAAGAGGGAGACTGCACAGGGTGACTTTGAGGGACAGTGTATGTGTTGCCTCCAGCAGTTTACAGTCCCACTCTGTGAAAGATACTGGCCATCCTGGGGCAATATTCTTGTTAAGGTTATTAGGGGGATGTTTTCATACAATCAGCACGGCTGGCAACAGGGACTGGCACTAAATGTTCTCATAATGATAATAAGCTCACTGGTGATCAATCTTGCCCCCAAGCACTCAGACCAATTGTACAATCTAATAATGAGACAAAACCACAATTTCCTTTGCCACTGAAGGGTGTCTTCGAAGTATATTAAAAATCTAGATCACATATTGAAGTGAATGTATTTGGTGCATTTGGTGAATCCCACAGAGGCACTTCGGAAACAATGATCTCTGTTTCTCTGTTCATGGCATTGCCCAAGGCTAATAGACACACAGTGTTAATGAGCTAACTATGCAGCCAGACAGCTAAATAAGACATTTCAACTGTGAAATGAGATCTTTATACTGTTTCTGTTATAGAGTCAGAATTATAATATCTGGGAATCTAAATCTTTTTTTGTGTGTGTAAAGAAAAATGCACCTTATCTCCATATTTTATGTTTTTCCCTGCAATATTATATTGACATTATATCATTGACAACTGGTCAGACATTAAGCTTGCAGCAATAAGATTTGTTCAATTTGTTCAGCCTGACTGTGTATGTATTTGTAGAATGCTCATGATGGCCATAGCACAGATAATGTATTCACTGTGGCCTCAGAATATGACATGACAGCATTCAAACATGGACAGTGGAATCTGGGTCCCATCATGTTGATTTAGTGGCCACATCCTTGCAGTGATGAATGTGTTGTGCTTGAGCACACTGGACAAGAGGCATGGGAGCTCATATATCGAGTGACTGCCTTCGCTCCATCTGCCCCTGGGAAGAATATGGCTCAGGATTGTCCCACACCATACCACACAGGAATACCCAGGGACTATGGGTAATGAGAGATTATCACCCCTGTTGGGCTGCAGTTGTGTGTGCGCACACACACACACACACACACACACTCATTCAGCGTCAGAGACTGCCACCCATAACTGACCCAGTAATTAATCAGTCATGTATAAATATGTCTCACATGGATAACATTACCATGATTTTATTTTTTAATGTATTATTTGGCAAAATAATTTTCTTCAATCACAGTGCACCATCCGACGGCAATGTTTGACCTCCTCTCCTCAATTCCACATCTGGCAGCATGGTTCAAATAAGTTAGGGCACACGAAGTAGGGTACAAATTTGTAATTGCCAGGTCTTCCCCTGTATTTCCGTTACCACAGCCTCAGGGTAAAGGAGAAGCCAGAATTATTCAACTGAAGCAAATGAACAGTATTTGCATGGGGAATTAGAATCATTAAAGTTAGAAGGGCAAAGGGAGGAGAAGTCCTTCAGACAGGGACACTGGGAGAATTCCAGACAGACTTAGCTAGTGTCTGTGCACCCTGCCTTCAACCAATATGTGCCCAAAATACAGAGCATGTAAGTGAGATTGGCAGAGTACAGTAGAAATAAATTCATCTTCTCTTAATTACTCATATTGCTGTCATAGAAGAAAATGTATATCGTATCCACATTGTTATCTTTTAGCATCATTATAATAATGAAAACTAAGCAGTTTTTAATTTTAATACATTTCCACACACAAAAAAAACAATAAACATTCAATGACTGGTGACTACTGAACACATGCAGACTCAGTGGTTAATTAAAAGAGAGAAAATGTAGATCAGATAATATAACCAGTCTGAAATAAAATAAATTCATAAAGGCAAGAAGTATGCAGAAATTCACTCAAAAAGAATTTGCAGTATGCCCTTCCAGCTGAGTTCATTGTTTGACATTTATATATTTTCTTTAGTATGCAAAGAACTGATGAGTTTCACTATCTCTACCTATGAGGTCTTTGAATCCATATCAGTTCATTTTAACTCTCTTCTTTGTTATTACATTTTAAAAATAATGACATTTACACACAAAAAAACCCCAGGGATGCCTAATTATCCAATGTTCATGCATGGACCCTACTTAAGATGGCATTGATATAATGGTGAATCAATTTAAATGGGAAGTAATCGAAGTGAACAAGTAATACAAAAAAGCTTTGGTGCCTGGGCTTACTCCAGGACAGTTATACCATCTGAAATGAGATTTCTTTTAAGAGCCACTCATGCAATTAAAAATCAAATTCAGTGTTGGGATGATAATATAATTGCTGAAACAGTAGGATAATTAAGTGTATGAAAAATACCTCTGTTTGAGGACATGCTTGTTGAGTGTTCTATTAAATACATTTGTCCTGAAAATAGGATTTTGCTTTTTACCAAGATATTATGTTCTTTACCTGAACCCTTGACACTTTAACCTCAATCAGACCTTTAGTTCCACAGATGTAAAAATAACAATAATAACAATAATCATTTAAATAATTGGAGAATGGATATGCACAACTGCATCTTCACTGTGCTGCAATAATTCATAGACTACAAGTTCTAGATTTTTAAATAACTGTGTCACTGTTGTTGCTCTTATAATTGTGCTGGTAATGCAATCAAAGTGAGCATATATTTTTTTTAACAAATAAAATAATTTCATGCTTAACATGCTTGATTGTTTACACTTACCTTAAACTCTCAGGTTATTGTTCAGTTGTTCATCTTAAAACATATTATTTGGTAACTACTATAAATTATTCAGTAACTACACTGAAATGAATAGGAAACGTGTGCAGTTGCAAGACGAATGTTGAATGTATGTACACTGTATAGCCAAAAGTATATGGACACCTGAACATTCCATTCCAAAACTATGAGTATAAATATGGAGTTGGTCCTCCCTTTGCTGGTATATCAGCCAACATTCTTCTGGGTAGGCTTTTCACTAGATTTTGGAGCATGGTTGTGGGGATTTTCCCATTTAGCATTTCCCATTTTAGATTTTCCCAAGAGCATTAGTGAGGTCATGTTCGGGAGGCCTGGGGTGCAGTCAGCATTCCAATTCATCCCAAATGTGATCAGTGGGGTTGAGATCAGAAATCTCTGCAGGCCATTTGAATTCTTCCCCACCAATCTTGACAAACCATGTCCTTATGAACCTCGCTTGATGCACAGTGGTATTGTCATGCTGGAACATGTTTGGACTCCTTAGTTAGAGTGAAGGGAATCTGTAATGATACAGCATACAAAGACATTCTCAGTTTGGGGAAAATCCACATATGGCTGTGGTGGTCAGGTGTCCACATACTTTTGGCCATAAAGTCTATGTCTGGACTTGCCAATGGTTCCTGGGAGTTTAGAGGGCTAATAAAACTAAAGCAAAACAAAAACAAAGCAAACCATTAGCAAACACAGAAACTGGGTAGATGGACAGAGGGACCTTTGGTCCCTACTTGACTGTTGTGTTAATATTAACATTACTCTGGAGCATGGTCTTTGGGATGTAATAATGTAATTTCTGGAGAGAAAAATATATGAGCCATTACTGTAATAAAATGAAAACATGTGGATAATTAAGATTTGTGTCACAGTGTTACGCAGTTGTATACATTATTTTACTTTTCTTAATTAGAAGTTATGATGACTAATCTTTTAGCATAATAATTTTCACAGTGACATCGTTATTTTTTGCAAGACATTTCTTTTTCCCCTTATACTAATTAAAATCCACATGACTTCATTTCTTTCCCCTCACAGGACAAAGGGGGGATTAAACAGGTATTAAGGCAAAGCAAAGAATAAACAGTTTAGCATTCCTCTTCATGTGTCTCTAGGGATTGATCACATCCTGCAGGCCATGCTTCTTCCATACCATCTGGAGGAGGGGATGAGGACACAGCCAGTCAGAGGAGATTGCTGCTACACACACACACACACACACACACACACACACACACACACACACACACACACACACACACACTCACTCACTCATCTGCTTACTGTGCTTTTTTCAAATCAACAATAATTATATTGTCTAATAAGCTGTTCATATCTTTTGATCACTCAGATCACATAATGTAGAAATTAAAGAAAAATAATAATTGTTACAAATTGTTATGTATAATAGGCTATAGAAAATGTTCTTATTATTTTGGGAATGGATGTGTAATTACCACACATTAATAAATGCACTGCCAAAACACCATCCTGACTGTGAGAAGGATATTATTAAACCTTATCTAAATAATATAATAATTGTCTGTGTGCACGATCTATAAAAAGGTTTTGTATTATTATTGCATAATGCCTATTATCATCTCTGCCTCTTAAAATGTTCAGGGAATGAGTATGAAGAAAGATACAAATACAAATCTGTATTTAATTGCAGTGAATACCTTTTTAAAAATCTTTCTTTTGCAGTCATGGTTTCTAAAACAAGTTGATAGACATTATGGATTTCAAAGACATAATACATCAGGCTCCCTGTGCTGTTACTTACCTGTTAGTGTGAAATTAAACTAGCTTCTAAACCACAATATTCTGGTAACCCTTCACACAAAATTTTAATTCTGAATTTAAAATACACACCAACACTGTAGCTACTATTTAATCATCACATTTCTTTTGTCTTTTAAAATCCATCCATCCATCCTTCCATCTGTTTGTAGAGGTCCCTATAAAATGCTACTCCCACATGCAGTACTGTGAGTAGTAGCACTAAACCATTAAAACTTGCCAGGATTCTAAGATGCCCCATGTTTTTACATTTTGGATCTCAAGGATAGATATATCTGGTAGATTTGACCTTATGAGGACATTTGGCTGCAAGAAAACAGTTTTTTATGCCGCTTTTATTTGTTGATTAATTGATTAATTAATTTTGGTCACAGAGGTTGAGGTTATGCTTAGGATTAAGCATATATGCATAGCATTATAGATACATTAATAGTTACTCTCAAGGGTAGTAAAAAAAAACGTGTGTGTGTGTCTGTCTGTCTGTCTGTCTGTGTGTCTGTGTGTACATGTACGCTTTCTGGCATGGGTTTAATATTATATGGGTTCAATATCAATAATTTATTTATTTATTTATTTATTTATTTATTTTTATGTGTAAGGGACTCTGGGTTTAAGGACTCTAACCTATCAACCAAAATCCAGTCAGATTACATAAACCCTTTAGACCCAGGACCCATATGTGAGTCCACTTTTAAATTCCTCAGTATTTTAACTACATACCTCCCACAATCTTTAAAATGAATAACTGATTAATATGACAGGAAATGAAGGGTTAATGCCATGGAACATACACTCTCCAAGCCTACAGCAGGTGGCAGCACATACCTGCTTCAAACCTTCCATAAAACATATTAAAAACTTATTAATAGAAGCGGACGAGCAAAACAATTTCTAATCTCAAAATAAGCTTGCACAGAGATACTGCAAGCTAAAAAAAAACAAAAAAAACAAAAAACATACATGGTCTTGTTCAAATATTATGTCAAATTAATTAATTACGTGCTTAAATAAACGTATTTCAATTCAAACAAGCGTATAGCCCAGTCAGACTGAATGGCAATTAGAAAGTGAATGGAATAGACAGCTCTTCTGAACAGACACAGGTCACTCGTAAATGAAAATGATCAACCATTTTCATTAACATTAACATAAAATAGTATTGTCAGTGGCGACATATGGCTTCTTTTGATGTCTAGAGAATGAAGTGGGGAAAAAAGAAGTTATTTTCGCTACTTAATTCGTTAGTTTCTCAAAACTAAGCTTTCACAGATCCGTTTCATGGAACCTATTTACATTCGTCTCTGAAGACCCCTAGAGTTATGGTTTGATTGTTTGTCGAGCTCTGGACCCGAAGTGGGTGTGTGACTGCGCTAATCACTTCCTCCAATCAGATGAGGGCGCGCTAAACTTCCATCCAATCAGCACAGCTTGCTGCAACTTTTGGTAACTCTTTAGGTAGGAGCGCTCGCGTTCGTTTCTCTATTTTGATCTACGAGCTGTAGGTGGTGAATCCTCGATTGGGAAAACTTTTTGTATGTAAATTTTCCCTTTTACACACTGCAGCGCTTTTGTTGACGCTCAGGTTTATAAAGAGAGCAGTGATGACACCAGCATTTATCTCTCATTGAGGAGGCAGATACGGCCGCTTGTCTGAAAACCTATTGAGATTACCGACAGCCTTCTGCCATGAGCTGCCTGGATGTTATGTATCAGAATTATGGAGCTCATCATTACTTGCCAGCGACGGCAGCAGCAGCTTATAAAGCGGCATACTATCATCACCAGCAGCAGCAGGTAGAGTCCCTTACTTCTGCATTCTTAAGTGCATAGTAAGAGTTTTTCTTCCTGTCTCCTTTTACTGAAATACCTTTATCTAACTTTTTATTGAATTATTTTTTTATCTGTATTTTTTTTACGTAGTGGTAGGCTATATATTGGTTATGCTCTCAGAACCACTTTAGTGACAGCTAATTTGATTAAGTTTTAGACATTTGTGGTGGAAGTTACTGATACCATTACATCAGTTGCATTTTATGAATAAGTAAATGAAAGAAAAGATATCTGTCATTTATGTATCAGCTGTAAAGCAAAGTGAATAGTTTTACAGACTGATAATGTCTCTATATCAGCTTAAAAAGCCAAACGCTACAGACTCAAAAATGTACAATAATGATTTATGACTATTTATGCAGTCGCTTAAAATTGCAAAACACTTTAAAGTACTAAGAGCTTGACCTCACTGGTTCTACAACACACCAACATAAGATAAAGATGCATGTTTATTGATCCCCCATATGGGAAATTCAAGAAATATAAAGTCCTCGTATGGATGACGTATCAAATATTAAACTGATAAGAACATAATACACTTGATCTTAGCCAAAAGGCGAATTGAAAAGGGATTATAGTAATCAATAGTTCACCAAAAACTATTACCTAGTTCGTCAAGGAATATCTTCCAATAGTGCAGCAACAGGAACTGAAGGTGTATGCATTGTATTCATTTAAAACATTTAAAACTTCTTATGTTGCTCTACAGAAAAAGTTCAGCACATACAGCAGAATGCAGGACTTTGCTAACTTGCCTGCACACTGTGTCCAGAGTAAAGAGGCTGAGAAGCCCAGACCTGAGACTGAGTTGCAAAGAGATGATGACGAGCAGCATGGTGAGGAGGAGGTGAGATCTAAGGATTCACAACCAGCTGAGACAGAGTATCTGAGCTCCAGATGTGTGCTCTTCACATATTTCCGTGGGGACATTGGCGATGTGGTGGATGAGCACTTCTCTCGTGCCCTCAGCCAACCTAGTGCCTTCAGTAATGACACCAAGAGCATTAGGCTCCCATCTGGAGGATTATGGAAAGGTACGTTGATCCAGGATGACAATTATATCATCAGATTTTATGTACGTTTTAATATTAGATATAGATAGTTTGTATTAATACATGACTTTTAAATCAGTATTGTACTGATAGTTTCAGATGTTTGTCATTTTCAGATGGCATTTCTCTCTGCGAGGGTCAGAGTGGCTCTTTGCCCTCTTCGTTATGGAACAGTACTTACCCATCTCAGTCCAACTCCTGCATCCCCTCCATTCATAGTGATTTCCCTGCAGCTGCTGCCTTCCACACAGCAGATACTGGCATTTGGAGTGGCCATAGCCTGACCCAGACTGGCCTGCCCCCTCATTCAGCCCTCACTGAGTCATGGCCCTATGGCCTGGGTGGCCAAAGTGGCACCGGACACCATCATGTCCATGACATGTACCCTCATATGCACCCACGCCACCATCATCCCCATACTCATGCACATCCCATGCTCCATCACAGCCACAGCAGTGCTCTGGACCACCGCTTCAGTGCCCTTCTGCTGCCTGGCATGAGAGCATCGAGTAGCCCTTCTTCTAATACAGAGGGAATCAAGACAGAGCTGGAGCCTGCTGCCTCTAGCTGGCCAGCATCCTTCCATGGCTCTGTAGATATCTATGACACAGGTAGGAAGAAAATATAATACTCCATGTAATACATGTTCAGGCCAATAATTGAATTTATACACTCTATAACTGTGGTCAAATTATATGTATTAACAACAAAGTATCCCATATATAGTTCCCTATATTAATATGCAATATCTGGAATATATGTGCCTGTATTAAACTTTTTTTTCTCTTTCTCACAGCTCTGGAACAGGACAAAGCAAAAGCCAGTGTCTGGTTCTGAAACAGAGAAAACCAACCAATGACACACAGCCTTGGAGTAGAGCAGCGCTGACATGAGCAATGTGAGATGGGCCAGAGTCTCACTGTGGAATCTCTCCCTGGAACGCTTTCAGATTTCCTGGGAGGCGACTCAGGAAAGGAAACTTTGACTCCCTCCATTAGACAAGCATAACAATAAACTTGGAGAAAATCAACTTTCTGTAAAAGCAAGCCATCTTGTCTGAGTTTGTGTATGATGCGAAGAGCGAGGCGTTAATGAATTCGGCCAGAGTGCTGTCCCACCTGGACTTTCAAAGAGCTCTCACAGAGGGAATGCAATGAAGGAAGCCACTTAAATGTATCCAAGTCTAAGAGGTATATTTTTCCTAATTTTTGTAAACCACGTCGAAACATTTCCTGTTTGGTGGTTTGTGATCAGGAACAGAAGCATGAGCACATACCACTGGTTTTGTTGAAAGAACTGCCTGTCTCGTTTCAAATGAAGGCCAGTTTTGTGTTAATGTGGCTATAAATATGTGAATGTTTGAGTAGCAGCCTTGTTCAAATAGAAGTTCTACTTTAATATATTTTGTCTATGGTCTTGTGATCTACAGATTTGACAGTTCTTTAAGAAATTTGTGCAAATTGTTTCTACCAAAGTGTTAACTGTTTTGTTGTATTATTTTGACTTTTGAATAAGAATGTAAGTGTTTTTGATGCTAAATGATAAATAAATTGCTAAGTTCTATTGGCAAATATGCTATGTTGACTGGATGCTGTGTTGTATGTATTGGTTAATAGATCTCATTATGTTATACCAAAGTATTTTACATTTTATGTCAGTGAATGAATAACTTAAGGACAACTAATGACACATGTTGATGGCAGAAGTGCTTTGAGTGTATAGTAGACCAATGATAGGCTTTTGACCAATTTTGGGAAAACACTGAGAGCACTGAGAATCCCAGAAGGCATTGTGTCATTCCATTCAAATTCAGCAGGACAACCCCACTTTCACCAAGCCACTAACATTGAGAAGCTTTTTAAAATTTGCTGTATTCTTAGAAATGACAATATATTTGACCTGAAATTGAAAAGTTTAATGCATTTCCTGTTAGAGCCAAATCAAGTGAGAACGTGTCAGTTTTAATAAACACCACACACCCACTGCAGACACCATGATTTAATACAGAGTTAGATACACCACATAAATGTGGAGAGGAATGACCGTAAAATCCGTCCAAGAATGTAAAGATCGTGCAGTATGTGCTCTGGTGTGAAATTGTACATGATTTTGGAGAACTACAACTTTAAATATTTTTGATGGGAAACTAATGCCAGAAACTGTATTATTTTCAGCCAGCTGTTGGGGCAGTGCTGGATATGTTGGGAACAAGAACGTCACACATCATCTAGTAGTGAAATCTCTGACCAGGTGTCAGGACCAACCACTAGCTGTATATGATTATACTGTGACATTTTAGACTCTGGGGACTGAACCTGTCATTCTGTCTCTTCAATTAAAATAATTCGATTTTTAATTGAGATTTAATCAAGCCATTACTAATAGACAGATTGTGTTTAGGTCAGCTATTTATGTCAGGTTTGAGACTATCATTAAAATGTATAGAACTGAAATATGTTATGGAAGCTTTAGACACATTTGTCCAAAATTACTATTGCAGTCAGATCAGGGTATTCACTATGCCAAAGGAACTTTGTGTTATGAGAATACATAAGCTCTGTATTTGGACTATGTATAAATTGTCCATAGTGTGCGAGTGTGTCCAATTGTGCCCTGCGATGGGATGGCACCCTGTCCAGGGTGTCCCACGCCTTGTGGACCGAGTCCCCTGGGATACGCACCAGACTCCCTGCACCCCTGTGTAGGATAAGCGGTACAGAAAATGGATGGACAGATGAATGTATTTGGACCTTAACTACTGTATGTCTAGAACTGAACAGCTTGTTGTTATGTTTTTGAATATAAGCTCTAGTAGATGCCCACTTAGTATAGAGTAATCTGAAGTACTAGTGCTTTGCTAATTTCCACTCTCGATTATCTAAGTCCTGAGAACATAAGGCTTGTGATCAGGTGCAGGAAGAGAGCTCTTCAAGTGGCCCCAACAGAAATGAAGCTCAAGATAAATGAAGTGGTTCCATCTACAATGAACCACTCTCCACATGAGTAACCACAACTCTCCTCTATAATAATACATGATCTACTTGTTGTTTTCTGTACAGTGGGGAAATAAGTATTGGACTTGTCAACATTTTTTTCAGTAAACATATTTACAATGAGGCTATTCACATGAAATTTTCACCAGACATCAGTATTAACTCAAGAAATCTGGAAATATAAAGAATTCACAACATTAAAGTCCATAAATAAAGTTATGTGTAATAAAGTGGAATGACACAGGAAAAAAGTATTGAACACGCTAACTGAAACTTATTTAATACTTAGTTGAGAAGCCTTTGTTTGTAATGACAGCTTCAAGACGCTTCCTGTATGAAGAAATTAATCAGCCGCAGTATCCAGGTGTGATTTTGGTCCATTTTTCTAAAGATATTGTCTTTAAATCTTGTTCAATTGGATTCAAGTCAGGTGATTGACTGGGCTATACTAAAGCCTTGATTTTTTTTTTCTCTGAAACCAATTGAGAGTTTCCTTTGCTGTATGCTTTGGTTCGTTGTCCTGCTGGAAGGTCCACCCACATCTCATAATCATTCTGGTGGATGGCAGCAGATTCTTCTGAAGAATCTTCCAGTAAAGGGCTCCATTCATCGTTCCTTCAATTATACGAAGTCTGCCAGTACCATGCGAAGAAAACATCCCCACACCATGATGCTTTCACCTCCAGCTCCTGTGCGTGGCCGGTTGATGACGGAGTGATGTTTCCACTTGTGGATAATGGCCCAAATGGTGCTTACTGGAGGATTCAGAAGTTTGATTCCTATATATTTGATTCCATCAATATATTTTGCAACAATAAGGTTCCGAAGGTCTTGGGAGAGCTGTTTGCTTTTACCCATCGTGAGATGTTTCTTGTGTGACACCTTGGTAACGAAAAGCTTTTTTATAGACCATCAATTTACTAATCCAGCTGATTTGCACATATAGGGGGTATAATTACTGACAGATTTCAGCTGGTTCCTTGCTTTACCTTGCCTTGGAGAACTGCTTTTTCTTAGCATGTTCAATACTTTTTTCCTGTGTCATTCCACTTTATTACACATAATATTATTTATGAACTTTAATGTTGTGAATTCTTTATATTTCTAGATTTCTTGAGTTAATACTGATGACTGGTGAAAATTTCATGTGAATAGCCTCATTGGAAATATATTTACCTAAAAAAAATGTTGTCCAAGACTTATTTCCCCCACTGTATATAGGAGGTATACTGGTATATATATACTGGTATATAGGAGGTATACTGATGCAAATTAGTTCATGAGTGTGGTATTGTTGCATGTTTGACAGCTTATATCAGCTTATAAGACTCATTTGAGGACTTCTATCAAGGATGAATTAGTATTTTTAATTATATATATATGGAGCAGACTGTCGATACACTGGATTATAATAATGTTCCTAACCCAAGCCCAAGACATTAATTTGAATAATTTTGTATTATAAATGTTAAGAAAATATATGATTTGGTTTAAATGAACTTGGAAGATGGATGCATATTAGGTTGGCACAGCAGCCTTTTCAAAGAATATATTTTTTTTTTATTAACTG
Organism: Ictalurus furcatus; assembly: GCF_023375685.1. Taxonomy (NCBI): domain Eukaryota; kingdom Metazoa; phylum Chordata; class Actinopteri; order Siluriformes; family Ictaluridae; genus Ictalurus; species Ictalurus furcatus. The sequence continues at coordinate 18,965,873 of NC_071260.1, read as the reverse complement.
AATGTGTAATCACTGATAAATCCAAGTCTAACAGCTCAGTGGAGAGAATGCTTCACTTTCTCCACTGCATTCTTAGTAGTATACAAGGAACCTAGCTTTCTCCCCCAGCCAACTCTCCAGGCACAGTCCCTCCCTCAGGAAACCAGCCATTGGAAAAATGCAGCTCCTGCTTAAAGCATAGAAATCAAAGTACTCAGCTTGTAGCCCCTGCATTAACATGTAATGTACTTATATGCTAATTCACTCAGGGCTCCTACCGGTGTCCTTTGGACACACCGCAGGCACTTCCAAGCCAGACAGTTGACAGTACCATGGCAGGATGATGCCTAAAATAGCTCTGATACTTCCTGTGGGGGGAAAAATTAACCATAAACGGAAAGTTTTTTGTTTTTTTTAAGATATGGGTTTTCCAATTTTGTTGATGCTAATATATAGTGCTGTGAAAAAGTATTTGATTTCTTATGTTTTTGTGTATATCTCATATTAAATAGATTTAGAGCTTAAAAAAAATACAACATAAAACAAAGGCAACCTGAGTCAACTGTAAACACAAAACACAGTTTTTATTTATTTATTTATTTTATTGAAGCAAAAAAAAGCTATTCAACTCCTATCACCCATGTGAAAAACTAATTGCCTCCTTAAACGTAAAATCTGTTTGTGCCACCTTTAACAGCAATAACTGCAACCAAATGCTTCCGATAACTGGAAATCAGTCATTCATTTACTTATAAGACTAAGACTTACTCCTATGATTTGGGTCATTGTCTTGCTGCATAATCCAGTTGCCCTTGAGTTTCAACTTACGGACTGAAGACCGGACATTCTCCTTTAGGATTTTCTGGTAGAGAGCAGAATTCATGTCTTCCTCAATTACTGCAAGTTGCCCAGGCCCTGAAGCAACAAAGCACCCCCACACCATCACACTTACACCACCATGCTTGACCGTAGGTATAAATGCTCTTTTTGTGGAATTCTCTGTTTGATTTATGCCAGACATAATGGGACCCCTGACTTCCAAACAGTTCCACAACTCATCAGTCCACAGAACATTCTCCCAAAAGGTGTGTTTTTGTCAAAATTCAGACAAGCCTTAATGTTCTTCTTGGTTAGCAGTGGTTTTCACCTGGCCATTCTTCCATGGATGCCATTTTTGCCCAGTGTCTTTCTGATAGTGGAGTCATGAACAGTGACCTTTATTGATGCAATAGAGGCCTGTAGGATCTTCGATGTTGTCCTTGGCTCTTTTGTGACTTCCTGGATGAGTCGTTGCTGTGCTCTTGGAGGAATTTTGGAAGGTTGGCCACTTCTGAGAAGGTTCATTACTTTGCCAAGTTTTTCCATTTGGAGATAATGACTTTCACTGTGGTTCTTTCGAGTCCCAGTGTCTTTGAAATAGCTTTGTAACTCTTCACAGACTGATGTATTTCAATCACCTTCTTCCTAATAATTTCTGGAATTTCTTTCAACTTTGGCATACTGTGTTACTGGGTAAGATCTTTTAACCAACTTCATGCAGTTGAAAAAGTTCTATTTAAGGGTTGATTTGATTGAACAGGGTTTGCAGTAATCAGACTGAACCCCATTATGCAATTTCATAGATTTGGGGAATTAGTAACTACAGGGGCAAATACATTTTCACAAAGACCCAGTTGGCATTAGATAACTTTTTTGCTTCAATAAATATATAAAATAAAATAAAAATAAATAAATAACATTATCATTTAAAAACTGTATTGTGTGTGTTTACTCAAGTTGCCTTTGTTTTATCTGAGATTTAGTTTTAATTTCTGAAACAATTTATATATTTATACACAAAAACAGAAGAAATTCTTTTTCACAGCACTGTACAATAAAATTTGTTCATGTCTTTTGCTGTATATTTACTAATTTAATATGAGATTTGGGATGCTACAACTACTGAAGAGCACAACGTAAAATAAAAAAAAACTAATGAAGAAAACCTGTTAATGGCATAATTTGAGGTAATAGGTTCAAACCAGTTTATGACCAGTAAATAAATTTAGAATATGTATATAAGATTTTGTTAAGATTTCAAAACTTGAATTAGGTTTTCAGTCAAGACCGACATTTGTGGCAGAAATCAACTAAAGTAATCATAGAATTGTCATATATAGGCTTAGAATTTTAAGGTCTTGGCATGAAATATTAAGAATGTCACATAGCTCAGACAGAAGAAAAATAGAAATCTAATGAATGCTTCATGAAATTCTATGTATAAGTCACATGATAAAACTAAAAATTGCACAGTATTAAAAAGCATTAATGGTCACAGAGTTATCACCACAAGATGGATACTCTCACTATAAAGAGCTCTTGATGATCATAACTGAGAAGGAAAGTGTTCAAACAGCCACATGAAACCAATGTTTTGCACTTTTACCTCCTAACAGCATAATTTAAATATTTATTACATATAATGTGTTGTTATATATATATATATATATATATATATATATATATATATATATATATATATATATATATATATATATAATTTGGTTCACTATTTCATATATAAAATAAATGAATAAATCTCCACCACTGAGCATATGTGCTGCAGACTATTAACTGCTAGTGCACCAGACATCTCCTGGAGCAAAATCTCTGTATGAAAACATAGTCATCAGCTCGATAAAAGAACACTACATGTATAAATCAACGTACAATGGTAAGCATTTTACATTTATGATATTTGGCAGATGCCCTTATCCAGAGTGACTTATATTTATCTCATTCATACATCTGAGCAATTAAGGGTTAAAGGCCTTGCTCAAGGGCCCAACAATGGCAGGTTGACAGTGCTGGGGTTTGAACTCACAACCTTCTGAGCAGTAGACCAACACCTTAATCACTGAGCTACCACTGCCCTACAGCATTATTTTAATTGAATATAATGAGACTAAAACCTGGAGAAAGTAGTTTATCTTTTCTTTCCTAGGGGGTGAGCTGGAGTGCTTGTAGGGCAGAGTGGAGCCTTCCCTCATCTCTCAGCACCATTCCTGCGTAATTGAGCAGATGATTAGTGTAACAACACCAGCTGTCTGGATGTGAAACAGCACAAACACAGCCACCCCTATTTCATTACACCCCTTTGGCACACCTCTATTTTCAGGAATGTACAAGACCATATGGCAGTCATAAAGTCTGCCTCAACCTAAAGCTTGATCTGCTCCCTAACATCCACAGGCCAATTTCACTTCTAATTTAGAAGACTAATTTTGACTAATTTGCTTTCCTCATGCAAGGCACTAGAGAATAAAACACTGTACTCTGGTTCTGCTTTGATATTAAAGGCATTGCCCATTTTCTTCAGCCAATGCATATTATCACCCTAACATGTAAGTTATGTTAAACTGAGCATATCATTTGATATGAGCTGTCTTCAGTACTATCTGTCTATCATTATATGCCTTTCTACCTTTCTACAGTTTGTATTTTCATGGTAGAAAACTTCAATGATTTTACAATTACTTACGAATTACTTACAAAATGGAATTTGATTCAAATAAACTTAGCCAAGTACGAAACTATCTTGGTATTAGACTAAATACACTTTGCTTATTTGGCTATTATTATAATTGCCAAATTTTATATATATATATATATATATATATATATATATATATATATATATATATATATTAATACATAATTGCAGAGCACTATCATAGTAATGGTAAGAGCAGGTGGTCGGTGAATAAGAGGCCAAATTGCAGAGCCATTAATAAAAGTGAAATATGACTTAAAATACATGTTTAGGTCAACGCTGTTGTGTGTTTATAATGTTAGGAATTAGGAATATCCCATCAGCATGTCTGCTCCCTCCACCTGAAGAGCACTTGCCCACTGTAGCTTCCCTTATTTTATGTTAAACAATAAAAGATTAATGATATTATCAAATATTTATTACTGTAGGATAGAGGATGGCCTCAACGCAGTCAATATCTGCAAATGGATGGAGAAGATGAAATAACATATTCCATACAATCTGTGAGTATGTGGTGGTGTCTTTTCTACAAGTTTGTACTGAATTTTGTAAGGTTTCTACTTCTAATTCAGTATTATTTGGATTAGTAATGATATTACATTGAATGGAGTATTTGCTACACTATTCTCTTTCCATTATTATATTTACTGTATGTACTTTCTTTCCCCTAAAGATGTACCTCGTGTCTAGCACTCTTCATTGTCACAGAAAGACATTATCTATCAAAAATACATATTTAAAAGGTCAACTCATTTTGAATCACAGCGACTGGGTAAAAAGCAAAAAAGATATTATGTTCTACTAATTCTGCCTTAAATAAGTACACAGCTCTGACCCCAGACACTGAAAATTAATTTATTAAACTTTTTTTTTTATGATACTAATGCTAATTAGTAAAGTTAAATTAGTAACTAGCATTAGTAACATAAAACAAAATGTCACAAAAGCACACAGATGAACTTCCTGGCTACTTCACCCAATGACACATTGTTTTTCATCAGTGAAAAGTAATTCAGTTCAATAAATCAATCATTAAAATAACAACAATACTCACTTCAAGCAACACTCTCATTTATTTGTTCTGACCCTTATCTCTCTTTTATCTTGGACATAACACATGTCAAATATAATTAAATAAAATTAATATAAAGAAAAGATATAATTAAATAAAATAAAGATCTAATTAAATGAAATTAATATAAAGAAAAGATTTTTAAAAAAAATTGTGTGTGCCTTCTCTATGCACACTCCTATAATGTCTACAGCTTCTGAGTTACATGTCTGAGTGTAAGAGAGTGTTCTGGATATAGTTTGAGCATGCCAAATATTTTCATTAGTGGTGCTAATCACTGGGCCCCGTGGTCATCTGATGAGAGGAAGAGATTCATTAGAAGGCCTGCACTTCAACATCCACTAGTCATGTCTAAACAAAGTCTGGCCTGTTAATGGATGGACTAAAGCAGGAGCAGGTGGGAGCAAGCAGGCGTTCCTCTCACAAGCGTCTTGCGCCACTCCTCCCAGAAACCCATGACTTACTGCATATTGCGCAACGCAGAGCATGCTTCATGAAAAGAGCAGAGTTATTTCCTATCTTATGAAAGTTATTATTTATTAAAGTCCTCACTACAAAATATTATTTGCTTGACTGTATGATTGTTTTTTGTTTTTTTTTAACTGCACAGTTATTTCACTGTCATCATGATTGAGGCAGTAATATAACGTTTGTTTGGTCTTTTTTCCCCCCAAAATGGAAATGCGTTTAATAGAGTGAATGAGTGCTGCACGAGTGCAAAGTAATGAGAGGCAATGTTAAGCCAAAGGCTAGAATAACAGCCCAGTGTAGGCATAGCTAGAATACATCTCCATTTTAATAAGAGATTAGTGGACACCCTCCACCTGTTTCTGTGGCTCAGGAGCTTGGCAACGATCCGTGTGGGCCTCGGTGCGAGACCGTACATCTGTTTGGCATGTTGCGCATTTCAATCCCAGCTCTGCCACAGGCTTCCTGAGCTCACAATGAAATTAGTGTGTTCTGTGTGAGCTGAGCCCTCAACTACACGGCCGTTTGTTTTTCACCACAGCAAAGTCAACAGCTGTAGCTGTATTTGAAGTCCACCTAAAACCGCCAATTAGTCCAGTGGCCAAGAAGGAAGAAAAATTCAGACTGCTCCTTCGCTTTTGATGGGCTATAGGGTTGGCCTTGTAGGAATTAAATGTTATTTCTGCTCTCAATAGCCCACTGACATGTTTTATCCAGGTCAATATTTTGCAGCAACACATTTTATCCTGTTCCTGTTGGAATATAGAGTGCTAACTGAGGGTGCATCCTTGAGAGCTGTTAGTGCTAGACAGGAATTTGCATTGGGACTGTGGCTGAGGAGATTTTAGGCATGCCACAGCCAGAGGAATGTTGCACACCTGATTCAGTCTCTTCTCTGATGCCTAAACTTCACACCTCCTCAGCACAGCCAAAGTGAGTATACTCCAAACAAAGCACAGGTCTGCCAAAGCATGCACATGGATCATTCATTACTGCTCTGAATTCCCCCTGTGAACAATAAGGTAAAGCAAATTAATGCTGCCCAGGTTAAAGGCCTTGCAGGATTATAACAGCCTTAAGGCAAATACTGTGAGATAATTGGTCCTAATGAGATTTATAATCTCCTCAGGCATCTATTAAATGCTTTATCCTCCAAGTTGCTGCACCTGTTGTCAGGCTGTTTCACAGCACTGAGAGTCATCACTCCTCATATTTCAACATGTTAGCAATCAACCACAAATAATGAAGGTTTAGCTCAGTCCAGGTGGGAAAAAAAATTGCTCAATAGACAACATTTGTGCATTCTATATTACTTTACTTTATTTTAGGTTTACTCTTTAAAAGAGCACACACTAGGGCCTGTAATGACAAGGAAAATGTCTGTGCTACAGCTGTCACCGACTCAAGAGAGAGAGAAAGACACTATGAGGACTGCAGTGCTGTGTATGCATGCTCACACTGTGAGTGACTCTACTAGTTGAATTCTCTGAGGCCTGTATCTTTCCTTGCCATTGACTTGCTGTTTTCTGACAGACCCCTGTTGTGGTGAATCAGCCTAAACACACAAACAGCAAAGGGTCTTGCACAATAGCACTACTGAAAGTCCTCTCCCTTCAAATATGTCCATTGTCAACTAATTGAGTTAGAACAGACCCAAGTCTTCATACAGGAAACGATCCGTCAAAATCTTGTCACGTTCCCAATTACACTAATCAGTGGGACCTGCCCTAAATAATTCAGTGCTTTCCTTTCCATCTTTAATCTTTAGAACTTTTCTGCATTAATAAATCAGTAGACAGATTCCTTGTATGAAAATGTAAGTGAAGTATACCTATAATATACTGTGTCACGATATTTAACACATTCACCACAACTACTAAGCCAGACACATTTATGTGACTATCCTATAAGACATTTAGCAATATATTGATTTTATATAAATGCATTCATTTTACTCTAAAAACGCAGGACAGATCAAACCCCATCTATCAGATGAGAACCTAATAAATTACTTAATATCCATACACCAATAATAGCAGCTTGGTTTACACTAATACAGTTAGGAATTCACTGCTGCCACCTGTTCTACATTCCAAGCCATGCTGGAGATTTAAAACCCCCACCTGCCCCAAGTGTCCCTAACTGGACAAGGTATGTGAGGCCATCCCTGGTGTACTGACCCATGACCATCCAGATTGAGCTAGGCATTAGGCAAGTGGCACAGTGTCTGGACTGCTATAGTAACACAATCCTGGGCTGCCACCTGCACGGTGTCAAATACTGAGTAAACGAATTAATCATATCTCATAATTTATTTTACATACATTTTAATTCTCTAGCAATACTAAGTAATCAATAATCTAAGTGAGGTAGAGAGACAGATCAATTGGTATTTCTAGCCTTACTTCAACATTACTGACAGGCATTGTGTTTGCCAATTGCAGCATGCATCACACCGATTAGCAGAGGAGGGAAGACATGACGAGGGGAGGCACTTCACATATGTAAAATGTCTCTCTGATGGCAGCCCCCTGAAACACCTGTCAATCAGTCCAGAGGAAGTTGGGTAGGTGCAGCGAGTGTGTAAAGGAGCAGGGCCAAGGCTCCTTTCGCTCAGCCTGAGCTATGCCCAGTGGGAGAGCTGATCTAGACCCTGCCCAAGCCCAGCAGGTCTAGGGCAGCCGTGTGAGCCTATCCACAGGCAGGCCAAGTCCTAAACAAGCAAGCCTGCTGAGTCTCAGACAGAACAAGCCTGCCGCTGTCGAAGACTAAAAATGGATGGCAGGACAATGGAATTAGCTGCCAATTTGTATCACTTCCCCTCAGGTCCCAGAGCCATCTTATCCTGTTAAGGAGATGCTCTCAGCTGGGGCTACATAGCGCTACTTTGTGGCAGAAGCAGGCTAAGTGAGATAAAGCCCTTGTTATCCCACTTTTCCCTCAAAGAGATTACAATCTTTGCTGCGGTGCAGCTTTTTGGGTGGTGCTCTCATATCCACTGGTGCTTCCCACGCTTGACTGACACCGAGCCCCGGGAGGTGTCATTCTTGCAGGACACATCAAGTGTCGCTTCACTGTAAGAGCTCAGTGTCCTCATCAGGTGCTGAGGGCCAATCACTGCATGTGACATACCAGACTCTTTCTGGCATCTTCTGCCTAGCTTCTCTGCACCAGCTGGGGGTAGGAGCACCGCACAAGCAGCAGAAAGAAGAGGGAAGGAGGGATGGAGCTTGAATGGAGGGAAGCGTGCTGCCTTTTGCGTCAGGGGGCAGCATGAGTGGAATGTACGAGTGATAATGGGCTGTGGCGGGTTGGTTCTGTTCGCCTTATGCCACAATGGCGGCTTTGACAGCTGAGAGAACGGTGCTTTTGTGCGGGCCTGCCAGTGACACTACACATTGTTGTGAATGCTCCGCATAGCTGGCATTCTGCCTCGTGCCTTTCTCTGTGTTCTAGGCTTATCAAAAATTCCTTCTTCTTTCTGTCTTGCATTTCTTTTTGTGTGGCTGTACATTGTGGTAGCAGCTACTGCTGAGGCCAAATGACCCTTGCAGAATGTTTTATTTAAATACCAGTAACTACTGGGGATTGTTTTATTCAAATAACTTACAAATCCTTATAATGATAAAATAAAAAGGTTTTTTACCATTATCTTACTGCCATTTTGTTATTGTCTTTTTTGTTGTTTTTCTGTCAATCTATTCCAACTATTAACAAACATGAAAGTAATTCATATGATCAATATAAAAAAATATTAAAGACTCACAAATACAATTTTGCAGTAAACCTTATTTTAGCTGAGCTTCTGATTTATTATCCTTTCTATGAGTGTATTTGTGATCCTCAGATGGTAGACAGGAAAAAGTAGATGAGTAATAAACAGAAGTAGAACAGACTCTTCCGAAGGTACAATACAAATCAAGTAGATGAACATGCGTGTTCTCATTTTGCTTTTACAATGTCTAAAAACATCTTTTATTTGAAGAGGAGCCATCATGCCCTGACAAAGGGGATGCACTAATTGGGTTTCCTTCTCAAGTCTTTTAGTTATTACTGACCAGAGAAGGAACACTGAAAAAAATTAAGTTAGCTTAGTTGTTCAGTATCTTCTCATGATTTTCCTTAACACTACAGAAAACACCATAAAGGTACAAGTCCTAAGATTCACTGCATACTGGACATCTTACAGAGTAATTTATATATATATATTTTTAAAATCCAAAGTGCAGGTATCAAATTAACGGGGAAAAAATGGAGGTTCCTATATGCTGTAGGGGGCATTTTACTGGCATGGTTTGTGTTCACTTGCCCCTTTAGAGGGATAAAGTCACTGCAGATCAGTTCAGAGTAATTCTGACTGATCACCTTTATCCTATGATGAAACGTTTATACCACAATGGGAACAGTCTCTATCAGAATGTCAATGTCCCTATACACAGGGTAAATCATATGATTTTTACAGTCTTTACAGTCACCAAATCTACACCCTACTGAACAATTAAGGTACTGTACATTGATTTAGGATGTGTTAGACAGCATCATTAAAATCATAAAAACTGGTTGAGGTATTATCTTTTAGAAGACTGGTTTTAATCCCTCCAGTACAGCACTAGAGACTTGTGCCAACGCACACTTAAGCTGTTCTGGAAGCGTTTAGTGGCCCAACACCTTACTAAAACACTTTCTGTTGGTTTTTCATTTGTCAGCCTGTAGATTGTTGTTTCACAATGCAATTCCAGATGTACAGTATCTTGGATGGGTAAGACAAACAGACCTGTACACAGCATTTGCAAGTTTATTAGGTTTGCCTACCTTGAACATTTACTCACCAAACATTTTATTACGTAGACCTACCAAGTCATTAGGTGCACTTGAGTACTCTTTGGACAGAAGAAGATTTCTGGACTTATGCCTCATAAGTAATGTTGCCGGGGATGATTGTAGTAATTATGATTGTTTGCATGACATAAGCAATCTCAGAGATGTGAGTGAATTCAAATATACACAATTGTGACATCAAAGGCTCTACATATAGCTTATATCTTCAACGAAAATGTATTATTTTGACCTATTATAACTATATATGCTTGTTGTAGGGCTTGTGTCAGCACAAATTGTGCTTGGTCATTATTAGGTTGCATGCCCATAATGACATGTATGTAGGCTGTACCTGTGCTAGGAGCTCAATAACTTGCCTAACATTGCTTCTAGGACAAGTCCTTTTAAATGCTGTCTATATTTTATTATTTTGAGTTTTAAACTCAGCCAATACTTGATTTTGAGTTTGGTTTCAGCCGGAGACAATAGAAAGAGCACTTTCTGGAGGGTCTTTATATTGAAGAAAAAGTGTGAAACCTCTTTTTCCACAGAATATAACAGAATCTTTACCAACATATCACTTCACATGGGACATGTTTGATCTGGGGTTATTTCATGGTCATTTTTAGTAGATACAAGACAATGTAATCTTTCCAGACATAAGAATGTGCAGCCCGTAATAGATACTGGCATGATGGATTTGCGCAGGACTAAAATACCAGAGATATACTGTACTAGTAATACACCAGTATATAACACTGCAATGCTGCCAGCATTTTTTTTAAGGCTTACAAAATGTACATACATTCATGTGAAAAAAATAACTACACTCCATGGAAATTGTTGGCTTATTATTATTATTATTATTATTATTATTATTATTATTTTACATATTTGGACAAACATTTGATCATATCTGAAACAGTGCCTATTAATAAAGTTGATATACTTGAACAAAGCCACAAGGAAAAATAGCTTTTTTAATAATTTATTCAACAGAAATATCAATAGATGTGATATTCTTCTGTGGAAAAAGTAAGTACACCCTTGGCCTCAGAAACTAGTATTGCCCCCTTTGGCAGAAATAATGTCTTGTAGGCATTTTGCATAACTGTCCACCAGGCTTGCTGTAATTTTTTACCACTCTTCCATGCAATATTCTTTCAGTTGCGAGATGTTTGAGGGTTTTCTTGCATGTACTGCCTGTTTCAAATCTCCCACAACATTTCAATGGGATTCCAATCTGGGTTTTGACTAGGTCATGCCAGAACCCTCCATTACTTCTTTTCAAATCCCTTGGAGGATTTGCTAGTGTGCTTAGGATGATTATCCTGTTGAAAGGTCCACTTTCAGTTCAACTTCAACTTTTGAACAGATGGCCTCACATCATCTTCACGCACCCTTTGATATGATGCAGAATTAATAGTTTAATAAATGCATGCAAGCGGTCCAGTCCCTGAGACAGTCAAGCAACCCCAAACCATAACATTTCCACCACCATGTGAGTGTGTATGAGGTGCTTCTCCTGAAAAGCTGTCTTTGGTCTGTGCCAAACATGTCTGCTGTTACTGTGGCCAAACAACTTTGTCTTTGATTCGTCTGTCTTTTGATTCAAATTGTGCCATTTGTAGATTATGTTTCCGTACAGTGGAATGATGTATTTCATATAATTTGGAATTTTTTTTAAATCCCTTGCCAGACTCATAGGTATCCACAACCTTTTTTCTGAAGGCCTTACAGAACTCTTTAGATCTTGGCATGATGACACCACACACCTTAATGGCAAAGGGAACACCAGACACTAGATATGAGGGGTATAAATAAGACAGGTTCTACCTCCACTCCCTAAGCAGGTTCTGATCACTGGCACCCAATCTTGAACACCTGATTGTAATTTTATGGATTTGAAGGTGTGATAAATGTAGGGGTGTACTAACTTTTTCCGTGAGATTGATCTGGGTTTTTTTTTTTGTTGTTAATTTAAACTGTGAAAATTACTAAAGAATATAAATTTTATGTGTCATTTGATAGTGTGTATCACCTTTATTAATAGGCACTGTTTCAAAGAGGATCAAACATTTGCTTGTCCAAATATTTCCAAATCAAAAAATTTCTATAAGGTGTACTTATTTTTTCACATGACTGTAGCAACAAGTGAGCTATTGTCTAAGTGAACACCTGTAAACTGCATATCCTATATATATATATATATATATATATATATATATATATATATATATATATATATATATATATATATATATATATATATATATTATTATTATTATTATAATATTATATTATAAAAAATAAAATAAAACATAATATACCCCCTATACTGTGAACATTGCTGTCAAAAGTCACATCAAGCCTAACAACTTAATAGACATACAAAACAGCAATTCATTGAAATCTGCCCAAGACCTTCTTAGCAGCTCAAAGAGTACTAGGGCCCCTTCTACATTGCTTCTAGAAAGCGATGTACATTATATAGCCAAATGTTTGTAGACACTTGACCATCATACCCATATATGGACCTTCTCCAAACATGAGACCTAGCCCAAACATGTTCCAGCATGACAATGCCCCTGTGCACAAAGAGAGGTCTATAAAGATATGGTTTGCTAATGTTGGTGTGGAAGAATTTGAGTGGCCTGCACAGAGCCCTGACGTCAACCTTGCTGAACACCTTTGGGAGGAATGGAATGCCGACTGCACCCTAGACCTACTCGCCCAACAACAATACCTGACCTCACTAATGCTCTTGTGGTTGAGTGAGCAAATCTTCACAGCCAAGCTCTAAATCTAATGGAAAGCCTTCCCAGTGGAGAGTGGAGCATATTATAACAACAAATGGGGACTAAATCTGGAATAGGATGTTCAAAAAGCCCATATGGGCATGATGGTCAGGTGTCCATAAACTTTTGGCCATATAGTGTATGTGGCACCAAACTTGTGAAGAGAGCATGTGTAATCTTCACTCATTCCAAACAGGGGTGTTGTATGACAGGGCAGATAAAAGGAAGGGGTGGGGCAAACAGCTACCTTGCAATAAGGATTTCTGTCTGTTTTTTTACTTGGAGTAAATACAGCTTATGGTAAATTTACATCACACTCAGTGTCATGTGTGCTTTTATATTTGGATCATGATGAATTATATAATTGCTGCAGAGATTCTTGTAAAGAATGGGGGGAAGCTAAGCACCGTACGCAGTGAGTTGCAGCCAACAGAGCCATCATTATGGCAAGCTGAGCCCTATCCAAGAGGTCAGGGTAATGAGGCTGGAATTGAGCTGGCTTCCTGTTCTTTCACTATTCAATGAAAAACAAGGGATTTTATTAAGAGAAAACATCGTTCCTTGCCATTCTCTTGGGCCCCTCCCTTTGTCACGCAACTGCCATGCAGTGATACAGCCCATAGTGGGCCAGGCCAGTGCTCATATATGGTACCCACTTTCACTCTCTCTCTTTCATTCTCTATCTTGCTCTCTCTCTCTCTCTCATATACGTATACTTTACAAAGCAAGAAGAGGCTATGGTTAAGATCTCACAATGCACACAAGATCATTAAACACTGTTAGTGCCAACACATAGACCTTCCATATGTGGTAGAAACAAACACAACTAGCCCTTACATGGTATTCCTACCTTTATAGGCTACTTGAAAGCAAGAAATTCAGTGCGCTTAAATAACTTGAATGCGATATAAAATGCACAGTTCTATGTTCACACACACCCGTCCAGTCTGGCAAACATACACCCCCAGCTGTTGCACCATCCAAATGCCAGCTTGCTATTAAGTCCAATGTTTGATCTTTTAGTTTGTGCAGCTGTAACATGAATCCGAACATATTTACTTTGTTTATGCCTTCCTCACACGCATTCACATATGGGGAGTTGATGGGACAGAGAATTACATCAAAGGCACTGCACAATCCAATCCTTACTTTGTGCCAAAAACCTGCTTCTGCAACATGTCAAATAACCAGAAATAGGCAACTTCCACTATCTGGACATTTCTTAAAAACTTAAGGTAAACTGCATTCAAAGCAATGCTGCATTTGAAAACATTAGCTTGACCACACATTGTTTTGTGTTCTGACCGAAAAGTCTTCAAAATCACAGATCAAAAATACAGGAGACTGTATTTTTGAAAGGTCAAGAGGTGAAACAGTCAATTGAAAGATGTATAAAGAATGCTATGCATGCACATCAATTACTAACCTCATTTCATGCTTTTTACTGATCTTCATGGGACCCACCTTGAATGTTTTTCTTTTAAAACAAGAATGAGTACGTTTCACTCACTCTTTCTGCAGTCCTCCACTTTTCAAATGGTTCAAGAATCATGAACAAACATGTAAGCTCTGTTAAACCTTAGGTCATCCTTAGGAGGTTTTGAAACACATTTAAGGACACCAACAGCAATGGGAACAATCAAAAGGAATTAAGTATTGTAGCCCATATGGGCATTGGTTTATAGGAGAGAGTGTCTGGTTCTGCATGGGTGACTTTTTATTTGCAGAAAGGCTTGTAAGGCAATAAACGGAGAGATCTTAGCAGTTATAAAGATATGAACTAGCAAGAATTTGAGTCAAGGGGAGCAGCTTTACTGCCCAATAATAAATATCGCTGTGGGGGATGCAAAACAAAAGCCTATTCTTGTTGTTCCTACCAAGACATCAATTCAGACTTTTTGCCAAAGGATATGAAAATCACAGGCCTACAACATCAACCAACAAAGAACAGAATACTCCCTATACTCAAAAATGGGTTAATATGAGACTGTTCAATAAAGCGTAACGCCCATCTATGACACATCTGTGAACTCTGTTTAGATAAACCATGAGTTGTTACTCCTACACAGACATTCTAGCACATAAACCCCAAAAGGTTTTATTGCATATCAGAAATTACTTGTTTCTATGTAGGGGTAGAGACCAGTAGGAGTGCGACGAAGAAGGAAGCAGATGTGCAGGAGTGAAGAGAGCTTCTGGGAGGAGAGACAGAAAAAGCTCAGCAGTACCTGCCCTCCTGTCTGCTAGTGTGGCCCTGAGAACTTTGCTAATCGGCCCAGTTCTTTCCAAACACAGCGCTGGCCCTGAGCCTGCTCCACATTCCACAACTTCCAGACAGCTCTGACTTTATTTTGAGGCAAAAACGGCACCGGCTTTCTCACATGACATTCCCAAAAAAGGCACTGTGGCCCTAGCCTACCCTGATTGGTCTATATGACTCAACCATTGAGGAATTAAAACAATATGAGGTATAGCAAACCCAGTGGTGGAAGGTGATCCAAGTCTTCAGAAAAGAGGATCTGTGAAGAGGATGAAGACAACAGAAATGCATAGAGCTTAAACAACACTGAATAAGACATATATAAACATATGGAACCACACACTATACATGTAGCTATTTGCTGCCCTTACTTCAGAGTATTTAAACCTATACAGTGTCTTATGACAATAAGTCAGCATAGCCTGGAAAAAAAAAATCTTAATTTATCCAAGCACGGTTTGAACAAGTTCATACAACATTCATACAACTGGTCTTGCTCCACTAAAACAAATCACTCATTCTTCATTTCCATGGACACTTTTGGGAAAACAAAGAAATTTGCTCATGTCCACTTGTCCTCAGCCTAAGACATATCAAAATGAGTCCAACCTTATAGCTATTGCCTTGATTATATATTATTAATATATAATTACAGCATACCCAAGAAACATGAAAAAAGAAAAGTTCTCAGACTAAATACAACCTCTTGACTATTTTCACCACTAGACAAACACCTGATGTTCAGCAGATTATTATAATAGCAGCCATAAAATACTTGAAAAGTTAACATTAGGTTCATAAAAACTCCACTGTAGCTTTATCATAAAAGAAATAACACATATTTGACTAATCTTGTTAATCACTGTAATGGTCTCGAGTGAAATACTGTTTAATTAAAAATGTGGTTAAAATAAATCAAAATTGTTTTAAAATGCAAAGGGTTTTGACCAAAAGGCTACCTTGGAGATTAAAATTACATTTTCTAAATGTCACTGAAGCCTTATGTGTAGAGGCAGTGCATTAAAATATTCATACTCCAATTAAACACTGTAAAAAGAAAATGAATGTCATAAATATCACCAGACATCAGTATAAAATGGTCTATCTACACAAAAAAAAAATCTTTAATATTCCAGAAGTGTGTGATATAAAGAGAGAGAGATAGTGAGAGTACACTTAATCAATAATAGATGAACACTGAAAAATTGTTGTTTATTTGTTCACTTGTTTGTTATTTTTATATTGTAATGTAATTGTAATGTTTATAAGGTTAATACATTAATGGTTCAGCTCTAAGGATATAAACTGCAAAGACAGATTCAGTGTGCAGACAGTACACTGAAGCAGTGTGCCTCATCTCCTGTTTGAATTGTTTAATTGCCCTGAGCACATATGACCCACCATGCCTCCTTAAGTTTCTTATTTGCATAAAAAACACATCTCTGAGGAGATGCAAATGAATGCCAATTGAGATCCCAATCATATTCAATGAATTTAAGCATTTTAAGCATCTCCTTTTTAATTGAACCACTGTCTGTCCCTGCCAATACAGTGCTGAATCACAAGGCAGCAGATAATTGGATCAGCAGTCTTAATATGTTAAGATGTTTGTAATTCAAAGATTTGGTTGCTTTACGTCCTTAGGCTATGTACGGGTGTGCTGTGAGGAGCCATGAAACAAATGAGACATAATAATTCAGTAAACATAGCGCTACTGTCTCACAAAATAGAATCAATTATGACTGAATCAAATTAAACTACACAGACTACTGCCACATCAACTATATACTGGCACCTGAACAAATATATCAGTTTTAGTATTTAGCATCTAAGAATATATACAAATAAATAAGTTTAAGCTATGTTGAAGCTACTTTATTAGAGATATGAATCACGAGATGAGTGTGCTATGAGTTACATTTTTTAAGTGGTTTTAAAATTCTGAATACATGTCATACACACGCTATACTTTCACATGAGACATTAATATAAATCAGACCCATTTTAATAACAGTCTTTCTATCATTTTGGTTTGATCCAATTGAAAATACAAATGCTTGATCTCAAAATGTATTATAATATGGGTTCTTTATTTGTCCTTGTGATGGAAACATTTTAGAAGTTAAGAACCCTTAATTATCAAAATAATCCTTAATGAACCTCCAAAGAACAGAATGTAGGTATAAATTGTATATGTGTACAGCCATGCTGTTGCTCTAATCTTCTTGGCACTATTTGACTAAAAACTGATCTTAATAGGTTGCTACAAGCAGTGAGCTATACCATCTAATATAATAAGAAATGCCAAATTTACTTTTTCCAAAACCACAGGGTCTATTTAACATTCTTATATCCTGGGGGAGAATGAAATCAGTTGCGAATGGCTTAATGTGGACTACCTACTAATTAGACAAAAAACGACAACATCTATCATTTGTCGAAGCTTAGAAACCCCAAAGCAAATTATCCAACATTAAACTGGATTTTCTGCTGCATGGAAACTGTTGCACAAATCAGACACAGACACAGTGCTGCAGCACAGCCTACTGGAAACCAGTGCACACAATAGTTTACTGGCTGTTGTTTAACTTTTATTTTTTTTATTTTAAAAATATTTATTATGCTTAGATAAGGGAGACTGAAGGGTAGTGAAAGGAACTGTAGAAAAAAGATCTGTGACTTATACAACACCAGACAAAAGTGTATTTGTTTATTTAAGTGGGCAACACTCTTTATGAAATAAATTCCCATCCCTGGACACAGAGCAGAATGAAAAGGGCTTACAGAAATATGTGACTGAATGTATGCCTTGAGGTTTGAGATTCACTCATGTGTGCATTATACATTTGTACCTGGTTGAAGAGTACCATCTACTGAATATGAGAAAAAATATACTGTTTCAGTGTGCCCAACTATTGCTAGAATTGGAATTGTATATAGCGAACACAGACGAGCGGAGTGATACAAACAGTGCAATTTACCAGTGCTGTCACATTCACTTGTCTGATCAATTCAGTTGATCAGAACTAACTGTTGCATAAGACTTTTTATATATGATCTTGCCAACATGGCAAGGTTGTTTTTAAAGGTGCATGTTTGCCAATGTTACGCCAACGTTGCACTACTGTTGGAAAGAATCAATCGATACAATCAATGTTTCTTGGATATTGTTCAGCAGAGGGATTGGCATGGGCTCAGGTTTCCACAGAGCAGCATGCTACCCTAGGCCTGGATGCTAATCTTGAGGATTAGTTTAAAGCTAAACTTAACCCCATAAAAATATAAGCCTAATCCAAACACAGACACATAAATAAATATATTATTACTTCAGTGACATTTTGTGAAATTTTGTCCCACAATGACGTAAACACAAAGACACATAGGGTCTTTCTGTCTCAGTTTTGACCAAGCTGTTCTGCCAGTTTAACTATGTTTTTATCAGCTTCAATAATCTGCTTTATTTAATATCCCTGGTTTATCATAAGTGTGTAAACATGTATCTGGGATGAATTCTACAATCTGGGTTATGAATTATGAATGAATCATGCATCATCAGTTTTATGCACCAATTAGCACCCAGATTTCTCAAGATTTTATTTGGGTTACACATGGCCAGAACAAACAGATTTGAATGTAATTGCTTTCAATATTTAAATGCTGAATTATGCTAGATTATGTATGCTTCATATTGATGACATATTGGATGTCTGGATGGACTGTTGAATATCCATTACAATGACAGATAGTCCATGCCAGAAATCTGGCCACCAGATTAACAATGCTCTTACCAGCTTCAACTGGTACATCAGCTAACCTTCATCAGGCTGAAGCCAGTTTGACAACTTAAGCCAGGCTGGTAGACCAGCTTCTACACATTCAGGATCCAGTCTGGTCTAACATGGGTTTTCCAGCAAGCTGCTGCTGTTTCTAACTAGATAAAGAACTCTTATCATCCACATTGCTGCTGTAATGAAAGGGTCATTCCATCTCAAGTGGTCCAATGCAGTTTGCTGAAGTGTTTTTAATTTTCCTCTTTTTTTAGTGATTACCTCTATCTATTGGCAATGCAAAATCACCGTTTTTTTGTTTGGTTTTTTTTTTTGTTTGTTTGTTTTGTTCAGTTTACTTGGTTTAACTACGACAGTCATCTTTGTGTCATGGCACACAACAACTTTTTGGTTATACGGCTGTTTACAGAAACCTCAGCTCAGGATGTGCCTAGCTCCTTGCAACAAAAACTCTGTATAAAGCTCTAGAGCACAATACAAGGTACATGTACATATATAAATATTTTACACATTCGTGTTCCTTAGACTTAGAACTTAAGTCTAAATGTAATGCTCAAGATTGCTCACAGTTCCATTTTTAGGGTCATTTTATAGTTTGAAAGGTTTGAGTCTCAGTCTAAATGTTTTTAGGGGTACCTAGGCAAGTATAATGTTCATGCAGAACATTTCAGGTTTGAGACTTCTATTATTATTATTAATAATAATAATAATAATATAAGATGGAAGATAATCCATCTTCTACCGCTTACTCCTTTTCAGGGTCATGGTGAACCTGGAGCCTATCCCAGGGAGCATCAGGCAAAAGCCAGGGTGCCAGTCCATCGTACAGTTGGTATGCATGAACAGATTTTATCCAAATATGGAATTACAGTGTTCAGTTGGGTGTTTTACAAATGAACAGTCTCATAAACGAAGCTGTGGTGTTGTTTCTCCTGTGATAAGAGCAGCAATTGACTTCTGAGTTGTAGTATCTATATCTTGGTATAACCAAAATGTCTTGTGTGTCGTTGTAGTTAAACAGTAAACTGCTGTAGTTTAAAAGTTAAAATAAAATGGTGGATTTGCAATACACAGAGGTAATCACTCAACAACAACAACAAAAAAAGTAGAACAATTAAAAACAGTCAAGCAACCAACTTTGAAATTATTGGATCACTTGAGATGAAATGACCTGAAAGTCAGGGGGAAGGATCTTCAAATAGGTGTAACTTTTGATAATGTTTTTCATTTAATCTTCTAGTTTCGGACTAAACATCCTCTACCAGCTTCCAAACTATCAAAAGTGCATTTTTCATGATGTAAACGATTATTTGAGGTGTTACTCATAACCACCGGTTATATCCATCGGGATATAACAGTTTGTCCACACGAGGCCGCTCTTGTTCAAGAGATGACTGGTAACAGTGTGCCAGTCTATAGTGAAACACTCACGGAACTATATTATGTTATCCCATGTCTTTGCATAGTTTCCCGCTGCATGTCGGAATTCCGGAGTTCATATTGTAAATGTGTAATGGCGTGCAAAACTCGTCACAGTGTTGTCTATAACATAATGTCTTTACCATGATGCAAATTAACTTGGTGTGTGTGAGAGAGCGAAGACCTGGCAACCATGAACCATGCGCTGACGTAATCACCGCGCGCCCTTTGCTGGCTTGTCGCGCGTGCGTTCCTGCTCCTTTTTTGTTCGAGGTCCACGAAGCGTGCACGTGCCAGCTCAAGGTTATAACCCGGCTAATCATAAAGCTCGTGAAAAAAAAGCAGAAACACAGCAGGTATGTATAACTAACGTCGGTTTGGATTCTGATTGTTTACAAAGAGCCTCCGTCATAGAGATTAAGATACATCATAAACATACATGACCCAGAATCGTGTATACTGACCATCACGTGCCATGATGACTACTCTTTACCGAGGGTATAACCAGTGACGCGTTAAAGCATGTATTACCTGAGCACGTGTCAGATGTTACAACGTTATAAGTCCGAAATAAAAGGGCTCCAGGTCATTCTGACTGTTTTCCCCACAGAGCCACAATGATTTCATGTTTCTGTTCAGCAACTGATTACCGTCCCGGATAGGATGGACACCGGGAGATGTGTAGGTATGTAGATGACCATAACAATATAAAAACACCATATGTGCATTTAAATAAATTCCAAGCTGTAGAAATGACAGATGTTAATTGTTTACAAAGCATTCTGTCCATGCACATGTGTGTGTGTGTATATATATATATATATATATATATATATATATATATATATATATATATATACACATACATACATATATGTATATGTATGTATGTAATGAGAACATTGAGTGAAACCATGAACCGTTCTCATGCTGGAAGTAGCTAGATGCACATGGTCAGCAACAGTACTCAAATAGGTTGTGACATTAAAGTGATGATTGGTATTAACAGGCCCAAAGTGTGCCAAGAAAACATTCCCCACACTATTACTGTTGGACTGTTGATGCAAGACAGGTTGGGTTCTGCTAATTCTAACCCTACCATCTGTATGCCTTGGCAGAAATTGATACTCATCAGACCAGGCTAAGTTTTTCAGTCTCAAATTGTCCAGTTTTAGTGAGTTTGTGCTCACTGTAGCCTCAGCTTTCTATTCTTGGGTGACAGAAGTGGAACCAGACTTGGCCTTCTGCTGTTGTAGCCCATCTGCCTCAGGGTTTGACATGTGCATTCTGAGATGCTTTTGTGCTCTCCACAACTGCAGAGTGTTCATCTGAGTTATTGTAGCCTTTCTGTCAGCTCGAACCAGTCTGGCCATTCTCAATTGATCTGGATGGGGTTTTTTTTTTTCATTATTCTGCCATTTTGAGTAAACTGAGTAAATATATAGACTGTTGTGCATGAAAATCTCAGATCAGCAGTTACAGGAATTCTCAAACCATCCTGAAACCAACAATCATGCCACGGTCAAAAGTTTTCCCCATTCTGATGGTTGATGTGAAGGTTACCTGTATGTGTATGGGGTTAGAATTGTTTCATAATTACAAATAAATTATGATCCACAAATAAATGTAGCAAGATTAAAAAAAAATTACACAAATTCACAAATAACATACATTTGTGGATATTCTATTTCAGAGTTTTACAAAAATGAATAAAGCTCACAAATGAATAAAATGAGATTTGTAAATACAATTTGTTTTTTTTGTTTTGTTTTTTTACATATGTTATGTCACAAACGCAACTCTGCCTGGCATTCATTTGTGGATCATGTCCAGTGCATTTGTGGAGTGCTACATGCATTTGTGGGTTTTGAAACATTTCTGGCATCAAGAGTGCACACAAATCCACAAATAGGTGGACTCCACCCACCGTCTACCCAAGACATTCGGATGTCAGCCACATTGCACTGACCAATTGTAGCACCTTCTCACTCCAACCAAACACATTTTGTTTTACAGTCAGAGCAGCTGATTTTATGCATTGCACTGTTGCCACACAATTGGCCGATTAGATAAGTGTAAAAGTAAATAGTAATGTCTAGAAGATGAAATGATCTGATATAGCAATGACTAGTAAAATGTCTTAATTTATGCCTAAATATTATGTAAGCCTAAATATATTTAACTGGTGTTTATGGTGTGCAATGATGACTGTTTTCTGCTGAGGTTATAACCAGTGAACCTAATAGCATGTATTACCTGAGCACATATTCTCTTCCTGTGCAGCACTTTGGAAAGTGATGACTTTTGCTAACTTATTGCTGTTTTCCACAGGTGAACTGATGCTCAGATGACTGAAGGGAGCAGTACCTAGTCCTTTCTGAGGTATATATTTCACATTCATTAACAATATCAGGGCAGAAGCATATTCATGACTGGTCAAATCACTTCTGAAAATAATGTAAATGGAGTCATGATAGTGGAATTATGCAGGCATGATTTGTTCAGCTAAGAAGCTAATCAAAGCAAAGCTGATTATAAGATATGTGCAAGGATGACCCCTACCTGCTGAGGTTATAACCAGTGAAACATAGCATGTATTACCTGAGCACATATTGGTTCTTTGAGCAGAAAGAGCAGCATTTCTGTGAACCTCACTTTTAATGGGTTTGTTTTTATTTTTCTGTTTTATGAGGTTTTGTGGAACTACAGTGAAGATAACCATACCAATACAGAATCTTGTCATGTGGAGATTGAAAAAGTATGTATTTCACACCCCTTCTCTACTATAACATAACATTTAATAAAAATCCCAACTGAAAGGTAACTGTTGCATGTATTTTATGGGGGATGTTGGAGGTAAAGACTGGATTGATTACCACATCTCTGAAATTTGCATATTATATGGTTGTGTTAAATTTCTATATTTTGAAACTGAACAGTTCCTTTGGAATTTGGTTCCAAGGTGAATACAAAGGTATATGCATATAAATGCACTTTACCACCAGTGTAAACTTGATGTATTATAGCACATATACTCGTCCAGCCAAATGAGGCACATTGGATAGGAAATGGTAATATTTAAGTTTTAAAGATTAATGTAAAACTTGGATTAGCTCTCTGGACACTGCTGTTGTGCCAAGTGAGTTGATTATTGGTAGTGAATGAATTGTTCCCATCATTTAACATTTGAAATCTAATAAATGTTAATAAATTGAACTACTTGCTTTCTTGTTTTCATTCAAAATCATTTACAAATACACAATAGGAAAAAGCTAATTTGTATATTATCTATAGAGTGCACCCCAGAATCATTGGCAACTAAATCATAAAATTGCAAAGATTGTATACAATAAGCATTAAACACAACTAAAAATAATTTTCCACTCCAACAGAATGGACATAGTACTTTATTTTCTATACAGTGCTCTTTTCTTTATTCTTTTTTAAATAATGCTATAAACTATGTACCATAACTGACACCCTTATGCCAATAAATTATTTTGTTCATTTGCTCTGTTACTAGCAACTGTTGTTGCAATTATCCAGGTCCTGTTTCCCTGTGGTATAAATGTGGTTACATATCCATCCCTTTTTTCCCATTAGTATAGAACAAAACCAAAGAACTTTCAACATGAGACACCTGACAATGAATATAACATGTATGAAACAATTGGAAACTTGCCAGGAATTGAACCCTTGACCACACTGACCACCCACACAGTGAGGAGGATGGTGGAGAGAAAAAGAAACTAAAGATCACAGTAAAGACAAACCTTGAAAAGAAAAAAAAACAACCCTGAACATTTCATGAGTTACTTTCATAAAAAGCTGTTTGCAAGAACAAGAAGAAAGAAGCCCTTCCCGAGAGCGTCTCACAAAATGCAGCACCCGAACTTCACCAAGCATCGTTGGTATTACACTTGCTATTGTGTGTAAATCCGTCTACAACCTAATACAAGAAAAGATTCTTTTTTCCAGATCATGTGTCAAAATATTAATTGTAAGGATGCATATATACTTTTGAAACCAGTGATAGAAAATATACAACAATGGCTGAATAAAACTATACTAAATAATTTCATGTGTTTTTTATATATTCACTTTTGCTAATCCCAAAGATTCTGGAGGATACTGTAAATTGTGGCCAATAACTGTTGGATGCTCATACATACATGTAAATTGTGATAAACGTCATCTGTTGTGATCAAACACTAATACAAAGTCTTAATTTATACATGTGATGCATGTGTTGAGTAAACATTCGGGTGTGTTTAATAGCAGTGTACCAAAAGAACAGTGTTAAGCAAATACATTTATTTCAATTTCTGTTCAAAACCATCCCATTTCGCACACACAACAAATTCTCTAATGGCATCTGTTGCCCAAACAAAATGAAATAAAATAAATGATGTCTCATTATTAGCTGTATAAGTGCAGCTATGTCATGGTAAATGTTAAACCATCTTTTCTTCTTCATTTTCTCCTTCCTGGTAGTGGCGATATTCTGCTTTCAGCTCCCAGGTGCTTTTGTGAGGTCCTCTGGGATTGTAAACTCCAATCTCACGCAGGATTTCTTTCAGGTAAATCTAGGAATGTTTAAACTGGTTAGAGATCGAGAGTCATGCATTATCCATAAAAGCAATGCTGTAATCAAGCTCCTGGTTAAAGAAGCCTCACAATGATGATCATGACTTTTCAGTATCTATAGAGTTTTGTCCCCTCATAAAGTGACTTTCAAAACTGCTGCTTTGCTGTTGCAGCAATGATTGTTCATTCAAGCCAACAAGCGCTGGTGATATCTCAAGATTGAAGTGATGTCATTCTGTCACCATGGCAACAAGTTCTTACAACACCATAAAAATGGCATGTGAACACTGCAGTCTGGGTTTTTGTTAAAAGTTGCTTCTGCAACAATAAACAAAATATGAGCTTCAGCAACACACCCTGAAAAAGCAATGAGAACTTGCAACATGCATGTAATTGTCTGTAATGATAAAATATGAATCTATAATACAGTTAGGCATCTATAATGTTTCTAAATTCCTCCACAAATCTCATTATTTCAATCAGGCATATTTTATCAATCTAATTCTGTATGGCTCTTATGCTGTTGTGTGGTTTGATGGTTTCTTGAAGTACATGAAGTGCATGTCAGGACTAGGATAACACAGGACACAAGAAAAGAAGTCACAGGAGTAGGCGGTTAGATACAACGCTCATGAGAAAGTAATACCACGCTGATTAACATGGGAGTGTATTGTACGCAACAGGCTGCTCAGTTCATTCACTCCTTTATCCTCAGGAAATGCTTTATCAGGGTCAGTGCAGGTTAACTTGCTGATTTGTTAAATTCTGGCATTTTGGCAGACGCTCTTATCCAGAGCAACTTACATTTATTTCATTTATACATCTGAGCAGTTGAGGGTTAAGGGCCTTGTTCAAGGGCCCACCAGTGGCAGTTTGGCAGTGCTGGGGTTTGAACTCACGACCTTCTGAGCAGTAGTCCAACACCTTAACCACAAACTAAAATAATCTAAAATAACTGAGGGAGTGGGTGGGACTAGTTAAGCTTTCTTTAGTTAAACAGGAGCCAGGGGGGAAAAAAAGCCCTTTACCTTCAACTGTCAGTTGTTATTAACCTAAAACCTATATTTAAACATCCAATGAGATTATGCCTTATGATGAGGTAAGCAAATTGTTTCAACCACCTAAACAATCATACTGTATTCATTGTACTAAAAAGAAAGCAAAGCTAATGCAGCTAATATGACAATGTCAACGTATACTCTTAAGTACACTATATGCTCCATTATATTAAAAGCATATACTAATTTGCTGCAATTAGAAACAATGTACACTGGAGGTCAGTAGTAGTCATGGTATTGACTACCATAGGCTTTCTACCAAAACTTTCCCTGCTCCTGATTAGTGTCATATTTCAGCAGTATTGAAATGAGTCATCTAACTTCATGACATTTATGTCTCAAGCAGGGAGAAACCAAGACAATATTTATGTGGTAGTTATACTTGAGAACGGCAAGAACCCTTAACAATGATAATGCAATCAGAGAGCAGTACAAAGCCCACCTGAGGAGAAATGTTGTTCTCGAGTCATGGCGCATTTCATTATGACACCAGTATCAAGGTTAACCATTTCAGTGCCTATTAATAATAATTCATGGAAATCTATTGTTCTGCAGTTTGTTGTTAATTCTCAAAATACTCTGAACATCATCTATAAGGTCTCAAGTAGCTCCTGAATAGTAAAGCCTGGAGGGGTGGATTAGGATTTCAATTACAACCCCTGGCAAAAACTATGGAATCACCAAACTAGAGGATGTTCCTCTGGCTTTTTTACTTCGTAGCAAATAAACAAATCACAGATAACAAATACCAGCACAAGTCTAAAAATGCAAATTAGTCTGCAGTTAAGAGAGAGTGCTTACACACTTTAACAAGCTGTTGGACTTGGCTAATTGAAAGGAAACATGGCACCACCAAGAGAGTTGTCAAAAAAATGGAAAGGATTATAAAACTCCTTCAAGAAGGAAACTTTGGTATGTGGAGTCATGTGGGCTGGAAATCGAACTGCCAACTCTACAATAAGTGGACAGCCAGCTCTACCACCTGAGCCACAGCCGCCCCAGGAGTCAATATTTGTGACAGAGCTGTAAGAAATGGGCTGAATGAAATGGGATTTACATATAGAAAAGCCAAATGAAAACCAGCACTAACACCTAAACAGAAGAAAACAAGGTTACTGTGGGCTAAAGAGAAACAATCATGGCGTGTGGATGATTGGAGGAAAGTGATATTCAGTGATGAATCACGACACTGCATTGGCCAAGGAGATGATGCTTGAACTTTTTGACTGTTTGAAGAAAATCAAATTTCCCCACTCATTTATGATATGGGGTTTCATGTCAGATAAAAGACCAGGGGAGACCTCAACAGTCGGTGCTAAGGTGTACATTGAAATTCTGGACACTTTTCTCATTCCATAAATAGAAAATAGGTTTTGTGATGATGAAGTCATTGTTCAGGATAATAATGCATCTTGCCTGAGAGCAAAGCGTATACAAGCTTTTATTCAGGAAATGCATATCAACTCAAACAGTCCGGATCTCAATCCTACTGAAAATGTATGGTGGAAATTTAAAAAATTGGTCCATGACAATTGGTCCTGCAAAGCTGATCTGTCAACCTATATGCAAGAAAGTTAGAACAAGCTTGATGGAAAATATTGTTTTTCAGTAGTGAAGTCCATGCCTCAAAAAAAGATGGCGGAGGTGCAGCAAATTACTAATTGTGGATTTTTTTTTTGATGATTACATATTTTTTTTTCCTCACCATTGAGTGATTCCATAATTTTTTCCTCTACTTGATCTGGAACAAAATACGCCATTAATTACAATAATTTCATTTAACTTGTTTGAGGTATGTTTCATGAAGCCAGAAGGTTCAGCTATTAAACAAAAATTGTGTTGTGTCACATCTGTGACTTGTTTATTTGCTACGAAGTAAAAAAAGATTTTTAAGTGTGGTGATTCCATATTTTTTGCCAGGGGTACTAAATTAATGCTTCAATATTTTAGAATGCATGCATCAGCCTTGTGACAGACTGGCATCACTTCCCGGGTATACTCCTAACAGGATCCAGATCCACCTCAGCCCTGACCAGAATAAAGCAGTTATTGAAGATGAATGAATGAATGTATTGGATTATGCAGCCAAGAAAGCTTTAGGTATCACTGTGGTCCTTCAAAATGAAAGATTCGTAGGTTAGTGTGCTTTAATACTGCCCATCAATAACAAAGCACAGTAAACCAGCACCTGAAGGGTAAATTGGATTCAGAAATTTGGAACTCTCATGCATAAAATCAAAACAAGCATCTCATCCGGAGGTCACATTCAGAAACCAATTAAATCACTGCCCTGCATTACAAAACCCAGAACTATTTTAAGACACATTTTAAACTCTCTACACCAGCCACTGGCTCACATCCATTTACAGAGCTGTGTTTTTTGCAAAGACACCGAGATACAAGCCTGTGAGGTGCAAATCTATAGATACGGGCTATATGTATGTACACAGCTTCTCATCATTGATTGCCTACATTAAAAATGATGAATTCTTTAATCTCTTTTTTGAATAAATAAGTCTCTAGGAATTCATGTGAAGATTCAATCCCATTACAGTGTTAAATTCATGTCCTGGAGGGCAGCATTACATTTAGTTTGCATCAGGTGTATTACATAAGGTAGAATGTTACATTACCATGATTCTGACTGGGTACTGGAGTCTGACACCCCAGGTTTAGATGATAATTTTTCAACATATTTGTTGGGCCACATGGGTCTGGCTGACTCAGGAACATTGTGACTCACCACAGGTTGCTTAGTGATCTCCACCAAGTCCTTAATGTTGTAATACTGGTGTTTCTCGAAAGCAGCGAAGAGCATTTCCAGAACTTTCTGCTTGTCAGCCCTCGCTCTCTTGCCTTCCTCTTTCTTTTTCTTCTCATATTGCACCTGTAGGAACAGAACTCACGTAATTATGTGTATACATGCAAAACACAGATAAACACAAAGACAAAAATACAGAAGCACTCTTACATTATAGGTGTGATTAGACACAGGTTTGTAATTGTTGGTAACTGCTTTCTCCAGTTGCTGAGACAGCCGGAGTGGCTTCATTGATTCCTTGATCTGCAGTCTGTAAACAATGTACTTATGTTATTAACAATTGAACTTTGCAGTTTTGAATACTGAATATTGGTTTTCTATACAATCGCTGGATATCCTCACTTCTTTAACTTCATGTAGCTCTCACTGACTGCAGGTCTGCATTCAGCACGTTGTACCACCATGCCTTCAAGTGTAATCTGGTCTTTGAAGCAGAAAAATAATAATAATTATGATTTGTATAAACAAACTCAAAAAATATATTTGCCAGAAAGCTCTTTTCAACATCTACTTGTACCATGAATACGTAGTGCCACTCGATAAAATTGGGAAGAGAAGTACCGAACAACGCAGAATGATTCTTTTCAGGAAACAAGCACCCTCAAATGTAGTGTTGGCATACAACCCGTTTTCAATATTCAACTTGACATTTGCGATCTTGTTATTCAGGCAGGTACTTTCTATGCCTCAATACTTATGTTCTGCAGTTTTATTAATAGTGGTCTGAGAAAACAGTGATGTATTTAATCTACAGAGCCTCACTGAACTTCGCATCCCTTTGACTCCTAGGCTCTTTGTTGCCTACATTTGTTATAGTCTAAAGAAAACTGATCATTATCTAACCTCTAGAGCCCCTGTATACCACAGCTGATTTCAAGAAATATATATATATATATATATATATATATATGTGTGTGTGTGTGTGTGTGTGTGTATATATATTATATATATATATATATATATATATGAGAGAGAGAGAGAAAAATACACACACAAATCTTCCACGCAAAAGTCTATATGTTTAGTTTACACACAAGCATTCTTTTTTTTCCTTAGTATGAAGCACTTATCTACAGCACCGTGTGGTCTGTGCATCTGTGGTGTTGTGATTGAATACTAATTTGATAAAAGTAACTGTTCATGTATCAAACAATACCACTAAAGGTCATGGTTTTGAAGGCTCTCTGGTCCAACAGAAAACCTTTTAACAGCATCAAAATTTCACCCACAAAATCCATCACCGGTTTTGCACACAATTATTAGCAATTACTGACTGATGAGTGCATGAGTACTTATTGGAGTGACTTAATAAATACACCCACTTCTATTTTGAAGCATCCATTTGCCTCACAGTAACACATGGTTCAGCAGCACAAGAGGCCATGCGGTTTGGATTTGGAGGGGAGAATACAAAAACACCCAACTGTTGCCATGCTCTTTAAAATGTTACACAAGTATGATCATAGAAACAATATCCGAAAAATCTTCCAGTTATGTAGCAGGAGGCATTCACATCCGCGCTGAATGGAGTTGGGGGTGGTGTAGGCTGTGGGCTGCCAAACCGCTGCTGAGATGTTGGCAAGGTTAGAGGTCAATCTTCCGCCCCCTCACAGGTTACCATCCGTTCGGCTCTGCCTGGGCTCAAAACATCCAAACATCCTGAGCCATCTACGCACTCTCTCTCTCTCAACCCCCACTTACACCAACCTGTATGCACTAGTGCCTTGAATCCCCAGACTTCTCAGCTTATTTGCATATCACTGCCAAAGACAAGAATTTCAGAGCAATCTGATGCATCTTCCCAATCATCCCCAGCAGGTAATTCAGTTCTTATGTCTTTTTGTACAATATATGGCACATACAGAGCTTTGTGATGATTTTTTTTTTCAGTGGGTTATTTATGCCTTGCTATTAATCTGAGAGACAATTTCTCACTTTGGATTGTTTTTGGCACTCACGTTTAACTGTGAATTTGCTCTCTTGTGTTTCAATCTCAAACTCAGTAGATGCTGAAGAGAAGGCGGGGTGTCAACCATACTCTTCCATATAGAACTGGATACATGGAGAGGGGTTATGAAAGAAACACTGTTGTGAAACACCACAGGCATCAGAGCAATCTCAGTTAGAAAAGGTGGAGGCAATCTTTATCATCTGTGTGACATTTTCTTTAGAACGTCTTAACTCTTGTTGCCACCCACCACCTCCATGTTATGCAATGACGGTCAACTGTAATTTGCAGTTTCAAATGGCAAATGTCTCATGTAAAAGTCTTTCCTTCAACAACTGTCAATCAAGTGATTTAACTAACACCTCAGCAAACTATGAATAACTTAACAGCGTTACCATTTATAGAAAATCTTGGCACAGCAAATAATGACTGCACTATAATCATCAATTACCATTAAAAACATATAAAATTGGAGTGACATCTGGTTGCGTGTGTATGCAGTTTAAAGGGAAATTACTGAGGAAGGAACTTCAGCTGAACATTTTCACTATATTTCTGTTCGTAAATAGGTCATTACGTTCATATTCATGATATGCATTGTGAAAACTAACACAATACACAGTGATGCGATAACACCCCCCCCTCCCCACAGCTGTAATTAAACACAGCTCTGATGAGCTGTTACTCATAGCTCTGTACAAGTTTTAAAATCTAGGGTAACACTCAGAATGGCACAAAAACCTACGCTTCAACATACAGAATATGCACATGCAAAGTAAAGAGCATGAAGTTAACATTTACTGTGAAAGTCAGCATCAAGTGCCTCTCCATGTTAAGCATGTCTATGTTACTAGTGGTTTTAAAAAGGCTTTCTGTAAACATGAGCTAATTAATGCATGGTCACATGGGCTGTACATTACTGTTAAACCGTCAGACCTTTCATAAGAGCTGGACACTGTTACAGTGCCTTAGCACAGCCTGAAGACTGAGGTGGAAGACAAATATACTTTTACATACTGTTGGTAAATGGTCTGCACTTATATAGCGCTTTTTTAACCTTAGTGGTTCCAAAGCGCTTTACACTGGTTCTCATTCACCCATTCACACACACACACACACACCCCAATGGTAGCAGAGCTGCCATGCAAGGCGCTAGCTTGCCATCGGGAGCAACTTTTACATAATGTCACAAGGGAAAATAAATTTATGAAACAAACATCTAGGATTGAAGTAGAACCAGGAATCCTCAACCACAAGTCTGTGGATTAAAGTCTGAATTAAACTACAGTCCTAAATTAATAATAAAAATTCACTTTCACTGCACCTTGTGGTTTCTGTTACTCTGTTATATATTCTGGTGTGTGTGTGTTGGGTCCTTTTCTGTTTTGGACAAACAGTTGTGTAAAGTTTTAGTCTGAATTTATATTTGTAACACTCCGTTTATGGATTTTATTTTAAATAAACAAAAAAAAAAGGTACTGAAAGTTTGCCCAGCCCGATCAGATTGATCGAAAAAATAATCGACTAACTAATCGATTACGAAAATAATCGTTAGTTGCAGCCCTAGATCAGAGTGCAAGGTCAGCCTTGATATGGCACTTCTGGAGCAGAGAGGGTTAAGAGCCTTGCTACCTCAAGGTAGCAATGGCAGCTTGGCTGTGCTGGGGCTTGAACCCATAACCTTCTGATCTGTAGCCCAAAGTTTTGAACCATTGAGCTAAAAACCACTAAATAGTGGTGTTAACTGAAATGCAGTCCATTTGGCATATTGTATTTTAGCTGGAGAATGCTAGTTACCGAATGTGCCTAAACTGTAACAACCTTGTTCTTCACTGAGTCATTGGTTTCCTCCCACCTCTAGAAAACATCTCAATAGGTAGATTGGCTACTGTAAACTGCCCCAGTAGTGGATGTGTGTGAGAACGTGTGGGTGTGTGATGCCCTGTGATGACTGGAGTCCTATTCAGAGTGTATTCCTGCCTGAGTGTTCCTGGGATAGGCTCCGGATCCACTATAACCTTGATCAGGATAAAGTGTCTACAAAAGATGAATGAACAACTATATAAACTGTTTGTAGTGGCTGAATTGTATGGCAGCACATTCTCATGTGTTGCCATTTGTAAATGAATATCTCATTTATCACAAACACCATGGTGTTTGTTTTTTTTGTTTTTTTTTTTAAATTACCACAGAAGTCTTAGGAGTACTCAAAACTGCCTTTTGGAATTCCTGCCATGTTAGCCCCCTAACAAAAGCCTCTCATATCCAAACCACTCAAATTCATAAGTAACTTCAGAAAAACAAATTCTACTTGCGCATAGTTACAAAAGCCCTTCTACTAAAGTCTGTTCACTTGGCAGTCATCTTGGCAACAATTCTGAGCAGTTATTTTCTGTTAAGAACCAAGCTCGTATGTACTTGATTGGAATGAGACACATACACAAAACATACTAACAAGATGACATTTCAAATATGGATTTCAAATAGCTCTTGGTCTTCAGACCTGACAAAAATTGTGCAGGTAATATGTACTCTTTGTCACATATAACACAAACAAAACATAAGCTGCGTTTCTACAGAAATTACCCGGAATAATTAGTCCCAGGAACTTTTTTCAAGGGATCATTTGGTTCCTCCAGACCTTTGTTGTCTGCGTTTCCATCACAGTCTAAAGTACCATTAAGATTAGGCAAATTAGTCTGGTTGGAAAACCACTTGTTGGTCTGCCGGTCTGCACCGTTTTCATGTGTGAACACTGCCCAGCTCACTTAACCCACTTGATATTTTTAAGTATACTTTTTCATTGCGGGTCACCATTTCCACTTCCCGTTGTATTTCGTCCTCGGCACAAGCACTTAATAAGGCCTGAACCTTGTCGTCAGTCAATCAGTCGTATTTTTTTTAAGAAACTCCATTGTATAGATTCGAATCACAATAAACAACTGTTACTGTACGCACCACAACAGACTTTTAAAAACGGTGGTTGAAATAAAATGCATGCACTCAACCAATCAAAATGCTGCGTGCATTATACATGTCAATTTCTTCCATTTTTTGATACTATATCAAAATCATTACAGCCTCAGTATTTGTCAGCTTTTCCAATCGTATCCAGTAGCCTGTACCAAGTCTCTTTTCAATACTGTATCAAAACCATTTGTAAATGCTTGAACTGTTTTCCTATTAAATTTCAACAAGTCTCCATCGAGAAATGCCGACTGTAACTTGATTTCCTATAAAGCTGAAGAAAGGCACTTGAGAAATGCTATTTCTTCACAGTTAAGAGCTCTAAAAGCTCTTAAGGTGCATGCCCTAAATCTGTAGGTGTTCATTACTTTACATGATCAAAAGATTACAGTCACTTATGACTAGGTATGGTAGAACCCTCAATGTATAAAACAATAGAATTTAGAAAAGAATACAAAAATCCTGCATGATTTCAAAAATTCTATAGTAATTTTGAATTATTATAAACAGAGACTGCAACCCTGAAATTACACCTTCTATCCAAGTCTAGGAGTAGTCTTTTTGCTACTTTCAGAAGGCACACTATTGTCATGTTGGTGCCAAAGAGCTCAGCTCTCCTGACCCAGGGCAAAACAGATCATTTGAACTGACTGACAGTTCCATTGTTGACAGACACAGCTGACAGAAATACCTCAATGGCCAAGTGCAGAGAATGACGCCAGACACATTAAGACAACGGTCTGTATAAAGGCATGTCTCCTTAGCAACAAACAGACGTTGCTTAAGCTGTTTATTATTGTCAGCCCACATTCTTATGGTAATATTTTAAAATATATTGAGTCCTAACCCTGGGAGTGTTTTTATAGGCTAATGACATAGTGCAATATCTCTTGTGTAACATATTTTGAGGCAGCTTGAGGTTAATTTTGTGGCAGCTATTTCCTCAGCTGTTACATAGCTATGAATCAAAGCCTCTGCCTTAAATGATTATTTGAGTGCTAGTAATTAAATTTCTCACAAGGATGTCTACAAGCATCATAAAAACGATACAGCCTTTACCTTTTAGGCCTCTTAAAGTGTGTGTTGCATTGGCGACACTTATGCCTTCTGAAAGATGAGAAACATGTCAAAGTGCTGTTCTCGATCTGGCCGTGTTTATTTATAAAGCTGCCAATAGTCACTACAAGTACACAATAAGAACAGATGGCCCTCCGAAGCAAAGACTCTGACAAAAGAGAACTAAAATGTGTGTAAACATTAACATCAATATACCCCCATTTCCAGCGGCTCAGTTTAAGCCCAATGTATTCAGCGGAGTCTATGCTGTCTGGCCTCGGAGTTCACAAGCTGATGCCCAGCTGCTGGTCTCTTTCATCAGAACCGAAGGAGTGCTAATTGCTGAACCGGAGCAGAGGAGCACATCGGAGTGGAGAGGTGATTAAATCCAGCCTTTAAAGTGGAGGGGAGGTAGGGCTGCGCTCTCGCTCTCGCTCTCTCTCTCTCTCTCTCTCTCTCTCTCCCTCTCCCTCCCCTCTTCTCCACTGACGTAGGCAAGCCCACCCTTAACAGCCCTCCCCCTCCTCCTGGGAGTGTGTAAGCATTTGTGACTGTGATCGCATGCTCTTGTATGTGTGTTTGTGTGGCTGCGAAAGGCTCTGGCACTTGCTGGCAGGGCTCAGTGCTCCCGCGCTCAATGCCAGCGCCGCTGCGATTTGCTTGCTTGCCCGTACACACGCAAACACACTCCTCCCCCCACACACTCTGTCAGGCTGGGCTCTGGAAACGGCATGGAATGGAATCTCAGAAGGATGGAAAGCGAGCTAAGGCAGATCAATCCGGACTTGCTGCAGCCCAGCAAGAGCTTTAAGAAGCCTTCCTCAGGCACAATTACCCTCAATGTGGGGGGCTACTTGTATGCAGCACAGCGGCAAACTCTAGCCAAACACCCAGGCTCTCTACTTGAAGAGCTCGTCAGTGGTAAGAAAGCTGTGCTGCATGTAGACTCCATGGGCAACACGTTTATCGATCGTGATGGGCCTGTTTTCCGTCACATTTTGAATTTCCTGAGGACTGGAGAGCTGATCCTGCCAGATGACTTCAAGGAACTGGCACTACTACGGCGCGAGGCAGACTTCTACCGGCTGAGTGAGCTAGCTCAGGCACTACAAGAGTGGGAGCATCAACAGGCAAGTCAGCGTGAGCCTGCCTTCCTAGAGGTGACCGATAGCCACGAGCGCTCACATGGCCTCAAGGTCTACTGTAGCGATGCAACCTTCATTGAGAAAGTCAAAACACGCCTGGTGCAAATCTCCAAGAGTCGTCTGGATGGCTTCCCTGAGGAGTTTGCAGTCTCATCCAACATCATCCAGTTTCGGCATTTCATCAAGTCCGAGCAGGGTTCACGTCTGGTGCTCAAGGAGGACAGCACCTTCCTGTGCACTCTGGAGACGCTCAAGCTTGAAACAGTCATGATGGCTCTTAAAGCAGGCTTCCGCCTGCTCACCTGCCTGGACAGTAGCCGGGGATCGGTAGTGCAGTGCGAGGCTCTGCACTTTGTCAAGTGACCCAAACCAGCACAAAAGTAACCATCAACCCACATTGATGTTTCCAGCCATCAGCACAGGACCTGCACTGTATTTAAAAGAGAACATTCTGCAATTTATGCTGCTTCTGCATTCCTTCAGATCCTACTAACCAGCCTTGAGAAGTATTTAAAAAAAAAAAAAGTGTTATGTATTGTGTTTTCTTCTGGCAAACTCTGTATAACGTTTCATTTGACAAACTAGTAAGGAAAAAAAAAAAAAAAAAAAAAAAGAGTAAATGGATAATGGCTTCTGAACTGCAACGTATTATAGAAAACCTTTTGACTTCTTTTCGGAATCTTTTCAGATAAGAGGAAATGGTTCAGAACAGGCTCAGAACAGGCTGCATAGGTACAACTACTGTGATGTCTGATCAACAGGTTGAAATACATAATGCATGTGCAAATATTATTCCCCTTTGGGAGCAAATGTTGTAATTGCTGATGTTGTGAAAAAGTAAAGTTGACAGCAAAATCTTATTCAGAACCTGTTCATGTTTTGCAAAATAAAGATTAAAACATAGTAAATTGTACTACATGCCTTATTTAATGTTTGTTATATTGTTTGATTTGTTTTTAAAGAGATCAATAGATTTTTTTGGATTAGATACTAATTTAAACAGTAATGAATGACGTCTATGTAGTAGTAATAGAGAAGCTGTGTATACGCTTGTATACAGAGTTGCATGGGTTCAGTATAGAAAAGGTAAAATTCATTTCCTGAGTAAGACTGAAGACACTGACTACACTGTGCCCTAAATAAGTCTGCAATATTCTGTTTGACCTAAAAACAGGGCCATTGTTCAATAATTATTAAATTTCTCCTCAAGCACTGATCCTAATTTAAAGCAGCCAAGCTTTTACTTTGTGACAGAACATACAAAATACCATATACAGAAACTACGTATAAATACAACCCTCCATATGCACATGGATCACAGTCAATGTTACCTAATGCAGTGAGAGCTTTCAATATGCTTGTAATACTTGACATTCTTATCGGACATTATTTTATCAGTGATCTGTTCGACAAAGTAATGACAGATACTAACTAAGTGTCGACAGCTTTTCCATACTACTAACATAAAATTCATAAAATATTCATAAAATAGCAAAGCAATGCTATAGGTATTAAGGAAACCTATTCATATCCATACAGTTAAGAAAACCAAGCACATAAAAATACTGGTGAATGTTGATAAATACATTTGTTTGACGCCAACGCAAACTCGGTTACAGCCCAAAGCCAGTCATTTTCAAATGAAGTAACTTTGGACATATGGCTACACCCACAACAAGCCAGATTGCATCTCCACACACAAAAATACATCTGTTTCCATAGAATCGGTCCTGCACCCATCTCCTGCTAATGAGTCACAATGAATAGTTGACACTTGAGGAGACAGAATCATACCCATCCCCACAGTTTGTTGTGAGAACATCAAACTGGGTTTCATTTTTAATTGCAAATAAGGGTCATTCATTTTTGATGAGAGACTGTGGGGCTTATTAGCCCTTATCCATGGCTGATGATGCATCTCTAACCCGCAGGCATCAGGGCAACTAACACCTTGCAGTGTGGGTGGGGGGAGGTGGAGCGCATTTATTTCAGATGTAAGTGCCATTAACTGCTCAAATATTCATGGATTAGTCTCACATCCATTTGCTGCCAGGCAAGACTCCTACATTACAACAAAAGCCCACTGATTCTTATCAAGTGTTCCAGGGGCGACATGACTAAAAGCGTTATAATAATTAATTGGTCAAGCTTCACCATGTGAATCCAAGGTGGCACATACCCTTGAGGGATCTCAAACACATTTATATCTGTATACAGAGAGGCGGTCAGGATGGAGGTTTTTTTTTATTTATGTATTTACATATTAGTAAGGTTATTACCTTGCATAAATGTAAGGCCATCACCATCTGGAGGTAAAAGAAATTCTTTAATTCACTCTGTCATTAATTCCTTCATTAACAGCTTTATCACACAGTTACACTAAGCAAGCAGACAAATATTTCACACCACAAAATCAGACAACATAATATATTCTAATAAAACACTCACATATATCACACAGGCATTTAAAGGCTAGTCTTGACTGGCACCATACCAGACTAATACATCTGCTTAAAATTCCTAGTGCGTTAAAACTAAATGCGGTCTTACCAAGCTTAGGTAAAGCAAAATGCCAGCCCACTCAATAGTGAGTTCTTGTAATGATACAGTATCTTACGAAGATGAGTAATGATAAACAGTACATTTCTCAATTAGCCAGGGATGAATATCAACATGTGAACTTGCACATAAAACCTGTCATAAAAGCTTTAATGCCACTGTATAATAAGTAATAACATTTTTATGAAGAGGAATAGCATTTAGCTTTCTGTATTTTAGGAGGAAATTATGAGCATGACTCCTTACAAATATACTGATCATGTATCAAATGGAAATACCTCAAAACAAAACAGAATTGTAAAGTAATTTCATATTACTTTCGGATGGTCTGAACCACATGCTATAGCATTCTTTCAAAAATGTAAACTGCTAAGAGAAAGAGAAATGTTGGATGTCACAACACCAGAGGGACCAGAATCAACTTAAACAGAATCTTAAACAGATCCCAAGCAGTGTTTTTGCATTAATAATGTGAAGTGCTAGATGTGTGAAAATAGATGAAAAAGTGAAAAAGACAAAACCTCAACAACAAAAAACCCGCAACTTCATTATTAAACTTGCTCTGCTTATTTTTAATACTAATTTAATTTATCGAGAGATTCATTTATGCTATAGTATATAGCAAATATGCTATACTACTACAGTATGCATCCTGCACAGCTGAAATGATGCAGAATTCCTGACCATGATCATCTTACCAGATGATAATGAATAACACTATTGTCATTATCAAGATACATCATCCCCAAAGACCAACCACTCATGGACACTTTCAATCATTTAGTAGCCACAAATCTGAATGTATTGCACCACTTCTTGCCTATAATTTAGAACTGTATAATGGTCAGTAGCTGTAACCTCTAAACAAATGGTCAGCAACAATCCTGACACCGAGGCTGGCTATATGCTAATAGAGAGTCTCTAATCAGCTACGATGACTCATATTTACCTCTTTAAAACATGCTTCAGGCTAATACTGTTCTCCAAACACAGAAAAATTGAGAAAAGGACTGTGGAAATGAGCCAACTAAAGCCCCACCTTCTGCACTAATTATCTCAGGTCATCTGACTCCTCTGTATTCTATTCCTTTCTATTTCAGGTCACAGAGGGGGTGTTAAAAAATCGGTGTTACTGTATGCAGCATCGTTTATGACTTTTTATGAACCCAGTTCTCAATACCTGTTTAAAATAAGTACTGTAATTGTGAAACACCTTTTGATGCATGTGTATGCTTCAGCATTCCGCTCTAGCCTGACCTGGCAACCGACTATATGCGCCTACGTGAGCCAAGGAAAGTTGACTTCTCAGCCCCTCATTGGGTGAGAGGCAGCACTGTTAACAAGCAGCATCTCACATTTGACTGTGACACCTTATTAAAGTGTCCACCACTTGCTCAACACACACACACACCTTTAACAAACCACTCAGCCGCTTCACTTCAGGAAGAGAAAAAATCAAGTGTTGAACACAGCTTCCCCTTTTTTTCAAATGCGTACCAAAACACATATGCATTTCTAAATTCAAACTTCATTTAGAGCCTTGGGCTCTCTGAATTAATCTGTCTGTGGAGCATTGCATAAATCAGAGAGGAATAACCACTACTCATGGTCCATTCTAGCCAATTTAGGTGCATTTAGGACAACAAGCAAAGGCTATGTATACAGTGGACATTTACAATAATACACTGAGAAAACAACCCCAACTAAAAAGCTTCAATGGGAAACAAGTGTCAAGTTCTACAGCTATGATCCCTCCCCCCCCCCCCAATTATTGCTAATTAAACTATTCATGCAAATAGGTTCATGAAATATGTAATGAAACATTTGCCAAGCAAAACCTGATACTGGTGGACTACATAATGGAAAGCTATAGTGTATTATTATAACCGCTACATATTCAAGAATTTTAAATAGTCTCCGACTTACCCTGGTTTAAAAACAGAAGGCTCCAATGAATAGTTTTGTATATATTAAAAAACTTATCAGAATCCACCTAATTCAGAATCATTCCGT
Source organism: Ictalurus furcatus (assembly GCF_023375685.1). Lineage (NCBI taxonomy): Eukaryota > Metazoa > Chordata > Actinopteri > Siluriformes > Ictaluridae > Ictalurus > Ictalurus furcatus. The sequence goes on along the minus strand of NC_071260.1, from coordinate 18,925,585 downwards.
TGTACTGTTTACTGCAGTTTTGTGTGAGTGAAAAAATTGGGTAAAAATGTTTTAATTGCACTAAAGAACCATATGTCTGTAGATTATCTGAGAAATTCTTGGAGTGTTTGGCAGCTTTGAACAGTTATATTCAGTAGCATTTGATGAAATGTTTTTCACCCTGAACTACTTCAATTCATAACTTGCCTGGAAAAATATTCCCCCTCCCTTACCACCCCCATAGGCCAGAGAAAGCTTTTAACTGAAGCGAGAGCCTCTATTCATTGCCAACTTCGCTGGCTAACCTGTTGCTTAGCAACCACTTAATCAATACCTGCGGCTTGCAAGAGCTAGGCAGACGGCTGCAAAAAATATTCATAAGCAAGGAGAACAAAAAGAGAACTAGAGCTTACATTTTACAATTTGTTGCATTTGCTTTCAGTCATTTGCTATTTATGTTTTTAAGACAACCCTACTGCTAAATCATGCATCATCAAATCAGTGTATTAGAATTTTTGGACATAGTTACCAAAGCACAGTAACAAAAATGCTTGTGGTGTTGCAATAATCACACACACAAAGATATGGACTAAAGGTTGGACACAAACTCAAGGTTTGGTGTAAAATGTGCAAGATTTGTATGACTTGTATCTTAAGCTTCTAAATATGTTTAGGTACCTCATATTGTACTATAAATGAACAGATATATTCTTGGGCTTTTGGATGCATTTCAAGACACTATTCTGTGCTTCAGCCAAATGGCATACGTGCTTTAAACATGCCTGAAACATATTAAACATGATTATATTTAAGTAATTGTGATATGAAATATGTTTAGAGATTCTAGTGCTGCTTTGCTGGTGGATGCAGGACATTGCTAATGCAGATATAATGTTTAGCAGGGGAAAATTCCAGTGAGCTCAAACATAAGTGCTAATCAGCTTTCACTGTTGGCTCCTTTTCTCACTCACAATTATTTAGCAATGTTCAATGTCATATTGATGATCGATTGATTGATGATCCAACACAGAAATGGGAAAGATAACCAAAGCTGGACTCAAGGTTTCAGAAAGCAATGCAGCTTTATGATTAATTTGCACAGAGTTAGGGGGCGTGATGGGCAACCAAAGCAATCTATGAGATATCAAACAACGGCTTTAACTGAGGACAGCAGAAGCATGGGAGTTAATGCTTTGGAACCTGATCTGTTTGAACAGAGTATACAGATGAGGTGAGAGAGCTGAATAGATTAAAAGATCTCTTTAGGTAAAGATGAAGCAAGGGTTATTTCCCACTGGCAACACTATCGACAAGTGGCTGAATGGCATTGTAGGTAATACAGGAAATGGTTAACCAAAGTGAAAATAGGCCAACATGTCAATGAAAGAAGTTTATACTAAAAATGTCAGAATCTTGGACACATTTACGGCATTTGGCAGACACCATTATTCACAGACACTTACATTAATTTAATTTTTACATCTGAGCAGTTGAGGGTTAAGGGCCTTGCTCAAGGGCCCAACAGTGGCAGCTTGGTGGTGCTGGGGTTTGAACTCGCGACCTTCTGATCAGTAGCCCAACGTCTCAACCACTGAGCTTTAAGCATAAATATTAAATACAAGCCTTCCAGGGTGTATCTTTCCTTTAAAGGATACTATGCTACACAAACTAGATTCAATTAAAGTAGGTAAAAGATTTCAAATTTCTTCCAGACTCCTCCTTTCCACCAGAAGTGTTTGATGTCAAGACTCACCTGAGGAGTTCTCTGTAAAGACAGCCAGGTTCTGGCCCCCCACAGTCTGCATGGTGAACGGATGCTCTCTGGGTGCTCGCACTGACGTGGTCTTCTCCTCTGAATGTTCAACCACGCTCAGATCTTCATTCAGATTGAATGACACCTTAAGACACAATAAGTCACACATATTCTGTGGCACAGTCAAATGCATTTCCAAGGCTTCTGGGGTAATAATAGTCTAGTAGGCTGCTCCTATACCATAAATCACCAGTTACATCAGGTGGCAAACTGAAATCATTTAAGGGTGTTTTCACACCTAGTTTGTTTGGGCACTCAAAGCAGTCGTGAGCCGATATAACATGTACATGTGAACACTCAGAAGATCTCAGACCCCCCCTAAAAGGACCCACAAACAAACTGTACTCAGACCACCACAGGAGTACGGTTCATTTGTGGGTCTTTTTGTGGTTTGACTGATTTGTGCATTGTAAAAACAAAGTGGTCTCAGTCTGCTTCACATTTTGCTTTATAGATAAAGAACCTGAGCATTGATGTACATACATTGCTGCAGTTTTCTGTCATCTAACAGAAAAGCAACTCAAATGTCATTCCATGGGGTCATGTACTCCCACAATGAGGTCAGCATGTTAGGTAGAAACATGACAAATAAGCTAATAGAGCTACCATGGTAATAGCAATTATGTTACAGAGCTTAAGCTGGCAGCAGTAATAATAGTATTGCGTCAGTGACAAGAACAATAGTTACTGTATACAGGTGCATCTAAAAAAAAAAAATTAATATCATGGAAAAGTAATTTTTTTCCCATAATTTAATTCATGCAGTGGAACTTTCATATATTCTAGATTCATTACACAAAGTGAAATCTTTCAAGCCTTTTTTTTTTTTTTTGCTTTAATCTTGAAGATTATGCCTTACAGCTCATGGAAATCAAAAATTCAGGATCACAAAATATTAGAATAAAGAATTTAGAATATAGAAAGTCGCCGTGAGAAGAGATCTAATCAGCTAATTAACTCAAAACACCTGGAAAGATTTCCTGATCCTTTAATCTCTCAGTCTGGTTCAATACACAACCACAATCATGGGGAAGATGTTATTAGAAGTAAATTTTGCATTTCATTTGGAAATAAAGGTCCTAGAGTCTGAAGGAAGAGTGGTGAGGCACAGAATCCAAGTTGCTTGAAGTCCAGTGTGAAGTTTCCATAGCCAATGATGTTTTGGGGTGCCATGTCATCTGCTGGTGTTGGTCCACTGTGTTTTCTCAAGTCGAGATTCAATGCAGCATCTACCAGGAGATTTTAGAGCACTTCATGCTTCCATCTGTTAACAAGCTTTATGGAGATGCTGATTTCCTTTTCCAGCAGGACTTGGCACCTGCCCACAGTGCCAAAACTACTAGTAACTGGTTTGTTTACCATGGTATTACTGTGCTTGATTGGCCAGCCAGCTCACCTGACCTGAACCCCATAGAGAATCTATAAGAGACACCAGACCCAACAATACAGATGAGCTGAAGGCCGCTATCAAAGCAACCTGGGCTTCCATAACACCTCAGCAGTGCCACAGGCTGATTGCCTCCATGCCACGCCACACTGATGCAGTAATTCATGTAAAAGGAGCCCCGACCAAATATTGAGTACATAAATTAACATACTTTTCAGAAGGTCAACATTTCTGTATTATAAATTCTTTATTCTAATATTTTGAGTTATGGATTTTTGATTTCCATGAGCTGTAAGCCATAATCATCAAGATTAAAACAAAAAAAGGCTTGAAATATTTCAGTTTATGTGTAATGAATCTAGAGTATATGAAAGTATATGAAACACTTTTTGAATTAAATTACAGTAAAAAATTCTCTTTTCCACGATATTCTAATTTTTTGAGATGCACATGTAAATGTATTAGTATATAGCATGTATGCAATATATGTAGCACATGCATGTATTTTGTCTACCCCAAACACTCACACCAGACAGTATACTACAGCATGAAGCATGAGCTGATTTTGATGGTTCAGTGTCAATAATGCTTCTAGTATTTCACTTCAAATCTGCTTTGCCTGCTCTGTTTTTCAGCCAAGACATAGCATTTCAGCTAAATGAAATGTAGTCAAACAATATAGATACCAATATAACTGACCATTAAAAATGCATCTGTAGCTGTCAAACACTTTATTAATTAATTTATTCTTATATTTATGAATTTGAAGAAATTTGCTTTAAAATGTCACTGAATGTCTGCTGAAATACTTACCAGTGTTTTTCCTTGTTGTCTTATAGAGGTGGAAAAAAGGAGGTTGCGAAATAATGTCAGAAATATTCTGGAAAAAACACAGGATTTAATAGTGTATGTATAAGAAAATGATGATGATTACTTAGCAATTTTAAGTTTGCCAACTTCTCCTCGTCCAGATGCTTTTCCCCACTGTTGTGCCAGATACTTAGGAATCTAGTGGTAGGGGGAAACAACAGGGTTACAACAATTTTTATTGAGACCTTTTTTGTTGTTTCATTTATATGTCACTAGAATAGCAATAAATAATCTAGCACATGTAAATTTTTAAAACTAAAAAGACTGGACGAACCTTCACCAGCCAAACGCCGGTGTTTTGTTTGGCTCTTGTTAAATCGACGTCGCAGCCTTTATCAGACATGGCTGCAGCCTCTCAGCTCCGCTCTCTATGGAAAAGGATAGGCCTGAATAACGCCGGTAGTCACTTGAGTTTACGGAGACTGTATAGTGAGTTGCTAGGCTTATGTGTTTGAGACTTGGCCAAAAGAGTGCCGTGTGTATATATACTGACACCTAGTGTTTTTTTGAAGCATGACGCTGACACAGTTGTTTAACTATTATCTTTAAAGCGTCATGAAACACTAAACTACATTTTCTGAGATTTTAACAGAGGTGTTCTTATTGCACATCATTAAAGACAGTCTTAGCATATGTTCATTTTAATTGTAGTAGAAAACTGGTTAAGTTTGAGCTTTTGTCTGCTATATTTGTCTTCCTGGTTTAAAATCTCGGTCACAGGCATTGACTTGGCAATGTACTATAGTACTTCAATGACTTGTCTGGATCTCATAATTATTCATGAGGCTGCATGTTCGTATCCTATGAGAAGAAGAAGCTCGAGCCTATTAGCTAGCTACCATTCAGACACTGCCTCCGAGCAGGAGCTGCCTCCAACTCAAGGAAAACAATATAATACAATATATTATAAAAACTGTACATACCATATATAATATAGAAAAGCTCAAGCCTATTAGCTAACTAGTATTTCAACACTGCCTCCGAGCAGGCGTTGCCTTCGGTTTTGTTTTTTGTTTTGCTCCATAGTCACGCCAGAGGCTAATGGTTCAAATAGATAGGGCAGAGGACCTTCACTGCTATCTATTGTGTCTCCATTTAGCCCTGGGGATTCAGGAAAAGAGAAGTCCTCTGTCTCATCTACAAACTTTTTTTCACTATCCATCTTTTTTTGAGTGTTCTGAAGGCTCGCCCCCCTCTTTCTCTCCTGCCTTTTACTGCCACGCTCATTTAAGTTGCATTTTTCAAAAACATAGAGAGTTAGACTTGAGCTGAAAGAAGGAGGTTTCATGACCCTTTAAAAACAGAATTTGATGAAAACTGGATGAGCGTTAAGACACTACGGGTAGAAACGACCATTTTTATGACATTTTTAAAAAATTTTGGATCATCTGCACCTAACACGTCTTCTCTTAAAATGAAATATCAAAACTCTACAGAAAAATGTTTCATTGTTTTGATCTAATTTTGACCACTAATTCACCTGAAACTTAGTAACTTTGAAAAAGGCTTTAAGCTCTGCCCACTCAGCATGGTCACGTCATGTCATATCAGTGACAATATCAGTTTGTGTCATTATGATACACGTTTCAATTTCCTTTATAAACCTTATAAACCCCACAAAGTAGTGTGGAAACACATTAAACCACATTGTGTGTTTCAAACCGGTTTTTTCCCTCAAAAATGATATTTCTATATTCAAAATGAAAATTTTCAGTTTAGATGACCTGTATTCATAACAATTTTACATGTTCATCACTTCATTAGAAGGATTTACAGAAGAATTTCTCAAAATGTTGATTATTCTTGGATTTATGTATGCTGAGAAATGACATGGAATATTGTACACATTTTACAACAGTGCATGTTGTTGTCATAATTAAAAATAATAAAGAAATGATATTCTGACAAACTGCAAATCTCTAGTCTTTCTCTTGAGAGTGTGTTCACAGTGAAATAAATCTTAGAATTATAGCAAAAATCAAAAGACTACATTTTTGGCTCAAATTCATACAAATTTATTTTAGACAAAGCCTCATTTGAAGTAATTGATTGTGACATCCGTTGTGTATATTTTCTAGCTCTTGCATTGAGAAATTATGTCCAAAGTGATTTACTTAAGCCCCAATTAAGTTCATCAAGCACTGCCTGCTATTTTGTGTGAGAGAGGCTCAGATGCATCAGGATATTCAGTATTCAGTACCCAGAAGGGGTAGGGCGCGAGTATAGCATCCCTGATATACATTTATTTAAATCTGTTTATTGTAGAGTTATATAATATTTTGAAGTATATATCTCCATAAAAACAAAACAGAGAATGATCACTGATCACATACATACAAAATGAGCTCTTTGCAATACTTGGTAATGCTGGGTTGTTGATGTTGTTGTTGTTGTTGTTGTTGTCTGTGGAATTATTTGATTCTCCTGTGTTTTGATGTATTTATTGATTAGCTGATGTATTCATTCATTCATTCATTCATTTTAGGATATACTGATTGATAATTTGCCACTACCCATACTCAATGATATTCTTTTCCATATCCATCCATCTCACTTGCTGACTTGCTCATTCAATTTTGGACCGTCTACACCAAACCTGACTTTATTTATTCTAGCTAAATTGAAGGCCACTGAACGTTAACTGTGCTTCCGTCTCGCTCCAGCCACCAGGTGGTAGCCATGCACCCATTGTACTTCCTTTTTTTTTCTTTTTTTTTTTTTAGCATTTCCAAACAAAATAAAAACCAGTCTTTTAGGTAGGAGAAACACTGTTACAGAGGTCTCAATTGAAAATCTTTAAAATATTTGAGGGTTGCATTTGCACATGACAAAACTAAAGACTTGGTTCAAGTTCAGTAAATTGAGCTTTTTTAGTCCAAGCTCACCTTTCATCACGTTCATATTAATTCAAGAGTTCATCCGAAACAAGCTCTATACCAAAGATTGTGCATAATGAAAGACTGTTGAAACATTGTTGACTTCAGTAGAAGAAATTAAGTGCATGAAAATTAAATGAACTGGCTCAGCTTCACAGACACGCCTTAGTGACATACACATCTATTTTTTCCCCACCATTAATCAGTACATTAGTTAACACCGGGGTGGGATGGTAACATAGTAGGTAGAGCTTACTGTCTGTGTGCCATTTTGTCCCTGTGGATGTGTGTATTCCCACCAGTGTTCCTGGTGTAGGCTCCACCAGGATTCACCATAACCCTGACTAAAATAAAGCACTTACTGAAGATGTATAAATAATCAGCACCATAAATACACCCAGAAAAGTATATGATTTGGTTGAAATATGACATGGTATTAGTTACTAATTTTCAAAAATGAGTAAAATGGTGAGCTCCATTGCCCTGCTTGTTGTGTTAGAACAATGACCTAACCAAACTGTACTGCCAACCTAATCAGCTTAAACAGGAACACTAGGAGCTGCATTTGAGAATGAGGAAAAAAAGCAGTGTAGCAATGTAAAAGTAAATAATACAATCAAACGATTGATGGAATATTCCACTGTTGGTTCCACACTGCAAGAGCCGTGGCTTTTAAGCTGCTTTACATGATTGTAATACACTGTTTGAACACTCATAGTAGAGTTTTCTTCATTGCGGTTGTTTTAGAATAATAATGAAGATATTAACATTAAGAAAGAGGTAATATATATGGACTTATGTGGTGACCAAGAAAAGTGTTAAACAAAGTTTAAGCATTAATAGCATTAACTCGTGTATGGTTTATAATTCAGGATTGTATTTTTTCTTTGTTCTAAGTTGATTGCGAATTTAATCATCAATAAAGCACAGAATGTTTACACATGCTTATTGTTTATTACAACCATCCGTGATGAATCAATCCATTAATTCTCTGAATTTTAGACTGAGATGTTTGTAGATGTGTTCAGCATTCAATACATCTAATTCTTTTAGACACTTAGACACTTCTGATGTTCGTATGCAGTCAAATGCTCATTTTACACAATTATTCACTGGCTTTAGTTTGGACTGGGGAAGGTGGCAGACAGATTTTTCCCTCTCCTATAAGCCTTTGTTTTGTTTTTTTCCACCTCTCTTCACAACTACAGTGTGCAAGCAGTAACTTCATCTCCTAGCCTCACTTGTTAAATCCATAAACATATTTTATCGTGCACAAAAGCTCTTATGTCTGTGGTGAACAGCAACAATAAAAGCAGTGCTGTAAATGCTCCATTTTCTTGTCTTAGCTTCATCTAAATCCCCAAATTATACAAAACAGTGACTCAACACTAGGTTCACTTCTTTTTATCTAATCATAAAGATATTCTAATAAATGTTTATGAACTAAAAACAGACTCCAATGCTGAAATCAAGCATAATTGTTCAGGAGCACAATAGCACTGTGTTTGTTTTGCTGTGGAGTGCCAGTGTGATTTAAAGCTGCTGACAGCACCAGACGCTTACATTGCAATTGTCTCTCTCTCTCTCTCTCTCTCTCTCTCTCTCTCTCTCTCTCTCTCTGGCATTTGTATGGATGGGTACTCTCCTGTCTACCTGCCTGTCACAAAGGACACATAGTTGTTTTAGTGTTTTCTTTTCCTCATACTTTCTGTTCTAGGACGAAATCATATCAAACTCTATCTCATACACTTCAGTCAATTTGGTTCAGGTCCAAAGAGAGAGGATATGCATCAGCTGTAGAGTAATCATAGCATCTTTTTTTAATGAAAAAACCCACCAGTGAATGCTGGCAGTGATGTTTGCATTGTAGAGGTGTAAAGATCTTTTCAATATCAGCCCTCACTGAAAATGACCTCCCCTGAATAGTCCCTGGGGAGAATGCACCTGTTTCAGTTAGCATTGTGGAAGTACTTGGCATATAATATATAATTTTATTTGGAAATGAAAGCATAAAAGGACATTTTATGGGAATGTACTCGGAAACATAAATCCTGCACATAGGCACATTTGATACATATTGAAATTTATTTTTTAATTGTAAACCTTGATAAACACCTCTAATAAAATTGTCCCAAGTAATTATCCCTTGTCTGTCATCAAAATAACACTGTCATTTAACATTTCCTCATGCAATAAAATGATACTTCCAGCATGGACATTATTAACAACAGTTACTGAGTATTATAAAAGTTTATTACTGCACTAATTTTTCTGTTACCTTTCTTACTTCAGAAGAACTACTATCGGTTACATTATATGCTCCATCTTTGGCAAACACCACCAAATAGAGAAAGTGTTGAAAAAAATAGTCTGTGGTTTATGTACGTATAAGAGACTATATTCAAGTGGAAAAAACAGTGTATGTTGGGATTTACTGTGCTGTGGCCTTGTGCAAAGCCAATAGCTTGATCATTAAAAGTGCATGCTTATCCATTTATTCCATAGTTTAATATCTCACTCAAGCATTTCCTGGCATTAGATCCATATTCAGGAATTTTTTTTTTATTTTTTTTTTACAGTCTATTACTTTCATTAAGCCAAGGTACCTTTACATGTTTACTCCCATTCCAAACAGAGGCAAGGAACAATCAATTATTGTTTACCAACCATGTGTCTGGTTACTCTTTTTTTTTTTTTTTTTTTTGCATGTGGAAAAATCTAGCACCACTTTCACTGTAGTGCTTTTGTGAGAACAGTGCAAGTTTCTGAACTATGTCAACATGTTTTCCAAAGCATGTTTGTTAAATTGCTGAGCCAGCCAATCAACAATGGGCACTGTTTATGCAAGAAATATGTTCAATGATTCTTTCTCAATATGTTATCAGTTGAAGTCTGAAAAAAAATTCCACTTAATCCTGTGGTTCTCTAAGTAGGAATCTGGGGGTTTATAAAACACAGTCCATCATGTTTATTTATTTATTTATTTATTTTTACCTTTGTTACAGTGGTAGAATTCACAAGCCACAATTATCAGCACTATTATTTATATTTATTACTGAGTTCTTTATCCAATCCTCAGCAAATTGGCATACAAATATAATGTCAGTTTGAATGACAATTTGAATAAAAGTGTGTGTGTGTGTGTGTGTAATTTATTAACAATCTGTTAAATAAATTAAACAGATACAATATTATTATGCTGAGGGGGACTTATGGATCTATCTATCTATCTATCTATCTATCTATTTTTCTGTCCGTCTGACTGTTTGTTTATTTATTCATTCATTCATTCATTCAACACTTAATGGGCTCTCTGGCAGCACAAAGTCTGATAACCCATGTGATAAACCATCATTTCTGACCAAGTCTCTGGTTAAAATATCAGATTAAGGTGCGTCTAAACCAGAGCAACACTCGCCAAAGGGTTTTTTAATTAACATCGATCGGAAACGGTCAAGAGACAAGAGACCAACGCCCCGAGATACAGCTCCCCGCTGACGTAGTACTTTTACCTCACATCGAAATATGAATTGCGAAAAGGTTCAGTTATACTCAATGTCACGGCTGCACATTAATTTCGGGGTTACAGGAAAACACTTCTCTTATTTCGGTTAATTCTTTGTTCTTTGTTATTTTTTTTCCAGCTCTCAGCTATATTTGACACTTTCCGCCTATGGCTGTTTCCCAACCCCCTTCCTTTTTAACACGTAGTACACTACATAGAGAATCGAAGTCATTATAACATGCCCGGTGTAGTGCACTTGTGGAAGAAGTATGGACTCTATTCGGGATTCAGCCTTCAGTTCAGACTGGCTTTATGTCTGGCCGGTAGCGACGTAAACGGACATGCGCGTTCGCCATGTTACCGAGTTCTCCTCCCCCTTTCGGTCTCGTCACAGGCGGCTAGCACTAGCACGGCTACATTACACGGCGATAGCTGGGGAAGAAGACAGCAACTGGTCTAACTAAACGCTGGATTAAAACAAAGAGGTGGAGAAATGGAATAAACAAGTCTTGCGATTTCGTTAACTTGTTGTGAATACAGTCTGCCGACCTGCCATCGTCGAGGGGTTGTATGATTTGACGCTTCATATGACGTTATATACAAAATGCGACTCACAATCTGTTAGCTGTAGCTGATATAATACAGTGTCGATGCATGCAGCTGTAGCCTACGTTGTCTGATATTAATTGCGACGTTTCATTTTTATTGTCGGTATTATATAGGCACAGATAACAGACGAGGCATGTTAAATTGACAAGCTTCGAACACACGTATCCGCCAAAACAGCCCAACAAAACGCTGTTGGCTACATTGTGAGCTAGCATTACTCAACGACGACTGTTTTTAACTTAGCCCGCTAGCTAGCATATTAGCGCGCGACCTGGCCGTGGACATTGTTAAAACATACAGAGCAAAAGTGGAGTTATCGAAACCTGGCTGTTGTTTGTGAAAGTGGACATTAGTTGTATGTGGAAACTACTTAGGCGAGGTGAAACTCTTGCTAAAAAAGGGCCTGTCAACACGGCAGTTCTTCTAGTCTGTATTTACAAGTCTGCCAGAGACCACCCTTAGAAATGCATCACCCTGAGTTGGCAGCAGATTCAGCGAGCGCTCGAAAAATGGCGCAGGCGGCGAATTGTCCCAGACGGGGTTCCACTAACCCTGCCGGTGGATCTTCCTCTGCGTTGATTCCATCATCGGGGGGTGCCAGCCTTAGCAGCAACTTGATGCCGTCAGACGACTATAAACCTTCGGCGTTGATTCCGCCCCTGCCCACTGCCGCGTCCTCACTCGGGAGTCAGCACCCTCCACCCCACAGCCTCAATATCCACTCGCAGTCCTCGCTCTTGCCCGCAGGTGTGCCCTCATCAGGGGCACAGATAAAAAAGAAGAGTGGCTTTCAGATCACCAGCGTTACCCCAGCGCAGATCTCTGTCAGCACAAATAACAGCATTACAGAAGACACCGAGAGTTGTGATGACTTGGATGAGTCCCACACAGAGGATCTGTCCTCTTCTGAGATTTTGGATGTGTCCTTGTCCCGGGCTAATGATGCGGCAGGACCTGAGAGGAGCTCTTCCGAAGACACTCTAAATAATCTTCACGATGCAGAAACTCCAGGAGCCGTGTCCCCAAACCAACCACCGTTAATCCCCCAAACTCATGGCGCTATGGTTAATGGTGCAGTTCACCATCATCACACCCATCACCACCACCAGCTTCACTCCGCTCCCTCTGGAAATACCCATTCTGCTTCATCAGCCTCAGGTGGTACACAAGCTGGGATACCACTTGGTCATGTCATGTCTGCTGTCACACCAAACCCTGGAGCTTTACCAATCATAGACCAGAAAATGCCTTCAAATGTGGGAGGAATGGTGGATAATTCCACTGTTGGCACAGTCAGTGTTGGTCAGCCCTTGATTGCTGCTACCCCAGGAATGTCTGCCGGAATGGCTTCTGCAGCATCAGGTGCTACAGTTAGTGTTAAGCCCTTAGCAAGCAATGTTAATCATTTAAACTCCAGTGTGCCTGGTTTGGCTGGCATAAGTACAAACAGTAGCGGTGTGGCTCTTTCCACTGGCTTGAATAATACTAATAACCAAAATGTAAACTTAATGCGTCAGCAAAGCAGCAGTGTAAGTAGTGCTATGACTATGACTACTGGCTCTGCCGCTTTTGCTGGTATCGGGTCATCAAGTGGCAGTCATATGGGTATAACTGACATAAATCAACCTTCTTCTGCTGTCCCTGCCTCAAACACTCAGCCTCAGCAGACCCCAATGCCTGCTCCTCATACCACCAGCTCACGTTTCCGAGTAGTTAAATTGGACTCTACTTCAGAACCATTCAAGAAAGGTAGATGGACGTGCACAGAGTATTACGACAAAGAGGGTCCAGGTTCTGGGTCCTCTGAAAATGCACCTAGCACCCGAACAGTGGAGAGCATCCGCCAGTTTATCCCTGACAACTCAGAGTCTGTTAGTGTCAGCTCTGTAAGCAGCTCAGTCAGCACTCTAAGCCACTACTCTGAAGGTGTAGCCAGTGGGGAAGTTGGTGGCTCCTCAGCTGTACAGCAGAGTTTTCCACCACCTGCTCACATCCCAGAGTACTCCATGCCTGCTAATGTCTCTAAGCCTCAGATGCATCCACACAAGAAGGTCAACACTGCCACCTCAGTGCCAGGTAGCAATCAGCAGCAGGCTCCAGTCAACTTGGGAGGCTTACAGACAACGACTGGCCATCCATCTCCTGCCGTGCCCCCACAACAGCTGACGTATGCCCAGACAGTACAGCTGTCTGCAGCACAGAATGTGCCTGGAGTCACTCAGCAGCAGATGGCCTACCCTCCTGCTCCACAGCCAGCTGCAGCAGCCCAGGTAGCCCCCGTGCACATCACCTCGCTAAGCCAAGGAGGTAGTCGGCCAGCTGATTTCGCCCAATCTCAGCAGATGATCCAGGTTGCAGCTCCAGGATCAACACAAGCCTTGCCCCACCTGTCAACCTCCATGACCCCTGTGACCTTAACTGGCAATGGGCAGGTGATGCCAGCCTCTCAGCCACCTGTGGGCAACATACCTGCCTCTGTGGCTCAGTCAGTTACTCAAGGTATACTGCAACCCCAGCAGACCCCACAGCTGGTCCAAGCCCCAACTGGTGGTGTCATGCCACAGTTGGTACAGTCTACAGGGCCTGGAGCTGTACAACAGCCTCCAAAAGGGCCTCAGCTCCCAACACAACTCTCTGTGGAGCAGCAGGCGCCACTCAGCAGCCAAGGCATAGGGGCCCAGTTTGTCCCTGTTACATCAAGTCTGCCCACGTCTAATGTGCCTCTCAGCATCCAGAGTGATCCTCAGGCTAGCTTGGTCCAGAATGGCTCCAAGGATGGTGGGGCTCAGCCTGCTGTTAGTGCCCTTTATGCCACCCTGCCGTCGCTGATGGCCACACAGCTGGAGGATGCTCAAAGGTTTTTAATTCAGCACCCGTCCCTGCTCACATTTCCAAAGCTAGCAACTGGTGAATGTGCCTCACAAAGTGGCACCTCTTTAGCTCCTGAGGAGAGTGGTGGAGTCGGTGCCTTAACTGCCTCAGCCAGTCTGCTGAAGAACTTGCCTGTAGATGGAGAAGATGATGGGTAAGTGTCAAATAGGCAGTTAAATGAATCTGACTTTCAAACTATTGTGATGCTAATTTGAATATGGTTGTATTATTGCCTACGTGCAAATTCTACTGCACAATAATAATGAATGCTTGTTTTTGTTTTACAAAATACATATGTTTTACTTTGTGCTACTGCAATATTGAATGTTGATGTTCTTAGTATATATTGTTTAATAAGAAAGAAAAGAGAAATGCGGTTGGCATCAATTTATTGCTAGTATCTGTGCCCAAGTATTAAGTGACATGCAGTCCTTTGACTTTGCGCACAGTTATAAGCTGTAAAAGCCTTGAGGGTTGCAGTGTTCTACCAGTCTGAAGTTTTTCCCATGTTTTTCAGATGTTTTAAGACTTCTTGCATCAAGAAAAAAATGAACATTACGTATCAATAATTATATAGTGTAAATAAAAATCAGTTTTCTATATCCAATTACTCAAAATAATCGTTACAATATAAATTCTATTATATTATAAGTGCAAACTAGGAAAGTTATCAACCTTAATTATTTTGTATCGGCAGCCTATTAAGGCAAAATATTACTGCTTAATGTGATTCAACTAGCTAGTCAATTTCCTGATGTCTAAAATTAGTTGTATGGTTAGGTTGTACACTTGGGAGTGGGAAATATCTCTATAGTTGTATTTAAAAGAAAGCCCCATTCTGAATCGCTTGCATAATATTGTGTAGGCTATTTAATGCATGACATTATGTGGCATTCAATTTTTTTAAATAATGAAATTCTTTAACCTTTTATCAACATGTTGATCTATTTCATTACATTTTCTACATGACCCACAATGGCCTTTGACTCACTGCTGATGCATCATCTCTACTTAAAGAGAGTGATGCAACAGTGCTTTAGTCCTTCAGTCTGTCCAGCTGTCTCCCCTCTTCATCTGTACATGCTACTCAAACAGATCGGGTTTCAAAGCTTAACTTTCATGTTTATACTGCCTTCTTCTATCAAAGCCATCATGTTTGATATTTCAAAGAATGCTAAGGTTGCCTGTCTAACTGAGAGCAACTGTTACATATAGCCACACCACTTTCTGAAAGTTAGAGTCCAGCTTTTTTTCAGCTCCATTATGCAGGTACCTTTATTAACTCAAGAATGCCTGTAAAGACAGTATTTACATATTATAATAGTACCACAGATGGCTTGCTTGTATGCTAAATTTGGAAAAGGTGGTGTTTAATTTAATTGTTATTTTAACAATAGCCATGTTACTTTTCTTTTGGAGTTAGTTTGTTCACTTTAACAAAACATAAGAAGCCTGCATTACTTAATGTTAGGTGTGACTGTCTGACTAATAAGGAATTGAATAACTGCCTGCCCGAAGCATCTTGTTGCTGAGTAAGGTGCTGTGGAAGTGACATGGGGATGAAACAACAAGATTAATAAGCAAACAGAGAAAAATGTGTGTTACCTCAGGCCCATAGGATAATTTCATGTGGCCACAGATGCCATGTTTTCTGTGTATTGTCCCAACATGTCCTTATTATGCCTTCAACTATTCTACAATTAAAGGTGAACATTATGTGAAGAATGAAATTTGACATAATTAAAACCTGTATGGTGACTGACTCATCTTATCCATTTCCACATGCGTATTGTGACATTTTCACCACCTTGCTGTTTAGGCGAGAGCTTTCTGCACCTCTTTTGTTTTTTTTGTATCCCCAACAATACTCTTGATCCCAATCTGCACTAATAATGTTTTGTAATTTTCTTAGGTCATGATGTCGATTGGCAGACCTATTAGGAAGATGATTCTCATGTTTGCTTTTTATTTTTTAAACATAACTTGCCCTTGGCAGTTGTTCAAATTGTGAACGAGAGTCTCAATGAAACGCTCATTGTGTGGAGATCAATTAGATTATCTCTCCAATTAATTGTCCCTGTGGAATGGCAGGGAAGAGGAAATGCTTTCATTCTGCCAGTTCAGGCCAGAACAGATAAGGTGTATGACTTATGCTGCGATACAGCTGGGTCTCACATTCAACGGGCTGTACTCTTAAAGTGACAGTGCTGTGTGTTGCTCTCAGTTCTACCCAGTTGAGTTAACTGGAAGTTTAGTCCTGGTATTTATACTAGAAAGACCTGCTGTCATATATATTGCAAATCTATAATATTCATTTGAAGTGCATTTCTTGTATGAAGGCTCTTTGTCGAAGCAGCCTCTGAGTTTCTTGCATGTTTGTCATTAGGATCAGAATATCCTAAAAAAAAAATAATAATAATAATAAAAAAAAAAAAACAGAAATGAAAACTCATTGTGGTTGAAAGATCGTAAAGAGGAAAAGGTTTGCAAGACTTGCACATTTGACTACTTGCAAGGATAGGTTGTTTTATCTCTGCCTTGTTTGGTCCTGATTTTGAGCAAACATTTTATTCATTAGCTATTATAACAACCAACTAAGGCTAGGTGATTTTGAATAAATAATTACTTGTTTTCTTTTGAAATTAATACTACTTTGAGATGGTGTGTCTGTGATCTGCCATTCTCATTTACTTGTTCAATTGTTGGACCAGACTGCTTAGAATCGGGAAAAGGGGGACGGTATCCATAGTGTCTGCTAGTTACCTAAGCTAGAAATAGCTTTTTGGGGCTGATTTACACTTCTGTATCTGAAAACATGCAGGGGTATCATGTGCAAATGGTCGCATGGGTGCCTTCCAACATACTCAGACATACTCTATTTCACAGTTAATTGTTCCTTAGTTTGTTACCACATTACTTTCTTTTTGTACAAGCACAATTGTGGAAATGTTTAGCACACCTAGGCCATTTGCATGATCGGAGAGCTGCTGTGTAGCACAATAGCATTTCTAATTTTACTGTGAAGCCCTGTGCCTGCACTGGGGATGCACTACAGTGTTATCAGGCCAGAAAATGCTGGCATGGATATACAACCTCCAGCTCATGATGTTCATGCATCTGAAGAGCTCTGTTGCTCTTTCCTGAATTATTACTAGGAAAAGTTGTATGCTGTCTGCCAGTGCTGTGTAGGTAATGTCTTCTCCTTTTAGTTTTACTCCTACAAACACCTCTTCTGTCAGTGACTTAATACTGAAATCCTGTTCTTCATCTTGCCACCTTTGATGCTGCTCGTACATTTCTCCTCAAATGTTGTCATTCTTTTCTTTCTGCACCCATTTCTCACTTCATAAACGGATCTTTAGCTTCTGCTTCTCTCCCTCTACCACTTAAAACTTCAGCAGTGACTCTAGTTCTTAAAAAACCTAACTTTTGCCCTACTGTTCTTTCTAATTTTCTCTAACTTACCGTTCATTTCCAAAATACTGGAAAGTACTGTTGCCTCCCAGCTCCAGTCTTTCCTTTCTCAAAATAACCTCTTTTAACCCCTTTCAATCTGGATTTCGTCCTCTGCATAGTACTGAAACTGCCCTTGTAAGGGTTGTCAATGACCTATTACTTTCTCCGGTTCTCTTTCAATTCTTCCATTACTTGATCTTATTTCCACCTTTGACACTGTCTGTCATAGGGATGTCACGATACCAAAAATCAAGTAGTCGGTACCGATACCACCAAAAGTACACGATACCAAATTCGATACCACGGTGTGGTATAAAAATTACATTTAAAAACTCTCCTGGTGGACATCCTCCTCCGGCAGAGAGAGAGAGATTTTAGTTATCAAACACTGTCTGACAATCAGTGGAGGTGCAGCAGTCCTAAACGCGCGCATGGACACGCGCGCATGGACACACACACACACACACACACACAGAGACAGACGCACACAGACACACACACACCCCTTATACTCTGAATGCAAGCATTAGTTTAAATTCACTGATATGGTGGCAGGCCAAAAAGACATTAAAAGCATTAACATTTGAATAATTACTAGTGTCATTAGGCTACATTTAGCTGACAGGACATGGGCTGAATGGCGATGCATGGTGGCCCATTCAGAGGTAGTTTATAACATTGTATTGTGTTAGCGTCGCTAATAAATAACTGGCTATTGCTAACATTACATGGAGCATAACGTTAGCTGGTTTCACAGCTTCAATGCCAGCTGCCTCAAACAAACATGATATAGGACCGTCTTTCAGGTGCTTCGCCAAATTCCAGGTGTTTCCTCGCTTTGTTTTGAAATGAACGATAGCATTGGTTGCACACCGGCTTCACAGCATCAATTATGTTTGTTGTCATCCGCCTCGAATGCAAAGTATTTACATATTCCATACTACATTTCCTCTCAACGAGTCGCGGTGGAGCTAAACTTCTGTAGTTTTTTCCCATGTGCTTGTAGTTGTTCTTCTTCAGCACTTGTGGACCGACTAAAACACTTGCGCGCATTTGCTGCCAACATATTCATTTCTTTCATTAGAAAATTAACATTTTATTCACAAAAAATATTTTTTTAAATGGATGACTTGGAGCAAAAAAGCAGGCAATAAGTTTCCAGCATAGGTGGGAACTCCTTTTAATACTGTTTAAAAAGCATCTCCGGGAGATTCCTCAAGAAATCGGTTGAGAAAATGCCAAGAATCCATTTTTGGAAATTCAAGCCAAAAACGTTGTCTACTTTGAAGATGCTAAAATGTTAAATTATTTTGAATTTTTTTTATCACAACACAATTCCCATATTTCCATTTGTGTTATTCCAGAGTTTTGATGACTATTCTAAAATGTGGGGGGAAAATATAACAAAAATAAAGAACATGCGTTTCTAAACTTTTGACCGGTAGTGTACTTCTCTCCCGCCTCTCAGATATTGGTGTCACGGGTGATGCTCTTTCCTGGCTTACTTCATATCTCACGGATAGACAGTTTTACATTTCTATGCAGTACTATCTCTGAATTTAGGTGTCTCTCAGGGATGGTTCCTGGACCTCAGCTATTAATTTTTATGTATGTATGTGTGTGTGTGTGTGTGTGTGTACCGTGTTTGGGTCAACTTATTCACCACCACGGTTTGTTACCACTAAGTTATGCAGATGACATTCAAATCTATACAGCTTGTAGATCTGCTCCCACTCTCCAGACCAGTCCACTATCAGCATGTGTAAATGAAATAAAAGGATGGCTTAACTCCAACTTCTTAAAACGGAACATGGACAAAACTGAGATCATTATTATTGGAACACCAACACTTACAAAAAATATCCTTTATGACCTTACTTGTGACATTTATAGTACTCATCTCACTAACCATCTAGTACTGTAAAAATGTAGGCATCATCTTTGATCCCTCCCTCACCTTTGAAGCTCATCTAAACTCCGTTTCTAAAAGTGGATTCTTTCACCTTCATCGCATTGCTCGCCTCAGTCCCCTCATTAGCCTCAAAGACACTTAAACACTGGTTCATGCATTTATATCCTGATGCCTTGACTATTGCAATGCACTCCTCATTGCTGTACCTGATAATTCTATTGCTAGGTTGCAATATATTCAAAACTCTGCCACTAGACTTCTTACACATACCAAGCACTCAGCTCGCATTACTCCAATCCTGTCTGAACTGCATTGGCTACCAGTTTCGTTTTGCATAAAATATAAAATAATCCTGCTTACATTTAAATCACTTCAGGGTTTGGCACCTTCCTATCTTAGTGAACTGCTTATCCCCTCCAACTCGACCCGCTTGCTCAGGTCCTCTGGGCTCGGACCCCTCTCTGACCCTAGATCTCGTCTCTCTACTATGAGTGGCAGATCTTTCAGTGTTGTAGCACCCAAGATCTGGAATTCACTTACTCTGGCTCTTCAACAGCATCACATTCATCTCAGAGTTCGAATCTCAACTTAAAACATTTGTTTTCTTAGTGTTATTTTCATTTTGTGTTTGTCCATGATTTTTCATGTATTATTGTATTACTATTGTAAAGCGTCCTTGAGCTCTATAAAGGTGCTATGTAAATTAAACATTATTATTAATACTATTACAAAAAATGCAGGACAGGGAATTGTCTTTGAAAAGACTGAGTAAAGCTGCTTTAACCAGATTGTTTTGGCATCCTTCAGAAAACACATTCATATGCGCTGTATGTTTGTAGGTGAAGATTGTTGGCATTTTTTCCCTGCATGACCAGGAGACATGGATGCTCATAAGCAGAAACTGTATTGCTCTCTACTGAGAACTAGAATGAGAACATGCTGTTTAACTTGGTAATGCATGCATAAAAGTATTGAGAAATTACAATTCACTTGGCTCTCAGATTCCTGGAGTGTAAAAAGAAAGAAAAACCCTTAACAAAGCACCAGAAAGGCACTGTGTAATAACAGCCTGTTAAGATTAATTGAAAACAAAATGTATACAATTTTGTACATTTGGATTTTGAACTGTTTATTTCAAATGAACAGATGATCAAACTTGCTTAATTTAAAAACAACCCATATTCTATAGTGCTTTCTTCATTAGGACTGTTGCTACTATTTTATTATAGATATAGTAGTGTTGCTTTCCTTAAGGTAAATACATTCCTGTGCACATATTGGCAGTTTTCCAAGCTGAGTCTTGCCTTGAGCTCTCTATACATGTTGAGAGATGAATTGTACAGCTCTGAATGTGACCTGACACATGTGATTAGTTTCCCTTCCATCTTGCTCACCATTGACATAAATCACTGAAGTGCCACCCCAGAATGTCTCATTCAGCACTTATTTCAGACATGTCAATGTGTTCTGACAAACTTTCACGCATTGCCATGTGTTGGCAACACATTGTCCTCATTGAAAACAATGGGAATAGGTGACTGATAAGAGAAATATGAAATTGAGATATTTGACCAGTGACTGTTAAGAACAGGGCTACTCCCAAAACAAAGTTAAAAAAGTTAGCCACTGATTCATTTAGTGGTCATTTTTACGGCATGCATTGACTCTAGGTGTCTGCATTTATATGAATAGGCTGTAAAACTGTTGCTATCAGCTGAAGCGTTGGTACCTTTTATTCTTGGCTTTCCTCGGGCTGGACTGCATGTGAGTCAGCAGAATTGGAATGTTGTTTCACTGTGGTTTTAGATAGAGCAGGAAATCTCTAGCTGAAGTGTACAACCTTGAGCATGTACCTATGTGTTGCTCATGCTCTGTTGCCCCACAATGAGATTTCCCCTCCTTGTCCATCAGGCTGTGTGAAATGAGGTCAGTGAGAATACAATGGTTGGTGCTGCACAAAACCATGCCCCCACCCCAGCAAGTTTAATTTGAAGTTTAATTATTTGGCTTTCCTCACAACTTTAACATTGTCTTATACTTATGTAAATTTCTAGAGGATGCACCACTCTTAATCTTAACCTAGATTTACTTTTACATACAGGTGTTTCATATGAATGGTTTTGTGGGCTTTTACACTCAAAAAATACATGCCTTTTACAGACAAACAAATTATATATCATGGTAATAAATTGAGGTTGCGCATACTGGATTTTTGATCTGTAAGACATAATCATGAAGGTTAAAACAAAAAAGATATTTCACTTTGTTTTAACCTTCATGATTGTCTTACAGTTCTAAAAAAATATTTATTTATTTATTTATTTTTGTTACGGCCCAGTCTAGGTTAGGCCGCACAGAGTAACCAGCTTGGGATCCAATGGAATTTGACCTTTAAAAAAAATAATGAGGGAGCCAGGAATAACAACACAACAAGGTTGTTAAAATAAAATGTTGTTATATTGTAAAACATAGAATTACATACATACAACTCTACAAAGAACCGAACCAGGCATAACTTCAGGGTGGGCCAAAGCCAAAATAATAAACAAAAGGATTCTATTGTCAGGTAGCTAGCTTACCTAAAAAGCAAATAACAAAGAAAAGACAAATACTTCCTTAACTCCCTAAGCCAAAAACAGAGATAAAAAGACCCTCTCCCAAAAGAAATGGCAGTCACACCCCTACCGCCAGTGAACTAAGCGAACGTGTATACACTGGTGAAGAGTATACACAACCAGATACAGGAACAACCAACGTCACAGTCCAAAACCCAGAACAGCAGTCAGAATATAGAGTTGTGAATATAGAATTGTGAATATAGAATATATGTTCTTCCTCTTCAGATATGGCCGCCGCTCAGTGATGTCATCCTGGGAGGCTGGAAACTCTGGGCGGGAGGCGGGACCTGCACTCAAAAATATGGCACAGCACACACAAAAAAAACTTCCCATCCCAAAGCTAGTGGGTTGTGACAAAAATAATAATAATAATAAAATATATATATATATATATATATATATATATATATATATATATATATATATATATATTTTTTTTTTTTTGCAGTCTCTCCAGGGTTTTTCACAACCTGCCTTCTCAGAAATCTGGTTGCAACCGTTAATAGCTTCCCTTTTCTGCTCCTAGCCAGTTCAGGTATTTTTTGTGTTCCAGCTCAAGCACACCTGGTGCAACTAATGAAGCCCTTGATTACTTGCATCAGGTGTGCTTGAGACAACACCTTTTTTGCATATTTGTGCTGTTATCAGGGATTCTATTCAGGAGGTTAAATCATAATGACTTCTCCAGTCTCAAAATAAGTTACATTTTCAGTTGAATTTGGCGAAAACTCTTGAAGCATTCGTTGTATTGAACTATTTCAATTGCTTTTGTTTGGTTCATTGCAAACAGCTGAAAGTCTGGAAATGTATTCAAAGCTTGAAAATAATTCTATTAGGGGAAAACTCGCATTTGAGTTTTTAGAATAATTCAGTTTAAATAATTTTTTGCTTACCCCAAATGTAGATGATTAGCTAAGGCATGTTTGGCTTTAATTTAGTGCTGGAGTTATTCCACCCTCAAACTAAAGTACATTTTATTACCGTTCCACCTGCCTTAGTTTGATGCTTTCACGATGTGAAACAAAAAAACAAAACAAAAAATTGAGTTTACTTGGTTAAGTATTTTATCAGAAACCATATCTTTTTAATATTGTCTGGCAAGGGGTGTAGCTTGCACAATGCTCACTGTAGCCTATAGACTTCCTTTACTTGTTAGCTACATTGGCCTAGCTTAAGTGAAAGACCAGAGAAGGAAGAACTTAATACACAAACCCTGTCCTGGCTACATTTGGAATAATGTGGAAAATTATTGCAATAAACTACTGCCTGATAATCTCTCTATGTGCAAGACTAAATCATAGTTGGTTCTTGCATTCAGCTTACAGCATGCCACTGTGTGAACTATTAGCACAGAGTCATTGTTTCAGTAGAACTGGCTGCCAGCCATGTCAGTGTCCTCCATCCCTGCCCCACATGCTAGTCAGTCCAATCCTTTATACCAGTCTGCCTGCTTGTCTGAGCCACCCCCAAGCTGCTATAGCGACCAGCAGCCTAAAACCCAGTGGCACAGTCAATCCCCAGCCAACGTGTTTCTTGCCCTGATTCTCCAAGCGCATTTAGGATAGCATTTCTTAGTCATGTGCTTTTGTGGCAGGTATTTATTCTTTCAGCTTAAAGTTAATTCGCCTTTTTGAATTATAAACTCTTTGCGATGTTGCATGCTTCAGATTGATACTGTTCTGTAATGTTGCCATCACCATAACATTACATTTAGTCATTTAGCAGACACTCTTAACCAGAGCAAGTAAAAGTCCTCCAAACAGTTGAAGGTATAGTGAAACAAAGCATCTGGTAAATGTGCAGTAACCTGAAAAACAAGACAAAGTGGCCTAGGTGCTAACAAAAAGACAATTTCAAAACTAAATACAAACACAGTACAAAAGGCAAACTGTAATGACATGAATAAATAATGTTTGTTTTTTTTTTTTTAAATAAATAAACAACCCCAGCAACAATATAAATGGACGATGTGTTCAAAAACCTGTTAGGAACTCAAATGGGATTATGTTGTATTCATGTGCTACACTGAATGGCCATGCTTAATATAGAACTTTTAAATTCGGCTGTATTTCAGAGCTTGCTCTGTTTGTCTGTGTTCTGAAGTAATGATTTTTATTTGTCCTTGCTAACAGTGCCGGAGGCTTCTGCCTCTTTTAGCAGTGTCTGTGTTTCTGTTTGGGTCAGTGGATGATTGCTAATGTTCCCAAATTGTTCCGGAATCCTTATTGCTCTGTTGTGGGCTCTCTGACTAACTGTTTGAGAGAAAGGCTCATGTAGTTATTCAGAAATACAGGTAGAAGTGGCACATACAGTAATGAGTAGAGTGCATCCGGTTTATTTAATTTCATTGAAATCTATAAGTTGGTGGTGCCCCCCCCCCCCCCTTCTTTTTCTTCTTCAGTGAGACTTTAAAGACACTTTTTGATCAGTCAGTTGATGAATTGCTGACAGGAGCTCCCCTCATTCTCAGTTAGGGGCCTCTGAAGCCTGAATTTAACGGAGGCTCCTGCCTGAGCTTGTTGGAGTGTGCTGCGCCTTAAGCTCCCTCAACAAGCTGGGTTTAGCTCAGTAAATCCTAGTCATGTCCCTCTTGGCTGTTTTTACACACACACACACACACAGAGGCAGGCCTATTTGAAGGCTAGGATCTTATCAGGAGAATCAACACACACATTTCTTCTAATATTGAATTCTTGCTGAAAATTGTCCAGTATTACAGAGTTTATTGGCTGTAGATTATATGTTGGCTTTATCACTGACCTCTGCCATTTATTGTGCAGTCTCAGCTGGCACATCTCCAGACATTGTGGGAAAACTTATAGTAATTATAGTGTGTGTGTGTGCGCGCATGCTTTTTTTTGATTCCAAGGCTTCTGAGTGTGCGGCAAGTGGGTGTGAAACAGGTTTTGTGAGTTGCTGAGTTACTGAAATATGAAAGTCAATTACATGGTTTTAAAAAAATATATTATTTCATGTTTGATTTTAGGCTTGTGATTTAAGGGTATGTTTAGTCAAGAACCTGATGTGTGTGTGTGTGTGTGTGTGTGTGGCAGCCTGGGAAAAACCTTCACATGTCTGGGTTAAAACTTTGTTCACTGTCATCTGTAGTGTGTGTGTATGTGTGTGGAAGTGCTCGTCTGTTTTGATGGTGTCTCGCAGACAACTTGGTATTTGCTTACAAACTACATTGATGAGGCTTATGTCCATTTTGCTCTGGCATGTAACTATCCAAAAACTTTGATCAAATATTCAGAATATGGGTTTATGAGTGTTAATTGTATGTTTTTCTGTAGTAGTGTGGTGTTGGATTTTAAAACAATTTTTTAAATTGATCTCCAAGTTTCTGTGTTTGTAGTTAGTTATTGTGATGCATCAGCAAGCATGCTTTAACCCCCCCCCCTTGGGGCAGCAAGCATGGATCCAGTGACATTCATGCAGTATTGATTGAGAACTTTCCTCTCTGCTCTCTCAGGCCATTTATTCACCCACCCAGGGGTACAGGTAATATGAGAGACATAGAGAGCCATGCAGACAAGCACGCACTACTGTTGTCTTTCTCACTCTGTCCTCACTTCATTCATGTGTGAATGTCCGCAGTAGCCCACTCTCACTTGCAGTATTGTTAAAACTCACTCATTAGTTATTTACGAGTATCAAATGAGCTCATATTAACTGGTCCCAACTCTTTTTTTTTTTTTTTTTTTTTTTTTTTTTTTTTTTTAAATATATATATATATATATATAAAAAAACTGACACTCCTAACATTTTAGTGGGAAGACTATTATATTAAGGAAAAATTTAAGTGGAGGTAATTGTTGTTCGGCTCAAATGAGACAAAGTCTACTTTTGCTGTAGTGCTACTGAAATCTCATAGAAAAGGTGTACCATCGTGACTCTAGAATTGCACAATGGGAGCTTGGGGCACACTGCATAGTTTTCATATGACAAAATATGACTCATCCTATTCTCTACTGAAATGATGAAACACCCTTTAGCAAAGTGCTGGAAGCAAAGTTCATGCTTGTGATGGATCCTGGTTCTTAATTGTTAAAGCTGTACTAACATACCTTGCTACTGTAACTCCTGGCAGGAGGAAAATAATTTCACTTGCCAGTTGGATGCTTATTAGTTGGATCTTATAAGTAAAATATATTAATGCTATAAAATTAGTAGAAAACTTTGGAAATCTCCCTACCCCTGGCCTGGCATATGCGTGTGTTTGAAAAGTGGGTATATGGCTCCCCCTGCTGTATGCCTTTTTTTTGCCAGCTGATGTTTCAGATTGCATTAAATAACCTGAAACATCTCTCATTTGTCTTTCTATGAAATAGTGCAGAAGTTGAGGTGTAAAACTCTGTGTAGCCTGAATTAAATTTTTATTTTTTATAAATGAAGAATTGATATTGTTGGCATTATAGTTTAGCCTAAGGCTTTTTCTTTTTTTCACACGCAACCTCATTTTCTTTCAGTTTAAATTATATAATTAAAATGTGGCTGAAGTAAAGAATTGTATCTTTTGTCCTAAATCTCAGAGTTTTAATCCATACAGTGCCCACTAGTGGTGCATGAACTGTGGTTGATGATGATCAATATTCAGTGGCATGCTCTTTTCAAAGATACATTTCAAAGTACCATTACACAGCAGCCTCACTTGATGCGCAAAACACAAATCAGGACAAATCATATATTCTTTTAAAGCTTAGAAAGAGTAGGATGGGGTGATACGGGTGTCAATCTCATTAATATCAGTCATGTAACACAACAGGGTTTAGGGTGTTTTTGCAACCAACAGTGCAGTATAGGGACGAAAAAGCAGAATTATAGGGTAAATGGCTATAAAACTAGCTAAAACCACTATAAAAAGTGTTGGAGGTCTCCTTTGACTTTGCTATAAACGTAAAGTTTTGAAAATCGGCATTATGATGTGAGAATAACATACTATTTTCTTATCAGGAATGATTCCATAATTTGCTCTAGTGCATGATCACACAAACAAATGACATTTTGGCATGTTTGATCAAGGCAGTGTTTTTTCTTCCTTTGATGGCATATGATAAAATGAAGTCGTGACAAAATAAACGCACTTAAATGGACTGAATAGTTAAAGGGGTGTTGCAGGTTCTAAACAATATTCATAATGGTAGGTGATGCTTGTTTTGGGATTTTTTGCAAATGGTTATACATTGAAGTTGTATATGCAGAGAGTTAAGGAGCTTTTAAACATTGAACTTTGATGTTAGCACTAATATTTTCAGAGTGTAAACTTTTAACGTTTGACCCAATTAGAAACCAGATATTGGACTACATACACCCTTGTGGATACAATGGCAACATGAGAGGAACTGTTCACATACCAGCGAGTTCACCTATTTATCAAATGTATACCTGGCAGATTAAATGCAATACACACGGACAAGCTTTCTCAACTTTTTGTACTAGGGATATTGGCTTGTGTTAGTACTCAAACGGTCTAGAATGGTACATAATTAATGCATTCAATTTGATACAAGATTCTAGCTGTTCATTTTAGACATGTGTTAAATGAAGGCAGGATACATGGAACTACCAACTAGCATGTGTGGGAGTTTAGACGGTATATACTGACTCAAAACTGCCTTGTATTCATTTGTATGCATCTTCCAATAATAAAATATTTTATTATGCAAGGAGAATCCAGCCATTTCCTTAATGTAATAGTTATTGTGCTATTTAAAATTTTTTAGCAATGAATTAAATATTTGGTTGAAAGAACAGAACCTTAGTCATTTGTTTTGCATAAATATTTTAAATAGAAAGGAAGATGATTACCATATATGTTTCCTAGAGGCAGTGGTTCACAGTGATCCAGAGTAGTAATAAAACTATATTGATTCAATTATATTTATATTGAAGTGTTGGGGATAAAAATCTCCCTGTCATTGCAGTCTCTCATTATCCCTAGTTATCTATGGTGGCAAACTCCTCCACAGCCTTAAGTGTTTAGGTAAGCTGCCATTTGTCTCATAATGATGCATCTGGACATGTTCTAAAAAGTTTATTGTAACATTATTTATTCTGAACACTGTAACTTAAATGTTGCTTTAAGCTATTAACATTCCAGCGTTTATTAACTCCATCTCTGTCTGGCTCATCTGTACTGTATGTGATAACCACATATTTTCAACACATTTCTGTAGATGTCAGTGTAGCTCATAGTAAACAGAAAAGTATCTGACCATGCACAGATGCCATAAAACCTTAGGGAAAGCGAGTACCTTGAATTGTTTTTGCTGTACTGCTGCAGTGTTATCTAGCAAAGATGGATAAACCTACACAGCAGTTTGGTAAACCATTCATTTTCTCATCCTTAAATTCTTCAACCGGCCCAAAAGGACCCATGTCACCCCCTCTTCATCTCCCTCCACTGGCTTCCTTTAGCCGCCCGTGTCAAATTCAAGGCCTTGATGCTCACATACAAGACCTTGTCTGGAATAGCACCTCCTTACCTCAACACTCTCCTGAAGACTTACATTCCCTCACGCAATCTGCAATCGGTTAATGACCGTTAATAGTTAGTAGTGCCTACTCAGCATGGCTGAAGGTCCCTTTCCAGAACCTTCGTATTCTGTCCCTCAGTGGTGGAATGAACTTCCAACCTCAATTTGGACAGCAGAATCTGTCACTATCTTCAAAAAACAGCAAAAGACCCACCTTTTCCGTGAACACCTAACTAACCCCTCAAATGCCAACCCCACATTATCCTAAAAAAAAACAAAACACCTACACTAGCTCTTGCACCTCTACTCTGCGCACTTTGCTTTTCTAGAACTCAATTAAAGATCTTGTATGGTAGCACTACTTGTATTGTTCTCCGCTTGATATCACTTTGCTTGTGTTTCCTCACTTGTAAGTTGCTTTGGATAAAAGTGTCTGCTAAATGAATAAATGTAAATAATCTAAAACTGTATTTATTACATGGTTGCGTATATTAGACTTTTTAAAAAAAAATGTAACCTGTTTCCTTAATTGCTCTTAGACTACCATTATAAGTGTTTTAATTCAGCAGGGAAAGGTTTTAAAAGGTTTCTGACACCATTCTTTGCATTATTTACAAGGGTTTATTTAAACGAATGTAATTAGTCTTCAGAAGGCTCTGTAATAATTTCAGTTTATTGTATTTCTATCCATTAAAGGTTCACGCTAATCTTATTTACTCATATTTTGATTATTTAAGGATATTGTGCAAGTCACTTCTATATACGCTCAGTGTATATACTCCTTTTTAACTGTTTGCACAGTTGAAACGTGCTTAAGCTTCCTGAAAATGCGTTAGGATGGGCGGAAATTTCCAGGCCTTGCAATACCTCATATGTACACTAGGATGCAGACTTGCACCATCAGAGATTCTTACTTCCCTGCAGCTCTTGTTTATGCAAGTTACTCTTTATATTTGTTTGTGTGGGCATTAAATGTTATTCTGCAAATGACAGCTCTAGTGAATAGGGCGTGTGGGTGCTTCTTTGTGCCAGCTGTCTCAGGATTATCCGTGGCTCTGTTTCTGTCTACTCCCTAAAACACCTTTTGGTTCAGCAGAAAAAAATGTTTACATGACTTACAAGAATTACATCCATATTTCAACCAGCTGTTCTTTTCACATAAAGTAGCTAGAAGGTGGTAACCAGGCAGTCAGTTAGGGACATTTGTGGTAGGTGAATGGAGTACGTTATCTCTAATAACATCCGGACACTTAACATTTAATTGCCTGGTGACTGAAATAAATTGAGCATTGGAGAAGGTCTGTGTAATAATGTATCCACTTGCCTACAATATCTTTATTTTATTTTTTTCACCCTGCTGACGTCAGCCATTGTATTCTGTGCTGAAATGCCAAGAGCTGTGAGGTGGTAGATACCGTGAAAGTGCTGATGAAGTAGCAGCGGCATGAATGTGCAGAAAATAATCTGGTAGTCACCACAGTGGCATTCTCACCATTTCACTTATGAACGTCATAAACAGTCCATTTTAATTTAACCTGTTCATTGGCCCTTAACACTGGGAATGTTCTTTTTGATACTGTGTGTACTCCCTGTTAGTTGTAAGGTCATTTCTCTATGGGAGCGTAAGAGCTTTTCTACTCTGAGTTTGACTGCTTACTGTGGTGTTGTAGATGTTTAAGAGGGGGGGAAAAGTTAGTCCTTATCAGACATTACTTCCTCCATGTGTTCCCTTTCAAATTCTTTCTTTACCTTTTTCTCAGTTTTCACTTTTATGATCCTTATCACAAAGATGTTGTTAGTTAATATAATTTTAAACTGTTATATGGTTTTGTAAGTCCCTTAAGTAGATAAGATCTGGAGCTTATCTTGGAAACGCTGAGGTGGGAACACGCTCCAGATGGGCCAACAGTCCCTCGCAGGGCACCATGCATGCACACATTCTCACCTAGGGGCAATTTAGAGCAGCCAATCCACCTTTATGTGTTTTTCAGAGGTTGGAGGAAACCAGAGAACTCTGAGGAAACACACACAGATAATGGCTTGAGCTCAGGATTGAACCAGTGACCATGTAGCTGAAGAGTTTAGAAGCATTTTTATTGTAGTTTTTAAAATCTGTTGGTGTCAGAAACTAATTGTCCATCCTCTCCATCTCTTTGTTTCTGTGTCTTAATTGTTTATATATTGACTTTACATGTACTGAGTTTGTGTTGGTCACAAGGATACGAGTTCGATTGTGTAGTTTTAGTTTTTTCCTTAATTTGTTTGCTGCATGAAAGTAGTGAATTGCTTGTGTTAAGTTTTGCTAAGGCCATTACCTGAGCTTAATTGTGTTTCCTGATGCTTTGGGATATCTAAAATAAGCACTAGGTGCTTAGGTTGTCCTGATCGCAGTAAGGATGCAAGCATAAGCTTTACGTCGGATGGAATCCTACAATAATCAGAGATACTGGGCACTTTGTCATTGGATCTTAAATGAAGCGGAGAGTGATTTGCACAAGTCTAGTGGGTCTGATTTAATGGAATGGTGTTCCTTAATCCTAACTAAAGTCACTCCTTTGGTTACCTGTTAGCTAAATATAATCCCAGAGGATTGATCAAAGGGACATTAATTAGTAATGGGGAATAAGTCTCCAGGCCGTATTGACTTGAATATCTACATTAAACAAAAGAAAATCTTGATATTTCACATCTGCAATAACCTAGAAAAATCAGCCATCAAAGCACCAGTACTTGACAAACACATTGTTTATGGGGATGTCTAGACTCAACGCCTGATTTTGAAAGCTGAGAGAGCTGTTCTTACACATGAGGGTATCCAATGAAAGTAATTTACAGTTTTCACCTTTGCAGATGGTGGACTAAGTGGACACACTGATAACACTGTTCCCTTTTATGTCCACTTCTTAATTATATGGAAATGGCTTGTATCTTAACAATGGTTCTTATTAATGAGGTCATATAAATGTTCTGACATTTAGATTTTTGCCTCTCTTACTCAGGCATTCCTCAGTTATGCATACCCACTGCTCTCTCCATCAGCACACCTCTGTTCACTTGCCAGGCGTGCGGATAGTGGCAGTGTGCCCGCTCGCTCAGGGCTCACAGCCTGTTCCTGCCCTAACTAAAGGACAAAAAGCAGAGGGGCTAATGAGGAGAGTGTGTCGACCATGCTTTATGGTCCTGCGCATGGAGAGTTTAGTATAAACCCCGACCAAAGAGTAATAGTTTTTATTTAATCTCACTTGTACAAACTGTCCCTAAGGTTTCTTTATATTTATTACCTAGCTGTTCAGGATGAGTTAAGCAGAGCCATAAGCTTTTGGGATTTTTCAGGAGCTCTCCATCATAGATGGGGAGCAAACAGCTTTTGGACCAAGAGATTCACTTTGAGGATGATCCTCCTAAGTGAACTTGAATTCTGTGCTCCATTCATCTGCCCTTGATTCAGATGTTTTATTGAATTGTTGCAATGGGATTTATCAATCCTTAGGTCTAGTTTTGATTCTGTAGTGTGAATATTGTCCTTTTCTTACAACGCTTGAAAGAGTACTCGAGGTTGTACAAGATTATATGTGGAAACAAATGTCAACTTTGTTTTTATTGCTCTACTGCCCTTACAGTAGATTTATCCAGGTAATTGCATGTCCATAGCACAGTGAATCACTATGAACCTTTCAGATTTTCTATTTAAACACACAGTACCTTTCATTGTAAGACCCCAATTCTGAAAATGTTGGGACAGTATGGAAAATGCTAATAAAAACAAAGAAGAGTAATTTGTAAATGTATTTTGACTTGTATTTAAACAAAAAATGTATGAAGACAAGGTATTTGACATATTATCTAATCATAGTTTTTTTTTGAAGGTAAACGTTTATTTTGAAGTTGATGCATGTAATAGGTTCCATAAAAGTTGGGACAGGGGCAATTTAGGACTAATAGCGATGCAATGAGTTGAAATAAGAAGGTTATGTGATACAGGTGAGGCAATTGTCTAATCATGGTATATAAGGAGCCTCCAAAAAAGGCCTAGGTGAAAGAGCAAGGATGGGTCAAGGCTCACCAATCTGCCAACAGATGCATCAGCAAATAATCCAAAACTTTGAGAACAACATTCCCCAAAGACAAATTGGTGGGATTTTGGGCATTTCACCTTCTACAGTGCACAATATAATTAAAAGATTCAAGGAATCTGGTCAAATCTCGGCGCGTAATGGGCAAGGCCAAAAACCACTTCTGAATGTGCGTGATCTCCGATCCCTCAGATGTCACCGTCTTTAAAAACTGTAATGAATCTGTAATGGATATCCTGACATGGGCTCGGGAATACTTTGGTAAACCTTTTGTCAGTCAACACCATTCGCCGCTGCATCCACAGATGCAAGTTAAGGCTTTACTATGCAAAGCAGAAGCCATACATCAAAACTGTACAGAAGCGCCGCCAACTTCTCTGGGCTCGGTCTCATCCGAGATGGACAGTAGCACAGTGGAATCGTGTTTTGTGTTCCAACGAGTCAACATTTGATAGTTTTTGGACAAAACAGCCATCGTGTTCTCCGGGCCAAAGAGAAAAAGGACCATCCAAGCTGTTATCAGCGTCAGGTCCAAAAGCCAGCATCTGTCATGGTGTGGGGGTGTGTCAGTGCCCATGGCATGGGTAACTTGCACATCTGTGAGGGCACCATTAATGCAGAAAGATATTTACGCATTTTGGAGCAACATATGCTGCTATCCAGAGCAGAACAACGCCAAACCACATTCTGCCCGAATTACAAGCGCATGGTTGCATAAGCAGAGAGTGCGGGTGCTAGCATGGCCTGCCTGCAGTCCTGACCTGTCTCTGATTGAGATTTATGAAGCTCAAAATAAGGCAACGAAGGCCCCATACAGTTTCGCAACTGAAGAAATGCCTAATGGATTAATGGGGGAAAATTCTACTTGCTAAACTTAACCAACTGGTGTCTTAAGTGTTATTAAAAGAAAAGTTGATGTTACACAGTGATAAACAGTCGATTGTCCCAACTTTTGTGTTGCAGTTATCAGATTTGAAATGAGTGTATATTTTCAAAAATAAATTAGTTCAAAAAGTAAAACATCAAATAATGTGTTTTCAATATAGTACAGGATGAAGTGACTTTTGAAATGATTTTATTTTTTTACATTTTCCATACTGTCTTAACTTTTTCGGAATTGGGATTGTAATTAGATGTACTGGTGCCTTGTATGATGTAACGTTGTCCTGGTGTCTTACTTATTCTCATGTGTGTGTGTGTGTGTATGTGTGTATGTGTGTATGTGTATATATATATATATATATATATATATATATATATATATATATATATATATATATATATATATATATATATATATATATATATTTATTTTTATTTATTTTATTTTTTTTTAAAGTGATTGCAGTTTGACTGTGCATTTTTGCTGGCAGGTGGGATTGAGACGCTGCAGGTGTGCTTTCATGTACAGGCTAGCACAAGACTAAGATGCCCTTGCAATGCACAGACGCTTTCAACAGAGGGATTGTTGCTCCCAAGCAAACTGGATCCTGCCGGTTGTTGTCTGTGAATGTTCCTCTTGGAATTAGGGCAAACCAATAGGGAGAGGAACAGTCGTCATGATCTGACCTGACAGATGGAGAGAAAGAGAGAAAGGGCAGGGAAATGAGCTCAGAGAATGTAGGAAAATAGGCAGCTCGCTCTATAGTACTAATAAGGTACCAGAAAGAGATGGGGAGCAATGTTAAAAAAGCATGCAGATTATGTTAAACTGGGCCAGCTGCTAGATTTGGAATGGTTTTGGTGTAAAATAGTTTGACTGATAATTAAATCAGTGTAATTCAGTATTTTTTCCCACAGGATTTACTCCCAAACTGTACATTTGGGGTGGGTAAGGTGGGTGAAGGGTTTGTTCCATTATTGATGTTATCTTCTGGATGAAAGAGAGCCAGGGGTGACACCCAATTCTGTCACTACTGGTATCCCTGTGTTCCCAGTGGTCACCTTCAGTCTAAAACAAATGAGCTATATGCCTTTTGGGTTTAGGAAACTGTAAATATCTCCTCCACACAAGCCTGGTGTTTGATCAAGTGATTTTTCCAGTTGGAAGCTTTTGGTCAGCTTCTGCTTTCATCCAACACAATAAATGCGCATCGCAGGGAAAGCACAATTTAAAAAGAACAAGGTATGAAACGAAGGATGCCGTTAAGATTTGCAGAGCAATGTTTCCCAATACTTCCTCCATAGCTTAAGCCTTAAATGTATTTTATTGTGAGACTTGCCTGTAAAGTCTGGATTATGAGCTCACTGTGTTAATCCAATGCTATAAAGTCTGAGCTTATTACATCAATATAAGGTTTAATAAAATGTTTCTGTGGAATTTTATTTTCTTTGTTGTTGGGTGTGGTCTATTAAATTATTTAATAGGCTGTAAAGTGGGGTCTCATTTTGACCGCTTTGAAAAGGTGGTGGAATAATATTATGCTGTGTTAAATGCTGTACATTCACATTTTTTGGTTCAGACTGTTCACAGTTTTGCCAACATATGGTTGACATGATCACTTGAAGGGTTCAAGTGGAAGTAATGCTTGTGCTTGACTAGCCATCTGAATTAAGAACATCATGTACAGTACAACCCTCTTCATGGGATAGCCAAGTTAGTGAAATCCCTTCTATTGTCACTTCATCAGTTAACTGGAGCTTG
The DNA here is from genome assembly GCF_023375685.1 of Ictalurus furcatus. Lineage (NCBI taxonomy): Eukaryota > Metazoa > Chordata > Actinopteri > Siluriformes > Ictaluridae > Ictalurus > Ictalurus furcatus. Next base: position 18,890,495 of record NC_071260.1, on the reverse strand, counting down.
TCTTCACCACGCTTCATGCTGTTCTGGTTCATTGGCAAGCCTTCACTGTACTTCCCTTTGTTTGAGTGTTGGCTTAAGAACAGTACATTTATACAGAATTTATACAGTTCCAGATTCATTAATACTGTATGCCCACTTTGTACATCACAAACGGCCTTAACTGTCAGCTTTATATAGACTGCGCTGGTTTCGGACATAGGGATGGAATGTGTGAGTCTGGATGGATTTGGTAGCAAGAAATGTTCACATGTTGTATTGGCAGACACCACCTTCATCTTTTTTCTTTGAGTTCACTTCAGTGCTTTCTCCCAGATCTTCTTTACTGACTGGTTTTGGCTTCAAGTGAATCCTGTACCCACCAGATTTCACTTCACATTACTTATACTTGCTGCATCTGTATACAGATGAGCACAGTTATGTAATGGCTAACATGCGAGATGCTTTTCACACTTCCTCAAAAACTAGAGCACAGCAAGCTTTAGAAGGATTTATTTATATATATATATATATATATATATATATATATATATATATATATATATATATATATATATATATATATATATATATATATATATATAAACATGAATTGCTGATTAAGAGGGGATATCAGGGATGAAAGATGTGTGAACGGTTATTGTCAGCTGAATTTGAAATGAATTACCTGGAATAAAAATGTAGCACTTGTTATTTACTAGTATTTTTAGAAACCCATAGAGCTCCGGCATTAGTCTTTTAATCATTTGTGTTTAATTCACATGCACATTGAAGCAGTTCTCTTTGCTCATTTTCTTGCTTATTGGGTGAAACTTGCTGAGGCTGTCCAGTTTTTTCTGTGTGTGCTGCACTGTGAGAGTGGGAGCTGGAGAATACAGGATGGAGCTCTGTTGTGCAACCTGCTGCTGTCAGCCCAAATGGCAAAATGACGTACACACTCATGCTGGGTGTCAATGTGGCGTTTATTTGTCTGTGTAACAACTAAGCATGTGCTGATGATGATAATTTATTCGATATACCATTTAGTCGATATTCAGCATTCATGATATTGTTTTACAAAACACTTTCAAATAGCCTGTCAGATCTGCAGCCTGGAATTCAGGAACCATCTGCCTGGATAGACAGCACTTTTGGGCTTCTGAGATTATGTTTGTGTGGTGTAAGGTCAGCTAGGTTCTAGGGTATTTTTGTTTTAGCCAAATTTCAAGGCAGTAGTGCATGTATCTTTGTCTGTGCGCAAATGTCCCAGCAATTTTGTTCACATTGTGTCCATGTTAGATGAGCATGTTTACCAGTGTTCATATACAGGCTGTTTTGCAGCTAAAAGCTTCATTGCCGTTTTGATTAAAGCAATAATTATATTAATAAATACTTTTCTCTTTGTTTGCATACATACACACATTGTGTTCCATAACACAACCTAACAGGCAGCATATAAAATTTACTACCCATGTTGGGAAGATTGCTTTTTGCTAGAAAGTGCCTCTTTTTTTTATAGCTGTGTTTTTAGAAGAAAGTGTTTTTATAGCTGAGAAAGCAGATGTCATAAGTTGAAGCTGTTTGTGATGCCTACCAAAAGCTTTCCTGGTTAATTTATTTATTTATTTATTTGTAATGTGTATTTATTTAAGTACAGGATCACAGTAATGTAGTAAAGCTTAAAAATGTTAGAATCCATGTTCGTATTAATGAATAATTCCACCAAGAATAATGTACAGAACACACATTCACCTGATTAACCCTAGAAACTTGCAGTATTTTGGTGTATGAGCCATGCAGCAGTGTCTGTGTTTATGCTGATGTATTTGAATGAATAGAGCCTCAACTAAACACAGCTGCATCACACCACCATCCAAAGCACCCACTCAGTGTTCTTTGGACAGGTACAGTACAGTCCCTCCTATTGTGGTCTCTATTATTTCAGTGCGAGCAGCGTAAGCCTGTGAGACATGCACATGCTTTATCAGTCGTGGTCACTTTAAGCCATTGCTGGCCTACAACGCTTATGAGAAGTGACAAGATAAGTCCGAGCCGAAGTGCAGGGGGCCCTCTCTCCACACAGCTGCAGTTGGAGAAGAGAAATGTGTGTTGCGTTGGCGGGAAAAGAGGAGGAGGAGAGAGTGGGTTGGGCTTCGTGAGATTTGGGTAGCTGCTGATATGGTGTGGGCAGCAGCCTCCAGAGCATCAGTTTGTAAAAACACCGATCATTGGGAAGGTCTTAATCTCTGCTGATGGTTTATGTAACAGTGAGTCACGTGACATGACATCACGGCTTGTCCTGTTCTTGTTTTCTGTCAATCGCTCACAACTCTGCTTGTTAGACATACAAAGGCAGCGCAGTGGAGACAATCGAAGAGGCACGTACAACCCTTGGACTGCTTTTTTGCATTTTTGTGCCAGATACACAGTGTAACATACTGCTCATTGTCCTCATGTGTATGTATTTGAGCCTTGTGGAGTATAGTGGATTGAATTGTGTTATTGAAGGTTTGCTGATTGACGGATCAATGAGAGAAACGGATCTCCAGGTGCAGGGCCGGGACAGAATGGCCATAAAGCTATTGTTCAGGGAGTTGGAAAAGCATCTGAAGAGGTAAAGCTCACAAATGAAAAGAGCAAATGCCTTGTGTAGCATTGTTTTAAAGCCTTTCTGTGTACATATGTGTCTATAGCTGTGTGCTGCAATGTCTTTTTGTATTTCATTTTGAAAAGTAGCTATAGAAATCCTTCCTGAATGGAAATGCTATTTTTATCTCTGTCCCCATAATGTGCAGTAATAATACAGGACCGTATTATAATTAATGTGGTTGTATTCTGAAGCATGCATGTATTGTAATGTTCTACGCTTTCATAGTCCTCAAGATTATAGTCCGTGCTGGCAAGATGGAAGATGTCATTTGGGTCATTCTTTTTTTGCCGTGTTGTGGCTGGACCAAAACAGTAAGGTTGCCTTAAAGTCACCATGTTGGGATGAATGAGCAGTGGTGTGTTGTAAGTTGTTTAAATGACATTAGCTTAAGGGAGACTGCATTTGTGCACTGAGGTCAGGCCACAGAGAGATGACGTATATTTGGGCACTATAATTGCTTACAGCCTCTTCCAGGTAAGAACTGTGGGTGAGCTTGTTGTTCATTGAGCTACTTGGATTCTGTCCTTTGTTTGTTATGCTGCAGTGTTTATTTGGGATAACTGGTGTATATTTACTAGAAACCAAGAGATTTACTAGTCTACCACTGTAATCCTGAGGCAGTGTTATACATTCTATAATTGCAGATATGTTGTATTTTAAAATATTAAATGTGTAGTGTAATCTGATGTGGCCATGATATGACCATGGCAAAATGTTTTCTTTTCTGCCATGTGGAGCTTCCACACAGGTTAAAGTAGAAGCCTAGAAGTAGGTCTCCAGGTCTATCTAGGGGTCAAACTAGCGGAGACCTATAGTAGTGGTATTTATTCCCTTCCCTATATGCATTCTTGGTACGCAGAATGTATACTTGTAAATAATACATTTTATCAGTCATATTTGCTGATGATGTTCCTTTGACTCACCAGTTCAGTTTACTGTTAGAAAGTGGATTGCTAGCTATATATATAATTTTTTTTTTAAAGTATAAAAGTAAAATCTCTACACACTATGATTTTGCATAGTGAAGATTAGCAGCAGTATAAGGTTCAGACTTGCACAGGAGTCATGGGTTAGTATTAGTAAAGTGATCTTTGATCTGAGTCATCACCTGTCCTGCAACTTGTCAATATTCAGTTGATACTGGAGGGAAAACAAATTCATTAATCAGGCTCCTATGCTAGGTTTCATGATGGATAGCTTTGAACTATCAATAATTATTAGAGTAAACCATATACAAAGTCTTAGTACAATACCAGCTACGATAAGATCTTATCCAGAACAAAGAGTCTAATCTGCTTACACTGTTTCTGTACTATGCATATTGTGTATAATGTAATTAAATTATGGTTCGTGTGGTGAACCTAGTTTTTGATGGTCATGTGACATGGTATAAATACTCTAACAACCAAGCAGGTCTTTCCAAAGGAACATTTTAATGAAGTGTATCTTACTTTTCATCAGACAACTATAATTTGATTTTTGGTGTGTCGTTCTGGTTAAAGCATTTAATTTTTCATAAGTGACTGTGCCTGTTGGCTCTCACCTGGCAGGCTCTTTACATGGGGTTCCTAATGAAAGACAGTTATTTGTGGACAGGACTGGCTCGGATCTTATACCTGTCTGAATTACTGCACAGCTTACACAAACTATAACTTTAAACTGGTCTCTGGTTTCAACTAAAAACTTGTCCTTGCTGATTTATTTTGGTTTTTCACTTCAGACATGACATCTACAGAACATGTACATGTATGAACAATGAGGCGTGTGTGAAAGTGGTTAACTAATTTGCTTCGTAAATGAAATAATGGCACATTTTTGGCTATCGAAAAAAGCTAATGTGTGTGTATGTGTATATATGTGTGTGTGTGTGTGTATATATATATATATATATGTGTGTGTGTATATGTGTGTGTGTGTATATATATATATATATATATATTTTTATTTATTTAGAATATTATTTCCTAGACCTGTTAGAAAACGTTATTTGACAGCCAGCTGTTCCATTTACTACAAACAAGTGTCAGCCTGTGTATGCTGAATCTGTGATAGCATTTCAAGCTCTGTATGGGTTTGGTGCCATTGAACTTTAGTTGTGAAGGTTATTTTTAAGTGAAAAGTTTATATAATGTGTGGATAGTTTTATATTTATTTTATCAGGTAAATTCTTAGTGTTGGTATCGTTTTTTTTGTGTACGCCTGGGTATTAAAATAAATCCAGTCGTTTATGTCTAGCACGAATATTTTTACACTGCTATTCAAAATGCATTGTTCTGGTGCAACCGGAATTTCCTTGTTAGGAAGCGGCGTTTTAAATAAATTATGCGTGGTGGCGCTGCCGAGGCTCGAGTGGGGGCGTTACACATAGATTAGTCAAATCAGGTTCCTCCTCCACCAATAGGGTGCAGCGCTGCGCTGTTTTTCTCGGATATATTATGCAAATAGTGCAGGCTGCAGATTTTTCAGCACAGCGGAGATGAGCTGACCTTGGAGATCCTTTGTGCGACGGAGGTGGATGTTCTCTCTGCTGATAACCAGCCTTTCTTTGCAAAGGTCGACTTTTCTCACCCGCCGATTCAATGTGAACCTCGGCGAGACTATATAACACTCGCGCATCGCTTAAGAGTTACATTTTTCTCGCTTCCGTGTTGGTGTATATGGACGAAATAGCATGAATTCTCAATGCTATTCGGTGGCGATGGATCTTGGTGTATGCCAGCTAAGAAATTTTTCAATATCTTTTCTGTCATCGCTGCTGGGAACCGAAACCTCCTCCGTGAGGCTCGACAATAGGTAAAAAAAAAAAAAAAGACAAGCCTATGCGTTTTAGAGCAAGAACCGTCAGCACACAGTAGTATGGCTAGAAATGCCCTGTTTTCTGTAATTAGTCAGTGATCCTATTCATAGTTCTTTAATATAGATTTAAAACACAGAATATTTGTTTATTACCATGCCTATGGGTAGTAATGCCGTTTTAATAACGTCTGAAATCTGCTTGCTTATTTACACTCGATCCAGTTCTCGGAGAAAAAGATGCTGCATAGAGGACTGCTCTGTAAATCTGGACATGTTTCTGCTCTTCCAAAATAGTGTCGTTTTTAACGAGTTATTTGTTTCAAAAAGCGGTATTAATTATTTGTAATAGAATGTTTTGCGCATTTAATTGAATGTACAAATGTATTTTGCCTACGTATTTAATCTTATGTACCTTACTGTTTTTTTGGTGTGTTTTTTATTTATTTATTTTTTACACTCTGATTAATCGTGGCTGTGTTTTGGATTTATTTTTCAGTTCTTCAGGTGCCAGTGTTGTGGCCATAGACAACAAAATCGAGCAAGCAATGGTAAGTGTGTGGGTTTCTTTTCTTGCTATACATAAAGAGGCCATGTTAGCGACAGAATAAGAGTGGATTTGACCAGTAAAGCGAATAGTAATGAGTGAGGACAGAGCTGCATCAGCATCCCTAACTGTCCAGTGAATTACATAATGACTAAATGGACATAGTGGTGCACAGCACAGGCAAACGCTTTGGCTTATGGCGCTTTTGCAGTGTCGCTTCAGCTCCCTTAATACTTCAATTCATTCCGTTATTGTGTTCGTTACAACAGATGTTAGAAATAGTGCAGCTCTAGTGTTTTGTTTTTTTTTTCCCTGCTCCTCTTCTCGTTTAGAGTTGCTACAGTTAGATCTTTGTAGCTTTCACCCTTTGTAATTATAACGCAAATAATAAACGAACAGTGGTATTTCACGTTACGAGTTGTTAATATTTTCACCGAATACTAATTTTCAATACCGAGGTCTCCAGAAACCTAAATAATACTCATGCCTGTGCTAGCGTTTTGAATGTGGAGTCATATTTCCTGCATGAAACTGTGATCAGGAGCAGTACTCGGCCTCACGCGAGCCTGTGCCTCGTTACTGTTGCTAGGCAAAGGACAAAGCTTTAACAGGCGGTTATAAATATCTCTGCCTCTGATTGGCTGAGCTCTGTGTGGGACGGCCATTTTGTTGTCTCAGTGACGCGGAGTGTAGCAAGAGCCTGTAGTGCTGAATGCAGGTATTCCCTAACCGAGCATATGCCCATTGCTTTCCTCAGCATTGCATCAGTTTGGCTCATGAATGCTGCTAGAAATGCACTTAATCATTAGTCCTGTCCACAATTCAGTTTTTTTGTTTTTTTTTTTACTTTCTTTATTTTTAAATAAATATTTCCAGTCATCAACATGAAGACTGATCATGACACAAATTAGCTGCATAACCGAAACCTTCATTAAATCCATGACCAGTACTGTAAATAATGCTGTGATAATTCAGGCTTATACAAATCTTACTTGATTCCCTTGTGTTGACCATGGGTTTTTAATCCTCACATTATGCTTAACTCTGAATGCTTGTATTTTCTGCTTCTATCTCAGCTTGTATATGCTGTGTATTCTTTGTTTTCAGGATCTAGTGAAGAGTCACTTGATGTATGCTGTTCGAGAGGAAGTGGAGGTGCTGAAAGAGCAGATCAAAGAACTGATAGAAAGAAACTCTCAGCTGGAACAGGAAAACAACCTGCTGAAGAATTTAGCCAGTCCGGAGCAGCTGGCACAGTTTCAGGCCCAGGTTCAGAGTGGCTCTCCACAATCATCCACGCAGGGAACACAGCAGTCAGCGATGACGGGGCAGCAGCTCCCTACACAGAACTCTGGACCCTCAGTGTAACATGTCAAGAGGAATGAGTGGTCAACTGAGCTAAGGCAAAATTCACTTATAGAACACGTATGCCTCTTTCACAAGAGGATTATGTCAAAGTTTGCACATATTTAAAGTCTAAGAACCTGACAAAGGCTACACTGCATTGCTGTACACACTGCTGACAGTCCAGTAGTTTGCTGACATGTTGGATATTGCCAAATTCCATGGATTGTGACTGTTGGGAGAAAGAAAATTCGAAGCGGACACAACTCAAATCACTGTGCCTGTGTCTAAAGGATTTTAAGCGATGTCATTTTTCAGTGGTAACTCTGGCTTTGTAATGGTGTTTCCATACCTCACTTTTGTAGTGGAAATGCTGATCAGTCTTTTTTTAAGACTCCAAAAAGCAAGCACTTTAATGATGACAAATGTGAAAATTCTTTGTTGAACAACTAATCAGTGCACCATCAACTATGTGGAAGGTGTACGAGATGGTGTCTCAGTTGTTTGCATTAGGGTCATCATTATACCTGGGTGAATGAAGGGAGTAAAGTTGCCTAGGAGGGAGGTATTGATTTTCAGTATTTAACATTGAATTCCTTATTCGATCTGTTGCGACATAAAAGCTGCTGTTTCACTGCAGTGACTCAAAAGAATCTGGGGAAAAAGATGTTGAGCTGAGAGAAAGGATGGAAGAATGAATGTGGGCTCCTGTATATCCTTGTATATTTAGTGTAAGTAATCTGTAAAATAGTGATATTGTGAGAAAAACTAAGAGACACTATTTAGGTTGTACAAACTAAAGACAGGGTTGTTGGTTTGCCTGAGATATTTGACTTTTTCTATGCTGTTATACAAGAACGGAGGTTTCAGTCTTAGGATATTTACAGGACAAAAGACAACTACTCAACTTCCTGGCTGTGTTAACACCTACTGTATACCTTGTTCACTTGAAGTTATTTGAAGTATATTGCACCCATGTGATTTGTTTCTGTTTTTGACAGTGAAGTACTCTGGAGATCAAACCTTCAACTTAGTTATTCTGAATATCATTAATAACTAATATGCATTATTGCTGCATTTTATATATAAGTTGTATGCTTACGTTGCGTGCATGTCTCTCAAAACCGGTGATAAGGTGTAAAATAGTTCAATTGCACTTCACAACTCTCAATAAAATGTTTAAGGAACCTTGGCTGAGAACATTGTTATTTTAAGTAGTTGTGTGTGTATGCATGCATGTATGTGAGAGAGACCAAGAAGAAAAGGTGCGGTAAACTACTGTGTCATCTAACTTAAGGATTAATAATCTGTTATCTCAAGGCTGCTTCACACAAAACCAGTTACTTCAGTATCTCTACAATTTACTTGTTTTGCCTGTTTTTGTTTTTTTGTCCCTTCTGCCCATCTTTTAGGTCAGGTGTCCTTGCAAGAACAGGAGCAAGATTGAAATAGCCCTGACATTTCAAACCACTTAGAATTTCTTTCTTACGAATCATCATGTATTGGGCTTCTAGTAAAGTAGATCTAAAACCTGACTGCAATCAGATAACCAAACTGGCACATCATTATTTCAAATGGACAATCCTTATAGTGACTGTGAGCTGTACAAAACAAAGAAGGGGATATACAGTGTTCTCATTATTGTGCTTATAATTCTATTATTTACTTTATAATTAAATGTTCTCTCTTCTTACCTTCTGCATGATGTCAGGCTTTGTATATTTCCAAAAGCTAAACCAGACATTTCCCAAATGTGTAGAATTTATTTTCAAAATCGTCATACACGACACTAATAGAATAAACAACATATACAAACAAAATGTGGCACAACATTAATGGTTACAAAAGCACACATTCTATTGCACAAATCGGACATGAGGGTGGCAAAGCCGGCCACAATGGTTCAGTAGAAAAGCACTTGTTCCTGTCATCCAGGTACACTGTAAACAAGTGAATGGCAATGTCATATACTGTGCACAGGACTTGGCTCCTTCACGTAGAGCTGACGATCAGTATTGCAGCCTCCAGTTTTCCTTACTACTGTGCCTAATAGGCGCAGATCTCATGGATGTGTAGAGGAGGTGCAGGATTCATATTCCCATTCGGATGCTCTGAATGATTTGAAAGATGGCTAAGAAGGAAAAAAACAGATTGTCAGAGGTTAGAGCCAGGAACATAGGGTTTTGAGATCTACAACTAAAGTACAGTATTTGTTTCTCCATCATATCCATATGGCATTGAAATTTGGATCAATACAGATGAGTGACAAATTAAAGGTAAAACCAGTGGCTCTGATATGCTGTGTGGGAAATTTTACTAGAAGGTTTGTGTCCGCTTGTCCCTTTAGATTTGCAAGGTCGTTGCAAATCAATACAAAATTATTCTGGCTTTTAATCTATGATGAAGCATTGATCTTTTTTTTTTCTTTCTTGTTTTTTTGTATTTCTACCATTTTCTCTGTAATTCAGTCTCCTGCCAATTCTCACCCACCAGCCAGCTCTCCCCTATCATACGACAGCTACCAACTTGGGAGGATGAAGGCTAACACTTGCTTCCTCCAAGAAGCAGGAAGCCAGCCAACCAAACCTTCGGCTCATGGTGTGTCACAAGGCAGCATAACACACACTCAGAGGAACTATTCACTATGTGCACTCTCATAGGTGCCCACAATTGGCTAGTGTCACTGTGACTGCTCCCTTGGATCCTGGCCACGGATGGTTATGGCATCGTTGGGATTCAAACTTGTGATCTCCTGGCTATAATCAACGTTTTTCTGTTGCATCACTTGGGTCTATTTCTATCCTGATAGGAGTCATCTCTGCCAGGATGCCAATAACCCATCCAAAGGGCACAAGGGGTCACTGAATGGTTTGATGGGGGGTGAAAATAATGTAAATCATATGCTATGGCCTTCACAGTCAACAGATCTCAACCCAACTGAACATCTATGGGAGATTTTGAGGTGATGGGTTAGATAGCACTCTCCAGCATCAAAACACCAACTCTGGGAATATATTTTGGAAAAACGGTGTTCATCCCTCTCAGACATTTCCAGAGAGCTGTGCCAAGGGACACTAAAGCTGTTTTGGCAGCTTGTGGTGGCCCAAAACTTCCTTAAGGCAGGTTGTTTTTTTTACTTTAATGTGTCACCCATTTTTATGTGGGTAAATAGAGTTTGACTTGAATGTTACCTGATCCACAAACAACAAATACGAAAAGTGCCAAAAGCCATGGTCCCACTGGATATTTCTCCTCTTGTGGTCGCTGCAAGATAATCAGAAAACAAGAAATTGCATTGCATTTACTTCAAAAAGTAGCACTAACAAGTACTAAGAATTATACAATTCCTGTGTTCATTACTGTCAGTTCAAAACAGCCATACATTTTGAAAATGTTATACTTCTGATGAGTTCACTGACACAGAAGACCAGTAAATAACACACATAGTTAGCCATTAAAGTTTAAATGATTGCACAATAATCCCAGTGGCTCAAGATGAGCCAACTAATTAAGACACTGTAACATCTTTGAAGCAGGGGTTGCAGTCTTATTCACAAAGGAACAGTGTGGCTGCACGCTTTCATACCACCAAAGCTGAATACTCCTGATTACATTCACATAATCAACTGATTGATGAGTTGATCATAACCAAATAGCACATGGCATGTCTTACATGCACAGCCTGGAGTCCAACTATCTTCACCTCTAAAATGTCTGTGGAACTGAGGCATTTTCACTGTATTGGTCCAGGGTACATTAGACATTGTCTATATAACATTACTATTCTCCATTATCTAACCATTTCCAGTAACTGGAAAGTGCCAGTATCTTACTTCATTAGTCAATTACCCAATTAAAATATTGTGTTTATAGTGAGATCACCAATAAGTGCTTTATACATCTTCAGTGGTAGGTTGTAGCAGGTGCTTCATACATCTTCAGTAACCACTTTATCAGGGGTGCAGTGTGTCTGGAGCCTATCCTAGGGTGCAAGGCAGGAATGTACCCTGGATGGGACACAAGTGGCACCATGCACACACACATTTCTTTTTCTTCTTTGGTCCCTAGCTGGCGACAGGACACGGTTGCCTCTGGAGCCGGTACACTGCTATGGCTGCTGCTGGATTTTGAACTTCATTCACGATGCCTATACGATCCATGGCAATAGCCTTGGCGTCATGGAGACCGAATTGCTTAGACCAGGGGTGTCCAATCTTATCCGGAAAGGGCTGGTGTGGGTGCAGGTTTTCATTCCAACCCAGCAGGAGATGCACCTGATTCCACCTGTTTAATCAGTTGATCTTGGCTTTCAATAGACTATGTGTGGCTTCTGCTTGGTTGGAATGAAAACCTGCACCCACACCGGCCCTTTCCGGATAAGATTGGACACCCCTGGCTTAGACCATGTCTTCTTTGGCGCAGATCTTTTCACCTTTCAGTCCACTGGTCGGTGCCACCAGAGAAGCTGATATGGTATTAGAGTGACGTTCATTTGGCAGATGTGCCTGAACCACCTCAGTCGTCTCAACTGAATTGTCTCTTCGATTGTAGGCTGGTTGTCGCATCTTATCCGGATGGTCTTGTTGTGAAGTCAATCACGAAGGGAGACACCCAAGATCTGCTACAGGCATCACATTTTGAAAAACCTCAAGTTTGTTTAGCTCTGGTTTGAGCAGAGTCCACGTTTCTGATGCTTACAAGAGAATTGGCAAGATCAGCATCAGAAATGGCGAATTTTGGTCTTAATGTAGACATTAGCCTTTTTCCATAGGCATCGCTTAAGCGAAGTGAACGCTGCTGTTGCCTGGCCAATTCTGCTGTGGACTCGTGATCCCAGATATTTGAATCTTTGCACTTGTTTGATTTGGACTCTGTTGAGGTGACTGGTGGCCTGTGAACCATCCGTTGTCAGGACTTTGGTTTTGTCCGGGTTGATATTCAGGCTGTATGGCTGGGCGATGTGAGCGATATCATAAAGGATATTGGTGGCCTCGGTGTTTATGAATATAGCACTGTCAACGGCGAACATCACACACACACACACATCTAGGGCAACATGGTCTAGCCAATCCATTTATTGCCATGTTTTTTGGGAATTGGGAGGAAACCCACATGAACATGAGAGAACATAAGAAACTCCACACAGACAGTAAATTGAGGATAGATTAGGATGGACAAGAACACAACACCGCAACAAGGAAAACTACTAATTTATAAGCAAAAAAAAGTACAGTATTTAGCACATACAGCAATAATAAATCACTCTGCTATTAATTTATAAACAGGACTAGCATAAAAATACCTGTGAGACAAAGGACTGTCTTGTTGTCCTTTGAACGTTCAACCTAAGAAGGGCAGTTTAAAGTTAAATAAGGATTACATGGATTGCATATGCATCTCATTTGATTTTTTTGACAACATGGGAGTCATATACTGTACATCTCAAAATTTAACTGCTTTTGGACATGACTTCAAACAAGATGGGACATGCAGTTCACGTGATATAGCAGTCGAGGTAAAGCCAATGACAACAAGGCAATTAAATGCTTTAGCAAATAAAGAAAGGTCTTAAGGGACAATCCTGCATTCTCAGCCCTGAATCATGATCTGGTTCCAGATGTGTAGGCCTATTGTACATATGGCCTTATTTATAGCCACATGTATGAGAGGGTGTGACCACTGGGCTTTATAGTAGTTGGTGAAACGCTTGTATATGTCACATCCGTTTATTTCATATTATAATCACACCTGAATATACTGAATGTAAAGGTTTGCACCAGTACAGTGTTGATGCTTAAATACCGTTAGTGGTTTTGTCAGAAACCCAGGCTCCTATTTTGGATGAGAAATATAATATATTAGCGTAGAATTTAATCTGACATCTGGATACATAATTAACCCAGGACTAATGAATAGCTTACATAGCTTTACAGGTAGGGAAGAACACGGTGTAGGTTACTCGGGAACCCATGTGTATCGTCGAAATGATTTCTATTATAATAGAAAGCTAACAGTAGTAAACAGTCACAACAGAAAATGATGGTACTGATAAGGAGGGTATTTTTTCTCCGCTGACGTGGCAAACGACTGACTAGAGATAACGACAAGAGGAAAAAAATATATATATTCTCCTTTAAAATCAAGACATCTTCGTAAGGGGGGAGGGGGTATGGTCGTTTAGAAAAGCTGCTTTTACAAATATTCGCCGTTAATTCTCATTTCCCGCAGGATAAAAACGTGTCTGTCTTACCAGGGTCTTCGCCACGTTGCCCCTCTGCGTGATGTTTTTGCTGTGCTTCTCGTTGGCCATTCGGATCCTCTGTTTGGCGACCATCTTCTTGTCACACGGGAAAATAAACGCCTCGCTGCTTTAAAATCAGGTTGTTTTGCTAATTATCCGTGGTGATGCTTAACCTCTTTTGCCTGCACCTGCTCCCTTAAAGCCTGAATATAACGGAGTGAAGGGCGCCTCCATCAAAATAACGGCTGAGGGAGAGAGCAGGACGCTGCTGATGTGCTCCTTCTTTTCTTGCATGGAGCTCCTGCTTATTAGCTATAGCTTCCTCCATAACATATAACGGCGTAGGATTCTGATATAACCTACTGTTTAACACGGTATGTGGTTTAGGACGTATCCATTCAGCTTTTATCCATCTGGGTGTTAGTTATGATGTGATGAAACAGGATAAATGGGTCAGTGAATGTCTTGTTTATGCCATCTCCTCATGGACCACTGAGCTAGTTAGTTAGTTAGTTAGCCTGGAATTAAGAACACAGTATAACTTTAATTTAGCATTACTCTTGGCATATAGTGGGGTGTCTGGGTGAGGTTCTCCTATATTGGGGTACTAATGTTAGACATTTATATTGCTCCCATTACAAAAATAAGTTATAATCTGCTTTTAAAAGAAAATTTTCCCATATTATGTAGACTGAATTTTTTTTTTGTATGGTATTTAAGTAAGAATACAGTATTTAATATTTGGATCGGATCAGATTCTGTTTAATGTTTTTTTTTTTTTTTAATCTGATTCTCCAACATGCTTTATTACATGAACATGTGTGATGTTTTGCACTCATTGGCAACAGAAGCTTGCAGAGAAGAGTCTTAGACAACTTATCAGATCAATAACCAATATCCAGAGCAATCCCTGCTGAATAGTCCAGGTCTGTGCAGTTAGCAGCTGCCAAACCATGAGCTGGAAGATGTTCTTTGCCAGCTAGAAAGTTATTTTCCAGCTTTCTTATTACTTGACTAAATTGATAAATACATGATTGTAATTTCTAATTGCCTTACTGTTGTGTTATTTTCTTAAAAACGATTTGTCTACAGTGTTGCATTAGCTGTGATTATTCAGAAACTGTTTCCTTTATATCAGTGCTTAGCAGCTGGCAAAGATGATCTACCAGCTCAGCCTGTGTTTGGCAGATGGTAGATGGTCAGATCCATCTGGATTTTTCATCAGAGATAATATTGATGCTTTATTTAAATTGGAAAATGTGGGATCAGTTCATTCCTACAAACAAACAATTCATGGTGTGCTGTAAGGGAGTGTGTACCAGTTTAATGTGATAGACCAGGCCAATCTGATAGCACTGCACACCAATGTATTTATTTATTTGTTTGTTTGTTTGTTTATTGTAAATTTGTATTCTGCTTAGTGAATTTTATTTGTCATTCCTCTCATCACAGACAGATGTAATGTTAGGAACAAAATATAGTTCCCCCAAAATCACGGTGCTACAATTAACATGAAAGAGTGACATGTAAGAGGATAAGTAACTACAATGACAAACAGTGCAATGACTATAAATACAACAAATACATAAAATAGACTATAAACTATACGGTAAAGTAAACTGCATACTATAAAATATATATACATATAAAATACATATATAAAATACACACAACCAATTCCATTGTGCAGTAGAGTTTTGGAAATGTAAATATAGGCAATTTAAAATGCAGTATTTCACCTTAAGCTTCAAGCTGCGGCTATAGGTATATACAATCCCTTCTGAAAGTACCAGAACAATAAAACCAATTCTGTTGTTTTCGCTATACATTGAAGACATTAGGGTTTGAGATCATAAGATGAACATGAGATGATAGATCAGAATCTCAGCTTTCATTTCCTTATATTTACATATAGATGTGTTAAACAACTTAGCACATGGCATCTTTTGTTGAACCCACCCATTCGTTTAAGTGATCAAAAATATTAGAAGATGCGACTGATCTGTGTTTCTTGCTGCCCAGATGTGCCCTGTTAAATTGACTGTTTAAATAATTAATAGCTCTGAATGTCTTCTCTTGGTTTGAGCCCTAGGTTTCATCAGTGAAGACTGAATTTGTTGTTAAAAAGGATAAACCAACATGAAGACCAGAGAGCTGTGTATGGGAGAAAAACCAGCAATTTTGAAGCTGAGAAAAGAGGGAAAATCCATCAGAGCCGTTGCACAAGCATTGGGCATATCCAATACATCAATTTAGAATGTCCTGAAAAAGAAAGAAACCACTGGTGTACTAACAACCAGACATGGAACAGGTCAGCCAAGGAAAACAATAGCAGTTGATGATGGAAATATTGTGAGAGCTGTGAAGAAAAACCCAAAAATAACAGTTAATGACATCCCCAACCTTCACAGAGCAGGGGTGAAGGTATCACAATCCAGAATTCGAAGAAGACTTCAAGTACAGAAATTAGAGGCCATACCACAAGATGTAAACTACTCATGCGCAGTAAGAATCAGAAGGTCAGATTGGAATTCTCCAATAAAGAAGAAATACAGAGATGAGCCACAAAAGTTCTGGAACCAAGATTAACCTCTGCTAAAGCGATAAAAGTGGATGAAGAATGAATCTGCTCATGATCCAAAACATGGAATGTTATGGACAAAAATAAGAGTCTAAGTCTATAATGGGCATATACTTCCAGTATAAGACTGGAAAAAGACCAGGTGATTTTTTTTCCTATTCTTCAGCTGTTCAGTTTGGGTGCTCCTGTGCCCATGATAGCCTCAAATTCCTGTTCTTGGCTGACAAGAGTGCAACCTAATATGGAAATCAGTTTCTGAAATACTCAAACCATATATATATATATATATATATATATATATATATATATATATATATATATATATATATATATATATATAAATATTGTTGTCTCACTGTTGCACGTCAGCAAAGTACAGTTCTCAGCAAAGTACAACTCAATCAGACACAAACAAGCTTGAGTGCATAAGTGTCCTTTAGCCAGTGTGACCTCCGCACAGGGTTCAAAAGCTCACAAACAGACGGGCATCCCTTTCCCACCTCTGCTCCCACTCCTCTCAGCCTCACAGCTGCACTCAGCACAGTAGCCCTCTGTCTCAGAGCCAAGCACAAGCAACAAAATAAGATAATTTTACCTTTTTGTAATTCTCAGCAATACTCTCTGTTAGGGAGCAACAAAACATAATAGTTCTGCTGAGAGCAGTTAATTTTCATTTCATTTAGTGTACTATCTTGCAACATGAACTAGTCACCTGACTGAGATTCTGCTCACTGTGAGCTAATGGCAAATTTTCATGGATATTTTAACAACATTGCTTTTGGGCCAGAAAGGTCAGACCTAGATTCAAATCTGTTTACTTCTACATGACTTCCCTAATTATGCTCTTAGTCTCTGTGAGGGAAGTCTGTGTCCTCAGCAAGAAATATGTGACACCTGCTAATTCAAGTGGGTAAACAAAAGGAATAAGGCTTTTTAAATTTACAGCTTGCCAAAACTGATAAAATATTATGAATAGATGGATGTGTGGAGTGCAGGTCAACATGCCATGATTTAAAATAAACATCTAAACAGTGCATGTTAAACAGTAAACGTGCATGAAGACCTAAATCAGATTTAAACATCAGTGCACCAAGCATATTGTTAAGATTCTTTATTATATCCTATTATATCCTAAACTGTTCAGAATGCATCATTAATTCAGGTTTACTGAGTTTACCAAGTGACAATAGAAATAGGGAAGAGTAATGTTCCAGCCATTGAAATTAAAACTGTTAAAACAGGTAAAGATATTACTATAAAAAATTCAAAGATCATAAAGAATAAGAGAACCAGTGATTGGATTATGATTGCAAACAAATGTGAAGTTTTCTGTTCTGCTGTAGGACATGATATGACAGCTTGTCATCCTCTTAAACTAGCAGTAATCACAGCAACAATGGGCATTTTTGAAGTTGAGAGCATACTGTGAGACATGTACCTCCCTCATCTTGCTAAATTAAGCACAAACTTACTTCCTGCTCAGCCTTCTGGGATTTGGACATGTAAAGCTCAGGCATATATTAGGTTGTGGGCTAAAGTGCTTCTGCTCATCTCTGGAGTATCTCTTCACTTCTCACATCTCTCCCACACTTCTTGCTCTCTGTAGCTGGTGTAGGAGCTTTGTAAGCCTGGCACTGTTTC
This sequence comes from Ictalurus furcatus, assembly GCF_023375685.1. Lineage (NCBI taxonomy): Eukaryota > Metazoa > Chordata > Actinopteri > Siluriformes > Ictaluridae > Ictalurus > Ictalurus furcatus. The sequence goes on along the minus strand of NC_071260.1, from coordinate 18,872,722 downwards.
ACTGAACGCTTTGTGGAGGGATAGTATAGACCTGTCCCTCTGGAACACATTGAACCTTAGAAGTCTGTCACAGCTCTGTTCCCAGCACCATTTGAGTCTTTGTGACCAGCTGTGCCATCTAGGGGGCTATTGTGTACCTGCTGTCTGGGAAATTATAGGTCTGAGAGGACTAAGAGAGTCGAATAACAGGTGGGTAGTCTGAGAGAGGAGTTGATTTCTTTGTGGAATACTGATTGGTGTGGATAAGATGTAAAGTTAGAAGTAAATAGGCATGTCTGCCTGTGCACATGCTTTGTTAACTAAATGTGCAACCACTCCTCCATTAAGTTCTACCTTTTGTAAGAATGTTAGGAGAATAGTGTGGCCCAAAAGTCAACTGAATTTAGTCAACTTTCATTTGACGCACTACAAAAGATACCAACACATGGAATTTTAATCACCCGATTCCAGTAAGAGAAAAGGGGGGGAAATGCCTGGTCAAGAATCCTTAGAGCCATATGTTTTTGTTGTTGTTGTTGTTGTTGTTGTTTTTAGTTATATTTGGTTAGAAGCAATACAGTTAATGTTTTAAAGTGTCATAAAGAACATTATCCTATAAGGCTTTCCATTATGTCTTGTGTCTATGTATGTATGGCTGGGCTAGCTCAGGACTTGTTGAGTAGATCACATTCAATTAACCACCATTTTACGTATGGCTTGATTTCCAATAAATGATATAATTGAAGGTCTTCTGGAAAGCTGAGATATATATACATATGTGAGAAAATCAACTTGTAAATCTTTTTTTTCCTTGCAGAGAGGACTATAAGATTTTACTATAAGGCATCACGTGTTATAACTCAAGTATTTGTTTGAAACTTGTTGCTGGTATCTGAGTCTATAATATACTGTGACCCATAGTTTCATTCGTAAATTAGGCATACAACAATGCATTTTTTTATATGACTATGTTGCCTCACTTGCTTTGGTACAGACAGCACACCTTGATGGATTTTTCATTGTCGCTGGAGATTTTAACCACGCGAATCTGAAATCACTGCTGCCAAAATTCCACCAGCATGTTGATTTTGCAACAGGTGGTACAAACACTTTGGACCTTGTTTACACCAACATTTATGGTGCTTACAAGGCTGCATCCCGCCCCCACCTCGGTGGCTCGTACCACATCTCTGTTATGTTAATCCCAGCATACAAACCACTTCTGAAACGTTCCAAACCGGTTCTGAAACAGGTGAGAACCTGGTCTGAGGGAGCCATCTCAGCACTTCAGGACAGTTTTGAGCACACAGGCTGGAATATGTTCAGAAAGGCTGCTACATACCCCAACAACACAGACTTGGAGGAATACATAGCATCAGTAGATGGCTACATCAGCAAGTGCATAGATGATGTAACATCTTTCAAGACCATCACCACACATGCAAACCAAAAACTTTGGATGACTGCTGAAGTGCACTTGCTGACCCAAGATTCTACCTTCAGGTCTGATGACAAGGCAGCCCTCCGCACAGCAAGGGCCAGTCTGTCCCGGGCTATCAGAGAGGCAAAGCGCAACTACACAGAAAGACTCCACAGTCACTCCACAAATACCAAGGATGCAAGGAATATGTGGCAAAGCATTCAGGACATCACAGACTACAAAGCCGCACCACCTGTCTGTAATGATGATGCCTCGCTCCCAGATGCCCTGAACAATTTCTATGCATGGTCCAAAGCACAGAACAACATGCCAGTGAGGAAGATCACCCCAACTCCCACTGACCATGTACTTCGTCTGTCTGCAGTAGACATCAGGAAAACTCTGTCCTGAGTCCACCCACGGAAATCTGCAGGTCGTGACAACATACCAGGCCGGGTCCTCAGGGAATGTGCTGATCAGCTTGCAGATGTCCTCACAGACATCTTCAACATTTCCCTGAGTCAAGTAGTTGTCCCTGTGTGCTTCAAGACAACCACCATCATCCCTGTGCCAAAGAAATCATTTGTGTCCTGCCTGATTGACTACCAGCCTGTTGAACTCACACCTATCATCATGAAGTGCTTCGAGTGGCTAGTCATGAAACACATAAAGAGCAGTCTTCCCACCACACTGGACCCATTTCAGTATGCATACCATCTCAAGCGCTCAACAGAGGATGCCATATCTGCTACCATCCATCTGTCTCTGACCCATCTAGATAAAAAGGACAATTTCATAAGGATTCTGGACTTTCTGACCAGAAGACCCTAGTCCTTCAGGATCCGCAACTCCACCTCCAGCACCTCCACATTGAACACAGGTGTCCCCAGGGCTGTGTGCTCAGTCCACTGCTGTTTACCCTGCTGACTCATGACTGTGCTGCCAAGTTTAATTCTAATCACATCATCAACTTTGCTGATGATATTACAGTTGTGGGCCTAATCAGTAACAGTAATGAGTCAGCCTACAGGGAGGAGGTGAACCAGCTCACAGAATGGTGTAGAGACAACAATCAATCTCTTAATGTTGATAAAACTAAAGAGATGATTGTCATCTTCAGGAGAACCCAAGTAGATCACTCGCCACTGCACATCAATGAAACAACTGTGGAGAGAGTCAAAAGCTCCAAGTTTCTTGGAGTGCATATGACTGAGGACCTCTCCTGGACTCTCAACACCACCTATCTACTCAAGAAGGCCCAGAAGCATGCCTACTTCCTGTGGAGGCTGAAGAGAGCCAAACTTCACCCTCCCATCCTCACCTCCTTCTACAGAGGGATGATAGAGAGCATCCTGACCAGCTGTCTCACTATGTGGTACGGGAACTGCACAGCCTCTGACCGCAAGGCCCTACAGCGAATTGTGAAGACAGCTGAAAAGATCATCGGGTCTCTCTACCCACCATCGACACCTCCTTCAACAACCGCTGTATCTGCAGAGCCACCAGTGTTGCGGATGACCCCACAAACCCTTGTCATGGACTATTCACCCTCCTGCCATCTGGCAGAAGGTACATGAGCAGTTTCTGCAACAGTTTCAGACCCAGTCAGATTACTCAACACCCTGCTACCTCCGAACGCTCACCTGGGCTAGTCAAACACCTAACCCAGTAAGACTCAGCAACCCATTTACCCAGGTACTACTGCACACTGCACTTTACAAAGCTGCATCAGTCACTTTGTATTATGGAACTCGTTTTTGCTGCCAGTATTGCTGTTATACTTGTGCTGCTACATTACACAATAGCCTACAGTTACAGTCCATGTTCTGTGTATCTATTGTCCTGTGTATTTATTGTTCTGTGTATTTATTGTTTTGCACTCATCTCACGTTTGTGTATTTCCACTTTATGTAGTCTTCCATACTGTTCCATATTGCACCATGGACCTGAAGAAACGTCATTTCGTTCCAATGTATACAAGCTGTGTAGAGGAATGACAATAAAAACCCACTTGACTTGACACTTGACTTGTATGTAGTATAATCCATCAAGCTAACATAGCTAGCTAATGTTTATAATGAAAATTAGATAGCTAAACATTAAATAATACTGAACAGTGCATGCACAAGATAGCGTGGGTTACTTTAGTAACTAAAAAAAAAAATTATGTTTTGCTTCTGAAATGTCTTCCTACAGCTCAGCTCAGCTTTTTAATGTTGCATTTTGTTCAAAGGCATCTAATTTTACAACATGGTGACAAAGGCAAAATGAACTAATATGTATATCTATAGTTTTAAAGAGCCTGCTTTAATGAGACAGCTGAGACAGGCTGCATGATATTTTAAATGTAGTTGTGCTTTAAGACTCAGTAATGTAAGATAGCCACACAGATCTATTTAATGTAAAATATTTTACTAGTTTACTAAAGGGTACTAAAGGGTAGGGTATGTCTTATTGCATCATAAAAGCTTGTCTGTTTTTTTAGCTTCTTGTTTTGCAGCAGTCATGGTGCTGTATAGTTTTATCTCAGGTATGCTTTGCAGCCTCCAGACATTTTGCGTCCCCTTAATCCCACAAGGCCAGACAGAGCTGACAGAACTGTATACTGGAGGAGGAAAACACAGCACGTGTGAATGAAGACACATGTTTCTCGGATTCCACAGCATGACTGTGGGGTATATGCTAGTGTGAGCAAGAGAAAATGAATATAGTCCTTTGAGCCATGTGGTAGGAATAAATTAGTCCCCAAGCTTGAGCTGAGCATGAGATCTCTGCAGGAACCTTTGCATGTATGTGGTGCTATATTTGTGGAAGTGCCACTTTTCAGTTGTAGAGTTAGTTCCAGACTTGACACCGCTTGAGTTACTGGATTGTCTGATAAACATCTGTCTTTGGCAAAGTACTCTGATGTATTGAGTCAGAAGACAACCTCTTAGAAGAGTCTCCTTAAATGAATGTTTATGATAAAACACTGTTCTTTTATGAGTTTGGGTTTATCAGAGACAAATAGCTCTCTTTCAATAAACCAATAGCTTTTTTGTTTTTGTTTTTGTGGGGCAGTGGTTACTGATCAGAAGGTGTTCAAGCCCCAGCACTGCCAAGCTACCACTGTTGGGCCTGGTAAGGCCTTTAACCCTCAATTGCTCAGTTGTATAAATAAGATAACTGTAAGTCGTTCTGGATAAGGGTGTCTTCCAAATACCATAAATGTAATTTAATCTCAGAAATGTGATGATATTGATCTTAAAACCCAGGAGATAGACCATCAGATCATGTTCTAATAATATCTCCACATACAGCATGTATCAGTGGCTTGGAAGTGGGATGTAGGTGCCATTTGACAAACTTTACAGGATAGGCTAAACTAATCTTGGCCTTACTTAGACCTGGCTGTATTAATCTTTTGAGTTTGGATATCTTATTTAAAATGGATTTTCACCCAAAGTGTTACTTACATGTCTTTCATTCCAAACCCTGTTCAATTAGGACAATTATTTCACACAATCATACATAGGTCTATTATAGAATAGTTGTCGGTACTTGTGTATTTGCTATCATAGGCAGGCGGCTCTGATTCGCTGTTCCACCTAGAGAGTGTAATTGTGTGGTTTCACGCACAGCCAAGTGCTCAGTCATTGCCACAGACGACTATATTCATGACAGGAGACACTTGAAGGCATGAAAAAAGAGCCACATGTCACTCAAAGGTTTTGCATTATTGATTGACTCTTGTGTTTGTGGATTGAAGGAACAGAGCAGAGTTCACACGCTAGTATGCAGTCACACCCTTCTTGGGAACTAGCTGGATCGGTATAATATAGAACTGCACCAATAATAATAAAAAAAACTTTGACATCCAATGTGATGTCTGCCAACTTTTTTCAAAACCAACAAGTTGTGGTACTTGTTATTAAATATGTGCTTTAATATACTACAGCACGAGAAACGAGAAGGTCTGTTAGTGGATTTGGTCTGGGCATGCAAAGCAAGTCTGAACATAAAGCTGAACTGCAATTAGTATTTAAAAGCAAAAAAAATCCAGGCACTCACAGTATGTAGTCCAGAGATGTTTTTGGGTTAGAACTTAACCCTATAGCAACCACACAACACACAGTGTACTGTATAGGAGTGTTTCCCTGAGCACTGGGTGGAGGAGTTTCACCTTTAACTGAAGTTATTTGTAATGATGGAAATTCGGATTCCAGACACAGTCACGCCGTGAGTAATTGAGTGAAGTTGTTTTGATAGGTGTCATTAGTATAGGGAGCAAATGAACTAACAGGAGGTTTTGTTTTGAGAGAATATGCCAGGCTGTGGTATGCTCATCACAGGGATGGATGTAGCAGAGAGAAACAGAGGCAGAGCTGCATCAGTGTACTGATTTTCCATGTTACTCAGCTGCAGTTGCTTCACTACTAGGTTTTTGGCAAGCTAGTGACTAGCAATTTTCTTCATTCTACTTCATCCCACAAAACCCACTGAGCACAGCAATAATAATCAGTGAGAGGGCACACTGAATTCATGAGAATTATGTATTCTGAACAGTTATGTACTGAGGCATCGATGTGCATTTAGATTCTAAAATGGAATTTTTTTTTTTTGTCTTATACTTATGTAAACATGTATTCACTCATTCATCTTCAGTAACTGCTTATGTTGGTCATATTCACTGTGGTTATCCTATCCCAGCCACAAGGTGGGAATACACCCTGAATTGAATGTGTGTGTGCACTCATTCCTACCTAGGGGCAATTTAGCATAGCCATTCCACCCACACGCATGCTTTTGAGAGGTGGGAGGAAACTGGTGAACCCAAAGGAAACCCATCTTAACAGAAGGAGAACATGCACAGAGACACACATGCAGTAACAAGAGCTCAGGATCAAATCAGGAGCCCTGGAGTTGTGAAGTGGCAATGCTATCCACTTCACCACCATGCTGACAATAAACAGGTATTGTATTTGTCATTATAAATGTAAAATTATCAAAGAAAATATATGACACTGTGGTGTAATTAATTGAAATTAATTAATTGTGATAATTGAAATTATCTACAATTAAATGCTATTATTTATCATGATAGGAAGATCTGAATTTAGATCTCTTACCTTTAAAAAAGAAGGCACAAGTAACAGAAGCCTCATAAAAATGTCAGGTTATTTTTGCACTATGATCCAGTCACAGCAATACAGGTTGTTTTGACTCTATATGTTGACATTGCTTTTCACCAGACGCTGTATATTTTTTCACCAGACCATGCAATTGGACCAAAGGGTGTGGTAGGTGATGTTACAATAGTATGTTTCATGGCAAAACATAAACATTTGCATACTTGGGTTCTCCCCAGGGAGGTGTACCACAATCAAGGGACATTTGTCCCTCTTATTTGGATAAACAGCTGAGAAAATTGCTTCCTTTCAGTGTCCCAGCATCCGTTAATGCTTTTCAAAGGAAGGCTTGGTGTTTCTCACAGTGCCAAGATCAACACAAAACATGCAAGTCAGGTTTCCACTGACTCCAAAGACGTGTTAGAAGGCCAGAACTAGGCCACATAAAATGGCAGATGTGTGAGCTGGGGCGCTAACCTGTCTGAATGAGCCAATGTCCATCTACTGATGCTGCCAGTCTTAGTGCCTTACTGTTGACCAGGCCACAGAAACTAGTACACTTTATGACATACCAAACACATACTGAGGTCCCTGCCAACTTCATGAAAACGAAGAGAGGAAAAAGCAGTGCAGCGTCCTACTTATCTAACTTAACACCATCTAAGCCCATCTCCTACGGCTACTGTGAATCATATTTATGCACCACATTTATTCTTTTTTTTTTTTCTAGGCAATTGGATATAGAAGCACTAACATCTTTTCAATCCAGCAAAAAAAAAAGGCAAGAGAGAAAAGTGAGTAGGATATCCCACTGAACTCAGTTCTGTATTCCTGTCTCCTATACTACCTGGGGAAAGAAATGTTCCTTAATGAGAAGAGGACCTTAATGATGTACAGGACCAGTCCGTGAAGCTTCAACTGAAAGTTTAACACCATGAGCCGTATTTCCAGGAAAAGGTATCTGATCCCTGTGACATCATCTGCAGAGCAGGGATTGTGTTCATCCACAGGTGCATAGCTGACATAGTTAGTCATAGTCTCCATGAACAAACTCCTTTGTGGGTGGGTGAGGGGGAATAATGGGACCCAGTGGGGATGAAAGAATTGTGGTGAGCTATAAAGATAAACAACACATTATAAATAGACACTGCAGGCTGTGCCAGCAGATACAAGCTGCAATGGTAGTGAGATAACACCCATGCAGTTTCTTGTTTATCTACTTTGGGTTTTGTGTATTGAGGACGACTTGGTTGATGGCAGAGTTTGCATTTGAGAACTGAGACTGCTTTGGGTGTCCCACAGTATAAATCTATAAATCTTTGTCTCACTAATTCTTGTCTCAGTAAGTCACACTTTGATGTACTTTACTAGATGCTGCTTGATGCTGCATCTGTGTCCCTTCTGTCTCTATTCTACATCTGCCCGATGATGTAATGTATGAATAGGACATTCCCCATCTGGGTGTGAGTGAAATGTCACTCACATATGGACAAGGTGGCAGGTAGGATTCACAGCAGCACGTGAGAGCTGTCATCCACACTGACAGCAACCTACAGCTCATAACCTCTCTGGCTCAGCACAGGAATGCAGAGAACGTCTATTTTACTTTATAGCTGGCAAGTACACTCCAGACAATCAACACTCCTTTAAGGAGTCTTGGCTTACATTGAGCTGGGGGGAGAGAGATTCTCCTCAGTGCTCTCAGAGACTGACAAAAGTACGCTTTCCATTCGAAATACCAAGCAGAAGAGATTCACAACATTTCAACTGTATTTCAACTCTCAGTCAAGCTTGTATTCCTTTATAATATTTACCTCAGACATATGTAGAGTTTAACCACAAATAGCCACATATTCCTGCAAGCATGTACCATGTAGTGACATCCATGTGGAGATGCAACTGAGAGATTTGCAAAACAGAGAGCAGTGACACCTGAGTCAGGCTGGCATAAGAGGAGAATACAAGGCCAACAGATTAGGTTTGTTTTGCTTCTAGCCTGCTCCGTCACACCCTTTACTGTTCTCCTATGTGTCATCTGATGCTGTTACTGATCTGATGGAGTAATGAATGCTTTGGCGTGGGAAGTTACAATGTTTCAATCACCACAATTTCATCTTTGCAATATTCCTGCTGACAGTGACCTAGCACAAATATCACAAATCCCATGTAACAGTAAAAGTGAACCAATCTGTATGAGGGAAAACAGGTAAACCCAGGAACAGCTGGACTACCTAGGAGCTTTCTAGAAGGTGATGTAAAGCTATAGCCCGTAGGTTGGATCAGTTACCGTGATCTTTTAGCTAATGAATAAAGGTAGAGTGAATATTCCTGGTACTGCATGATACTCCAGCATGCAGGGCTTCCCTCACCCCTCTTCTGGGAACAACATTCTGAGAATCCTAAATATGTTTACTACATCGAAAACAGTAGTTACGGCTCATTATCACTAGTCTTTAAGCCATAATAATGGACTGTAATAGGATTTTATATTCAATCATTTACCTCACAGTTCACAATTAACCACACAGTAAATTAAGTTATGACTTATGTACCTACACTTCCAAAGATGCAAATATATTTTACTGCAGATGTATCTCAAAACATATTAAAATACAGTTTGTGAGTGAAAGTTAAAATATCTTGAATACAGTTGATTTTTATCTATTTATTTATCTATCTGATCTTTCTAAAACAAATATAAGATTTCTAAGCCTATTTCTAAACATTTTTTGCAGTCTTGAAATTGTTTCTTTTTGCAAATAATTGTTCTTCTTTCTAGAAATAAATGCTCCATCTGCCAATAAAACAAGACAATTTCAAGCTTGCCATATGAAGGAAATGTCTTGAAATTAGATTAGTAATCTTATATTTGCTTTCTCCTAATTTTATAATGAGAAATATTAGTTAAATTCAATTGTATTCAAGATATTTTCACATGCTAATATATAGTTTTGTAGTGTTCGGTTCACAGTGCTATCTGTCTGTGAGAGTATCATTGAGGACAGGATTTCTATTTCTGATAACACAGTAATGTAACACATTATATGTTAAATTTATATCATTTGATTAGTTACTGATGTCAATAAAATTGTTACTTGCATTACAAATTCATTGTTAAGAAAACAATATTAAGTAAAAATGCATTTTTAAAATAAATCACGTTTTGTGTGGCTGCCAGGGGCGTAACCTTTTTGTAGTTTGTCACTACGTAACTGAACGTCAGTAAAAGATGACGGCGGTGTTGTACTTTTATATCTTCAGTGAACAGAGGTGAGACCAATCAGACAGGGTTTACAGGAAAATACATGGAAACACTCATGTCTTATCGGCTGACATCTCAATTCTGCCAAACACTAGCTCACAGTCAGTGTGAGGAAAAAATGGATAGACGCTGATTTATTTATATTTTTTTAAACCAGTAAAGGGGTTGAAACGGAAACAGTAACATCCTCTGACACTGAGCAGGAAAAAAAGGCGTGTAAATGTCTATATGAGTTCCAGTTTACATGAACAGGATATGAGCAGAGCATAAGGAAAGATAATGTACTTTGCATGGCACTGTAGCAGCTAAACCCATAGCTTAGTTGTGCCTCCCCTTGGCTAGCGACACTAAACTAGTTAGAAAGCCTAGTTAGAAAAGTTTTATATTTTATTGGTCTGGTAGTCCTACAAACAGTGACAACACCCGAGGTTTTATGATAAATCCAACTTTTTCTGATCATGTCATACATTAACGCACACTAAAATTACTGAAGGAACTATGAGTTTCACTTTATAGTGTATTTTTGTAGGTTTGAAAGTAACATGAAAGTAAAATAATTAGTAATCTGATTACTTTTTACATGCAGTAACCAGTAATGTAATCAGATTACAATTTTAAAGTAGTAATAAGTAATCTTTTTTTGAGTAACTTTCCCAACACTGTTTACAACTGAGACTGCTCTATTTGGAGAGACAACACCAGGCTTATTACTGAGCTTAGTAATGAAGTCCCAGCTGTGCAGACACGGCTGTTTTGTTTACAGACACAAAATAGCTTTGTTGAAGCTATTGTGAGGAATTGTGGTGGAGTGTATCAGGGTAACAGAAACCTGAACCAGCTTGAAGTATCACCAACCACTTTTATCACCTTTTTCATCACTTTTTCATCGCCAACCACTTTTAAGGTTTGGTGATGACTGAAACCCCCCACAAATGTGTTGTTATATCATGTATTAGACTTCTTAAAGAATTTCAGCAGCCAATTGTAAACCATACTCTGATATTGTATCACACCAGAATATCATTGTAAATCTTTGAGAGCACAGGTCTATATTTTGGACTTCACTCAAGATCACAAGTTTCTTTTTAGGCCTTTGTTTTTATATTGTTTTATATATATATATATAAAATCTGGTGTTGTCACATGGGCTCATCCTCAAATGTGGTATGAAGAGAAGAGAAGTGTGTCCTGAGGGTAATCTATCACAGAGACAAATTCCTGCACAGCTAAACCAAATCGGCTGTTTAAACAGACACACACACACACACACACACACACACACACACACACACACACACACACACACACACACACACACACACACACACACACAAAACAGAGCACACACCCTGTATTTACATGTGTGTGCATTCTGCACGTGAACAAAAATATTTGAAGTGGATATGCCACTGACTGTGATGCTGGGAGGGATGACTTCTCAGCATTGCTTTCAATGGCCTGGTTTGGAATGCAGAGTGAAAACCAGTGAGAAAAAACAGATCTTAATCGTTCCCTCCGGGAGTCCATGCTGGAATATGGGTCAGGCTGCCATGCTAACAAAAAAAAGTCCTTCTCCTCATAACCATCACCAGGGCAACATAAATACTGTTATATTTATTTAAAAATAAGCCTAAAATTTTATGAAGAAATTAACTATTCTTTCTGCTTAGTAGTTTGTCTCTTTCACTTCAACTAGCAGTTGATTTGTGTATATAGTGAATAATTAAGGTATTGCACTGCAACACATAATATGACTAGATCTATAGTCTAAATTGGTTCAGTAAGAGGGGGAAATCCTGTCCATACTGATAAAAACGATATCGAAAAAACGATAAAGGCACTGATGTTTGTTTACTGAAGTGGTGTGCAGGAAGTGTTCATCTGTAATTATTTGTTGGCAATGTAATGTTGTCTTGTATTTTTTTCTTTTCATTTTACTGTATAGAGTAGGCAAAACTGTTCGTTATCCCGAATAGTGGAAGGGAAAGGTGGAGGGTAGGAGGGGAGCGTGGGGCTTCCAACATAAATTTTGCCTAGGGCCTCCAAATGTCTAGAACCGGCCCTTTATGTAAGCTAACTAGCTAAAGTTTAATATTTGACAACTGTTTTACGACAGAAAAGTTAAACGACCGACAGTAATATCCAGGGATGCAAACATTTACCTGATTCATGTAATGTAATGTGTTATAGTCAATGTGATGAGACGAGAAAAATTAACTGAGCGATTTTCAGTATATCAGGCAGAAGATGTACAATGATTGTGTGCATATTGTGACTGAATATAATGAACATGGTTACCTGGCTTTACTGGTAGCCTTTCAGTAAATTCACTTATCTAAAAAAACTGATTCATAAAACTCATCAAACATAAAACGTATTTTTGTATTGTAATACACACTGACCTTACTGTAGTTATTGTGGTCCTAAATATAAAGGGCTTGCACTGTATATATAAATAATGTATATATAAATATTTGGGCCTTTATTACATACAGAACTAAAAAGGACCACTACATTTGTGACCCCACCCCCACCAAATGGTTTGGTCCCCCCAGGTGTGGTTGCAGCCTTACCCAGCACTAGTCAACCTGCAAAGTGTGAAGAAAAACTCTCTACTTGTTAACACTCATTAGTTCTGTAGGCTTGCATTAGGGCAGGAGTGAGAGCGAGCCAGCACTGAGACTTGACAAACAAACGACCTATTCAGCTCCGTAGCAGGGATCACCTGCACCACACTGGCACTTCCTGCCTGTGCTCCAAGTCGGAGGAGAAAGCTGCATCCAAAACAGCTGGCTGCTGTTGCCTGCCCTGCCTACTTCCTGTTAGAATGCAAAGAACCTGTTAAAACAGTCTTCAGAGACCGAGTCATTTGAAGTGAAAATATTTTTTTAATCAACCATGTATTTGTGCATTTATATGCAATGCTTATATATAGGTTTAACTTTCAAGCCTTATTACAGGTTAGATAGACACCCAGTTACAGTACACTTGTCTACTTTATCATTAATTGTCTATATGTATACACACACACACACACACACACACACACACACACACACACTATATATATATATATATATATATATATATATATATACATATATATATATATATATATATATATATATATATATATATATATAGTGCTGTTAATCTTAATCGATTCAACATTTTATCCAGTTAATCACAGTCATGGGCTGTGATTAATCACGATTAATCGCAAATTTAAAATACCAAGATTTCCTTGTAGGATGCAGTGTTGAAATAAATAAATGCATGACAAACTGGTTTAAATGAAACAGATTCTTCAGTTTTATTATCTTAACCATTAACATTTATTTAACAGTGTTCAATAACAATCTCTTAATTTGTTGAGGCATCCATATGAACTGCAGACATTTTTAGCAGAAACCAACAACTGTTACAAAGTAATGTCTGCTACAAAGTCACAAATAGCTTACCTGTAAATTTTTTGTATAGTAACATCAACTCAAATGAATGCAATAATAAGTAGTCCTATTTTAGAAATGGAATGCCACAATGTCTGTGAAGAGACAGAGTGAACAGTCTCTACATTCTTGGTTAAAGATAATTACTTCAGTCAGTGTGCATCTGTGCAACATACCTCCTGTCAACCAATCATACAGTCTACTCTAATCTGACCTCTTCTTCTTCTTCTGTGGCCTGCCAAAGAGAACAGTCTCTCACCTGACAGTGTTGAGGCAGGTGTAGCCAAGTACCTTTTTGCAATATGGGCCAGTTTTTACCATATGAACCTGCTTGTGACAACCACCACTGTAGTGGACATATTTCTCTGCTGACACAGGGCTCTGCCTTGTACCTCTCTAGAGATTTATCTGTGGACAGTACCTCTTCATCAGACTCTGACCATCTTCTTCTTTGGTGGCTCTGGCTCCACTTTTTCTCCAGAGTTCTGTGGTGCAGGTTTATTGCTTTGAGACAATATCTATTGTAAAAAGCGCTATACAAATAAATTGAAAAAGTTCTCTATCCTTCATCATCTCACTCAGCTTTTGCCACACCTTTCCCCTCTCTGCTCTGGTCAAGCACCTAAGGTCCTTGAACCTAGGATCTAGAGCAGTTGCTACCTTTAACCACCACAGGTTTGAGTTCTCCTTTCACCCATTGAGGTCCTTTGTGAATGCTGCCTTGAAGCGTGCTATGTAGGCAGGGTCAACATCAGAGACCTCTACTGTACACAGGAGATGACATAGTGCAGGTAGCACCATGGAGCAGGATACATACTTTCCACCACCTAGGAGCTCAGTGATGTACCTACAGTGCAAACACAGCACCAGACAATTGACTTAATGACTACAGTTTTCATTCAGATGGCATCTATTTAGGGTATAGGCCTTAAATTATGTCTAGATGACTTACAAATGACTTATTTTTATCAGTAAAATTGGAGAAGACAGAGAAATTAGATTACCTGCAGGGCTCCAACAACGTTTCCAACTTTGCCAGTCTGTCATATTCAGCTGAGGTTACCATGGCTAAGTTGTGCTTCTGCTGTGCCAGCATTGCTTTCAGTGGATCTTTGTTGTGTTGAATCTGACTTATCATTTCAGGAGTTGAATTCCAGTGCATCAGTACATCATGGATGAGGGACTACTCTATTAGTCCACGAGAGGCTTGCTGAGCTTTCAGCTCTGCTGTGTTTGTGGGACTGTGTCTGAAGTGTCCGACTATTTTACAGCACTTGGCTAAAACGCTGTCAAATATGTTGTCCCGTAGAGCCACGGTGATCACCCTTTGAATCATGTGTGCCACACACGGCACATGCTCAAATGGTAGACTCCTTGCAGCAGCAATCATATTGCAAGTCTGTCTGTTCCTATAATTGTGACCTTGCCTGTTATCTCCCACTCATTTGCAACTTTGAGAAACTGGCTAGCGCATGTGTTGGCAAAATGCCTTTCTTCTGTTTTTAACATGCCTAAAGTGAATGAGTGCAGATGCCAATTGTCATCGATTATGTGTGCTGTTACACCAAGGTAGTTATGGTTACTTACTGATGTCCAGTGGTCTCCAGTAAGTGCAATAAAAGTAACTTCTGCCAACTGCCTCACTTTCATAGCTTTTTCATTGTCATACAGTTCATGTATTCTCATAACAATAGTTCCCCTCGACGGTAGCTTGTATGATGGGTCCTCTGGAGCGATCTAAATGTTGTCTTGAACCCCCCTTCCTGAACTATGTTGATGGGCCTGCAGTCTGTGGCGATCCATATAGCAATTGCACTAGTTAATTTTTCTGTTGTTGTTTTGTTGATAAGCTTGCCCTGGGTGCACTCCGCCAGTGTCGTTTGATGAGCATGGCTTGTCTCAGCACTAGCATCAACGACCCCAAACACACTTCCAAGATGACCACTGCTTTGCTAACGAAGCTGAGGGTGAAAATGATGGACTGGCCAAGCATGTCTCCAGACCTAAACCCTATTGAGCATCTGTGGGGCATCCTCAAACGGATGGTGGAGTCGACATCCGTGATGGGGGGTATACTTTCTTTTTCCCTTGACTGTATATAGAAATAGACAGTAGTACATTCATCTGAAGTAAATGTAAATGTACTGACAAAAGTTAAACTGTAACTTAACTGTACTTTGTAATCTTTCTAAGCCTGAAGAAAAAATGGATATCCTTTTTTTATTTCCATGGCATTAGATGTCTGAATGACACATTTAATGCAGCATTAGCCAAATGGCCTGAGATGTGCCAATCAGAAAGTTGGAGCTACATACTGTTTCGGCTAGGACAGTTTCATAAGAGTTTCAGAATAATGATCCCTGTCACAGTCTTCCTTCTAGCAGGCTGACTCAAGCATATAATCCTGGTCTTATATGACTAGAAAAAAAGCCTGAAGTCCATTAGCAGCGTCATTAAAGTGATCAGAGCTCAATAAAAACAGTCAAAGGCAGTTTGATGATAGTTTGTTTTCCACTGAGAGCATAAACATATTTATCACTATACCAGCTGATACCATTAAAGCTAGTAAAATGAGGTCATTTCTTCTGGAGGAGAGCATGCAGAAGAGAAAAGTGGCACCTGATTCATTTTGCCTCTCTTCCATGAGCCTGTGGGCAGCACAGAGCGGCCAGACAGAACCTGCTGACACGCCTCAGCCTCCCAGGATGAAGCCGACACTCAGCACACTTTACATGATTGCTTTCCCCAGGAACACAGCCAAATGGTCAAAGGGTTCATGGCCTTTATTCTTGAATATATTTGGCCTAAGGTATAATGGCTTAAGTTTTACACAATGTAGCTACAAAAAAAACTACAACTCCTTAAAATAAAATAAAATAAAATAATAATATATATATAACTATATATTATATATAAATATATATAATATATATAATTATAAATATATATTATATCTGTACCTCTTTTTTTTTAAATAACTTTACAGTATATATATATATATATATATACTGTAAAGTTTTTTTTTTTTTAAAAAGAGGTACATATATAATATATATTTACATATTCTATGTATATATTTAGACAAAGTGTATAGCAATAAAAAAAATAATAGAAAAAACATTTCCATGTGGATATAATAGGGAATAGTGTTGAAAGTTTTGTACAAATCCCATTTTCTAAATTCCTACTAAAGTAAGTCAGTTTCAATATGTATAAATCATGGAGGAAGATACTCACATTTGTCATTTGACATAAAACACCTGTGGATGATCTACCTTTAAATTGTTGAAACAACAAAAAGTTACATCAGTGTCAGCTTTGATTTTGCCTCTTAGACTGTTCAAATAGTAGATGAGCTGTCATGGAAGTACTTATTTCCTCACTAACTAGCCTCTGCATAGTTATATGTGTGTGTATATATATACATATATACACACACACACACACACACACACACACACACAGTTATATAAAGTATCAAAAATGACCATGACATAATTTAAGTTTAAAATTTGAATTTGTCTGCAAGCTTAGAAATTGTAGTAAATAAAGAACTATGATTTCTGTGGCTACATTACTCTAACCTGACTTATTTCAGCTCTTAAGTCTACGCTGGAAAGAGTGCAGATAAAAGGGAGCTGATTAACAGTGGTGTGCCAAGATTTTTTTTTTTTTCTGTCACTGCATAAAATTTCTTTATATCAGCTAGTCTCTGCAGATGGAAAGCTGCAGGGAAAACTGCTGCATCAGCTTCAGTGCAAATGATTCACTCTGCAGCACCAGTGATCCAGTCTGTACTGCAGAGAAGCCCTGCAGCTTCTGGATAAGCTCAGGCACTCGAGTGCTGAGTACTGACTCTCTACTGGGGATCTAGGACCCTACACTAATAATCTTGGTCATCGATGAGCTAGGATTCTCCCAGGCAATGGAAAGTCAACCTGGTCCTTCACTCTGTCCAAAGCACTATCAAACTTGTCAGTCTATCTGAGTGGAAAATGAGACACTGAGGTGGTAATGGTTTCATTTCTCAGTCTCATTATCTTACTTTTAAGGTGCAGTTGGGACTAGCCTTCTATCCAAAAAAATCCTAGACTTTTTACTATTTACATAACACGTCCATTCTTTTTCAGAATGCCAGAGACTTCAGAGCCACATTTATTAGATTGTACTATGGATTTACATCGACTGTCATAAAGACAATAGATGCCATTGCCTTCCATGTACTATAAAATTTCAAGTTATTTGCTGTGTCTATTTATAATCCAATTCCTTTGTATACATTATATGAAATCAAACATGTTCACCAGGGCATGCTATAGGGGAAGGCCAACAAACGAGACAGACATTTATAAATATAAGCAGCTTAAAACATCCATCCATTCATCCATTTTCTGTACTGCTTATCCTACAGGGTCACGAAGAACCTGGAGCCTATCCCAGGGGGCCTTGGACCACAAAGCAGGGGACACCCAGAATGGGGTGCCAATCCATCACAGGGCACAATCACATACACATTCATATTCTATGGACATGCCAATCAACTTACCATACATGACTTTGGACTGGGGGAGGAAACTGAGTAAAAAAGCCACGAAGCATGGGGAGAACATGCAAACTCCACACACGGGGCAATGGCAGGAATCAAACCCTCAACTCTGGAGGTGTGAGGCAAATGTGCTAACCACTAAGCCACCATGCCCCCTAGCTTAAAACATATATTTTTTTTATTATAGCTTTTCTCTAGTTTTTCTCTAGTTTTATATTTCTTGTATCAATGGATATTTTATGAGCAATTATTTATTTGTTTTATTTTAAATATCTAATTTTAATGTTTTGCTGAACTAAAATTCCCTTAATTTTTTTTTTTTTCAGATTGTCCACAAGTAGGTTTAACCCCATAAACACACATTTAAAACACTACCATGCTTGGGAAAAAAAGGCGTGTGTGTGTGTGTGTGTGTGGGTGGGGGGTGGTGGTATTAAAGCATTCTTTCCATCCCTGGTGAGGGGAACTCTCCATTTCTTATTATATTAGGTTCCTGACTCACAACTATTTAAATCTTCCAATTTATACACATTGTTAGTAAGTTGCTAAAAATTGTTCACAATGGAAGGATCAGAGAGTTGTTGCTATAGATCTGAGTGTGGGGACTTCTGGCATTTGAAGTTGTCTTACAAAGCATGTTCTTACTTCCTTTATGTAAGCACTGACAGGATGTGTATTTATGGCAGCAGGACCAAGCTCCGTGGGTGGCTGACACAGCCGCGTGTATTTCTAGAGTGTGTATTAGGGAAGATGTCACTGGTGAGGGTGGAAAGAGCGATCAGCACTTATATAACACAATCCAAACAAAGACAATTTTGTGCAAAAGATTAAAAAGAAGAAATACAAAAAAGTTTATTTTCTGTATAAGCTGAATTTTATACTTACTAAAGTGACTTTGAGAAAGGTGGAATATAAATTAATCTCTTCATATTATTATTAATAACACTTTTAACTGACTATAATTTTTGAGTTCTTTGTCCACCTCAGTTAAATAATATTCACACCAGACTTAATCCAAACCAACACTGTAAAACTATCACCATCATCATCTTAAGTCAAAATTCGTTTTGATTTTTGTCCTTAAACACACACACACACACACACAATACAGGGTAGGGGACCTCCACTGACAAGACATGATGATTAGCCTGCTTAATCCTTCAAGCTACACTAATAGCCTGACTGCTAAGTAAGACCACATGGTCTGTCTGCAGTACAGCACAGAAGTTAAGTAACAGTTGCATGACAGGAGAGTGTAATTGGAGGTGCTGGTGGTGTGGGATTTCTTCTTAACCAACACCCCTGCATTTCGTATTGTTTATATTGCACATTTTGGAAGTTCTTTGAGGGATGACTTTCAACTGAACTGAATCATTTGCCAAGAGTTACTACTTGGGCTCTGAGTGTAAATATCTGACTAAAAAACTGGAAACCTGTGGATGCAAATATGTCATGTAGCAGCTATACAGTCTTATAGACTAATAAGAGTAATAGGAAATTGCTGTAACACTGTTACACTGTAAATACTGTAAGAAATCAGTAGTTATTCGTTTCAATTATTTTCATGTGACATTAACTATAAGGTACATGTATTTGATCCAACTTTAAGCATATAAAATGTAGATACGTAATTGTAACAGTTAAACTAGCACATGGTTGCTAGTGTATAGTAGCAGCTGCTGTAGAAAGCTTTGCAGAACAGGCAGAGGAAAATGGAGCTTGTTAACTGAGAGAGAGAGAGAGAGAGAGAGAGAGAGAAAGAGGTTGGGGGAGTGAGTGTTGGGGGCTCCATCAAACGAGAAATTTGTGAGAGGAAGTGGTCTTAAATCAATGTTTTAAAAGGTCAGACCAGCGCCATTGAAAAGTCACGTGGTTCATGTAGCTCTCAATAGTTCCAAAAAATCCACGCTGTCAACCTGTTTGAATGTGTTTAAAGGGGACAGACAGCAGCAGTGATTGTATTTGCAGCAATTTTCGGCAAATATTAACACACAATGTGCTTTGATTACTACGTTGACTACATTTACAGTAACTTTTTTTTTTCTGGGGCGTGATGGAGAGACAGAATTAATCAGTTTTCTGTGTCCATTTTTGGAGGAAAAGGGAATTGCTCCCATAACATAGAATACATTCACAGTATGTATGCATTAATATTTTTTCTCTTGCTTCTGTGGGCATAATTACTCACATCCTAATGTTATCTTATATTAAGACATTCACATAAGCATGCACAACAAGTGAGAAAAGCCATTATAGAAAAGTTATTTTGGTTTCTGATTTATTTTTAAAAAAATATTTTAATATTATTTGTTTATCTTTTGGTTGAATTTAATTTATGTTGATTATGAAATAAATTACCGTTGGATACGTTATAAAGGGCGTTGAATGGGGAGGTCGGGAGATATGGGTCAGGGACGATTTTTGACCACTTCATAAGTTTTGTTTGTAATATTTTCGTTTTGTATAATTTGTATCTAAATTTCAATCAATGTTTTGTTAAGTATCTGGATTTAAATAAATAAGAAGAAACAAAGAACGCTTTGTGTGGAATGAAGTGCGTAAAAATAAATAAATAAATACAAACCCACTTCCATGTTTCTGTGGCCTTGAGAAAAGGCCGAAACAACAAAAAATTTTATCGGTCTAACGTTGGGCTGCAATTCCAAATGCCAGTTTATTAGGTACACCGAGCAAAAAGTAATACAGTCTAACTTTAACAACAAATCTAATCACCAAATATAATTCTATGTTAGCAAACCCCAATAACTGCAATTAATGTGAGGTAAATGTAGGCTAACTAAGTGCAATTAGAATCTAACTAGCTATTATCTAACGATAAACATAAATACCTACATAAAATACCACTAGTGGCTAGAGTCATGAGAGGTTAGCTCATGCGATAAAAGCCAAAAAATGCAAAAAATAATGTTTGGGAAATGTTGAAATGAAAGGGGTTCAATGCTGGGAAACACCTAAAATGATGAGGATGCTAACATGACGCGTCGCTTCTGCATTCTCCGATTCCTACAGAAGTCTATGGCAGTGTTGCAACTCTCTTTTTCAACGGCTCTGGGTCAGACTATTCACTGTGCCCCACTGACCCCAACCAATTACACAACTACCTGACCTACGTATTGTGTTGTTGCATAGCTCATGTCTGTATTGTTCATGATCTTGGTTTTAATTTATGTAAATATTGCGCATACACATGTGCTAAAGTGAAGTGATACGTTACAAAGCGCTCCAATGACGCTAATTCATTCAGCATTAACGTGTGGCTTAATGTGGGCACACCTAAACTGCTATCTATGAGTGCAAATGAATTGTGATCACATTATGTATGTGTATGTGTGTGTACATGTGGCTTATAACGCAGGGGAAAAGTAGGTCTACATGGACGTCATGATGATCACATGACAGAGCCTTTGCCTATTTTTGCCAGTCAAACAGACCACATTTATGAGCTACATTATGAGCCACACACACACACACACACACACACACACACACACACACACACACACAGAGAGAGCTTTAACAATACATCTAGGATAATGTGACCAAAGATTAATGTGTATCTCATAGCTATCTATGTACAGAGGAGTGCTTACAATCCTACTGAAAATGAACAAGCATTGATGGATGTGATGCTATTCTTTTCTCTTCCACTCACCTTGCACTGATAAATGCTTTTATACTGTATAATGTAATGAAATGTTAACCCAAATAAAATAATTGAATTTCGCTGGGCCATCATCTAGAATGTGTTTTAAAAGTAACATGTTCATATGTAATCAGATTTAACCAGCTAGATTCAGTCTAGTACAATTGTTCATAACCTGGGATTTGAATGTGACATTAAATTGCGTGTGTGTGTGTGTGTGTGTGTGTGTGTCAGTTTCACATTCTCCTTGGGTTTACATGAATGCAGGTACCTGCACTTTTAATCCTACTGTAGACACAAAGAAGGCTGTAAACAAGCCTAAAAGGAGTGTCCCTCCCATGGAAGGTAAGGGAAGTTTATGTGTGCCTGCATAGCTTACACTTCTGAACTGTGTCCTCACCAAACCTCCACTACACCACAAAGGCAAACAATGAATTCTCACACATTAATATGTTCTCATTCTCTTGTATTATTATTATTATTATTATTATTATTATTATTATTATTAAAACCTTAAGAATTTTAAATGCTAATGATACAATTCATATCGTGTGGAAAAGTGATGTTTGTAAATTAAACATAATTATTACAAGTCCACTGTCACTGAAACGGCTGAATCTAGCTTTACTGCTCCTTTCTAGAGGTCAACACAGAGCCTTGTGAAAAAACCAACAACAACAACATAGTAATTGCAAATGCAAGGTCTGATTGCTCTATGAGGTTAATCTTGCAGACCATAAACCCCATTCTGTGTATATGCATTTCCCATTTATTATTCTGTGAAATATACAAAATTATAAACAACAAAAGCAATGTATCTCTTTAGTCAATAGACAATGCCTGTGAATTTAAGGTCGGTTGCAACTTCATGGTTTTCAGCAGCAAATATTAACCCCTCAGTTGTCTTCAAAGCCCTGAGGCATTTCATTTCACCACTTTGGAAGTTTACTATTGTTGTAATTGAGATCAGCTTTTTCAGCCACACAAAGGACAGCTGCCACTCATAAAAGAGATAATGCAAATCTCTGAGAAATATCTTCCACAGCATGTATGTGAGCACCCGCTAACAGTTCTGTCATCCTCTACTAATAAATAGATGGGTGATGTTGTGGTTATTATGACAGGACATAGCTGAGATGTTTATAATGACATGGCAGAATGACTGATAAAGGCTGTTTGTGATGGAGCTAAATTGCAGCTGGATGGGAACCAACCACATGTTAACATCTCACACAAAACAACATCTCACACAAAACAAGCACCGCTACAGTATTTTAAAGCAAAGAGAACAGAGCCACCTAGTGTCCGCTCTTATACTCAGGTACCCCCTACCGGTGACCTACATAATCTACCAGGATGAGCTAACACTTGGAACAGAAAAGAAATGTTTCCTTTGTGGGTCTTTGGATAGTTAAAGGTTTTTTGCTCCCTAATTGTGTTTCTACTCTGAAAGTGAAGCCCATTGTTGTAAGGTTCTACATATAGCCCAATATAGAAATGCCAATAATCTGCACAGACAGTAAGCCAAGCTCAGGATCAAACTGGGGTCCCTGGAGCTGTGAGGTGACAACGTTGCACCACCATTGCCACCCCATATTATATATATATATATATATATATATATATATATATATATATATATATATATATATATATATATATATATATATATATATATATAAATAATTTCCTTCTTTAAAATTGTTCAAGTGACATTTTGCCAATAATGCATATTTGTATAAACAATGTAAGGTGATGTTTACTATAATGCATCAGTTAGTTTCCTTACAGTGACTCTTCATCACTGTGTACTCTTACAAAATGACCTGCCTATATAGATCAGCTACTGGAAATAGCCTACCACAGGAAACTAATATTGCAGGTTGCTAGAGAATTATCAGTGTTATATAGGCAGTGTATTTCTACATGGAGAGTGCCAAGAGATGGTGCCAACAAATGTTTGCATTAAATAATTTAAACAGCAGTATGGAATTAGTTCTACCAAGTTAGCTACAACCATACAATTCATCAAAACATTCATGAAAATAAAACAATTGCATCATTTACTCTTACTATTAAATGCCATCTGTCATTTGGAATGCAAACTTTCTTTAAAAAGGTTGTCACTTTGTCTTAGTCTTCAGAAAGCATGAGATGAAGTAAGCGGTATAGCAGCAATATGTCTATCATTTCAGTCTATCTCTAAATGTACACATCTTACTAAAATCTAAGTACTGTGAATTTTTGCTTCTGCAGCCAAATGAGATGAAGTATTGGCACTGATTCTAAGGATCTAATTGTTTAAACTCATGGGGCTCCTTGATCCATAGGAAGCCAATCTGAGTGCCAAAGTTGAGGCCATCTCTAACATGGGAGAAGAAAGAGTCAGGATGGCAGGAGGTGCAGAGGGTGATGTTGGGTCTGTTTGTCACGGTGTTGTCCTGGATGTGCTCTGGGAGGAGACCACCTTCCTCCAGTAGGACCCTAAAAACATGAGTTAGAGATGAGAGTAGGACAAGTTTCAGGAATGCTACAAAGTGACATTCCTCCTAGGATGACATCACTTGTAACAAAATGAAGATTTCAGTACTTTTCTTGACAAAACCTTGTTTTCAGTCTTACTACTGTGTTTATCTCATTTCAATATCAAATTGAAATTGTGCCATTTTTAGCCAGTGAAGTAATTTTCTATATATCGTCAACCACCTTTAACTTGTGTTAATTATTGGATTTTCTAATCATGTGACATCTCCCAAAGAAATGAGCAATGGCCTTTCACTATAATTAATATCAGAAGTTTCCAGAGTAAACTTTTTCAAAAATCAAACAGTATTTTTTTTTTTTTACCTAGTGGCAAGTCTGATATCCACATAAGGCATGGGTGACTCCACATCTCTGACACAGTCTGGATGGATAGCCTGGAACTTTATTGCTGAATTTTGTTCCAGAGTGAAACAGCAGGGTCCAACAGAAGGCCCAATCACTGCCACGACGTTAGAAAGCTCGCTGCCAAACTCCCGCACCATGGCATTTACTGTTGCCATGGCAATTCCCATGAGGGTTCCCTTCCAGCCTAGAAATGGTGAGGAAAACATAATAAGCATCATATTTGAGTTGGACTTCTTACTAGCATTCTGTTGTGTGTGTGTGTTTTTTTACAGCCAGCAAAAAAGATCTTTTGAAAAATTGTGCATATTTACAAAAAGCATTTAACTATTTATTAGTGTTATGTCCGAGTCCACCTTTGTCGAGTTCGAGTCGAGACCAAGTCCTTAACCAATCGAGTCCGAGTCACCTTCACACAGTTATCGCCAATAGCAAAAACAGCTTCCGGCACGGCACCGGATGTAACTGAGCTGGCTGAGACAAAACATGGAAGCGATCGTGCATAGAGTCCATTCGGTACTTGCACCATGATGTGGTCAAGCAGGGAGACATTCATTAATTTCTTGTTATCTTAATTTTATGTTGTTATTTATTTTTTAATCTTTCTTTTCACAGTACACGTGACATGGACTGGACTGTACTTTGAAAAAATTCTGAGTCCAAAATGTCAGAGTCCGTGTCAAGTTCGAGTACAAATTTACTTGAGTGCGTGACAAGTCCGGGTCTGGGATCGAGTACCCAGGGCCGGTTCTGGACATTTAGCAGATGCCCCCCCCCCTATGACAACATGTTTTTTCCAATTACTTTAAAATGTTGACTTAATTAATTTTTTTTTTAAGTCAGTTTATTATACTTTAATTAGAAATTACTCATAAAGCCACACTGAATACAATTTTAAGGCAGCCAGGAGTTTTTTTTTTTGGTTGTTTTTGGGTTTTTTTTTTTTTTTTTTACAGTTATTTGTTCAGTAATTTATTGACAGTAACACACCCTCCCACTATTTTGGATAACGAACAGATTTGCCTAGTCTATACAGTAAAATGGAATACAAATACAAGACAACATGACATTGCCAACAAATAATTACAGATGAACACTTCCTGCACACCACTTCAGTAAATGAACATCAGTGCCTTTATCGTTTTTTCCTAACTGGGTATGGACAGGATTTCCCCTTCCTACTGAACCAATTTAGACTATAGATCTAGTCATATTATGTGTTGCAGTGCAATACCTTAAATATTCCCTATATACACAAATCAACTGCTAGTTGAAGTGAAAGAGACAAACTACAATTAACAGAAAGAATAGTTCATTTCTTCATAAAATTGTAGGCTTATTTTTCAATAGATATAACAACAGTATTTATGATTTGAAAACTAAAATGAAGTATTATTTCAGAGCATTAATGTAAACATCAGCAGGGTTTAGAAGATATATACACAGTTGAGGTACTTTAAAAAAAAAAACAACAACAACAACAACAACAACAACAACATTGAAAAATGTTCGTGTGTTTGCTCTTTCACTTTGAATACAAACTTCTTTACTTTTACGTTAGTATTTTGCTAGTCAGCTCCCGACGCAGTCACTGCACGCGCGAATTTAAAGTGTCTGCCAGTCTCGACGCGTCGACGGCGCTCGCGCTCTTTTGAACTCAGAATAAACCGGCAAATGATCTATCCCGAAATTATGCTGATGGACATAACAAGGCCCAGTTTATTTTTATAACTACAATCACTCCAAAATAGATGACGATAACTCACATTCTTTCTTTGTGTGCGTGTTTAGCCTTTCACTCAGCAGCCCCTGAGGGATGTGTTCGTTTCTGCGACATCATAAGTCACGGACTTACAGTCAGCTGCAGAAAAGTTGCATTTTTGCGTTTTGTTCATCATACCCTATCTCTTCATTCATTCAGAGGGTGGGACCCAGTTTGAAACGGTGACATTAATTGGTTTCACTACAGGTGAGTGACAGTTCATCTATATCCAATGGATAAAGAGCCTAGTCTTTTGCTGCTCGTCTTGATTGGTGGACTAGTGTATAGGGATGTGACGGTTAGGGAGGCCCCGCCTCCAAGCCCGAGACCCTAGGCAATTGCCTACACTGCCTATACGTAGCGCTGGCCCTGCGAGTACCCCAACTCTACTATTTATTATTCCTATTAAAAAAAATAAAAAATAAAAATAAACCTTCAGTGGAGGACATTTCTCAAGAGAACAACCAACAGGAGCGTTTCTGCTGTACCACATATTTGAAAGATGATAAACCCATTATACATGATATAAGTCTCCCCTACTTTACAAATCTGTGGAAGCCCTGAAGTGTGAAAAAACAACACATTTGTTTCTCAAACAGGTAATAAAAATGTATGAAAATAATATATTTTTTAAAAAGCATATACAAAGTCAGTGCAACACAGTAAATCCACAACCACAATGGCAAATGTAAAAACACACAATAAAGCTGTCCCAGGTCACATACTATGAACTTGTGTTTTAATAAATAGCTAATTTTATGCACATCTGGAGATTTGGAATTCGTGGAATGTTTTGAAAGTAGCAGCATACTAAGCTGTGCTAGAATAAATATATCCATACATCCATTTTCCACACCACTTATCCTACACAGGGTCCTGCAGGAGCCTGGAGCATATCCCAGGGAACTCAGGGCACAAGATGGGGGACACCCTGGATGGGGTGCCAACCCATCACAGGGCACAATCGTGCACACACATTCACACAGTACAGACAATTTGGAAATGCCAGTCAGCCTAAAACACATGTCTTTGAATGGGGGGAGGAAACCAGAGTAACCAGAGGAAAACCCTGAAGCACAGGGAGAACATGCAAACTCCATGCACACCGGCAGAGGCCGGGAATAAATATATGCTTTAAGTCTTTAAGAATTATCAAGATGTAAGTGTAATTTTTAATACTGTTGCAAGTATATTCAACATTACTGTGGAACTCATGAGGAACGGAGATCATTTCCATACTAATACCCCACTCAGAAAAGCAAACAGATGTTCATTACTTGATGTAGATGTGAAAGTAAAAATGGAACATGAGGTAAGTCACCTGCATGAGCTACTCCAATGACTTTTCCCACGGGGTCAGCAAAAAGCAGAGGCATGCAGTCAGCTCCTGGGGCTGCTATTACAACACCTGGCTGATTAGTCACAATGCCATCATAGCTTTCAGGTTCCGACTTGTTCATCACCCACACATCACTGGCATGGTTAACCTAACAGGCAAAAATAGAAGCTCTAATTTTACATTGATAAATAATAATGTTATTTTGGGTTATAAGTTGTTATGAGAAAATAATGAACCAAGGCAAGTTTGCTGAAAAGTCTTTCTCAGTTAGTAACTGAACTACTGAATCACGATGAACTGTAAAGGCATATGACATATTGCAAAAAGCTACTGAGTCATGATGTAATATTAGTAAAGGCATATGATAGGGTTTAAACAAACTGTGTAAAATACACAGATCCTTTACATGTACAAAAAAAATACAATTAGTAACTGACACTTAGCCTAGATTGTCTAAGAAGTGAATGGACATGGACATGTACACAGAATGTTATACATGTAAAAAGAAAGAAACCTTAATGGAAACATGAATCAGTTCTTGAGTGGCTCAAGTGGTTTTATTTCCCTATGCTTTGTGGATTTGTTATTTCAGGTGAAGTCAGGGCAGGGTCAAGAGTCCCACCTTGGCAAGGTGGAACTGGTGAGGCTGAAAGCCTGCATGCAAGCCAAGACGGCGTAGGTTCTCAGCCACTACGGCGCGTGAGTCTCTACGACGAGAACTGCTGAACAGGTTTAGAGAGCTCAGGGTGCTGATGTAGGAAATTCCTCCTGTTCTTTTGGTGAAGCCGTGTGCAAAGCAGTCTTTGCAGAAACAAGGAAGAAAGGACACATTACAGTTTCCATTACAACCAATACAATTTCCATTATTGTGGAATATGAACATGACACTTCTCGTAAAGTGTAGGCGTATAACCCCGGTGTTCTGGCAAAATTCCCCCATTGGCCCTTCTCTATCATGGCCCCCTCATAATCTCAATCCCTGAATTGGCTACATCACTCTTCTCTCCTCTCCCCCAATAGCTGGTATATGGTGGGCGTTCTGGTGCACTATGGCTGCCGTCGCACGCATCATCCAGGTGGATGCTACACACAAGTGGTGGTTGAGGAGCCCCTCGCCAAATCATACTATGTACAACACTTTGAGTGTCTCGAAAAGCGCTATATAAATGTAACTGTAACATTATAACCATTAAAACAATAACAAATTATATGAGGGTTTCTGCAGTGTTTTGTGTTTTCCGCATGGCTTTTGAAGCAGTGATAAACAACTATGCAGAATTTTTTTTATTGTAATATTGGACCCCCTGATCTACAGTGTTCTTTCAGCGAAACGTACCTGAGATGAGTGAGGACTTCAGGACGGTAATTTCTCCTCGGAGCGCTGGGAGGCGCTGTAAGAAGCCGCTGATTTGCTCTTTAAGCTGGGTGAGCTCGGGGTAGGTGGTGTTGAGCTGTGTGAGAGGACAGGAGCTGCAGTCCAGCAAGGTGCTGTATGTGAAGGTGTAGAGCTCGGTGAAGAGCTGCTCCTCACACTCCTGCAGCTCCGCGCGCTGCGCATTGCACGTCATTACGTGCACGTGTTTAACAGTCAGCTCGTCCGCGGCTCGCTTGAACGCGTACAGCACGGCTACGGAGCAGCTCTCGGTTAACACGTGGACACGTCTGTTCAGACCAGCGCATTTCTCCAAAAGATAGGTCTCGGTGATTTCCTCAGAGCAGTCCGTGTGCTTTTGGAGAATGAGGTAAACGGGCTCGCTCGTGCCATTTCCGAGAGAGCGGAGTAACTTGTTCATGCGCTCCTCCAGACACCGTGTGTACCGAGGACAGTTCGGATGAACCAGATCTGCCAGAACGACCTCAGCCATCACAGCATGGAGTATTTACCGGAAATGTAGAATTTGCTAAGGTTCAGAGTAGCTTCAGAACACGGGTTAGCTTTTAGTGTTTGAAATGATTCAGCAGAATGAGTGTGTGTAGACTCTGTAGCTCTTTTCACATCTTCATTAGTAACCGCTGTGAATGTGGAACTTCATGTACTAAGCGGTGAGTGGAAGTACTAACGCTACACTTCCGGTTAGCTGACTGTACACACCGCCTTACTGGAAATTCCTGACCGGCCAGGAAACGAGTTTATGAACTGCAGGCATAAATAAAAACAGTCTTGACTCTAATTATATTTTAGAATAAAAGTGTGAAGTTTACTAAAAGTACAGTTTAAAAAAATAAATAAATAAATAAATAAACCCTAATCTAAACAGGTCACTAGATGTGTTCTTATCTCCAGGTGGTGTTAGTCATTCTGATATTTTCTTATGCAACAAGATTCACCTTTGTAACCTTACATAATACTATA
The DNA here is from genome assembly GCF_023375685.1 of Ictalurus furcatus. Lineage (NCBI taxonomy): Eukaryota > Metazoa > Chordata > Actinopteri > Siluriformes > Ictaluridae > Ictalurus > Ictalurus furcatus. Next base: position 18,842,954 of record NC_071260.1, on the reverse strand, counting down.
AGTATTTTTCTGATGCCCCGAAACACATTTTAATCAATGACATTAACCAAAAAGACACACACACACTCAAAAAAAACCATGCACAGTTAGCTTTTTATCATGAAGTTTAAAGCTGAGTTAACCACAAAACAAACCACATGTTTTTGGTAAGCAAATGAGAGCAGGAGATTCTCACACACTATTCTCCTGCACCAGGAACTGTGTTTTTTCCAAAGGTATGAGGAAACACTATGGTACAACTGACTAGACGTTCTTCCTCTTAGGAAAACCCAACATTAACCCACAAAGCAGATCCCATTATGGAGTAAATACAGTATAGAGTTAACATGGCTAAATTCCCAGTGTTGAATTAAGCCTTACAATTCTTTTGAGTCAGTTTATGAGTCCAACACTAACCATTTTGCTGTGCAGGCTTTTCCTGTGTGCTTACAGATTCACGCAAGTAAAGTAAGATTCATACATACACGTATAAATATTTGTGCCTATATAATCATAATACTCATAATTACAACTACACACTCATTCATCCACATTAAGTTTTGGTATGTTGTACCACTGAATGATTGCGTGAATTAGGTCAGTACATTTTACTGTGTAAATGCAGACACTATGTAGGCCACTATCTAGCTCATTTTGTTGTGTAATATCTAAGTCATCCTAAATCAACATTTTTAATAATAATAATAACAATTATAATAATATATATGCATGACTTTCAAATGTGTGTGTGTGTGTTTTTAAGCCATGTCTCTTCTACCATTCTGTGTTGAAAGCAGGCCTATGACTCCTCTTTGGTATTATATTAAGGAAAATGCTTCCTTGATGTCCACTAATCAAAATATATTTATTCTATTATTTTTTTTGTCATTTGATATTGTGTATTCATTATTTATTTAAAATCTTATAGCCTTTTTTTGTTTAATGCTCCATGGATCTTGAAATCCTGTACACCATATTCACAATGAAATGATATAGGCCTAGTGACTGTTAAATGTGAATGCTGTTATATTTGTAACCTGACTATGTGACAAAAAAAGGCATATATATTTTTAAAGAAGGGGGTGTAATGATACATTGTGACTATGCATCACGATGCAAAAATTTTACAAATGTGCATCACGGAACGTGTGATTCACATAGTGTAAGTCAGCATTCTTTTTATTATGCATCTAATGCAGTTACACTGTTTGAACACCAGAGGTCCTAATCTGTGCAACGCATAAAATATATAGTGTGTGTGTGCTGGGTTGTATAGCTCCAGATCACAACGACTGACACACAGTATGTTATATAGTTACACAGCCACATTATAACAGTTACAAAGAGCTCTTCAGTAGCTTTCAAATGACACCAGCCCCACGCCACTGCGATCTACAGACTCTGAGAACAAGGCTGGACGTCGAGCATTTAAGCTGACTTTGGAGCACTATTTCCAGTTGAAATGATGCTTCAGATGCTGCCACAGAGCTCATTATGTTTCAGTCGATCATTTTCCCCATGTCAGAGACTTTGTTCAATCAAAAGTTTGGGAGATTTTGTAAATTAATTTCTTTATTTTTAAGATATGGTGAACCTGTTTACAATATTAAACCTCGGTTCATAGCAATTTCTTATTTGTTCAGTTTTATGCAGAGAAAAATGCACAGTGTTTTGCATTGTTTATGATTCAGAAATAAAAAGGGAGTCTTTTCAGTCAAAATTTTTCTTCATTCAAATTTTGTTCTAAATATTCTGCCAATTGAATTGAATCGTGAAGCCATTGTTGTGAATCGAATCAAATCGTGTCCGGAGTGTATCACCCTTAGTCAAAAAGTAGATGATTACGCCCTACAGCTATTTAAAAACCTAACATTATCAGAAAGAATGGGCCAATTGTTCAGTTAAAGTAGGACAGTGACACCGGACAGCAAAATCAACTTTCTGAACAAAGTAAAAATGCATTCTTCACATGTTATTTTTGTCTGTGGGTTTGTGTGTGAGTCAGTTAATTTGTGCAGAACTAGGTGTATGTGTATTTTAAATAAATGTGTATCCAAATTCCTGAGTAAAGTCAGTTCAAAAGGCAGGATATTTTGTCCAAGTTAAGCTAAAATGGGCCAGCAAGAACCAGCAGATATCCCTTTTTTTAAATAATAGAGACTATAAATGTATTAATCATATATTAATCATTTGTATTAGTCACCAAGTATAGTAGTCATATATTAATATTAATTGTTATACCTTCACAAATTTGTGATCAAACTTAACATTGAAAAGTGAAATTTAACAAGTCAGGATATGCATCATGTAGTTTTCTTTACCAGTTTCCAAAAAAGGTAATGCCATGCCCACTACAACAACCAACCAATCATGTGCTACATGTCAAATACTGTTGTGGCAACAGTATGAAATTATTTGCAGCAAAGAAATAGGATCCTCCAAACTTATCAGACATATTTAACTGATGGCCCTCCCAAGTTGTTTAACTACACTCTATATCAAACACACTAAGTGTGTGCTATCCGCACCATTCAGTGTGTATAATCACTATGTACTATATATACCTCTTAATGTTTGGAGTCTACTATCAACTTTGTTTGCTGTGTTTTTATAATGCTCACTCACTGTGTTCTTTCAAGCTCACAGAGTGAGTCCTTTCAAACCCATTTATTCTATACCGTCAAATTCAGTTATTGTGTATTAACCTAGTCACTGTGTTCTATATAATCCAGTCACTGATTGCCCTTGTTTTATAAACTTTCTGTTTGAACCAAAACGCCCCACTTTACATATTAATATGCAAGTTAGTAACCATAGACAACCATATACAAATTCATTTATTTGTATATGGTTACAGTTGGGGGGCACGGTGGTTTAGTGGTTAGCATGTTTGCCTCGCTCCTCATTGTTCGGGTGTTTGATTCCTGCCTCCGCCCAGTGTGCACAGAGTTTGCATGTTCTCCCCGTGCTTCGGGGGTTTCCACTGGGTACTCCGGTTTCCTCCTCCAGTCTAAAGACATGTTGTAGGCTGATTGGCATCTCTAAATTGTCCATAGTGTGTAAACAGGTGTGTGATTGTGTCCTGTGTTGGGTTGGCACCCCATTTAGGGTGTCCCCTGCCTTGTACCCAGAGTCTCCTGGGATTGGCTCCAGGCTTCCCGCTAACTGTGTAGGATAATCTGTACAGAAGATGGATGGTTACACTCTGAATATTACTGAAATCACAAATACCAGCAACAATTCATGAATTCAAGTAAGCTTACAGTATATTGTGTTGATACATGAAATAGCAATCCCTTTGCTGTTATGTTGTTATTATAGTGACCAGCAGAGGGAGTAGGAATACCGTAAAACTGTATCTATTTATGATTTAAACGGCTAGATTTTTCCCAATGGGCATGTGTTCATTCCGTGTCCCCAGTCATTTTGCTCTTATTAAATTTGGCCTTCAGGTAGGCTATTCTGCATCACGCTTTACATAATGGCGTTTGATGTTTGTGAATAAGCAATTGTTCTATGTTCACTGACCTTCAGTATAATACAGCTATTTAGCTAGTACTACAGAAATATATGAATACGTTGACAAATGTTGAAATATTATTTTTACAGTGTCCTTTTTTAATGTAAAAGCTGCGTGAATTTTATTTTCACTCGTTTTGCTGAACTATAAGCCGATCTCAAATAGAAAAGATGACACTTTCTGTAATCAAAACATAAAAAAGACAGTAACCAGCTATTACAGCTAGGCAAGCATTTATGCTAGTAAACAATTTATAAAGAGTGAGCCATTATAAAGAAGAGCAATGCTTTACCCACACAAAGGAATTTGATGTTTGCTGTCTTCCTGTTTAAAAAAAAACGTCAAATGATTATAAGCCAGTGAATTATATGCATGTGCTAGATCCATAGGTTGTTCGGGGCGTATCTGTGACGCGTATAGGGAGAGGTATTTGTGAATATGTGTGAAACTTGAAACGTCCTTGTCTCGTGTTTCTCCGTGGAGAGGGTCGTGCACGGCGCTCGGTGTCGCGCGCTTCACTGTAGTGGAGACTGGAGCGGAATGTGGCGCTGAGATGTAGCACGGCTGAAGGAGTACACACACACACACACACACACCAGCACAAGCACCAGCATACAGCAAGGTTCACGTTAACGGATTACGGTCGGAGATCACACCGACGTTCATCCGCACTCTCAGGTTTCCTCACGGTAAGCGTCCATCATTTGATCGCGCTGTTTTCCATGTGTGATGCTTTTGCGTGTTTGCTTCTCGCAGCCCGATGCTTTTTTCTTCCTGCCACACTTTACCCGTCCGCGCTATTCCTTCACACGGCGTGTAAAGCTCAGGAACGCACCACGGCTCTTCATTAAGCAGGCAATCAGAGTACAGCTACGTGTAGTAGAGTGTTGTCTTTCCTAGTCTCCAACAGGGTGCTTTACTTGTTGAGGTAGAATCCAAATTATTTCTAACGTGTTGAATGTTATCTGCGGTGTTGATTACACTAGCAGACCAAAGGTGAGGAGTCTGTAGCCTAGTGGATAATGTAGTGTTGCAGAGACGAAGATAAAGCAAGCACGTTGCTGATACGGTGAAATCCACAATGTATATGCGAGTTAGATGCCAAGCATTAGAGTAAACAGTCTGACATGTAACAACAACAATGAGCATGTTGAGTAAAGCTTTCTTCAAACAAGTTTATAGAGAGGCTTCAAGAATCTTAGAGCAGTATTTTAATCAAAATGCACCCCAGATTGTCTAGGGTGATATGAGTTGCGTTGTAGTACTATTATAAAGTATGGTCGTGTTAAAGTATTTAAAGAGCTCTGTGATGTGGGGAGTAACAGTAACAGTAGAGCAGATAACAGAGTCGTGGATGCAGTTGCGTGACTCCATTGAGTTCTATCTCTATGGCAGAAGCCCTTAATGACATCATCACCTGGGAAACGCATTCAGCACCATGGAGAGAGTTCCGTTCACACACACACACACACGCACACACACAGAGAGCGAGCGAGAGAGAGAGAGAGAGAGAGAGAGAGAGAGAGAGAATAGTCCGAGCTGCAGCTCTTGCCTGGTGTGTTTTTAGATTCTAACAAATGTACAGTGCTAGATAAAACCTTAGACAGACAGACCCTGCTGATGCGGCCATCTGCCCTATATGATAGAGACCTATACAGTTTGTTCACCATGAACATGAACAATATAATGATGAACATTATAAACTCGTACCATGGTTATGTTTACAGCTAAGATTCCTTAATTCCTCTTCAGTAATCACTTACTTACTCACTTACTACTCCGGGTCATAGTGGATCCAGAGACTATCCTGGGAACACAGGAGATGAGGCAGGAAAAGACCTTGAATGGGGAGCTAGTCCGTCACAAGGCACCATGCACACACACTTTCACACCTATAGGCAATTTAGCATAGCCAATCCACCTACATTTTGGAAAGTGGGAGGAAACTGGAGAACCAGAGGAAACCCTCATGGACATGTGGAGTGCATGTGAAACAGACAGTAACTTGAGCTCAGGATTGAACCAGTGACACTGGCACTATTAGGCAGCAACCACCCTGCCACCCTTACAGATAGTTAGAAAGATGGTTATAAGAAATATCAATTAGCTACATTTAGGACGCATGACCTTTCTGGTATCCAGACTTATCTTCCTCCCTCTTTTAACGATTCTTAGTTATACCTTTCTTAGTAGTTTTACTGTAGATAGTGAATGATATAGTAAAGGGTTAACTGTTTTCCACCAGCTGTGTACAGGTGTGCTACACAGCTAAATATACATTAATTGAGATTTATTCTTCCCTTGCTTTCTTTGTAAAATGAAAGGAAACAACGCAGTTATGTATGCAGGGAAAATGCATATGCATCATAGGGTCAGTTCATTGCTTTGTTATAATGTAACATTACTGTTTTGCCAAAGTTATGACAAACCAGGCAGGTGTTGTATACAGTAAAGGTCTCTTGGTCTCTTGGAAGCTAATATATGTCCTTTTACAGTTATGCTATGACTGAGAAACCTCACTGATCCCTGCTAGACCCACTGAAATCAGATGATCATTAATTGCTATGGCATTTTAATAGCGTGTATTGCAGTTGACTGTTTCTGGTCTTTTAAAAATGTTAATTCAGCTATGGTACTGAAAGGTCTTTCTGCTGGCCTTATCTTTTTGAAAAACCCAGCTGTGTTTTCCATCGATCTGAAGGCTGTCCAATTATGTACACTTACAGCTCTGCGGATACTTGAATTTTTTTTAACAGCCTGCATTTTCATGAATATATTCCATTGGCCCTGCACGATCAACCAACTAAAGCACTTGTGTAAACATTAGCTGGAGAAAATGTACAGTGCTATGGGTGCATTGTGTTGCAGTACACCGATTTATTTATTTTTCAGTAGGTCTCCTGCGAATGCTAAAATACAATGGAACACTTTCTCTTCCTAGCTGCATGCAGATGAAAATGGAGGTCATATTGATCCCTAGCTTTCACTCAGAAATGTAGGAAACTGGGAAGCTGGTGGTATTTTCCATGGCATGTTTTTGCATTTCTGTTGGCCATCATACTAGTTGTCTTCTTTGATTAGTGGAACCTGGCATCATTAGAGTTGCTGCATGAGTTAGTCAGGCTTGTGTGTCTGCTTTTCCTTTCAGCAGCAAAGATCATTAAAGATGGGGCCAGATTCATCCAGCGTGGTAGATTAAAATGCCTTTGGTCACAGCTGCTGTTTGTCCTGAGGGGTCACTGTGTCTTATTGCATTTCGGCACAGAGGATATGAAAGCACCCTTTGATGTGCAGGATATTTTTTGTGATGCCCATTGCACAACCATAAGCTCCATTTTCTGGAAGCTGAGAAGCCTTCCACCAATTGTTGGCATCAAATCAGGCTAATTTAATTTATAAAATATCAGTGGAAAGGCAGTTAGGAAATGCACTATGCTGCTTCTCAGTTGCTGGAATAAAGGCGGCTGGTTTAGTAGAAGATGAAGAAAGATAAAGCTAAACCATGAGGGGGGTGGGGGTGAGAGGAGACAGTGTGGGTCACAGAAGACTGCACCAATTAAACTGCAATGTTCCTCACAAACGTATAAGCACAAAGCAATACAGAATAACTATTTACTGTATGTTGAATTTTGAAACAGTACAGTATTTTTTCATCCTTGAAATAGTTAAAATTTAGAAAGGCATTGCATTGGGCATATTTTCTTTCAGCTCATTTTTTATTATAATTACTCATTTTAAGTACTGAAGTCAATTAGCCATGGTTGGAACTTAATGTGCTATTTAAATTCCCTTTCCCTTGATAATAGTGTATATATATATATATATATATATATATATATATATATATATATATATATATATATATATATATGTCAACTATAGCTGTCTGTTAAAATGGTGGTTTTATAATCTTTGATCAATCAGTTAACAAATCTCAGAATTTTCATTCAAGAAACAGTGTCACATTACCTCAGTTATGTTTTCATTTGTCTTGTGGGGTGTTGACTGACGTTCAGAGAATTATAGGGATAAACAGGGGTGTTGCAGATAATGAGCAGATCCTCTGTCTTACTATTACCAGACAACATAGTCTGGTGATGAATTTTCACACCACACACAGAATCATGTTGCTTTTTCACAAGTACAGCAGAGCACCATAATGGTGTGGTTCAAGTTAGTTTGTGGCGTTTGTTTCATTTTTACACATTTTACTCTCCAAATGTGAGAAGACCTAACAGGCATTTATAAACTCAGTAGTGAATTCATGTATAGTTCTGTAGAAACAAAACATGTTTTTACTGTTATCACATCCTGAAACAGAGTGTTATTTACAGCTTTTTTTTTACAGTGCAGATTTTCTTTGCATTGTTATTATAGAATAGAATAGAATTCATTACTGGACATATCCTATGGATAAATTAAATGAAAATAATTCGATTTAATCCTATTATGGCAAAACTACAAAGCAAGACATCGGGCTTAACTATAATTGGTGGTGCCTGCAATACTGTATGAATGACACATAGAATCAAACCAAAACTGGTCTGGATTATTGGGCAGTTGAAGAAGTCGGAACACAACAAACAGCTGATAAATAAATGAAACTGCATTGTTGTTATCTTTGAGTTTTTTCGACTATTCAAAATGATTTCTTGATTATCTGTGTATCTTGTTTTATATTCTGTCCTTGCACTGTGAAGGTAAACACAAATCAGGGGCAGTGTGCAGGTGCAATGGCGCAGTGAAGTATATGGGGAGTGGGATTACTGTACCAGAGCCCCTGCTGTTCCCTTGACAAGCACTGTGTGTTGTAATTAGAGGTCACTTTGAGGAGAGCTATAACTGAGCTTGGTAGAAGGTCACAGGTCTCCTTTCTGCCAGAGCTTCCCACAAACCAACATGTCCAAAGGCTTGTGGCAGAACGACAGAGAGAAATAGACTCTTACAGAAAAGAGAGAGGTTTTTTTTTCTTCTGGAAAGAAGACAGATTATATTTGTTCTTTTCCTTCTCAGAGGGAACAAAGGGAAGAAAAGGCGAGTTGTAGTCTGCTATTCCATTTGCTTGGCAGAGAGAAAAAGTTCCTGCATAAGTGAGATGTTCCTATGTGCACAAGAAAGACATAATACTTAGTCCTTTGGATGCTAATGGGTTTTGTTTTGCTCATTTATCCTCTAAAATTACTGTAAGGACTTAATCAATCCACATAGCTAAGTGAAGGTTGTGGTAAAGGTCTGACATACTGCATTGTTCTCAACCTTTTCAAGAGCAGCCCTGATCTCTTCTCTCGTCAGCTCCAATGAGGAAAAAAAAAACTTGATAAAGATGGGGGATGGAATTTGCTGGAGAAGAGCAGGCTAAATGGTCAGCACTGGACCACTGACTCTCAGTCTGCTTAATACCCCTCAGGTTTCTCCCCTCTGCAGCTGGAGTTGATGAGGAGCCTGATTAAGCCACAGCTCAAATAGTCTCCTGTGGTTGAAGAGATTTCTCTAGCATAGTCTGTAATCAGGGAAATATCCTGGTTTGCCTTTGCCTTTCATTTGGCTCAAATAGCAGATCGATTTGACAATATTCCACCTTGTGTCCGGTTCAAGCTATGGCTCGACTTCAACTATCAAATATTGTTTCATACATTCAGCTTTGTTTTCTGTTATTTGAGCATTATGTCAGCAGTGATTGTGCTTGAGAAGGAAACATATCACTGACAGAATTTCATCTCTGGACTGCTTCTTTTCACCTAGATTACTCTGGGAATTGAAATGACCTGAAGGTGCTGGAGTAATAACTAAGAGTGAAAAAAACATGAATCAGCTGTAGATTGTGGCACTTGCTCTGTTGTACTGGGGGTGGAGGCAGGTGGCAAGGCCTCAGATAATGGCATTTTTATGCACAGTGAATTGTATTGTAAAACTATAACCCAGTACTGCATCACCTCACTGATGCACTGACATTAACACACTGACATTATGGTAGAAATCTGTGCCCTTCAACTCATACATTAGATTAAAAAAAGTCAAGAGAGCAAATATGACAAATTATGACAGTATTCTTAAAAAAGAGCTTCAAAATGAAAGGATAGATCTGTTCTTTTTGAATTTATTTTTCATTCCTGTGCTATCTATAGTCATTTTGTATGCATAAGAACAATGTCATGTCTCAGTTCATTAACTGGAAATAAGACAATTCACTAATGAAATATGATGTGTGAGACAAGCTCAGTCTGAGTACACCGTTAAGAGGAATAGATCAGTATGCTCAGCCAGATCTACACATGTACCTGTCACATCTGCAACATTCTCAACTGGGAATTATCAGGTTGCTTAGTAACTAAACTTCCATAAATTCCTTTAACATAATTGGGGTGCAATTTTGACAGCTTTTGAGTATGTGCCTGCGTTGTGTCTAAAAAGTGAAGCACCAGTATGGCAACACAAGCTGATAGGTTAAATAATGAAACTGGTGATGGTGCCTGTTCATGCTCAATCTACCTCAAACAATTTTGCAGACACACTATGTTTTCCCCTGAGTACCAACAAGCAGCAGCACCTGAAGAATACAGTGTTTTGTTCCTCGATGTAATGGAGTTCTCTTTCTGATGGGAAAAAAAGTCCAGCAGTGAAGCTTAAGGTGCAAAGCTTACTGGCTCTGTAATTTAACTTCCATTTGGAAAAATTACTCAGTACTGAGGCATGGAACAAAATTTTATTTATTGGCCAGTTTCACTGTTTCATTGTATTTCAGCAAAAATAATTGCTTCTGGATATGGAATATGAACGAAAGGCTTCTGTCAGTAAATGAAAACACATTTGCTTGTATGATTATGTTTGGTCATGCCAGATTCAGTAGTGTATAATGCTGAAACAGAAACTTGTGATTTCTCTGAATTAACTCTAGAAGGCCTCTAGTATCTAGATTTAGTATATATATACATATATATATACACATACATACATACATATATATGTACATAGAAGACATAGACATAGAAGGCATCCAGTGTTCAGATTGAGATTTCTTGTGTTGCCGTGGTGTTTTTCCATTAATGTTTTAGCAGCTGGGCTCAGAAATAAGTGTAACATTATCCTTCCTTCTTCGCTATAGTTCTTAGGCAGTGTGGGAAATCGGCAGTATGAGAGCTACAAAGTAACACACATTCTTTCTGTGCCTTCTCTGTGGCACACACACACACACATTTTACATTTTACATTTAGCCTAATAACAGTGTGCTGTATAATATCAGGGCAAAAATTGTTTCCATTCATTCTGAAGGTAATGCATCCATAATAGCACCGTGATATCAAACGGGAATAATGGTTTAACTTTTAATGACTTTTTGAAGAAGGAGGATTTTTAGTAACACTTTGTCACACACGGTAAAATCTGTAATCCTCTTTATTAGAAGGAGACTCCATGTATACTCAACAAAAAAAGAAACGTCCTCTCACATTCAACTGATTTTATTTCCAGCAAATTTCTTAACATGTGTAAATATACATTCAACAACTGAGACATAAACTGAACAAGTTTCACAGACATTTGATGAACAGATATGGAATAATGAGTCCCTGAATAAAGGGGGGCAAGTATTAAAAGTAACAGTCAGTATGTGGTGTTACTGGCCAGCGGCTGCTTTAAGTACTACAGCGCATCTGATCCTCATGGACTGTACCAGATTGGTCAGTTCTTGCTGTGAGATGTTACTCCACTCTTCCACCAAGGCATTTACAAGTTTTCCATCATGTCTGAGGGCACACATGGTTACATGTAATTTTCCACTGCAAGGACGATCAGCTGTCCTTCCTGTCTCCCTGTAGCACTGTCTTAGGCGTCTTACATTACAGACATTGCAGCTTATTGCTCTGGACACATCTGCAGTCCTCATGCCTCCCTGCAGCAGGCCTATGGCATGTTCACGCAGGTGAGCAGGAACCCTAGACATCTTTCTTCTGGTGTTTTTCAGAGTCAGTAGAAAGGTCTCTTTAGTGTCCTAAGTTATTCTAACTGTGACCTTAATTGCCTAGTGCCTGTAAACTGTTCGTGTCTTAAGGACTGTTCCACAGGTGCATGTGCAATAATTGTTTATGGTTCATTGAACAATCATGAAAAACATTGTTTAAACCCTTTTTAATAAAGATCTGTAAAGCTTATTTGGATTTTACAAAGTTATCTTTAAAATACAGTCTCCTGAAAAGGGATGTTTCTTTTTTTGCTGAGTATATATTCCTTTGGAAATTCTGCTTCTATATACAAATGTCACTGACATATAAATGATGAGGAAACACAAGAGGAATTCATTAGTTTTAAACTTTCCTTAGACCTGCTGTATCTGAGAAGAACGCTGTTATAAAGTGTTACATACAAATATATGTATTTGTAACTTTACTTTAGATAGCTTTTTTTTCCTATTGCCTATTTAGAAACTATATACCAAATTACAATAACACTATTTAGTGTCATTTTTGCCATACAATTTACGATTAGAGAAGTTATAGATTTCTTGCTTCTTGGGTCAAGGTGTATTAGGCTGTATTGTTAATACAAGCTGAGCTTTCCTTCAGTTTTCTCTCCAATACCACCTTCAGTTCAGTTTGATGAGTATGGCATAAGAACACATTAGTAGTAGGGCTTTAGGAAAACCGAGATTATAGGGACGTTATAGTGGGTAAGGTACATTTTAACTGGGATTTGAAAGCTTCAGTGGAAGGAAGAGCTAACAGATGAGTGGCAAAACCATTTATGACAAGTAAACCACAAACATCAGATCAGGAATCATAACTACTGGACCTCTCTTTATATCATTTGTCAGTGACATTTCTAAATTGGCTGTTTCTTGAGATTTTTTAATAGTCATAAATGATTTGAAATGTATCTCTTTGGATTCAAAAGCTGAGCTTGTAGACCTCTAGTCTGGATTCTTATTACTGATCATAATCTGTGCTGTCAACATTTAAAGGCCAAAAAGCTGAGATCTCTGAATTATTTGACATGGTCCAATTCTGCTGTATGAATAATAACAGTGGTTTAAAGAGGAAGTTTAGTGCACAAGAAGATAAAATCAGTCAAACAATACACGTTTGCTGTGCTAGAAGACATAAATGCACATCTGCGCTTTTGATATAGGCTATGCTCTATTTACTCATGGTGTAACACGGAACACAAAATCAATTGGGCCTCTTGAGTGATATGTTGAAATGAGAAGTAGATACATATACTGCTCAGATCACATTTCCTGCACTGGTTCAAGATATGATGTACAATGAACAGACTGTATGAATACATTTGAATGATAACTTATACAGCTCTCACAGATTGTAATACACAGTATTTAGTATTTAGTAATAGTCAAGGATTTCTACAGTCACCCTGAAAGCTCCATCTGTGTTCTGTTTTGAAGTTAATGGTGGATGGAAATGATTGACTGCTTGGGTAATGTGGCAAATTTCTGAATGCTTACCATGTATTTGGATGTTTGTCTTTTTGGAAGTTGTGACGAGTACCACCACACTCAGCAGGCTACCAGCCTACCAGCCTACCAGCCGTGCAAAATTACTCAGGTAATGACCAATGGAAGATGTAGCAGTCTCCATTAAGGTTAAAACAGAGAAGAGACGAGGAAGAAAAGAGTATTCAAGGTTATGTGCTTATATGTGGACTGAATAATGTTATCATAGCAACAGTTCCCAGAGTCCCCAGATCTTTTTAAATAATCCCATTCACACTGTGTTTTGCTGTGTGGTTGAGATATGCAACTGGATATGGATAGTGTGTGTACTTATGACTACAAGGATCTTCGTATGGAGTTAAGTACAGCATACTGTCATAGATAGTGATTACCATATAATACTTACCTAATTTTACTGTACAACATAATCATTATTAAAATTCAGTTAATCGAGTTAATATTCCAGTTTGAAAGTTTACACTAAATGTAACTGTATATGGATACATTATTTGGATTGAAAAGGTAATGTGTTCTAAATAAAAACAAATATAGATTTCAAGGCCTTGATGCCACCCTACCTCAACACCCTCCTTGAGGTTTACATTCCCTCACGCAATCTGCGATCGGTTAACGACTGATACTTAGTAGTGCCTACTCAGCGTGGCTCAAGGTCCCTTTCCAGAACCTTCAAACTAACCGTCCCTCAGTGGTGGAATGAACTTCCAACCTCAATCCGGACCACAGAATCTGTCACTATCTTCAAAAAACAGCTAAAGACCCACCTCTTCCGTGAGCACTTAACTAACCTAACTAAAATGCCAACCCCCACCAAAAAAAAAACCTTACTCTGGCTCTTATACCTCTACTCTGCACACTTTGCTTCTCTAGAACTCAGTTACAAATCTTGTATTGTAGCACTACTTGTATTGTTCTCCGCTTGACATATCGCTTTGCTTGTACTTCCTCATTTGTAAGTCACTATGGATAAAAGCGTCTGCTAAATTAATAAATGTAAATGTAAAATAGATATGAATAGGTGCACGATTTGGTCAGGTGTCCACATACTTATGGCCATATAGTGTACCTTATGTTGTGCAGTTGATTACAGAGTAGAGTACAGTTATTTATCCTACACAGTGTTTAAAAACACAGATTCACTCTTATCACACACACACACACACACACACACACACTGCCAAGTTATTATCATGTTAGCATCACTACTATACTGATACTTATCCACCACCCAAATAATATCTGGTTAGTAGTGGTTTTATGGTGGTCCTTTTTTATGGACAACTGACCAACTGGACAAATTTAGTAGTTAGTAATTTTATATCTACAAAATTAACCTATATGGTAGGTATATCTTCTAAAATAGCCAATGGGTATATGCCTAAAGGTAGGGGTACAAATCAAATTAAATCGCCAGTTCTGTGTATATGTATAATTAAGAATAATTGATGTAAGGGTCTGGTGAAAAATCGATAATGTCAGCGGGAGCAATGCCGATGTGTGAAGTTGATTAGTATGAGAGCAGTGAGATGCATATCCCTGCCTGACTGAGGGTGATTGATCATGACTAAAGCACTAACACCACTTCTCGCCTACCAACAAAGCTCTAGTCAGCCCAGCTAGAGAAAATACTCATTAAGAGGGGCTGCTTTGCTCACGGACATTATGATGAATAGAGGAGAGTAGAGGAACAGACCCTGGCTGGACTCCAATCTGGTGGCTGTTTATCTCTGAACATTTCTCTGTGTCCAGAGCCCATCACTGCAATACACCTCTGCTGTTTCACGAGTCTGTTAACATGTTGCCTCAGACCAGCTTCATTAGCTCCCTGTGCCTCATTGGATGAAAAACATGCATGCTTGCACTCTTTTATAGAAGAATCTATCAGGTCTATCCTAGGAATGTTGCCATTCTTTTATAAGGTTATTTGTATATATAATCCATTTAAAGGGAATGCTGCTTGTGGTTGTTTTTATGGATGATTAGATTTTATGAGTGTTTGTGAAATGATCTCTGAATAACTATTCCAATATGTAATGTGTTCCAATAGTCTAATGTCCGAAAGATGTCTCACCTATTGCCTCTCAATAATGAGGAATTCTCTTCTAGTTCGAAGGAGTACCTGCTGTTCCCCTCCATGTGCGCAGACACACTACACAGCTCTCACTGATCTAACAGTGGGTTGCCTGACCACAACTGCGCTCTACCATATGTGTATTTCTGGCACTAATAGCCCCACAATCAGCCAGCATTTGATTTTGATTTCATCACAGTATTTTGTGACGTTTCTCACAAAATATTAAGACATGCTTTTTTTAAATACCCACAGTTCACATTCTTTCTAGCCTTCATTAATTGTAGCACATATGGTGTGAAGCCTATTCTATTTTACAACCCTTTTTCACATGTGATTGATTATTGCCTCACTACAAAAATGCATATAGGTCATGTATAGGTAAACGTGATTACATTAGATGTAGTTTTAGCATTTTGTCTTATACAATCACTGAATGCTGTCACTGTTCACGTCTTTCTGTTAAAGCCCTCAGTCTATTTCAGTGGTTAACTCTTCCACATCATGACTCATGTGTCCTCGTAAATCTGGAGTTCTGGGAAGGTTTAAGTCCAACCTGGCTCATACTTTGCTGCTACACCCAAAACAGCACGCTGCTTGGCTGAACATAGCACCTTCTGCTGGGACATTGGGACATGGGCCTTGCGCACGCGTGTGTGTGTGAGTGTGTGTGTGTGTGTATGTATGTGTTTAAACTACAGTTGTAAAAAATAGTCTGAGAGTTATTTCTTTATTCTGAATACATGC
This sequence comes from Ictalurus furcatus, assembly GCF_023375685.1. Taxonomy (NCBI): domain Eukaryota; kingdom Metazoa; phylum Chordata; class Actinopteri; order Siluriformes; family Ictaluridae; genus Ictalurus; species Ictalurus furcatus. Next base: position 18,827,176 of record NC_071260.1, on the reverse strand, counting down.
TTTAAGAAGGAAAACTGTTCAAGGCTAATAACCAAGAATTATAAACGGGCGTTCAGAAAGGACGTGTTAACCAGTAGCATACAGAAGCGACCTTGCAGATTTGTAAACTTACTTTTCACATGCATCAATGGGCAGGAGCTGTGAGCATACTATAAGAAATGGCCAACCTTCATATTGTGACAGTGACTTTTTTTTTTATTCAGTTGTATTGTGCTTTTAACAATCGACATCATCACAAAGAAACTTTATAAAAATCCAAATTTAGACAGGAAAAACTCTGGTATGACACGAGAAAGAAACATTCAGAGGAGTCTTGTCATTCAGACATCTAAAATAAAATATCCCTTAAATACAAAAAACTATCACTTAACCCAAACACCCAAGACCCCATTAGTTTCAATGCAGTTACAGAATAGCTCATTGTATTTGCTGACTAATATGCTTTAAGATAGGACATACATTATATGACCAAAAGTTTGTGGACACCTAACCATAGTGCTCATATGTACTTTTTGTACCCATCCCATTCCAGATTTAGTCCCTTATGCTGTTATAATAACCTCCACTCTTCCTAGGAAGGCTGGTACATGGCTGTGGGGATTTGCCCATTTATCCACATGTTAGTGAGGTTGGGCACTGATGTCAGGTGAGGTGGTCTGGGGGTGCAGTCAGCATTCCAGTTCATCCCAAAGGTGTTCAGAGGTGTTGAGGTCAGGGCTTTGTGCAGGCCACTCAAGTTTTTCCACTCCAATCTTGGCAAACCATGTCTTCATGGAGCTCGCTTTGTGCACAGGAACATGCTGGAACATGTTTGGGCTCCTTACTTCTAGTGAAGGTTGAATTGTAATGCTACAGCATACTGTACAAAGACATTGTACAGTATATACTTGTGTGCTTCCAAGTTTATGGCAACAGTATGGGAAAGAACCACATATGGGTGTGATGGTCAGATGTCCACAAACCTTTGGCCGTTTAGTGTAATAAGAGAATAAATATATGCCTAAAAAATGGACCCATCAAGAGTGAGTGTTAGAAATAACACTGGGGTCCATTTTCACAGGTGGAGAGTGAGAATTGCAGAGTGCAGCTTTAATGTCACATGTATGTGCTCTGTGTACACATGCTGATCCAAACAGCAAAGTGCATACTCAGATCTCAGGCCAGATGGGAGCAAACTGTAGCCACCTGTCGCTCCTTTATCGAGCCCTGTTTCCAAGCTCCAGGAACTCTTCCCTTAAATGGATCAATATTACTCAGCATGACTGGAGAACTATTGATCCACTTGGCTTGAAACATTTTCTTCTGTTGTCATTAGTTAAGATTGAAATAAAGATTTTTTTTTTCAGGCTTTCTGATATAGTTCACGAACTTCCATAACACGTGATAAGCATTTATTTCACTATGAAAATGTTCATGCTAAATTTTGTAACAGATGATTTTCTTTAATTTTCTCTTAATAAATCTATGGACATGATATAAAGGGGGATGATCTATTAACAGGACAATCTGGGTTAGATTACTGTTTATGATGCATTTTTATTCATCATACAAATAACATCTCATTCCTACTGAATACTTCATCACAGGTCCTTGTAAATTGTATTTACTTAAGTGATATTCAGACGTATTTGACTTGGGTAAACCATTTTTAGGAGTACTGACAAGCAGTATTTTCTTCTTTAAAGAATCAAACAAATCCATGGAAGTGTCTTAATATTTGCGTGTCCTTAAGAACAAATGTTTTATTTGCATAAATATGATGTTTGTTTCTGCAGAGGCATGAAATGATAGTGATACTGAGCTAAGCACTGCAGGCTGAGTGAGAGAGACAGAGCATCAGGTATATAACACCAGCGGCAGCTAACGGCTGCTGAAGAGAAGAAGTAATAAAACTAGATTAGCGGTGGGTTATTTGGCTGTCACACTAATCTGCATTTTTCGTCAACCCATTACAGTCAAGCATCTCATAGAAGTGTACACAAACGCAAACACATTCACAATCACATGGTACAAGGTAGAAATTAAGATAATAACAGGCTTGGAATTTACATCTTGATATATTTATGGCCTCTAGTAGCATGAAGGTGATGAATTGGCCTTTTCCTCCATTAAGCCAGGGTAAACCTGCTGAGATTTATGGGGGCTATTAAAGCCAGAGATGGTCATTCAAAGGCCACTCATCTTGTTGATATATATAGGAGGAGAGAGAGAGATAGGGGCACCGAAAGTAAAAAAACACAGAAGCATGCATGGCTGACAATGGTAAGCATTGCCATAGTGCCATAGTCAGTGATGGTGACGTTGTTACATAGCCAGGTGAAGAGCTGACTTGTTTTTCAAGGCTGGTGCTGCAGGCTGTTCTTTTCAGCTTTGAGCAAGTGGCACAACAGCAGTGATGAGAGGCAGCAGGGCTGAGGGTACAGACTGGACAAATGAGCTTGCTCATCTATTCCAAGGCCCTGCATCTGATTTATAGACCTGGGTCTGTTCATTAATCCAAATTCCATAATTCAGTTCTCCCAGCAGCCCACAGACCATCAAGCAGAGCTCTGACGGTCCTGCAAATACTGTGAGCACATCTTCTTTTTCTTCTTTTATTGCATGCATGTCTGTGTGCATGTGTGTAACTGCATGTGTGTAGTGCATTTTCTATTCAGCCTTCAGAGATTCATTTGACTTTATGATGGAGGAATGTGCAGTGCATGATCTCATGTCTAGACCAGCTGTCAGGCGCGCACACACAGACACACACACACACACACACACAGGGGCGTAGTTTGTGGGGGAGGTAACCCCCCACCCATTCAAATCTAGCAATTAGAACCCCCCCACCACCACCACCAATATTTATATCATGATCACTTGAAATTGATTTGATTTGACTGTTCAGAATTGAATGTGAGTTTATCATAATAAATCATACAAAAATACTTAAGTCTCCCTCCACTGCACAAATTGGTAACGCCTAAATGTCCACTTTGACCAGCACCAGCATGACTGCTGTTTGACGGGGAAACACAGCACAGGAAGCAGCTCTGATAACGAAGAGAAATGTTTATCATTGCTGGTCAAAGAGGAACAGCAAAAGGAATAAAATATGTACTGAGAAACCAGAGAGGTTATGATATGAAGATGTAATCTTGCTAACGACACTCTAGCTAGCTAGCTTCATTACAGTTCAGCAATAACTATCAATATAACAAGTTAGCGAAACAGTTACTTTTTTAATAGTTCCTGTAGCTAATTATCAACAGTAAGATTGAAGTGTTATAGTAATATAGTAATATAGCAATATCACATGAGCAAGACTGTCATTTTTCTCAAACATAATGTTAAGTCACATGCAATGCACAATATTGTCTGTCTTTGCTATTTCACCAAAGGAAGTAGCTCCAAACAAAGCCAAGCCAAGGCAGAACCGTTGTGTTTCTCAGAGTGAAACTCTGGTGTGTGTTTGATTCCTAGATTAATCTGCATTTTTGAACGAATCAACTGAATGAATGCTTCAAGTGACTCAATCATTAACACAGCGACTCGCTGCCACCTACTGACGCTTTTAATTTCATATTTAACCTAAACTTTTCTTTCAAATTTAAAAAAAAAAAAAAAACCCAAAACAATTCACAGCTATGATGTTAGAAGATATTTGGTGCATTGACTTGAACTGTATAGTCACATTCACTGTTCTGTGAATGTGTGTAAATGTGTCCTAATCCCAAATTTACAGATGTTACAATCTGTGTTGTAAAAAGCACCATATAAAGTTAACTTGATAGTTGTGCAAGAGCTGACTACTGTATGTGTTTCCCTTTCAAAAGGATTACAGTGGCATGTAAAAGATAGATAGATAGATAGATTGATAGATTAGCAGAGAGAAATTATCCAATAACGCTGCACATATAACAAAGCTGATTTTTTAATAAATGTATTTATTATTTTTCTTATAAAAAAAATCAGGAAGCATACCGCCACTTCAACCTCCCAATGTTCAAACCAAATTTACACCCTTGTAAAACGATATTAAAAGTAACAGAGAGTATGTAGTGTTCTCCAGCTGCTTTAAGTACTACAGCGCATCTCATCCTCATGGACTGTACCAGATTGGTCAGTTCTTGCTGTGAGATGTTCCTCCACTCTTCCACCAAGGCATTTACAAGTTCTCCATCATATCTGAGGGGACACATGGTTACATGTAATTTTCCATTGCAAGGACGATCAGCTGTCCTTCCTGTCTCCCTGTAGCACTGTCTTAGGCGTCTTACATTACAGACATTGCAGTTTATTGCTCTGGACACATCTGCAGTCCTCATGCCTCCCTGCAGCAGGCCTATGGCATGTTCACGCAGGTGAGCAGGAACCCTAGACATCTTTCTTCTGGTGTTTTTCAGTCAGTAGAAAGGTCTCTTTAGTGTCCTAACTTATTGTAGCTGTGACCTTAATTGCCTAGCGCCTGTAAACTGTTCATGTCTTAAAGACTGTTCCACAGGTGCATGTGCATGCAATAATTGTTTATGGTTTATTGAACAAGCATGAAAAACATTGTTTAAACCCTTTCTAATAAAGATCTGTAAAGCTTATTTGGATTTTACAAAATTATCTTTAAAATACAGTCTCCTGAAAAGGGAGTTCCTTTTTTTGCTGAGTATTTATATACACACACACACACACACACACACACACACACACACACAAAGAGCGATCAGCTATAACATACCTCCAAAACTGCTGACAGGTAAACTGAAGTTCCTCTATCCTTCTTTCTTCTATGGCAAAGTTCCATTTCATTTTCACTCTGATTTTGATTTCTAGACAGGAACACCCTTTGCCTACATTTTGTCCATAAAAACAGCACATCAGATAGTTTCTCTAATTACAGTCTCAAAAGGAGATATGTTTTTCAATATGAATTCATTGCTTTGTGAAATCAGACATCTTTGGTAAGTAAGAGTTGGACTAGTCGATCTCTAAATAGATATTGTTGAAATAAAACCCCTTGACCAGTAAAGAATGTGAATATATATATATATATATATATATATATATATATATATATATATATATATATATATATATATATATACATTCTTTAGTCCCATTTCTAAAGAATATATATTCCATTTCCATACATATATATATATATATATATATATATATATATATATATATATATATATGCTATTCTTTGTGGTTAGGACTGCCTTAAAGTCAAAATAAATATATATTAATTTGATTGACTGAAATAAATGGGCCATATTGATGAGGTTTGCAGATGTATGACATTCTACATACGCTATGAGATCATTGCTCACTCTGTGTTTCTCCAAGCACAAGAGATGTCAGAAACCTTTTTCCCCCTTCAATTTACAGTCAAGAGCAACTGCTGCTGAAACTAGCTAGGCTCCTTCAAGACTTCAAGACTCTGTAACATGTATGCATGAAATTTATTTGATTGGGCTGTGATGGATTAGTGTGCAGTTTCGTAAAGTATTCTCCCTTGATGCACACAAACGCTGGGTCTGGCCAGTTTGGCAGTTTTCTTGTGTGTAGACACATCAGTTGAAACACATCTGTTTATAGAATTATACATATTTAAAATACGCTGGCTTAGTGGTTAGTATGCTTGCCTTGTACCTCCAGGGTTGGGGGTTCGAACCCCACCTCTGCCCTGTGTGCACAGAGCTTGCCTGTTCTCCCCATGCTTTGGGGCCTCCCCTGGGTACTCTGATCTCCTCCCCCACTCCAAAGACATGCGTTGTAGGCTGATTGGCATTTCCAAATTGTCTGTAGTGTGTGAATGAGCATGTGAATGGGTGTGACTGTACCCTGCAATGGGTTGGTACCCCATCCAGGGTGTCCCCTGCCTTGTGCCCTGAGCTCCCTGGGACAGGCTCCAGGCTCTGCCACGACCCTGTGCAGGATCAGCAGTATGGAGAATGAATGGATGTATTTAACAAAAATATCCAGTTTAATACATGTTTCCAATATTAGTTATGAATTAAAGTTTAAGATCCTACATTTGCTGAGAGTAATAGTGAATCAGTCATATAGAGTCAAAGACTCTAGGCCAAAAAATACTGGGTATCAATTTTCAGTGGTATCAAAGAGTTGATGAAAAATTGCATGCTGAGGAGATTAGAGTGCCTGTGAGTTTTGGAGAAAGCACGAAGAGGCACCTGAGAGATTGTTTAATGTATGTGAATTATGCAGGGCTGTAGGCATTGCACTTGACCCTCCTCTATGGTATTATACCCTGAATACAGTGAAAACAGAACAGGACTCCTACTGAAGCTTAAGCAGAGAACCGAACCTTTGACATGCTTACTACTCCTGAGGCCTGTGCAGCACCTCACAGAAACATTTCAGGTTAATACTTCATATCAACAGCGAAGGAAAGAAGCATGTCATGCTCAAGTCTGCTCTCTAATCCCTTAAATATGCTGGCCAGCCATCTGCATGTACAATGCATCCGGAAAGTATTCACAGCGCTTCACTTTTCTCACATTTTGTTATGCACAGCCTTATTCCAAAATGGATTAAATTAATTATTTTCCTCAAAATTCTACAAACAATACCCCATAATGACAACATGAAAGAAGTTTGTTTGAAATCTTTGCAAATTTATTAAAAATAAAAAACAAAAAAAAAGCACATTTACATAAGTATTCACAGCCTTTGCTCAATACTTTGTTGAAGCACCTTTGGCACCAATTATAGGCTCAAGTCTTTTTGAGAATGATGCTGCAAGCTTGGCACACCTATTTTTGGGCAGTTTCTCCCATTCTTCTTTGCAGGACCTCTCAAGCTCCATCAGGTTGAATGGGGAGTGTCGGTGCACAGCCATTTTCAGATCTCTCCAGAGATGTTCAATCGGGTTCAAGTCTGGGCTCTGGCTGGGCCACTCAGAGACATTCACAGAGTTGTCCTGTAGCCACTTTTGTTATCTTGGCTGTGTGCTTAGGGTCGTTGTCCTGTTGGAAGATGACCCTTAGCCCCAGTCTGAGGTCCAGAGCGCTCTGGAGCAGGTTTTCATCAAGGATGTCTCTGTACATTGCTGCATTCATCTTTTCCTTGATCCTGACTAGTCTTCCAGTTCCTGCCGCTGAAAAACATCCCCACAGCATGATGCTTCCACCACCATGCTTCACTGTAGGGATGGTATTGGCCAGGTGATGAGTGGTGCCTGGTTTCCTCCAGACATGATGCTTGCCATTCAGGCCAGAGAGTTCAATCTTTGTTCAATCTTTGGTCTGAGAGTCCTTCAGGTGCCTTTTGGCAAACTCCAAGCGGGCTGTCAGGTGCCTTTTACTGATTAGTGGCTTCCATCTGGCCACTCTACCATTCAGGCCTGATTGATAGAGTTCTGCAGAGATGATTGTTCTTCTGGAAGGTTCTCCTCTCTCCACAGAGACATGGTGGAGCTCTGTCAGAGTGACCATCGGGTTTTTGGTCACCTCCCTGACTAAGGCCCTTCTCCCCCGATCGCTCAGTTTGGCCGGGCGGCCAGCTCTAGGAAGAGTCCTGCTGATTCCAGACTTCCTCCATTTACGGATGATGGAGGCCACTGTGCTCATTGGGACCTTCAATGCTGCAGAAATGTTTCTGTACCCTTCCCCAGATCTGTGCCTCGATACAATCCTGTCTCGGAGGTCTCCAGACAGTTCCTTGGACTTCATGGCTTGGTTTGTGCTCTGACATACATTGTTAACTGTGGGACCTTATATAGACAGGTGTGTGCCTTTCCAAATCATGTCCAATCAACTGAATTTACCACAGGTGGACTCCAATAAAGTTGTAGAAACATCTCAAGGATGATCAGTGGAAACAGGATGCACCTCAGATCAATTTTGAGTGTCATGGCAAAAGCTGTGAATATTTATGTAAATGTGCTTTTTTTGTTTTTTATTTTTAATAAATTTGCAAAGATTTCAAACAAACTTCTTTCATGTTGTCATTATGGGGTATAGTTTGTAGAATTTTGAGGAAAATAATGAATTTAATCCATTTTGGAATAAGGCTGTAACATAATTAAATGTGGGAAAAGTGAAGCATTGTGAATACTTTCCGGATGCACTGTAACATGATTTTTGTCTCTAAATATCAGCTTTCCTTTAAAATCCAATTAGTTGATACATTTAAGCCATGTTTTTGTTTGCTTTGCTTTTTACCAATAATGGTTGTATTTAAAATCAGAGAGTTTAACAGAAACTAATAATTTAATATAAATCTTTTTAGGAATATGGTTGGGTCTTGAGCCTTGATGCTTTAATTCTGCACATTTCTTGTGTTATGTTGTTGAATACTTTGTGAATTATTAAGCATGCATCAAAGCAATTATCAATGGTTCAATATGTTTACTTGTAAATGATAATACTAAATGGTCTGCACTTATATAGTGCTTTTTTAATCTTAGCGGTTCCAAAGCGCTTTACACTGTGTCTCATTCACCCATACACCACTGGAAGCAGAGCTGCTATGCAAGGAGCTAACTTGCCATGGGGAGCAACTTGGGGTTCAGTGTCTTGCCCAAGTCACTTCGGCATATGGAGTCATGTGGGCTGGGAATCGAACCGCCAACCCCACGATTAGTAGACAACCCACTCCACCACCTGAGCCACAGCCGCCCCTAAATTGTATTAAATGTCTATTCTCCTAAAGAATACTGCTGAATAAGAAGTATGAACCCCTAAACAAAACTCAGTAATCATCTGTTAGCTAGGAGGAAAAGCACAAACTGGGTCATCAGTGGCCATCTTAAATACTTGAGAGCTCTTTGTATAGCATTTCTTTACAGTGCAGTGTATAAAAGTCTGAAAAAGACTAATGGGCCTGAGGGAAAAAACTGAATGGCTGTGAAGAAAAAGAGAGAACATTGTAGAGGCTCAGAACATCCTTATCTGATTCCTTTCCAGGCCCTCTTGGGTTTTCCTTTTTTTTAATCTGTTGTATATCATTTGAAAATGTTCTTCTGACTCATTTAATAGGCTTCTCCATGCCACAGTAGTCTTGTTGAACCCAGAAGAATTGCTGTGTTCAAAATGGCATACGTGTGTATACTATATACTTGTTGGCTGCAGTTTCCTCAGAATTTCCTTAATCTAATTAATTTTGTGAAGTTGTGAGTTCAGTGCTGAGATGGGAATGGCATTACTGGTGTTTAAAGTGAACCCCTGAATGAATTGCCTTAGGACACTTTTTTTTTAATACTAATGCTCAGTTTTGTTTTCATTTCATGAGCTGTAAAATTCCATGTCTGTGTAACATTTTCTTTCAGACACTAAATCATTCAGCACTTTTTAAAGATGTATGAAATTTGTGACCATTTTTCCCAAAGTACATATATGTACAGTACATATTACAGCCATGTACTGATCTGGAAAAATTATGCAACATCTCATGCAACAAATCATAGCTGAAGACGATGATAGCTAGCTAGTTTTTGACCTGCTTCAAAGCTAGTTTTCTTATCTCATGATTTTATTCTAATAAAAGTTGAGAAAATACAGACGCTATGTCTTCTGCCTGAATTAGCCTGCTAGTTAGCTATTTTTGGTAGTTAACACTCTTACATTAAAAATGTAGACTACACGTTTTAGGTGAGGCATTTTGTCAGGAAAAAGGAACTCCTTCTGTGCCATTGTATGATATAATAGACTGTGAATGTAGAAATTGTTTACTCACAATATCTTGCTAGCATCTCAGCTACCTAAAAGGCTGGATCCTAGACACAATTTGCACAAGTATTTGCACACATACTTCACAAAAACAACACATGTGATGGATTGAGTATAATAATCAACAGCAATGTATAAACCGAACAGAAGCAACATTAAAATTAACTTCAGACATCCATGTCACAGACCAAAATATACCAAGTGTGCAACATGAATTCAACTCAGTTTCATCCATGGTATTGTGACAAAGTAGACATTTGATTGAAAAAACAAATTACTAAAAGAATAAATACGGTAGTCTCAGTGAATGTGGAAAATGTATACAACTTGCTGTTCTTTTTGTCTTCATCTGAATCCAGTTTAGCACATGGCAGTAGTAAAAAAAACAAAAACAAAAAAAACCTAATCCTATTATTCACTGAATATATTTTACATGTTTACGTCTATAATGTGAAAGAATTGAATGAATTCAGTAGAAGAATAGAATAGAAGAATTGGGATTTTCCCTTCACAAAGAGGGATAGTAACACAGAGTAACTTCTGTTTTTTATGAATGTGATAGCATGCTATGCTGTGATTATCATGCAGTCAAAAAGAAATCCTTAATGGTCTTTGTAAACCAGACGTCCAAAGAGGTATTTGAAAGTAATTGTGGATAAAGACTATTTAATTTGGTCATCTCTCTGATGTCACTCAATGAGGACTTTGTGAAGTGAGGCCTACAGATCAGCCCAGGACAAAGTGAAGTGTGAGCCAAAACATCTGGATCCCTCATTAGACCACAGGGACAGAGAGAACTCAAGATCCAGTTCACTAGGAAACCCAGCCGCCTGTCCTGAAAAAGTGAGGGAAAGCAATGTACTGGGTCTGGCTCTGGAGTTCTGCATAAACTATCCATAATCAGCTGGATTTTCTAGTCATTAGCTGAGAGTGGGTTTTAAGCTGAATGTGGTATGTAACTCAGTCTGTAAACATGTGTTTAATGGCTTTATGACATATATTCTTATACAATGATGTGCACGACTTGAATCAACAATCTAAAGCTCAACAATTTATACTTAAGCTTGACACTAATTGGAAGGGAAGGGAACATATGGTGCTGCCGTAGCTCAGTGATTCTGTCACTCATACTGCTTGGTGCAGATATCCAACTCTCTAATGAATTCAGCTCAAAACAGACTTGAAAGTGTATCATTAATCTCTAAAATCAGGTGTGCTGCGTATTCAGCTTGGCCACATGTGTGCAGTACAGTACTCGAACGATATAATGGCTGTGAGTGGTAGCAAGATAAGAATTGAATTGTGCAGCACTCATATTAAATGGAGATGTGATATTCAGCACTGTCCTCTATTGTGCTCACTTTGCTTTTTCTTGGGCGCTGGCCAGCTGATAAATAACCATGTTGTCCTTGGATGTGACATGCATGCAGAAGACCAGACACACAGTAACAAATGGTCCAATGGTATTCTACACTGTCCCATGATTCTTGTTTTATGCATGTGTCCACCATGCTAAATGTCTTTGCGGTGCAGTAGAGTATGCAAATGGCGCGGCAGTGGAGTCAAAAGCAGTTCTGTTATGCGCTGAACAAGGCTCCAAAAGGTAGGAGGAGATCCAGCATAGAATGCTTCTTTGTCACTGCATGCCTCAAGGCATTTTTTGACAGTGTGGCAAACCAAAGACTTTTATATTCATGTGAATCAGATAATTTTTCATTTTTCCTTTATTATTTCTCTTATCATCATGCTCAGCACTACCTGGATCTATGAACAGTTTGCTATTTAGGGTGCTGAACCCTACACACAATAACTGTGTGCAGGTTAGAAAGGGACCTCAGCTAAAGGGGGACAAGTTATACTCAACAGCCAGCCTGCTCTCTCTTTGTCCCTAATGCTTTACGAAATACCATTTCTCCTTCAATTTGTAACATTCAGAGGATGACTAAGTGACAGAATGGGGATCACTTCAGTCAACCCTGGCCTTCTCCATATCCTGGATTAATGGTTTGAAATGAGCCTCTAATGGCTAAAGAACATTTGACTGCAATGCAAAAGAGGTGGGGATAAGCATTGGAAAAGGGATTTTAATGAATACACAGGAGGTTCCCTTTTCCAGGGAAATATTGGGTCTGGCTCTGTTCAGTAAACAGGACCAGGCTAGGCTTCTGGAGCTCTTCCAGAGTAATTTATATTATATCTGATGTTTTCATATACTCTAGCTGCATTGTGAAGAGAGACTCACTTTGTCATGGCACTGCCTCATCAGTATTAAATCAGCACAGCTGTAAAAGCCATTAGCATGTCTGGAGAGGATTTTACCCAAGCATGATATCATTGCAGTTCTCTGGTGCTCTTTTTTATGGGGATTATATCATAGGCATTTGCAGGTTTCTGTTCTCTTTCAAATAAATTATGGAATTTGTTCCTAAATGTGTTGCTCATATGATGTTTACTTACTGTTGAAACTCTAAAGGCATTTAACACATACTTAATGATGTAAATGGCTACAGTAAAAAAAAAAAAAAAAAAAATAGCTGAATCATACGGAATCATACTGAATCATAGCTTCATGTATGCATTGAAGCTGATTCGACTGATTCAGTGGGCTTAGTCGTTTTGTCTCCTGCTCATTTCCTCTTCTCTGTCAATCAGTACATTTACATGGACAACAATAATCCGATATTTACCCGATTAAGACAATACTCAGATTAAGAAACTACCATGTAAACAGCGATTATTGATTACCTTAACCCGAATAAAGTCATATTTGAAGTAAACACAAATCGTATTAAGTCATGTGGAGTATTCCTATTTTAGTCACATTATCGAAGTGCATTACAGACATGTACACACCTTAACTACACTATTAACATCGTGTGGGAGTTTTCACCCCATTTTGCGACAGGACACGTACACACACAGCAGTGCTTAAACGTTTGACAGCAAACAAGAGAGCACGGCTGCATCCGAAACCATGTACTTACCTGCTATATAGTAGGTGAAATACATGTATCTCAACTACTATATAGTAGGTAAATATGGGTATCGGACGCAGCCCACGGCTTCAAGCAGTCGTCTATTTGCACGTATAGCATGACAAATAATTAACTGCACTTCAAGCTTTCATATAATGAAAAATGTAACACCCAAAACTGTATACGGTCCCATAACAAAGACGAACTGTATGTTGATACGTGAAATTCTGGAGGGAACGTCGGACGACGTGGAGTGGGGACATAATGACGTGACGTTAATGGATCTATGTTCTGTAACATGAAACACGGGAACATAAAAAGGAATTTTCTAAAAGCGACTCATGTAAACACCTTAATCAGAATATTGTCTTATTCAGAATAAGATCAATAATTACATTACTGCTGTCAATTTCAATTTTCAATTTTATTTTATTTTATTTTGTATAGCGCTGTCCATGTAAACATAGTCAATGTGGCCCCCCAAACTCAAAATATTCATAACTCAGGTTTACAGGCCTGTGTGAAATGCAGCGCGATGCTAATTGGGCATGCCTTCTGCCGATTTGTGTGTGTGTGTGTGTGTTTGTGTGACAGTTGAGACAGCGGGAGAGAGATAGGAGATGTAGAGAGGGAAACTGTTTAAAATGCAGAGCAGTCATGGCTGGAGGAATGCTCCAGCTCATTCTTGCCATCTGGTCACTTTTAGTGTGTGTCTCAGGGAGATCGCCTCCTCACATAACACAAGAGGCTGTAGAACACTCATACACAGCTGTACGTTTGTACACTTTTGATGTGTTCGCCTTGTAAATCACTGAGATGCAATACAATAGCATCAATGAGTCTTTGTGGCCACTGAGGGATAAAATTGGGTTCTGGTGCAGAGGCTGTGATGAAGGAAGCCACATGCTGAGGGCGTTGATAATTTGTGATGGTTTGGAGCTGAGTTTGACTTGACTGTTTAATAGTTTGTTGTGAATCTTCCTCTAACTCAGGTATATTGATAATTTGAAAGAGAAACAGAGGAGCGTGCTTAATCCTTGCCTAAATTGCTGGTATAACTGAATGGTTTCCGCTTCAGGAACTGCTAAAAGAGTAGCAATGATCATGTGTGAAGTATAATAAATGACCCAAATTTTCCCCTCTTAATTTCCTCATATTATTTAAGCTGCAATGTAATGTAGAGAAAGGTGCTCCACTACCTCACCACTTAAAATGTAATTTAATTGCACTAGCAAGACTTCATGCTCTGTAATGAAAGACTGCTTCTTTTATATGCACACAGGAAAGCATATATATGCCATAATACACATGTAGCAAGATTATTTCCCAAATTAGTGCATGGATTTTCAATAATGAATTTCAGATGTTTATACTGAATGCTCTGACTCACATGTTCACATACTTTGTACACCTCTATGAAAGAAATATGTAATTGTAAGCAACTTGCTGAGTAAAATGCATCCCCATCCTCCACAGAGATTATTCTGATGGTAAGTGGTGCCTGGGCCTGAGAAACAGTAAATGACAGAGGGAAGGGAGGTATTCAATTACAATGTAAAAACAGCTACTTGATATTGTTTACTTCCTGTTCATTTTGGAGACAGTACATGTTACAAGGACTCCTTGCTGAAAGTGGAGCTAATATTGTACGTTCTAATGGAACTTGTTAATTTATGCTTTTGAAATGGGAAGACACAATATTCTCTCACTGATCAAGCTGATCAACACTGTTGCTAGGCAACTGGAAAATATGGACAGCAATCATAAACTAGATTATGACTGAGGTAAAAGCTAGCACAAGAAGGTGGGTAGAAAGCAAGTTTCCTTACGTTTACTTACTGTAATTATGTACAGTTTTCATGTATCTAAGCATGAAGTTTGGTTGCAGCTGAAGTGCTTTGACTTTTAGTAGATTATTTGTTTAAGTGCACTTTTACATTAGTCATACATTTCCGGAGATATAACAAAATTGTCAGGAATATAAACATTTCACTCAGATTGGTTGGTAAATCACCAAGAAAGGTATCTATGTTCTGAATAGCACTTTATGGATCTGGTCATTTAAAAAAAAAAAAAAAAAAAAAAGGGAATCAAACACACTGCTGTTGATTTTTGTGTGAATATTAGCAGTTATTTCATAACAAAACAGCTGTACGCATTTTAATGCTTTCAATTCTAGTTTCATAAATCTGTACGCTATAGTGTTTATGTTTATATATGCTATAGTTAGTAATGCCTTTTCAGCGTGGCTCAAGGTCCTTATCCAGAACCTTCAAACTAACTGTACCTCAGTGGTGGCATGCACTTCCAACCTCAATCCGGACCACGGAATCTGTCATTATTTTCAAAAAAACAGCTAATGACCTACCTCTTCCGTGAGCACGTAGCTAACCCCCACATATATATATATATATTTTTTAATAAAAAAATAAATAAATAAAAACGTGCTCTGGCTCTTACAACTCTACTCTGCACACTTTGCTTCTCTAGAACTCAATTATAAATCTTGCATGGTAGCACTACTTGCATTGTTCTCTGCTTCATATATCACTTTGCTTGTATTTCCTCATTTGTAAGTCGCTTTGGTAAGTTGCTGTTAAATGAATAAATGTGTTTACTGAGATAACCTGTTCATCCTGCACATTTTCAGATTGCAGTATTCATTTATACTTTATGAGCGATCAGTGTCAGTATATGCAGGATTGGGAGGGTTACTTTAAAAATGTATTCCATTACAGTTATAAATTACTTCATGAAAAATGTAGTCAGTAACATAATCCACGTATCACAATATGAAAGTAATGTAATCAGATTATTTTCGGATTACTTCAAGGTCACATATATAAATAAAGTCAAGAGAAAAGCAATATGATCTAAAATACTTTTATGTATTATTATTATTATTATTATTATTATTATTATTATTATTATTATTATTATACATGTCCATTTTCAATGATAATGCTAAAGAGAAAGCAATAAAATGGGCTAGTATAAAAAAAAATTTTGTTGTTTTTTTGTTTTTAAGAAAGATGAGCATAATAATGGTGGCACTCCTTAGGCCTCACAGGTAAAATGCTTCACTGAGTTTATTGTATTTATATCACTAAAGATTGCCATTATATGGGGCTCTGGTTATGAGATCTCTGAGTGTCCGTTCCATGGAGAGAGCCCGAGGGTAAGTGAGTTATGGAGGCTATGAGACAGACAGAGTGCCTGCGGGAGGAGTGAAGCGAGTGGAGACTGATGGATGAAGCCTTGGGGGAGAGGGGAGAAGACGTGAAGAGATGCCTTCTGTTACATGCTGTTTGTGCTGGGCTTCTACAGACAAAATCGCTTACAACTGTTTTTTTATTGACAGCTGAGGGAAATTTAGTTCCTGCTGCAGCAGCTTAGTAGTCAATGGGCAATCTTATTGTTCATGAAAGGGTCTATATGCTAATTAGCTTTGTATCCTGTAATAGTCAGGGTAATCGACCTATTCCTCATGTGGAAACTTTATGACGAAGCCATGCATGCCCGTAGTCCAGTATCACAAATGTTTAACAGCCCAATTGGAGAAATTAGCACTGGGAGAAGTGGCAAGACAGTGTACACATCAACAAACAAGAACTGAAAATCAGCTGTGATTAACTGCGCATCAACATGATGAACAAAGAGAGAGAAGTGAAAGAAATGTACGCCCACTCTGTCTTTCCACTTTCATGTTCATGGCTCTAGGGGAGCAGTTCAGACTGAAAGGGTATACACATAGACAGGGCAGATGAAAGGCATGGACAGGGCACATGATGCATGCCAATGCTGTAAGAGCACAGGGCAGTATAACCCTATGGGCAGAAAGGAAGGATCAGCAATAACTGGCAGCACTAGACTCCTGCTCTCTGTTGCTATAGCATCTGCCAGTCATGATTCACCGACACACACACACACACACACACACACACATTTTCAGACTGACTAGGCTTGATTATTGATCTCTGTAGCAGGACTAAGTGCTCATTTACATGCGGCTAAGATGGTAATTTGCCATGTGTGTGGAAGAATAAATATCTTCATACAGTGTATAATATTTACCTTACTCAATTCACAAGAAGCATATTTCAGACATGCTGATGTAGAGAAAGCAGTCACTGGAACAACCTGCCCTTGAGCTCTGTACAGGCAGTGCTGTCACTCTGAATAATGTTAAAACTGATAATACGTCTTTGTTCAACATTGTATATTACTGCAAATAATGTCGGTGTGCAACAGTAATGTGTTTATACAATTCAGTATAGGTAAAAAAATCAGGTTTTGGTAAGTTTACAGTAAAATACATTTTAATTAATTCAATTAAATTGTGTGCAAAAAGCCATTTTTATTATCAGTTATCCATATTGATAAACTAAGAGGGAAAAACTAAGATGAAATGAACAATTAACAAGTATTAACTGTATTAAATTGGTGGTTTATTCTCATGGAGGAGGATCTCATGTGTCTTAAAGAGGACTGCCGGCCCTGTTTTGCTGATTGATCACACAGTCAAAAACAGCACTAAATGTATCCAAAATGACAGCCAGAGAGAAGCTTCACATAATAACGCCGTATGTACTCCAACAGGAATAATATTATTGTAATACAAAGGGATTGGACAGATTATTAAACTCACTAATAGGATTAGGTGGTGTGTATTTCACATCAAAGACATTTTCGGTGAAGGAGGCTTTACAAACAGGAACTGGAATAGTTAAGTGTGTCTCACTCATAACTCTAATAAATGCTTTAGCGATATTTGTGTTATTATCTAACACTATTACATCAGCTTTGTAATATAGTGTTTTGCGACAGTGCATGTGGCCACTGGTGCTTGTTCTGCATGTTCTGCTTATTGATGCAGGCATTGTCCCCAGCTGGCTGGTTTTGTAAGACCTTAGTGAATATTGAGCACAATTCGCATCTCTCAGCAGTTATCCTACTCTTATATCTTCGTTAACAGAAAGTGGCAGGAGAGTTGCCTCTCTTTGTTCTATTTCACCAGATATGCGACAATGAATTCCCGAAGAGGATGAACATGGATGCTGATTTTTACGATCAGCGAGAAGCTATAAGCCAAGCTTATTTGAGCCGTGGATCTTAAATCCTGGCTATAAAAATGGAAGTAAAAAATGGCTTGAATGTCATTCTTTGGGCTCATATTAACAATTACTTTTAAAAACACCCAAACTACAGTAACAAGACCTTCTCAGAGTATTTCAAGAAGGATAGTTCTGGTGCATTTCTAATGACTTATGGCAACAGGACTTAAATGAATCTTGGCATAGCGCTTCTCATTCTCTACCGTAGGAGGTTTCTCTTCATGAGGAGACATGAGTTTAATGGTGCCTTTCTAACGGCATTATTAGGTGCAATTTGCTCTCAGCAGTGAGTGATATTGTGGTCATGACCCCTTTTCCAGTGAAAGGGATGCTCCTCTTAGCCTGCTGGTCTTTTCAAAGCTCTGTTCAAGCCAGAGAGTCCAGGCTGCCCTGAAATAAGAGACAATGGTGAAACAGCAGGGAAAAGCAAACATTCTGGCCAAACCAGAGATTATAAGACTGATCATTTCAAGCACTTGGATCAGTGTTCAGTATGCGAACTATGTGATCACATATGATTCCATATATAGTTTGCCAATTAAAAGAGTCATCCACATCCACATTAGATAATTCACCATGCCTACACTTATATTGAGATGCAAAATGAATATTTGAAATTTGAGCTGCTGTAATGCATTATAGATGTGTTCTTTTTTTTCCATTGAATTCTCCATTCAGATTGGACACAAGTTATTGATTAAATTTTTACAACAGCATCTCTGACAATAGTGCTGGCTTCCAGGCAAATCACAGGTGATATTAATGTGCTTGCTCTTATATTTAGAAACATTACTGTTTCTATAGTAACAACTTAAACAGGGACTTGTATGGTGCATGATACACATAAATGGATTAAAAAACATGTATAATTGTTGATCTAGTGAAGTTGTTTTGTGAGAAGACATTTACAAGGTGTCACAAGTCTTCATACATAGGGGACTATGTTTGCTAGCACCACGTCGGTTGTGCGTTCGTCAGTGGATATTTGTGGACATCCACTTATCGGTTGTACCACTTCCAGTCTTGAATTTGTTAATAAGGCATTTTTGTCAATTTTGTCAAAGGCATTTTTAAAGGCTTACTCTGTTAATTTCCACTATTTATGGAGGCTTTTGGGACACCCAGTATTTAGCATTTATAGAAAGAGTGACCAATGTCAGCACTCTGTAACAGTTAAAGATAAATCTCTTCCTTTATGTTTTCCAACCAGTGGCTGAACTAGACTTTTATACATGGGGTGGCCAGGGGGTGGCCACTGCTACTTTCAGGGGTCCTCACACATACACACACACAGACACACACACACAATGTTCGCTTTCCATGTTTTATGGGAAATTTCCATAATGAGTTTATACTGTACAAACTGTATGTTCTATCCCCTAAACCTATCCATCACCTAAACATCACAAAAATGCATTTTTACATTTAAAAATGTAGTATGTATGATTTATAAGCTGTTTTCCTCATGGGGACCAACAAAGTCTGGTATTGATAGTAATAACACACACACACACACACACACACACACACACACACACACACACACACACACACACACACAGTACTCATAGTGGAAAGAATTGGGTCACTCTGTTTCTGTCTATAAGTGTTTTCAGAAAATAAAGCTTAAGCACCAAGGAGATAAGATACAGTAGCATGTGTCTGTTACATGAACTGCTGAGTTTATTTACAAAAAAAAAAAAAAACACCACACACACTGCAATTAGATATAGCAGGCATGAAGCAGACAGGGCTGTTTGCACATGTTCTGCCGGTTTGTGCTTCTTTAAAAAGAGCTGATATCTCTCCTTTTCTTTTCATGTTTAATTGATCCTGTGCAAAAATATGACAGTCTACGGTTACATCTAATCATCCAATTACCAACATTTTTATCTTAATTACACATCCTCATTTTCATAACTACATTAAAATCACCTACCTGTCTAAGTTAGCAGTGTGATCATTGCTAGCCCTCTGAACTGAAATAACTGAGCTAGCTAATCGATTTCAAACTGCTAAATGTTAACTCTCTGAACACTGACAGCTGTAGCCAACTTCCTCACATTAGCCAAACATCTGTATACTGTAACTTACACACTGCACGGTATATGCGTGTATTACTAGTACAGATGTAAGTGTAAGGATTGTTATGCTAAATTGCAAACTAACTGGTAGTGTAATGGTAGCACAGGTATATGTATAGTTATATTTGGTAATACAGAGAGTACCGTATATACTGTTAATGATGTGCGTATCTAAGGACAGTGGTGAATCAGTGGAGATACAGAGATGAAGCTGTGGGAGCACAGACGTTGTTAAAGGCTGTTGGATGTTGTTTAATAACAGGAAGTAAACGGAGCCACGGTTGTATTGCCTCATTTATATGTGCCGTCCTAACATTACAGGTAGCCTATTGGAGCCTTTAACTCACACAGCATCTCATAAAAGTTATTCAGCAAACAAACCTGATGCTAAACCTAAAAAACTTACTTCGAATATGATGTTTTCTTATTCTTCGGTATCTTGCAGCAATATTCTCTCATCCTCGGCTCGTCCTTGATTTGAAAACTGCATGCGCTGCCAGCGCCAAAATTCTTCTTTCGACAAGAGGTGAAAGAGGTGATGTGTCAATCAGCATGAGCAACTGCCAGTAGCGTATAAAATGTTGGGGTGGCATCCGGGGTGGCCAATCCGATGTCAGGGGTGTCCAGTGCCACCCCTGACACCCCTCTGTCTCTGACTTTCTTACGTTGTAAACAGTGACGGAGCCAGAGGGGTGTCAGGGGTGGCACTGGACACCCCTGTGGCTCTGTCACTGTTTCCAAGGTAAGAAATTATTCCAGGCAGAGGGCTTCGAGCTGTCTTAGTAATATGACAAACTGCTTTTCTTTGTCACATTAACATCAAGAGAGAGAAAAAGATAGGCTGGTGAGGGAATGACTCTTTATAGCTGTTATAAAGTAAGTAATAACGGGAACTTGCTTGTTTCGCAGCTGTTCCACAACATTAAACATAACTATAAACAGATACATTGTGAAATGTGTCATTAGTGTTGGCAAATTGTTGTGGTATAAGAAGAATAAACACTTCAGGGAGTGCTGTTATACAAAAATAGTCATGGCCCTCCATAACACCAACCCCTTAATGATTATTTTCCTATAATGGCTTGCGCCATTGTGCTTTTTTTCTATACAAGTTCTGCCTAGTCCATTATTATCAAATAACATGACATGCACCATGCGCTTAGCGTTTTAAAGGAGGTAATGACACTAGCTTCTGTTTTTTTATTCAAACACATGCCAAATAGTGTTCTAGCCAGTTCCAGTCAAAGCCTGAATCTCCCAAGCAAAATACATGATATTCTGGTATATTCAATTATTAATAACAATTGACTAAAAACAAGATCGTAGTAGTAAATAATACAAAGGTGTATAAAGCATTGTGGGTTTGTGAAATCCATGTTGCTTTGGGAGACGCTGATCCAGCCTTTATAACCCGATCATTTGTCAAGGTAATTAGAGTAGCAATTACTTATATCAGCACAGCATAACTGATTGAAATTGAACGTATGAGTTTGAGGACAAGTCATCAGTGGCTATGTCTGTAAAGATTAAATCATTTCTCAAAAAAAGGAAAGGGTCAAAAGTGTAAAGGCACACATTTTAGCAAGCACCAGTGTTAACAGTATGCTGAACTTTTTCCTCTGAGAAGGAAGGCTTTCTGGAATAGAAGCCAAATGCGATTAAACTCTACTGACATAGATCACTTTGATTTATTATTTTTTTCTTCTCATCTATAATGAACAGCCCGAAAAGCATTTGGGATCAAGCTGGACACTTACATTTGTGTGCCATATTTATGATTTCTGTCCCTATCTCTTCCTTCACTTCTTCCTTATGGGGGTGAGCAGGATACCACTTAAATCATTCAAAGTGTCAAGTGAGTTTATGAATAATGAAGGCAAAACAGCTTGTGGAGTAAATATTTCATGGTTCGTGTGAAAGTGAGTAGAGATTGGTTTGGAGATTGGTTGGAGGGGGTATTGTCCATGGCATGTGTGAATTGAGAGACGTATGGCAGGGCAGCAGGAGTAAAGGAGCGAGGTGTTGACCTGTGGCAAGATGTTGTCTTGGGCTCTTGGGGTACGATAAGAAGCAGAGAAAGCTATATTACTTACTTATGCTAATTAATTTGTTAATTACTACATCGAGAAGATTAGCATATGTCTTTGCATTACTGTAAATTGATTCATAAACGCCTTCATTTGCAAAACTGTTTTAATGCAAGTTTGGATATTTGTTAAACCTCCAGCTAGCTTCTGCAGAAATAGATTTGGCAGCATAAACATTTCCTCATTAAGTCTGGACCTTTAATATAAAAGCAGTGATATGATTGTCTTGATTAAAGGAAAATTGTGTTTCGCTCCTAAGTTGATTTCTGTGTGTCAGATTTGAATAATGATCATTACTGCAGTGAGCTTGAAAGTGGCAGAGAGGAACATCTCTTGCATACTGATGACAGCCCTGCTTTCTCAGCTCTGTTGTGAAAGAGCATAGTGCTTTCTCTGTGACCAGGTTCTACCACCCTTACCATATTAATCAGCGTAATTCTGTTTCATGGGGACATTGATTTCCTAGATGATATAATGTATGCAGATGGAGCTAGTGTGCACTTAGCCTATTGGAGAAAGGTGGAAGAAGAAAACAAAACTGCAGCTGCTAACATGAGACAACACAAGGGGGGTTGGAAATGGTCTGGCCAGCTACACACACACACACACACACACACACATACACACACACACACACTGGACATGTGATGGATTGCAGGATGACGTGTGTCAGATTGATGGCCAAGGGCCAGATGGAAGTCATTTATGGATGGTGCACTGATAGGGAGGACTGGCTTTGGAGAGCAACATGTCCTTGAGGAGTATTTATTGTGCATTCTAATAGGCTGAATCATTGTAAATTCTGCTTGCCATGCCACAAAACCTAGACTGAAATAATAATAGTATTTTATTCTTTTAAACAAAGGAATTCTGATTAAATTACCCACAAACTAGACAAAGAGTAATCTTATGATTTCCATCTACCTAAACCCCTGATCCTTTTAACCTGTCACTGGAAACCTACAATCACCCCTGGCTGAGGTGATGTCTGATGTCGGATAAACTACATTTACATTAACAGTTATAGCATTACCCAAACATCCTGCACAAGTGCCTTGTAGACTTCATTTAAAAAAAAAAGTGGGGGGGTTAGTGTGTGTAGTGACTGCAACAAGAACACACAAGTCACAGAATGGTATTATTATTATTATTATTATTATTATTATTATTATTATTGCCTTTTTAGTCAGTACTCATTTAAATAGTTGGTGAAGAGGTCGGTCTTCTGTCTTTGTTTGGAGACAGCTGTTTAGACAGACAGATGAAGTGAAGTTCATTTCACAACCTGGGTTCCTGTACAGAGAAGAGACTTGATGCATGTTTTCCTTGTATCTTGATGAGGGATAATGAGTCAAGTTGACCCATGCTAGAGTCTCAGTTAGTTACCATTTGTGCTATGTTAGACAAGTCACACAATAGCCTTGTCTTTTTTTTAACATGAAAAAAGCAGGAGCTACACTGTTTCCTTATAATACAGCGAATGTGGACTGAATAATTCACTGAATGGAATAACAATGAAATATACAGATTTATTTTTCAATTTTTTAGACACATACATATGACAATCTGTCCACAGCCCCCGCCACCACTGGAATTGCAGAATGTACGCTATTACTTTTTAAATTACAGTGTGACAATACTAATGAATGTATACATGCTTTAATCAACTTCATTTTATGTCCATTTTGAACATTAATCGGTGTCATGCAAATAACCAGATCCAATGTGTTCTGATTTATTTTGTGAACTCTTCTGTAGTGTATGTTCACATGATATGATTGTATTTGTCTGTGGTAGGTTTGCACATATGCTGTGATGAGCCCTTGAGTTTTACTCTCTGCCCTGGGCAGCTGGCCTGGAGGAGCAGGAGCTTCGGGGACAGCAGTAGCAGACAGAACCAGAGATACAGCAGAGCTGCCATGGGCAGTGGTAAATAACTCTCTCATTTTCCCTTCTGTCAGAGCCTTGCCTTTATGCACGTTGATTTACTGTAGTACTCTGCTAATTCTATAGCAAGGCTTTTGTTTAAGCCTCATCATTAGTCTTGGATTTATGTCCTTTTATCCTTCCTTCTGTCGATAATAGTATTTTACGTATAGATAAGATCTCTAACTGTTCATTGTGATAACACTCAGGCATATATTATGCTGTAATAAATATATATACAAAATTACAATTAAAATTTGACAGGTATATTTTTTATAGTATTTTTTTCAAAAACCGAAGAGACACCAGACGTCATGAAAGGGACATTTACAATGTGATCCAGTAAAAAAAGCGGTGATCTATACAGAAATGAATCAGCAGTCTGCAGCCACCAGAGGGGTTTATAGAGGGATTGCTCAGTCAAGCTGGTTTTGTCTTTGTCTTCAGTCAAGATAGATTGCGTAAGGATCTGTTCAATATTTACTTAAATAATCAAATGTGTCCTCTGTGCTTTCTCTCTGCAGCAGCAGATGGCATTGGGGGTTTGGGTACAGAGCAGACCCACCTCAGTGTGCCTGTGGCAGACCCCAGTGCTTGGGCCACAGCCATGAATAACTTAGGCATCGTGCCTTTGGGCCTAACTGGGCAGCAGTTGTTGTCAGGTAGAGCCATGCATCTTAGTAGTATGATCTAACATATTCTTACTTTTACTTACATTTTCTCCACTCTCCCATACTCTTTTTTTCACACTCGAGCAATGGCTTGAGTCAAAAGCAAATCTCTCATATTCCTCCCAGCAAACCACACTAGCACCAGCTGCCCAAGCCAAGTATGTGACCTTTTAGCAGCAATGCTAGACATTGGATTTTATGTTAAACTGTGTTCCAGTCTGTTGAGCTTTATTTTTTCAGTGAGGACCCATTTGTTGCCGCTCTGGAAAGGCTGGTACCCTCGAGTGCTCTGGAGGCATACACTGCCTCTTTGTCCGAGGTCTGAATAAGTTATTCCTGCTTCCAGCTTCTACTTAGAATCATTTGGAAAGGTGTTGGCACCCTTTCTGTGGCACCTACTGTGGAAATGAAAGAGTCATTAATTAAGGAATGGTAAACTGCTCATGCAATCACTACAGCCTTTGGTAATTGTAAAGCAATTCTTGCAATCAAGATACAGTGAGCTTCATAATTATTGGCACCCTTTGCAAATAGAAAAAAATGTCTTTGTGGTTAATTGTCTTAACCTCACACTGAAAATATGAAAGAAATCTAAGATATTTAACCATAAAGACATTTTTATCCATGTGCCAGTAATTCTAGAGGTGACAATAAATCCCAAAGGAATGTAGCTTTGCCTGGGACTGTCTCTGAAGTGCATAGCAAAAGGAGTGAGTGAATGATGGAGAGGCTCTATAATTAGCTTTCCATACACTTAAGTGCTGTGACTGCATTTACAATAGTATCTCATACAAAATAAAGCCTGTGCTGAGTTAGCGACATATTGGAGCTAATATCATCCCAAGGAGCCATGGTAGATTGAGGCAAATTAAGCTGAGATTTAAATGCATGAGCAGATTCTATGGATCATGCATATTTATGGAAATGGTATCATTTGGAATGGCTCATATTTGAATTATATTTGAGAGTTTTGTTTTGGGGTGCTATGATTAATCATTAAAGACTGGATATTCAAATTATTATGATTTGCTTCTGGCATGATGTGACCAGTTAATAAAATCAAACATGGGGAAAGAGTTACTAGCAGTTTGCATGGGACCTTTTCAGAGCCTGGGTACTGTAGGTAATGTGAGTCACAAAAACAATTTATGGCATACCTGGACTGACAAACATAAATGGATTTAGTCACAAGTCTGATTGTACAATGGCAGGGCCATTGTAATTTTTATAGATGTACTGATTTCAAAAGAAACTTTGGAACATGCTTGAGCACTTGGTTTCATCATAGGTTTAAAAATATGTTAGAGTATTGTGTTATAATATTTGCAGTGTTAATATTTGTTCTCCCTTTACCATTTCACATCTTCAAAGAAGCCTTATTGGGCAGCATTAGTCTGGCCACAAAATATTTGCAGGCACATATTCAATACTTATATTGTCTGTGGATATTAATAAAGGCTGTTTGAACACATGACCATTCTAGGCTGAGGTGATGAAAGTTAGATTTTGTGTCACTATTGGACAATATTGATCATGGCTGCTCTGGATTATTATGTATTGTCTGTATGTAATATAATGAGGGATGGATGGGATGCTACTGGGCTGAAGAAGTCACAAGATTAAAGAGATTTCCTCATGGAACTAATATTCCCCTGGTGCACAAATGGCCAATAATGGTATTTTTGAAGCCTTCTGATTGATGGCATTCCACCATTAAGTTAATCACAGCCAGTTGTTTCTTGTGAAGAAGTTCAGCTCTGGATCTAATTTCTCTGAAATGATAAAAAGAAAGTTATGATAATCACATATAATCCATTCCTTCAGTCTCTGGCAGCAAATGACAATCTTTAGGCCAAAAGAATGAGTGGTCCTGCAATCCTTGGAGGAAGGAATAACATTAAGAAATGAAAAATAGGAGGTATTTCTGTGTGACATTTTCATGTGTTTGGCAGGGATCTGCTAAAGTACACATTTCACATGATTACAGTAACAGATTTACCGTCTGCTATGTCTCCTAGAGCAGTGGTTTTCAAAGCGGGGGCCGCGGCCCCCTTGGGGGCCGCCAGGGGGTGCCCGTGGGGCCTCAACAATTTGGTGTGAAAAATAAATAAATACATGATTTTCTGTTTCTCACTCTCAGACAACCACACACACACAATCAATTCTAATCTAATGTAATGTAAAGATGCAAGATGTAATTATTAATTTTTAAAAAAAGGGAGATATATTCAGAAGTCTGTATTTTTAATGTGTTTTAAAGACATCTTGCAAAAGGGGGGCCTCGGTCAAATGTTAATGCCATTTGGGGGGCCTTACCCTGGAAAAGTTTGGGAACCACTGTCCTAGAGGATAGAAGAGAATAGGATTCTATTGTACTTTAAGTCTCAACCTAAGCCCTATGTCCTATCTTTAAGGCAATGTTGGTCTACTATCCTCTTGTTAGAGTTTTAGTTACTGTTGTTTATTTATCTTGTTTAATTACTGTTAGATTATTTTGTTTATTCTCTTCTACTTGTTTGAAATTAATGGATGCATTCCTAACCTTTTATTTTGTTGGATTTTTCTTCCCTTCCAGATTCCATCTGTATCCAAGGTTTTGACCCCAACTTGGGTATTATTGCACCCATTAACCCCTTGATGGCAGGGATCAGTCTGGTGCCTCCTCCACCTGTGCAGCCTGAGCTACCTGTCATCAAAGAGATTATCCACTGCAAGAGCTGTACACTTTTCCCCCAGAACCCAAGTAAGAGTTTAATGTATATCCTGCAGATAAGTGCATGAGCTAATCTCATCTTTCCCAGCAAAAAGATGGGTTGATAGAAAAATTAGAGCTGATACAATCATTAGTCAATTGTGACTTGCTCTGTTTCTATCATGCAGATCTTCCACCTCCATCTACCAGAGAGCGTCCTCCAGGCTGTAAAACAGTGTTTGTTGGTGGACTCCCTGAGAATGCAAGTGAAGAAGTTATCCGAGAGGTGTTTGACCAGTGTGGTGAAATTGTTGCTATCCGCAAGAGCAAGAAAAACTTCTGCCACATCCGCTTTAGTGAAGAGTTCATGGTGGACAAGGCCATTTATCTTTCTGGTGTGCTTTTGTTTTTCGTTTGCACAAGATTGACTTAGAGTATATTTTGATATACAAATTAAAGAAACAAAATATACTGTAGGGGCATTTTGGTGGCATGGACTGGGTCCATTTCTTCCTTTAGAGGAAAGAGTCACTGCAAATCAATACAATTAGCAATGTCCTCATCCACAAAGTACAAGATCTCACTGAATGGACTGATGAATATGAAAATTATGTCAATCATATGCTATGGCATGGACGCTCACCTAATATCAACCCGATTAAACACTTATGGGAGATTTTGGAGTGAGGTGTTAGTCAGCACTTTCTACGACCACAAGCAAAACACCAGTTGACACTTGTACAATCTATGTGAATGTGCACTGAAGCTGTTCTGGCAGCTCTGGCCCAAAACCTGTTGTTTTTCCATTAATTTGTCATTAATGATATGAAAGCTTTCTTCTTTTCATGTTTTTTAAAAATTTTATATCAGTATTGATTTGTAATGGTTGTTTTTTATGTCTTAGGCTACCGGATGCGCATTGGTTCCAGCACAGATAAAAAGGATTCGGGTCGCATCCATGTAGACTTTGCTCAGGCGAGGGATGACTTGTATGAGTGGGAGTGCAAACAGAGGTTACTGGCACGAGAAGAACGTCATCGGCGCAAAATCCACGAAGACCGCTTGCAACCTCCTTCTCCCCCCCCTATCATGCACTACTCAGAGCACGAGGCAGGCCTACTTGCCGAAAAACTGAAAGGTGTGTTTTTCTACTAAAAATGTTGCTGCTTTTCATCCCGGAAATGTATCATCATTACAGTACCAGAGAAAAACAGTTAAGGTGAAAACATATCTTGAGCAGCTGCTCTGCAGTGCTTTTCCAACTTCAGTGTGGTCTGAAGACCTGCTTAGCTGTGTATGCTGTTTCATTCCTGCTGCTTTCTGATGATGTCAAAGTTATTAGTGAAATGCTTGCCTGCTAAGCCTAAGTACTTCTCCTCAGCTTAGTCTCCTCCACTTTCTACAGCTGCAAAGCAAAAAAAAAATCCAGCTGTTGTTTGTTGCGTGCCTCTGTGCTGAACTAGCTTCTATAGTGGTCCTTGGTGAATATGCCTCTAAGGAGTTCTCTGTAAACGGTGTTAGGAAATAACTTTAGCAACTGAAAGACTATGCCTAAAGCCCCACCTTCTTCTCAGTCACTTTCTCTACTAGAGCACTAGCCCAAAGGTAGAAGGTCCAGCCAAAGTTCTCAGAGTTCTCCCCCTTTTTGTGAGGATGTTTTCTAGGGTGTCAGACAGTAGGTTTACAGTGTTGTTTGCTCATTTACTATATGACAGTTATGTTAATAAATAAAGATGAAATTCTTTAACACAAAATGCTCTGCCAGGATGAGCATGTAATAATAGACACAACTGAAACCTTGGCATAAATAATGGAGTGTTGATTACTACACCTCAAGAACATTTCCCAGCCAGCTGGTTTTACACCTGTGTTTTTTTTCCCCCTCCCAAACTAGACGCACGCATTTCACTTTGAAGTCTGTAAATAATACAGGCAGTCAAGATCAATCTAAAACACCTCCATTTCTAAACTCCATGCTTTCCGTTATATACAGTGAGGGAAAAAAGTATTTGATCCCCTGCTGATTTTGTACGTTTGCCCACCGACAAAGAAATGATCATTCTATAATTTTAATGGTAAGTTTATTTGAACAGTGAGAGACAGAATAACAACAAAAAAATCCAGAAAAACGCATGTCAAAAATGTTATAAATTGATTTGCATTTTAATGAGGGAAATAAGTATTTGACCCCCTCTCAATCAGAAAGATTTCTGGCTCCCAGGTATCTTTTATACAGGTAACGAGCTGAGATTAGGAGCACACTCTTAAAGGGAGTGCTCCTAATCTCAGCTTGTTACCTGTATAAAAGACACCTGTCCACAGGAGCAATCAATCAATCAGATTCCAAACTCTGAACCATGGCCAAGACCAAAGAGCTCTCCAAGGATATCAGGGACAAGATTGTAGACCTACACAAGTCTGGAATGGGCTACAAGACCATTGCCAAGCAGCTTGGTGAGAAGGTGACAACAGTTGGTGCGATTATTCGCAAATGGAAGAAACACAAAAGAACTGTCAATCTCCCTCGGCCTGGGGCTCCATGCAAGATCTCACCTCGTGGAGTTGCAGTGATCATGAGAACAGTGAGGAATCAGCCCAGAACTACACAGGAGAATCTTGTTAATGATCTCAAGGCAGCTGGGACCATAGTCACCAAGAAAACAATTGGTAACACACTACGCCGTGAAGGACTGAAATCCTGCAGCGCCCGCAAGGTCCCCCTGCTCAAGAAAGCACATATACATGCCCGTCTGAAGTTTGCCAATGAATATCTGAATGATTCAGAGGACAACTGGGTGAAAGTGTTGTCAGATGAGACCAAAATGGAGCTCTTTGGCATCGACACAACTCGCCGTGTTTGGAGGAGGAGGAATGCCGCCTATGACCCCAAGAACATCATCCCCACCGTCAAACATGGAGGTGGAAACATTATGCTTTGGGGGTGTTTTTCTGCTAAGGGGACAGGACAACTTCACCGCATCAAAGGGACGATGGACGGGGCCATGTACCGTCAAATCTTGGGGGAGAACCTCCTTCCCTCAGCCAGGGCATTGAAAATGGGTTGTGGATGGGTATTCCAGCATGACAATGACCCAAAACACACGGCCAAGGCAACAAAGGAGTGGCTCAAGAAGAAGCACATTAAGGTCCTGGAGTGGCCTAGCCAGTCTCCAGACCTTAATCCCGTAGAAAATCTGTGGAGGGAGCTGAAGGTTCGAGTTGCCAAACGTCAGCCTCGAAACCTTAATGACTTGGAGAAGATCTACAAAGAGGAGTGGGACAAAATCCCTCCTGAGATGTGTGCAAACCTGGTGGCCAACTACAAGAAACATCTGACCTCTGTGATTGCCAACAAGGGTTTTGCCACCAAGTACCAAGTCATGTTTTGCAGAGGGGTCAAATACTTATTTCCCTCATTGAAATGCAAATCAATTTATAACATTTTTGACATGCGTTTTTCTGGATTTTTTTTGTTGTTATTCTGTCTCTCACTGTTCAAATAAATCTACCATTAAAATTATAGACTGATCATTTCTTTGTCAGTGGGCAAATGTACAAAATCAGCAGGGGATCAAATACTTTTTTCCCTCACTGTATGCTGCATAAACAATTTACACCACTGAGCTTGTGCTTATGGTTTCTCAACAGGGTGTTTAATTTTAAGAATTAATTTCACTTCAAAACAAGGACTCTCATATACATATTCTCCAGATCTTTCCAGGTCAAATGTTTTCACCTTCATAAGCAACATATCATTTTTGTCCTGCCTCAGATTTTATTATTATTATTTAATTAATTTTTTTACATTTGTGATAAATCAAAACAGACATTAGGTGTAAAGCGCCTTTCCAAGCCTCTCAAATCTCCTAATCTGCTTTCATTTAGATGATGGTAACTTGACTGCACACACCTTATCAGTAATCTTGGCACACAGTTGAGTGTTTCCTATTCCCTCAGTGTGGTGCTTTCCTGCACCATGTGCACTTGCATTTTAACTGAGTCCCAAAACACACGCAAAGTTTGCCAGATACAGCTCAATATTCTGCTTGGCACAGAAAAGACACCACTGTGAAATGAGTCTTTACTCTGAATTTGGGGCAGCCTTTGTTCTTTTGTAATACACTAATATTTATTGGCTATAAATATGATCGTGCCTGTTTAAATGGGAACAGCATGCAGGCCTTTGCTTTTCTGTCTGAGATGTTAGCTGTAAAACATCAGGCTGCACTCCCGCAGTAGACCATTTAGGGTATGTGTATTTCAATGGAGTAAAGCCACATCTTTGTAAGAGGGCAGCACTAAAAGCCAGTGTAGCAATGTAAATCCAGTATTTCCACTGGATTTGGCTTTTATTCAGCTCTGTTTTGGGTCTTGGCTCTTCGATAAGTCTTTCTTAACCTGCTCTGTCTGGTGCAGGTGAAGGCATGTCATTTTCTTTTATGTTGTTATTTTTATTCATAAAAAAGGAGCATCTGGTAAGTGTTTTCTTATTTTAGGAGAATGGAATAAATAAATTTAAATACAGTTATTCACAAAAATAAGCCAGTAAACCAACACTATATCATAAAATAGTAATTCTATTTGTGTTGGCTCTGAATAACTGGTAGCATATCTTTCATAAAGCTACAGCAGGGGAAAATGGGTATGCTGGGGGATTTAGAAGGGAGAGTGTTGAGATTTACACATTTACAAATCCTGGCATGGTCATCATGATTGGTGCGGACTGGCTGTGCAGTCTCATTTGACTGAGGGAATTATTTTTACTCCTGTCGAATGTCATGCTTGTCCTGGGACCAGGAGAATTCTACTTTCAGAATTAGCTAGAATGATGAATAAGAGTGCAACTAAAAGGCATATCTGCTCTCACTCACTCATGATGTTTTAGAACTCTATAGTCTCCTGGATTTGTTTTTTTTAAACCAAACACAGATCACACATCAACTCCTGGAATAATAATTGGTCTCTTGGATGTATAATTAAAATTGTTAGAATATACTGAGATGATCACACACTGCTTTTCATATGTGCAAGAGGAAATATGTTTCATCTGACTATAGAATCCAATCCCATTTGAAGTTCCAGTAGTGTCTGGCAAACTGAAGACTTTGAAGAGTTTGTTTTTGGATGAGAGTGGAGGCTTTTTTCTTGAAACCCTTCCAAACAACTTGTGGTGATGTAGGTGACTTCGGATTGTAGTTTTGGAGACTTTTTGACCCCAAGATGCAATTAACCTCTGCAACTCTCCAGCTGTGATCCTTGGAGATTTTCCTGTTCCTAGTCACCCAGCTGTAGTAAAAAATGTAAAATATCAATGAGAATATACTTCAAATATATTTTTCTGATATGAATTCATGGGGTGACAATAATTGTTGTGCAATAATAATTTAACAACGATATTTTCTGATGAACCTGTGTTGTGTTTGAAATTGTTTGATAGTAGAGTATTTTGTTGAATTTTTTAACAAAAGATCAAAAGTTTAAACAATAAGGACAATTTTTCCATAGCTTCTTTGCTCATATTTATCAAGGGTGCCAATATTAGTGGAGGACACTGTGTCATTATTACATTCATCCTGACCCACCAAAATCTATGGTTGTGAGCTGCTGCTGCATCAAATCATCACTGAATCATTAAATGACCCTGATTAAATATTCCATTAACACATTAAAATAGGATATATGTGTGTGTGTGTGTGTGTGTGTGTGTGTGTGATTTACACAAAAAATATATTTCATATATCTAATGTAATACTTAATATATCTTTATATATTTTTTTAAAAAATCTGTCTCTACTATGTCTGAATTCATGTCAAAAATAATATCTCCCACTTTTCCCCACAGATGACAGCAAGTTCAGTGAGGCCATAGCAGTACTGTTCACATGGATAGAAAGGGGTGAGGTGAACCGGCGCACCTCCAATCAGTTCTACTCCATGATCCAGTCAGCCAACAGCCACGTGCGGCGCCTGATGAATGAGAAGGCCCAGCATGAGGAGCAGATGGAGCAAGCCAAAGAGCTCTTCAAGAACTCACTGCTTACCATCCTCACCCAATGTAAGACTCACAGGCCTTATACACACTGCTTACGTAGAGATGTTCTTGTAGTGTTACCATGACAACAGTACATCCTTTGTTCTGTCCAAGATTATGTGTGTTTCTTAAGCTGGCTCAGTCTTTGATCAGATCAGTGGGCTTTCTGACTCAGTTTTCGTGATGAACCATCGTAAATGGCTTCATCTGGCAGCTACGCCAAAATGTAATGACACACAAACTAAACTATTATGCTATATAAGCTTTATTTATGTCAGCCTGTCAGGAAGAGGAACAAGGTTATTTTATATTTTATGTGTATATATATATATATATATATATATACACACACACACACACACACACACACACACACACAGTATACTTATATTATAATAAGATCAGACCTAGCCCCCAAGGGGGACGCTAGCCGTAGCCCACAAAATGGCCCGGGGTAAGTACAGTCTCAGTGGGAGGAGCCTGTCTTCATTTCAGGGATGGAGCTGTTCAACTTATCTTACAGGTAGGCCAAAATCAGATTCTAGCAGTGAGATCATTATTACAGAGATTCTTATTGGGTGTGTAATGATGGAATGCAAGATGCTTTGAATTTTAATTATGTCTATAGATGTAGCTACATGGCAGCATGCCACAGTTAATGAAACTGATATTGTCTTAGTATACTGTAGTAATAGTATGAGATGGCATTGAATGTTGTAATGGTTATAACACAGGCACATGCACAGATAGACTACAGATTGATCTTATACCCCTGCCCTTTTGCAATATGTGTGTGTGTGTGTGTGTGTGTGTGTGTGTGTGTGTGTGTGTGTGTGTGTGTGTGTGTGTGTGTGTGTGTGTGTGTGTGTGTGTGTGTGTGTGTGTGTGTGTGTGTGTGTGTGTGTGTGTGTGTATTTGCTGTAATTTGGTGGCTCACAGAGCAAAAATGCAGACCTGGAGTGTGCTCATGAACCCTGCGACTGGGGACTCACTCCTGGCTGCACCATTTATTTCAGATCTGTTTCCTCAAGTCACATCTGGACCAGCTCCATCCCAGTCATATAGGATGGCTCAGCATTCAAAGAGCTTCATGGCTCTTAACTACCCCCTATATTGCAGTACTGACTGTTTATGAATATTTTGCCAAAATTATCATGAGACTTGTAGTTGGCCAGATCCCTTCCCCCTGTTTCAACATTCTAATTTCTAATTTAAACACACTAAAACATGCAACCCGGGGTACTCTAGGATCAGAGTTAGGAACCACTGGGTTACTATACCTCAACTTTCAAACTTAAACCTGTGCATGGGCCTGTTTAAACACACAACACACACAAATCATACACAAATCATACAGATATCTCAAATAAAGTTTGCAAATTTAGTCAGATCAAAAGGCAACATTTTACAACAGGTAGAAGTTCAGCACGTGTGATCTTCAAAACTAATTTGAAACCCATACATTGCATATTCAAATTTTAATACAAGAATATGACATAATTTTAAGTGAAGCTCCCTCTCAGCTTCCCCCAAATTCATTACAAGCAATAAGACTTGAAGCGGAATTGTATTCTAACCATTGTATCCTGTTGCCTTCCTCAGTCCTTAAGGATTTGAATCAGCAGGTCATAAGGTGTAAGTACAATAGAGCAGACTCTATCAGAAACCTCACTGGGAAGGTTTCTGGTGTGTGGCTCTAGCTGGCAGTGGCTATACATAAATGGCTTGTCTTGTCTGACTTCCTTATCCACCAAAGTTGAGCAGATTACGGCCGTATTCAGCGCTGCCACCAGGCAAAAGGCATGGGACCATTTCTCAAAAGCACAGCGCAAGAACATAGACATTTGGCGAAAGCAGTGTAAGGTTGGTATGTCTCCTATCTTCTTGTCATACTGACTCCACAGGCTACATTGGTGCTCCAGCTGCTAATGTGGCTTGTGGGTCTTTATGGCTTTTGTGGTCTCACAAATAAACCATCCTGCATCACTGATTATGGTCTCTCACTCTGCAGCACAGTCTGTGTGTACTAGAAAGTCAAGTAGCTCTTAAGTTACCATGGTAACAGGTACTTCTAGGGTTAAAATGGTGGTCACTAATGATACACTTGGATTAATTATTCATTACTGATTAAATTTGCATTAGGTTTAGATTAAAGTTTAAAAAGTATGTTGGTGCTACATTCTAGGACTTTGATCAGGCTTTGACGTTTGTAGCTAACCTAAATTCAGTATTTTAACAAACTGATATAGAACAATACAAGTCCTTATTCCTTATAGATACACATTCTTTTGATCTGGTTATACACTGACATATATATGTACAAATGACATATTTAATATGTATAACTTGCACTAAGCTATTGGGATGTTTTTTTTTATCTGTGATGACCAAAAAACATGTACCCCTCTAAAGGAAGTACACAATTTATATTCGTACACTTCTGTAAGTCCAGACATTAAAAGGAAACTTCATATTTATCTTCTCAGTCTAACCAGAGGTAAGATGTTGATTTTGTGAAGGTGACTTTGGTGCAGTGATAGGCCAAAATCAGTTTTGATGTCACCCATGTGAAATCTTGGCCAGTGCAGTTCAGAACATGATTAAGCTAAATTGTATGTCATACTATAACGTTTATTTTTCTTTCATTAACATTTTGTGATAAAATATAGTGGCAACAAAAATAACTGTAGATCAAGAAAGTGTCCATTTATCATAACAAAACAAGATAAAGGAACAAGCAGTGTGGGACTATACCAATGCATACATATAGACAAACTTGCATGTGTTCTCTTTCCCTTCAGTGCAACAGCTCCAACGTTATTTATTGTGTCTGATCTGCAAGATTTCACACTACTGGCATTAAACCACCTCACTACTGATCCCTATAATGACTATCAGGGGATCAGTGAGCCTGGAAGTTTGTATAATGTGATTTTTATACTTTTCAGTCCAAGACAAATGGAGCATCCAAGCTTTTGTTATCACACACAGCTGTGTGATGGCAGAGCCTCAGCTCTCTCAGCAGGCTGTGTTGGACTCGATCAGTCAGCAACTGTCTGTCGTTTGATCACAAAGTTGGGCTGCAATAAGAGCCTTTTCAGAGCTGAAAGACAGAGAATATTATTGAGAAAATGAAACTATTATACTACCTTAAATATGTGCTCTGACATTGATTATCCATGTAAATGAAAGGGATGCTTCTCTCTAGAAGAAATAGAAAATATGGAATATGAAATATTAAATTCATGTTCTAGCAAAGAACATGTTACAGGACAGATGCCACTAATGATGTGTGTGCATGTTTCTCTCTGACTTCCTCTGTCTCTCCTATTGTGTACGTTTGTTTGTTTGTGTGTGTGTGTGTGTGTGTGTGTGTGTGTGTGTGTGTGTGTGTGTGTGTGTGTGTGTGCGCATGTGTGCGTTTGATTGGGTGTGTTTATGATTTTGGTGTTTTAGGAGCTGAGAAATGCCCACAGTGAGGAGATCATGGGAATCCGAAGGGAAGAGGAAATGGAGATGTCAGATGAAGACTTGGAGGAAAACCCCTGTAAGAAGGTTCGAATGGATAACTCAGGTATGAACTATTTTTTTTTGGTTGTTAATTAAAATTGTGTCAAATGTTTTCATAATATAATCATAAAAAATGTCATAAAATTCAGTGTGAAATTATTCAGTGTGATTCATGATACATGGTTTGTCGTGATTCAAACCGTCTTTATATATGTACATACAGTGCCCTCCACTAATATTGGAACCCTTGGTAAATATGAGCAAAGAAGGCTGTAAAAAATTGTCTTTATTGTTTAACCTTTTGATCTTTTGTTTAAAAAAAATACTCTGCTCTCATGGATATCAAACAATTGCAAACAAGATACAGGTTTATCAAAAATAATTTTTGTTAAATATACATGTGCAACAATTACTGGCACTTTTAGTCAATACTTTGTGCTACCTCCCTTTGCCAAGATAACAGCTGAGTCTTTTCCTGTAATGGCTGATGAGGTTGGAGAATACATGGCAAGAGATCTGCTCAACAACCTTTTGCCGCACATCACAACCATATTCCTTGGTCCTATATTTAACAAAGTTTTTTTATTCTTGATAAACCTGTGTTGTGTTTGCAATTGTTTGATATCCATGAGAGCAGAGTATTTTGGGGAAATTTTTTAACAAAAGATCAAAAGGTTAATCAATAAAGACAATTTTTCACAGCCTTCATTGCTCATATTTACCAAGGGTGCCAATGTTAGTGGAGGGCACTGTGTATGTGTGTATATATACATTTGTAATTATTTTGTTTTTGTAAGGTTTGTAATGATTGTAATGCAAGTAATAAGAAATATGAATTAATACTAAAAATCTTTTCTAACTCCTTAGTATATATAATATATATATATTTAAAGAGAGAGAGAGACTGTTAATTGTTACAGCAGAAGGAGTTAGAAAAGATTTTTAATATTAATTCATATTTCTTATTACTTGCATTACAATCATTGCAAACCTTATTTGTTGCCTTTTTGAATACACTGTTCTAACAACAGTCTTTTGTATACTTTTCATACCTGCAGCTCTGGCTGTGCACTCGTATGGCCTGCGAGAGGAGAATGACAGTCTGCGCTGGCAGCTTGATGCCTACAGGAATGAGGTAGAGCTGTTGAAGAAGGAGCAGGGAAAGATGCAGCACCCCGAAGAGGAGCACAATCATGAGCACCAGCTCAACTTCCTGCAGCAAACCATGCACAGTATGCAGCAGGTAGGACATTCTCGCACCCCAACATACACACACACATATAATGCATATAATCAAAGCAGTTCTCACAGGTCTAGAGAGCATACCGTAGCCAGAATAACACTAGCTCTCACTTTTACATTTTATATATTCTTTATAAGACATAAGCACACATGCACACTACAAATACAGCTCAATTTCACTCTGATATCATGGGACATGTTTGACCTCTTTACACAAAATGGTAAGGCTTACCTAGTAGCAAGAGCATTGGGAGCTTGCAGTGCAGCCTGCCAGACACTCCGACGAGCTCATGTCTATGCCTCAGCAGTCCTTTACTGCCTCTACAAAAAAAAAAAAAAAAACAGAAGCAACACACTCATCTCTCTCATTCACTAAAAAAACATGAAGCAAAAGTCATGATGCATTTGTCTTTCATAACATCACATATTTTCGTGTGACTAAGACTCAGTATTTGTACTCAGCAATTGCTAACATAACATGATATTATTGGTTAAATATAATTTTATCCTGCATATTTCCAGTGAAAAATCATTGCATTCTGATGGAAAACCAAGAATTTGTATTTTATATTACACAATACAATTTCACTCAGGTACAATATGGCCAGGTGCATGAACAAACACAGTATAAAGATCAGTTTTGATTTCTGGTTGCCTTTAAATAAAAATAATAAATAAATAAATAAACGTCTGGTATTTCAGACAGAAATTCAATTCAATTCAGAAATCCAATTGCATCCTTAATTTCATTGGCGAATCCACTCTGACTGTGAAGCAAGATGAGATCTGACTACAAAGTCGCAGAGCTGTAACCAGGTTTTCTGACTTGACTAAACAGTATCATAAAACCATAAGGCACTGGTAACAACACATTAGCTGAGATGTACGTAGAATACATTATTATCATTAGTTTGTTAGTGGCTGAATTAAGATATCATATCAGTAGCTACACATCAGTTTTGTCTAGCATTAGAGAGAATTTTTTTTGTAGATAGCAGTCCTGTGCTTCATTTTTCTGCACCAGATTGAGATCCCTGTTGTTGATCTCTTTTCATAAGCATTCATCACCTACACCGGCAAGTACTTTGTTGGCGACTGCTATCATTTGTTCTTCTTAATGCTGTCTGTCTCCACAGCAACTACTGAGGCTCCAGGATGAGCTGAAGGGAAAGGAACTGGAGCTGGAGCAGGCACGAGACGAGCAGCGCTACCTAGAGGGGGAGATCTTCAGCCTCAGGGAGAAGGTAAGTTTAACACACATAGTCCGGATTAACCCGTTAAGGACTCCGCCTATTATTCAGATATTTCTCTTAAATCAGGGGTTCCTTGCTTGAAGGTTTTTGGTCAAAAGACCCTAAATGGAATTTTTGAATTTTCTGTTTATCATCATGCTTGTAAATCCATGTTCAGTAACGGTTTCACCATAATTTCATGTTTGATTTCTTGACTTCTTTTGTTCCACTGAGTCAGAGTCATTCGATGCTGTCAAGGAACTAGCCGAGGTAGATATATGGAGAAAATTGTCCATTTTTATTGGTCAGCTCCTATGCTAGTGCTGTGTGTCAGTATAATGAAAAAGCTTTCAATAGCATGCACAAAATATTAGCCCACAGAATCGCTCTTTGTAGTTAGATAGCTATTTGTAAAAATGTTTTAAAATAAATGGATAAAGCAAACAATGAGTTTCTCTCATAGCCCCATTTGTAAATTAACCCCTAGTTTGGGAAACTTTGTCTTAAAGCATATTTTTAGTAACTACTAAGTAACTACTATTATTGTAAACAATATGAACTGTTTAATTGGACATCTATTATAGATGTGTATAATTTACTAAAGAGCCCTATTTTACTCCTTAATCTTTTTTCCTGCTATAACCCATTTTTAGACCAAAATTCTGTTGGGGGATGTTCCAAATTGGCAGTCTTACCTCTCTGTCTCTTCAGGTGCGACTACACAAGGCCAATCTGTAGCCTCAATGAGCTTTCTCTGTGTATATAGTGACACACACACAAACACACAATCTTTTTCTTACAATTGTAGGTTTGAAGATTAATGCCTAGAAGGCTAGATATAACTTAGGAAGGCTGTGTTTTCTGCTTTGCTTGACATCTGCAGAGCCAGACTCATTTACTGTCTATATATTACATTTGCACATCCCATTCTCTGCTTAACCATTTCATGCTCTCTGACCTACAGATGGGGGGGAAATGTGCTGCCTATAAAGACACCATACTCTACAGTGCGTTTAGTGCATTTGTATCGCTGACAAAGTGCCGCTGAAAGACGATCCAAGTGTTATTGCTTCTTCACTGCTGAACAAAGCAACATGATCTCCTCTCATTTTTGCTAGCACCGTGGTTGGCCTTAGAGCACAGAATAAAATCCATGCTTGTTTACTCAGTTTTCCTAACTGCAGACATTGGTTTGCATGAATGTTATTTGACTGAGATAATGGGAACATCAATAAAGCAGAGGTCCTGTGGAGATTGTGGTTTACACTGTACCTAACCAAACAGACACAAGTTGAACTCTATGACTGACCTGTTTTCTATGTTTTCTACGTATAACAATCCTTCAGGAGTAACTTGGGGTTTGATACACTGCCAGTAGTAGTCTATTGAAACACACATGTATAGTACATGAATAACAGTAAAAGAGATCTCATTCACTGAAAAGGGATTACATATTTAACATTTACTCAGCTATGTATGTGCTATGAAAATATAAAGCCAAGGTGTCATACAGGTCAGAGTATACAGGGTTGCGTAAACAAACGTTTGTTCCTTTAGCAGTATATGTACGGTATTTATAGCTATACAATTCCATATACTTTTTTCTCCTGACAGCTTTTGAACAGCACAGACTTGGTGGAAGGGACAAACCACACCAGTGACACCCCCAAAAAGGTAAAGAAGAGTCACTAAATTACTGCATACTGGACATGCTGATTTTACATAATGCAGCTAATATACTCAGCAAAAAAAGAAACGTCCTCTTTCAGGAGACTGTATTTTAAAGATAATTTTATAAAATCCAAATACACTTTACAGATCTTTATTGGAAAGGGTTTAAACAATGTTTTTCAACAAACCATAAACAATTATTGCACATGCACCTGTGGAACAGTCTTTAAGACACTAATAATTTACAGGCGCTAGGCAATTAAGGTCACAGTTAGAATAAGTTAGGACACTAAAGAGACCTTTCTACTGACTCTGAAAAACATGCCATAGGCCTGCTGCAGGGAGGCCTGAGGACTGCAGATGTGGCCAGAGCAATAAGCTACAATGTCTGTAATGTAAGACGCCTACAGGGAGACAGGAAGGACAGCTGATCATCCTTGCAGTGGAAAATTACATGTAACCATGTGTCCCCTCAGACATGATGGAGAACTTGTAAATGCCTCGATGGAAGAGTGGAGTAACATCTCACAGCAAGAACTGACAAATCTGGTGCAGTCCATGAGGATGAGATGCACTGTAGTACTTAAAGCAGCTGGAGGACACCACATACTGACTGTTACTTTTGATATCGACCCCCTCTTTGTTCAGGGATTCATTATTCCATTTCTGTTCCTCAAATGTCTGTGAAACTTGTTCAGTTTATGTCTCAGTTTTTGAATGTTTTTATGTTAATACACATATTTACACATGTTAAGAAATTAGCCAGAAATAAAAGCAGTTGAATGTGAGAGATCGTTTCTTTTTTTTTACTCTGCTGAGTATATTTTGCTGAAATAAATGTAAGAATGTAGATGAGGTCCTTAGTTGCCTCAAGTTTTAATTGGCAATATCAAAACAATTCATGACCAAATCTTAGGCTAAGCATTTAGCATCTCTTGTCACATGTCGGTTGGAGTAATGGTAAAAAAATAAAATAAAATAAAATGAAACAATACTTCTATAATGCCTAAGCTGTACAAAGCGCTCCGCTTATTTAAAGTGTGTAAGTAGACTATCACTTCTTTAGCTCTTAATGCACTCGTAGTGATTGACAGCTTTTCCATCAGGACATGTCTGGTATAAACAGTGAGGTTTAGGGTTTAAGTATCATCTCTACTCAGAGGAACTGTCTGGATTACTCACATCTTATCAAGCTATACATTTGGTTTTTATGGTGGTTCTATCTATAGAATACCGTGAACACATAGAGCAGATGGGCAACTGTAGGAAGTGACTGCCCACCACAGTTCGCATAACAGATCAGCTTAAGAGCAGCTTAATCTTCCCTCCAGAACTCAAAAGCTCTGGAAAATTACAGGGTGTCCAGAAAGTCTCGAGACCTAAACACTTTTTAGCAAAATGTCTTTCAAAATATTTGATATATATATATATATATTTTTTTTTTTTCTTTCCAAATAGCCTTTAAGAATGCCTTTCACAAAAGAAGAACACATTGAAATCATTGTCATGGCTGGATCGGGAAGCTGTCGCAAGGTTGCGATGGACTTTAACAGGAAACTTGGCAAG
Source organism: Ictalurus furcatus (assembly GCF_023375685.1). Lineage (NCBI taxonomy): Eukaryota > Metazoa > Chordata > Actinopteri > Siluriformes > Ictaluridae > Ictalurus > Ictalurus furcatus. Next base: position 18,784,704 of record NC_071260.1, on the reverse strand, counting down.
CACATCACACACGACACTATTGCCAAACTGGGAGCCAAAGTTGGGATCCACGACTCCATGTGTGTTTACAAAGAAATGGCAATCATTACATTTAAAGTTACATTTTGCTAAAGTGTTCATTTCCCCTATGTATGGAGACTTCTGGGACACCCTGTATATCAACCTATAGCAACAGGGTATATGTAAGAAATATTAATTTTATTGAAAGGCAATACCTTCACAAAACAACATACCACTAATGTCTAAATATATACGTACATATACACAGCATTGTTGTTTTTACTGTTACTGACTGGAAATTTATTGCTTGGATTTAAAATGAGGTGTGCATGTAATGTCTTTATTTGCGAGGTCACCTCAAAGAGCATCTAAAAAGCAAATTGTGTGTGATGCCCTGATGTGTGAATCACTTCATCATTTATTTGACTCATGGCCTGCTATCTTTAGCAGCCTCTGCAAAGAGGATGAGGGTAAATGTCAATAAACATTGATTTCTCTGTAAGAGGAGCCGATTGCTTGTTTACTACAGATTGGACAGCATGGATGTGGCTTCTCCTCCATCTTTCACTGAGTTTTGCTTCTTACTCACTTTACATCTTATTTTTATGTGTGCATGGTGTGTGTGTGTGTGTGTGTGTGTGTGGACAGGGAGTAAATGGCACTGCAGCACTCTATCACCATCGAGAGAAGGGCATTGAGGGGGTGACACGAGGTCCTCTAAGATCTGAGAAGGAAGCTGTGTTACTTGGTAAGCGATCTCTGGTCTGTGTAGGTTTGATCAACAGTGGTTGGATTGGAAAAAATGCTGAATGGTTTGGCCTAGAACAGTCTCAGTCTTACTCTAACATCTACTGTAAAGCATGCAGTACGTAGAGCAAGAGAGACAGAGACAAAGAAATGCTGCTATACTAGTTGCTAGGAGATGTAGTCACAGTTTCTAGTCTATCTTCTGTGCTTCTGGATGTAGATCCTGAGGAGCACTGAGGTCAAAGGTGCTCAAGGGAGCTGTTCCTTTGTCTGATACACGCTTCACTGACTCTGACCTACACATTCAACCCTAATTACACACACACGCGCACACACACACACACCATATTTGCCCTGCTAACAGTTAAGAAACACACTATACAGATGGAAGCTAGGGTTGAAAAAATGACTGAGGGGCCTTGAGCCAGAACGGCAGAGAAGCTCAGATTATTCCAGCAGAAGGGGCATAAAAGATCAGCAGTGAGACACAAAATTGCTTAGATTTACAGGCATAAACCATCAGTCAGTAACACTGGAGTGTTAACTCTGGAGAGGAAGCCTTCATTTGCTCCCATAGGCAGCACTGCTAATATACGTCCCTTTATATAAGAGGATTGCTATTAGATTTGCTTCTCTTCATACAGAAACACATTTTTATCTATGCTGGAGCAGCAGACTGCAACTCAGCATGAAGGTGAAAAAGTTGCTCCTGCACAACTACTCTGCTTCTCATTGTCAAATCTGAGCAGACATCATGATCGAGCCCATCCCTTTCCTACACACTCACGAGTGAGCCTCTGTGAAAGTAGGGCTTGTGAAGGGAATTGAATTAGGTTCCTCTGTAATTGGCAGTGTTACGCCGTATAAATCAAGGAAATAAATATTGGCTTGGGACCCTCCAGGCAAGGCACTATATTCTCTGCCTCAGCTTCACTGCGTTACCTTTGGAGGACCTCTCCAAGGTAATCAACTAAAGTGGGGGAGGTGGAGTGACTGCTGGTTCTGCTCTGACAAGGAGTTTTATGATTGTGCAGGCTGCCTTTATTACTAGCCTGTCAGTTACTTGCAAATGTGGCCATAACAATACTGAGCCTTCTATGCTCTCTCTTTGTGCAGGAGTCATATCAACCTTCCTCCATGTCCACCCATTTGGAGCCAACATTGAATATCTTTGGTCTTACATTCAAAGGCTTGATGCAAAGGTAAATACCTTTCTTTCTTTCTTTTGTAGTAAATAATTTATTTTCTTGGCATCTGTAAATGCACACAATTTATAACATTTAAGTATTTGGTAGATGATCTGTTCTAGAGTGATGTATAAGCGATGTAAAAATCATCCATATGATACGGAAGATGATAAGATATGATGATATGGAAATAACCATACCTACCTTCTGAGTGGGAAAAAAGTTTGGATTTCCCTAAGCAAACCCAGCATTAGGCAACTGGCTATACAAACAGGTTATGCGTCCATATTGAAATATTTGTTTCATATTTCAATGCATCAACACTATGCATTATTTCTATTAAATATTAGGAAGAGCTTTGCTGATGTTTAACACGAACACTATGCTCTATGCTAATACTAGCAAATGTTAGATCAAAGCAACAACCTCTGTTTTACGTTTATTTTATATCAGCTTTGAAGTCATAACAATATTTGTTTATTCACCTGCAGTTTCCAAGATGATGTGAATGGAGCAGTAGAGGTGTTCTGTTGTGTATTTGAAAAAAACTTTATATTTATGCTATTGCAGACCAGGGGTCTCATTCATCAAAGTGTGCATAGAAAAAAGTTCTAAATTTGTTCATAAGAACTGCCAAGAAATTGGCATTTTTCACATGTGCTGAAAGCAGTGGACACTGATAAATCCCACATATTTTATTTTGCTCTGCTCTTGCATGGCCATACTCATTTGCCTAAAGAAACGCCCCCAAATGGCTAAATACGGTAATTTCCCTTTAAAAATGAAGGGAATAAAGTAGAGATACTGTGTTATGAAGTAAAGTAAATCAAAACTGGTTTATTTGGCTTGGAGTGGTTTGTCTATGAAATAAATAAGAAATAATATTTTTTAGATTTTTAGATAGTATGATTACATGGACAACCTATCACCCCAATTACATTTAGAAAAGCTGTGATGGCATGAAAAAATGTCTTTTCGACTGCAGTCTTTAGAAATGTACGTGTACTTTTACAGCATTTAGCAGACACAATGATCCAAGTGCTTTGAAGTCTCTTTTAAAAATACATCCTCATGCTAGTTCAGAAATGTCATGCATTGTAGCATGAGTGATATGCAGGCATGTAATGCGACATTATTCGACTCAGAGTTTGTTAGAAAGTACCAGACTGGTCTCCAATTTCTCAGCGAAATAAGCCCAAGGCTAAAAACCGTAGAATAGAGACTAAATCTGTACTGGGCAAATTAAATCACCCTCTAGCAATCTTTAAATGTGTCTTTTATATGATTTTACTTTCCATTATCTATGATACCTGTCTGCAGCTTATGAGCACAGGAATCATAATTACTCTGTCATTATGCTGACATGATTGACAATAAGTGATAAGCATGCACATCGTCGTGCACAAGAAAAACTTGATAAATCACATTCTATGAGTAGAAATATGCAATAAAACCATGCACATGGTTTATTTTCCTGCCATGTAGATTATTCTGTGTTCAGTGTAGCACCTTGTACTGAACTCTCTTTGAGCCCAAGTGGCCTAATTGAGTAGGCTTTGACTGCTGACCGAAGGGCCAAGATCAAAATGCACATTGCACTGTAGACAAGCTTATGACGGTGAAAGATGCACTAAACTTACATAAAAAAAAACCCATCAGATTTCACAATAGGTATAAATAAATGTATTTACTTATATCAGTAAATATCTCTTCTCAGATCTCTGCCAGTGATCTAGAGCGGCTGATGGTGCGGCTACCGAACATGTTCAAGCAGGAGTTTAGTGGTGTGGGCGCCACGTTGGAAAAACGCTGGAAGTTCTGTGGTTTTGAGGCCCTCAGCTCAACATAACAAACAGAGAGACAGTTGCTGACACTGAGGTTATGGGACCTGCGAGCGCTGGGCCTCGGTGACAGACAGAATGAGACTGGCCAAAGCCTCAGAGAAACTCAGAACAGGGTTCTCCCTCACTGCTGTAGCCGTCACCCCTGCTGTTCTGGTTTATAGACACTGAGGACGGCAAAAGTAAAATGCACAGAATCGGGATAGATGTGCTTACTTGAAGAAGCTCTACTCAGACATCTGATCCTGTTGCGTAATTTTCTGTCAACAACGAGGAGAGAAATCTAGGAATACAGCACTGCTCAATTATAAATGAAGAATGTGGACTATGGATATGTACTGTGACACACAAGTGTGCACCCAGCAGATCCAGTGTCTGAGGCTATTCACTGTACTGAGCATTTATTTCAGAGTTGTGCACCAGTTTGCCAAAAGCATTACAGCTCACCTCAACGTTACGGAAAGTGTTCAGAGAAGTAATTTTTCGTCCAGCTTGTCATTGTGCATTCTGTGCTACAGTTCTTTTTGGGAACTTCAGCCGTGGTAAATACTACAGAATAGTAGCCATGCTGCAGTTATTACTTACCCATGAACATTTCCACCCCAGAGTGATGGAGAATATTTGACTGTTTAGGGTCTTTTGTTGTTGTGTGCAGAGTGTATGTAATGTGCATTCTCCTCGCGTCACCATCGTTATCAACTCATGCTAATTATGACTCTCAGAAACTCTATTAAAACCCTTTTTATTCAAACGCAAACATTATTACACAAGCCAAGATGAAAGTTGTGTTACATTTTCCGTGTTTATTTTTTTACTAACATTTCATGCAGTACAAGTCAGTAGACTTGATGTGAAGCAGAGGCTCCCTAATCACTCTGAATAAAATACTCTGTTGTCTTAATGGGAAAGAAGAAGATAGTTTGCTGTCATAAGAACATTTTTATATTTCCTCCTCGAACTTTTTCAGAAAATGGTTCTCGCAATGAAAACAGGACTAAAGGATGTCTAGGAAAATACCCTGAGAATAAGACTTGGCAATAACTGATTATTAATGGAAATAGTGTTTATCATAATATATTCAGCTGACGCAAGTATGATGACGGTTCAGAATCGATTCAGGTTCATTTTTTATTAATTAATAAAATTAATTCAGGTTATTATTATTATTATTATTATTATTATTATTATTATAGCACTTTTAATAATAGACATCATCATCAGAAAGCAGCTTTACAGCGATCCGGATGTACATATATATTTAGATCCCTAATGAGCAAACCAGAGATCAAACTTCCTGAGATGGACAAGGAAGAAACAATGAAAGGAACCAGTCACAAAAGAGAATCCACCACCTCTGGGTGAAACCTGATATTGGGATTACAAAGCAAATCAAATAGACACAGGAGAGAATGACCTTTTGGGTCTGTTTAAACTCCTGTTCATCAGTTCAAATATACATTTAAAAAAAAAAGAATGAATCTGAGGTAGCATCCCATTTATTTATTTATTTATTTATTTTGCTTTCTGAGTGCAACCACACACAATATATTTATTAGTTTGGAGGTGGGATGCCCCCAAGTGCTATTATTTTGCAAGTTGCTGATATGGGATATGCGGTGGTCTAGATCTGACAAGACGAGATGAGCAGCTTTTATTGTGACTCAGACAATATACATATACCAACTTATTAGGAATTTGGGTTCAGTGCACAGGGTCAACCATGATATGATCCCCCTGAAGTAGTTGAGGCTTAAGGGTCTTGCAGAAGGGCCCACTGTGGCAGTTTTTCAGTGATGTGAATTTATGACCTTCTGATGATTAGCCCACAGTCTTAACCACTAAGCCAGCACTGCTCTCTACTGCCCTCAACGTTTAAAAATCCAATTCTTTTTTAAATTTGTTTATCAGGAATTAGATCTGAGGCTATTTTTTGTAAACCAAGGTAAATCATGTCAGAACTTTTCCCACCCTCAATGTGAAAGTACAGTGTTCACAGTGTGCACACCCTTTTATAATTGGGGGTGTGTGTTCAGAATGAACCAGTCTCACCTATCTCATGTTCAAAAGTAATGATCATAAAGCTGTCATCACTTAAATTATTCTGATTAACCTCAAATAAAGATCAGCTGTTTCTGTAGGGATTTCTTCACATCTTGGTTTCATCTGACTGCTGAAGCTATGGTCTGCAAAGAACTTACAAAGTCTGTACAGGGTCTCACTGTCAATCGATCAGGAGAGGGGGACAATTTTTTTTCCAAAACTTTACATATATCACGGAACAGTTTACTCTCTGCATGCAACAACTATCTCCCATATTCTTCACGTCTGGGTAGGGTGGCAAGACAGAAGATCTTGCTCACAAAAAAAATCCAAGCCCAACTAATTCACCCCAAACCATGTGGCAAAATGTGTTATGGTCTGACAAGACCAATTCCAACAGGTATAATAATTCCATAATTTCAAAAGGTATATTTGTTGAAGAAAGAAAAAAAAAAAAAGCACATCACCAAAAGAACACCATACCCAGGTGAAGCATGGTGGTGGCAGCATCGTGCTTTATGGCTGCTTTTCTTCAGCCAGAACGGGGGCTTTCATCAAGGTGGAGGGAATTATGAATATCTTCAAATACCAGATGATTTTTTGTGCAAAACATTCAGGTGTCTGCTAGTAAGATGAAGATGAAAAGGAATTTCCCCTTTCAGTGTGGCAGTGACCCAAAGCATACATCCAAACCATCCAAGGAATGGCTTAACCAAAAGATCAATGTTTTTGAATGATCTAGCCAGAGCCCAGACCTGAATCTAACTAAAAATCTGTGGGGTGACCTGAAGCAGGCTGTGCACAGGAGATTCTCTTACAACTTGACGGATCTAGAATGTTTTTTCAAGAAAGAGTGGGAAAATATTGCCAAGTCAAGATGTGCCACGCTGATATACTCTTACCCAAAAAGACTGAGTGGTGTAATAAAATCAAAAGATGCTTCAACAAAGTATTAGTTTAGGGGTGTACACACTTACGCAACTAGGTTATTGTAAGTTGTTTTTTTTCCCTATTTATCCCTTAATTGTTTCTGGTTCCTTTTCACTTATTTATGTGTTTTATATTTTCACATTGAGGGTGGAAAAAATTCTGCCATAATTTATCGTATATATCTAACCTGCCATTTTAACAGGGGTGTGTAGACTTTCTATATCCATTGTATGGTTAGATATGGTTCAAATTGTTTATAGACAACACTTTGTAACTCGAATATTCGTTTGAAAAGGCGTACATTTACTTTGGATTAAACAAATAATTTGTCATTACAGACTTCCTGAGTCTGCAAAAGACGGCAAAAATGAATGCATTTTGTTGACAGCATGGTGCACAGAAATACAGCTTGCATAAGCTATTCTTCCTGCCAGTGAACAAAAATAGTGTTTGCTGGACACCAAAACCAGACTGCAAGAATAGCACTTACTGTTCAGCTTCTTATTTCTTTCCTCTGTGACACACTAGCTTCTTTCTAAATAACCCTGAAGCTGGAAAATGAACATTAAGCACAGTCATTCATTTTCCTTTTCCCCCTTCCTGTTCATTTGGTTTGCCATGCATGCAAGCCATTAATGCTCTGAATATCTGTGCTTGACTGATGATGATGGCCATCAAAATGCTAGCACAGCAGGATGTTTACAAGGCTCTCAGTGTGCAATTTCTTTCTTTTTACTCTGCACCTATTTTCCCCCAAAGGCCTTCTAAAGTTGTACCTCACCTTTTCTCTGAAAGTTATTTTCTTACAGTTATTTGTGTTGCTCGTGTTCCTGTCTCCATAGCAATAGGATACTAATGTGATGTAGGTAGGTACTCTCCATCAAAGTTTCAGCTGTTTCTGACACCATGCATTACTGTACTACATTTCAACAAAATAGTACAGTAGTAGTAATAGTATTATTAGAAGTAGTAGTAGTAGTAACGAGTTCCAGACTTAGCCTTTGTCTGAAAGAAAGACCAACTAAACACCAGCTAGGAATTTTCTAGAAAGATGTTCCAGTGCCACTTTTTCTAGAAACCTCAAAAATAAGACTTTTTTTTTTAAATAAAAAAAATCTTCAGTCACTTGCATAGCCTATTTTGCATAAAGATGAAATGTTGGAGACATGCTTTTGGTCTGTCTGAGGACGTCTATGGAAAGAGCTGAGTTTGTGAATGAGGTTTCCTGAAGTCATCTATAAATAAACTGGGTAGGGAATACAAGCTGCATGAGCTGTACTAATCTCTCCTACTGACAGTAGCTAGTTAATTATCTCCGGATTTGTTTATGAAATGAGGGGAAAAAAACACCTTAAAGTACAATTTATATCCTTCCCAATGACAATGACTTTACTGCATTATGAAATTATTTGTGTGGCACTGCTAATCAGTATGAAAATGATTTTCAATGCTCACCATAAGATGCTGTTGATATTCTGTTGTAGTAATCATGTATGATGTACACGTATATCACATTTACACCATTTCTGTTACAGCAAAAACAAATGCAAAAATTTGCATCTCCTTACGACAATATGAGGCAAAAATTACCCAAAAAAGACATTTATTGAAGTATGACGTTCATTAAAAGAAGATATTCATAGTTTTATTCGAGATAATGTGATATAAATATTCTCCAAGGCCATTCTAGTATGGTGCTCAACTAACAAGGCTTTCTCTTCGGCACCATTCTGTTTCTCATAAGAGTTTAACACATACATCACATCTCATTTCATAAAGACTCAAAGGCTCCATACTAAACAGAGCTGAAAATGTAGGTCACAAAGTCTGTGTTTGTACTCACAAGCTCTGCTTGTCTCATGACTCAGAGTTTTTGATGTGAAATGGAATTTAAAAACCTGGCAGATGTGTGGAGTGCACTACACAATCTAGCTAGCTTTGTGCACATACTTATATTTATTCAAAACTGAAGCTCAAACATTATGGCACGGTATCAATAAAGGAAACCGTATGGAAGCGTACATTATTCCTTTCTACAGATGAATGCAAAGTCTCATCTATGATGAGTGAATAGTGGGGCTCAGATAGCGAGCACACAGCATGACTAGCAGTTGTGGAGAGTCAGGAAAGTCACATGTGCTCAAAAACCACACACAAACTGACCCTTAATAGAGGGTCTTGGGAAGACATGACCTTGCTTTTAGCAAACCAGATGAAAAACTATACTATATTGAACTACTTAGTAAAAATGGCACAGAGGAAAAAAACCTGTATAAGAAACCCAATAACTAAGAACCCATGTAAAAATACAGTACATGCTAATGCTAGGGGAAATGTCCAAGCTATTATAATATAAATATAAGTTTTATGAAGTGAACATTCTAACCCATCTGTCTCTAAAGCTTGGTGAGGTAGAAAACAACTTCACCGGATAGGTAAAGGCATGAAGAATGCTTGGCTCTTTTATTTTACAATACCTAATGGAAATGCACCATAGGGAGAGAAGGACATGCAGAGAGCAGGCTTGTTCAGAAACTCCATGCAGAGTTCACAGCAAGTGCGCAGGCTGAAAATAGCTGCAGTCACAGGAGGGGTCAGGGCAACAGAGACCGACAGGGCAGCCTGAGTGTAACACAGCTTTAGTCAGACAACAGCAGAACACTCACCTCTGATATACTTACTGTATACATGCAAGTAATCGATGTCAGTTACAGCATCTAAGCAGGGCTGGGCCAGGAGAGAAAAGCAGACAAAATCCACACATCACTGCCAGACTGTGAGGAAGGCAGAAGAAGGATGACAATTGTTTCTGCCTGTGCTTTTCATAGCACCTATTTTACTAGGAGATTGAGACTAGCTCTCCATTATAAAAACAGGGCAGTTGTAAAGATCAAATTGACACATGCTGAAATTGATTGGATTGTTTCCATGACATATTCTATTCTGCACTGGTCTAACTTTGGAAACTTAATTGATTGCTTGTGCATTCGGGTGAACGTTTTTCTCAGCACCTGTAAACATTTCCACACATTATATTTATTAATTTTGCAGATGCTTTTATCCAAAGCAACTTACAAATGAGGATGATGAGCACATAAAATTAACAGCCCCTTACACTCACTATTATTAACCAGAACAGTTTATTCAGTCTTATAAATAATATTCTACAAGCATTACTCCATCTAGCTTAGCTTTGAGAACGTACATTTCTACCTGTACAGTTCTGCAAACCAGACTGATGGTTTTTAGCAGACATATCAAAAACATTTACAATGCAGCTTCAATAATGATGTTAATATATATGAATGCTTCCAATCTACAACATGGGTCCTTTAACACATAAGATCCAGATCTGATGCCTGATTCACAGAGGTTGAGGTTCTTGGCTGACAAAACAGCAATGCAGAGCCTCGGAGTTGGCTGGGTCAGAACATGTGAGAGGATATCGGTCAGTGTGAGGTCAGGAAGCGGAGGAGGAACAACAGGCAGAGGTTGAAAGTGAACAGAAAAAAGGCTGAGCGAATGGTGCTTTGAAGAACGCAGGCAGTTAACTCCGATGGCCAGACTCGAGCAGATCTTTTGCTTCATTGATCTTCGCTGCCAAATATGGAGATCCACCTGCAGAAGAAGCATCAATTACCCATCATGTTTTGTGTGTTTTTTCCCCCTTTCCTCCTACACTCCACATAGTAAAGCAGCTAAAGCTGGAGCTTTACACAGCATGCAAAATATGTATGTTGAAGGAGCTAATAGTGGGCTCCAAATGGTGACTGATATCACTGAAAACACAGTGCCTAATCAATCACAAGTGCATAATACAGATTTGATAACACATCTGTGCTTTGTAACACAACAAAAAAAAGACAAAATACTGTTGTAGATTAAATATACAGTGTCCTCCACTAATATTGGAACCCATGGTAAATATGAGCAAAGAAGGCTGTGAAAAATTGCCTTTATTGTTTAACCTTTTGTTAAAAAATTCACAAAAATACTCTGATCTCATGGATATACATTTGTTAAATATACGTGTGCAACAATTATTGGCACCCTTTTAGTCAATACTTTTTGCTACCTCCCTTTGGCAAGATAACAGCTCTGAGTCTTCTCCTATAATGCCTGATGAGGTTGGAGAATATATGGCAAGGGATCTGAGACCATTCCTCAACACAGAATCTCTCCAGGTCCTACAAATTACGAGGCCCACACTGGTAGATTCTCCTCTTCATGTTAACCCCACAGGTTTTCTATGGGCTTCAAGTCAGGGGACTGGGGTGGCCATGGCAGGACCTTGATTTTGTGGTCAGTAAACCATTTTAGTGTTGATTTTGATGTATGTTTTGGATCATTGTCCTGCTGTAAGATACAACCACGGCCCGTTTTAAGCTTTCTGCCAGAGGCAGTCAGGTTTCATTTAATATCTGTTGATATTTGATAGAGTCAATGAAGCCATGTATCCTGACAAAATGTCCAGGTCCTCTGGCAGAAAAACAGCCACAAAACATTAAAGAGCCTACACCATATTTAACCGTGGGCATGAGGTACTTTTCCATATGGCTACCTCTCTGTGTGATCCAAAACCACCTCTGGTGTTTATTGCCAAAAAGCTCTATTTTGGTTTCATCTGACCACAGAACCCGATCCCATTTGAAGTTCCAGTAGTGTCTGGCAAACTGAAGATGCTTGAGTTTATTTTTGGATGAGAGTAGAGGCTTTTTTCTTGAAACACTTCCAAATAACTTGTGGTGATGTAGGTGACTTCGGATTGTAGTTTTGGAGACTTTCTGACTTCTGCAATTCTCTAGCTGTGATCCTTGGAGAGTTTTTGGCCACTCGAACCATCCTCTTCACAGTGTGTTGAGACAATATAAACACATGTCCAATTCCTGGTTAATTCATAACATTTCCAGTTGACTGGAACTTTTTAATTATTGCCCTGATGTTGTAAATGGGCATTTTCAATGCTTGTGCAATGCTTGTGGTCTTATAGCCACTCCCCATTTTGCGAAGCTCAACAACCTTTTGCCGCACATCACAGCTATATTGCTTGGTCTTACCATTGTTATAAATGACTAAGGGAATTTGGAGTGCGTTACCTCATATTTATACCCCTGTGAAACAGGAACTCATGGTTGAACAATTTCCTTTCCACTTATATGTAATATGCTTACACATTACTTAGCTAATAGTTTCATTAACCCAAAATTACTTCAAACATGGGCACCAGCTCCATGACTGCTCTGGAGCTCGAATACCTCAATATTTCACATTTGATATTTAGGCCCAATTTAACATACATGTTAAATGTTGTGCTTTGTGAACATCTGTTCGACTTACAGTGAGAGCCTCATTCTAAGACTACTAGACAAAGATGCTCTGCACAGATTCCATAATCTTTTATCCACCATCATTTTTTAGTTCTAACTGCTATTTGTCTGATTTCTGGTGAAAAGGATCAAGATATCTCATTTTCAATTGGGTAACTATACAATTCTGTAGTTTGTGTCCTTATACCACATTAGACAACAGCCAATAGGAAACAATGGTGAGTAGTGCTGCAGAGAAACACCATCATTTTTGTCAAACTCCAGGAAGGATCACCTTTGTACTCGGGCTCTTTTATAGTTGGCACTTATGACCTCAAATAGTGTGCTATTATTATTTTTTTTTTTTACATTTTAAATTTTTGATCATTTTGTAATAGTGTTTTCTGCATGAGCAGCTTTAATTTGCCTTGACTGACATCTTCAGAGTCAGAATGTGACGCTGTGACCTCGTCCAGCCTTTAGGCTATTCATCATGGAAAAAATTCACAAACACGCACACTGCCTGCTCTCACCAACGAGTGTGTCGGGAGCAGTGGCGGTTATAAATTGGAGAACAAACTGGAGAGTGACCAGGTATCAGGGAGCAGCTGCTAATCTGTCTGCATGCCAGAGAGGGAGCAGCAAAAGCAACACAGCTTGCAGTGACAGACTTAATTACAAATGGCTCGTGCAAACACACACACACACACAACTTAAATCTAAAAGTTTAAGCTCATCTTTAACACCCTCATAAAAACACAGAACAAGTCAGTGCCTGTGGCTGATGACATGACTTTCCAGGTACTTTAATATTTGAAGAGATGTGCTTTTAAAAGACTTCAGTTAAACTAAACACAGACAGCCATCGAGACCATGCTCAAACATCCACACAGATTCACTGATAGCAAGCTAATGAAGGCTAATTCAACAGTCATTCCATGTCATTACTCAGGCCGTGAGAAATAGTCATCAATAGTCATCAGCCGAGAAATAGTTGCAGCACACTGCCATTACTGGAAAACCGGACAAACAAATGACATGAATATTGATCGTGACCTAATCGCTTGACTGAAGTCAAAATCATGACAAATGTCATACAAAGAGCTGTATTCCATGTGTGCACAGCAAAGTATAGAGAATCCATTCATCTAATTAATGGAACAGTAATTTCCCACTGAAACTGGGTTTGACATCAGATCAGCAGATTAAGACAAAACATGGGATGCAATCACTCTTTATGATGATTTATGAAGCCTACAGTGTCTCGTTCTGTCAACATCTCATGCCAAGAAATGTTGTAGACGCCCATAACTGGGGATCTGTTCTTTCCTCTGACGGGATTAGATATTCACTCTACTCGCCTACGCCTTCCGCATAATAAAATGGATGTTACTGCTACATGTGTATTTGTGGTGCAGCTTTAATGAGCAATATTTCTCTGCAGAACAGGTCTCTCCCTCTCTGCAGAGCATCTTGCTCATGGTTAAAGGCCTTATCTTTCAGCCACAGATAGGCATCACAAAGCACACTGTAACAGTGTCCTGGGGGAGCAGAGGAGCGCTGGACTGGCTGGCAGGCAGGTAGACACACACACACACACACACACACACACACACACACACACACACACACACACACACACAGAGCTCAGGTCTGTGAAAAATGCAGGTGGTGGAAGGAAAAGCTAGACGTGAGGGGAGCCATTAACCTTGAGCAGGGAAACAAATCACAGGGCAGCTGTTTTTTGTTTTGTTTTTTTAAATTGCACCTATCTGTAGTTGACTGTATTGGACAAGTCTAAAAGGCCACAGAAAAATTCAGGGCACTAGTAAATTCATTGGTCAAAGACCACAGAATATTATACATGTATCCATATATGCTTAATCTTTTTATACCACATAAATGTCAGGATTGGTTATGTAATTAACCTGCTGCTGAATAAAAACAATGGACAAAATACAGAAGAAAGATTAGTTAAAAATATAAATTTAAAGAAAATATATTTAACCGTTTGTGACATAGGCTTGCAGAATAAAAGCCACTTACCTTTATCTGGATGATTTAGGACCATGATCCTCCTATGGGCTTCTCGCACCTTTGTCTTGGTGCTTGTTGGACTGTGCAAAGGGAAACATGCATGAAACAATCATTGGTAAATGACAGCACATCTCCATCTAGTGGCCATATAGCAAATACGACGAACCCAATTATTCTCCCAGCATTAAGATCTCGAGCAGTACTTGGTTCAAACAAATCATCAGCATTATCAAAATGGCCTCTACAGACAAAAGCTGTGTAAAGGTTCCAGAAAAAAGGTGTAAAGGCTGTTAGCCACTCACCTTCACACTAGAGTCTTACAGTGAAAAAATATCACCTTCCATAACTAGACCCTCAATAAATCTGGTGATAAACATATGGAATAAGTCCTAACTGATAAACCATCTTAGAGGATCTACTGAAAACAATGGTCTGCCCAAAAGGAACTGTGGTCATTTACATACATAGGGAGCATGCCATCAAGCATGCCATCAGGCCAGATTGCCTAGGTTTGATTCATCAGTATCATAGTTCATGAACTGAGGGCTCATATTGGCTACAGCACTCCAGATGGCTTTATAAGGCGGCACAGATGGGAGTGTAAATCAGTCCAATTGCTTATCCTCACCATTTTTTAAGAGATCCCTTTTTCTCAAAATGATAAAGCGAAAGACAAACTGATGCAACCCTTTTGAACGCAAATTTCTTTGTGAAACATTTCATCAAAAGATTTTTTGTGAAACATTTCATTGTGGAACAGCAGAGACTAGGTACAGATTGAATTGTAATGTCTTGTAACGACTATGTTTCATCTCATTCACTAGAAGCAGCATGCTCCCCATACTGAATGGAAGTGCTAATTAAATAGTGTCTTTCAGGGGACATTAAAAGAGTGACTCCAGCGGCCATTTGTCCTGTTGTCACGCCCTGTCTGCATCTCTGGCCCTGGACACCATGACGTAATCACTAAGAGGGGGTTAGAAAGCCAACCATAGAAAGACATTCCATGTTAAATTTAACTGTAGCAAGTGATGCGGCAAGTGCTGCATCTCTCTTCTCTTCTATGCGTTTAAATGCAAGGTATGTTTAAACCTGCATGAATTAAGCTTATTTAACCGAGCTGAGAAGCTATATTTGATAGTAAGTAAAATAAAGGAACACAGCCAAGCAATGCTCATCACTGTGTGGTGCAGTCAAATGACACCTTAACAGAGAAAAGGAAAAAATGAGCAGCAACGATATGATGCAAAGTCCACCACAGAGAGGGTAATAGAGCCAGGGTGAGTCACAGCTGGTGTGAAACCCTGACGACACTTCTTCATTCCTCCTGCACTAGAGAAATTTCGGGTGGTCCTTGACTGAGCAGATTACAAAGCTAAAGACAAGACTGTGGTTTACGGCCGTCACCGCCACTAGGATCAAAGTTAAGACATGAAACCAAAAAGACAGTCTTTTAACAGGACCACATGCCCTGCTGGGAAAACTAGTGATTCAGCGCATTCACATGTTGCGAAAGAAAAAGCCTTTGTTCATATAGACCAACGCACTAAGGAACAATTAAAACATGGAACTAATGTGAGAGAAGGCTGAGAAGAACACATAGGAATCACATTCTTACCTGATCCCTAGAACCAGACTGGCTTCCCGCTTAGTCATCTTCTGCTCAAATCCACCTTTGTAATACGCCGAGAATGCCTGGTGAAATACATTAAAATATATAACGTTCAGACAGAGGGAGGTCCTCCACAATAATACAAAAAACAGCTAACAAAACTTGGTTCGACGGTCATTAAGGATGTTTATATTACAAGCCTTATTTGTTTCTGAACATTTTTGTTCAAAGCCCTTTTTTTCCATGTTTGTTTATGACCTGTATCTAAGATTAATGTAACACATGCACATATTTTCAAATTAATGTATAAAGCATGGTTTAAATGTGTTAGGATAAACAAAATGGTGGGATCCAAACATCATCACCAAACAACATCAACCCACCTTTAGGCAGTAAAGAAGACTGACTACTGTGACAAGCAAGAGCCAATGGCTAATCGAGGAGCAATAGAGTAGACAGAGTTAAAGATCAAAGATAATACTATATAATGAGAGGAGAAAGTATTCAGTATTGCAGTTGAGGTTTAGCTAATCTTAAAGTGGTGGATTGTGGGTCAAATGAGGTTTACATGCATGCCACAACCTCAAAGCATTGAGGGGGGAATCAATCAATATGAACTCAAGTCCGAGGTGAAACTGCAACTCCACGAGAATGAAACCCCACAAGTGGAAGGTTAACATGCCAAAAATGCTTCTGGCCATACAACATGCAGCATAAAACTTGGAAAAATTGAAGAACATTTAACAATTTATGACTGCCTAAAACTGATTATGAAACTGCAGGATTCAAAAAGATGTTCTACACAAAATATTTGAAAAACAGTTTTATTTTGTAGACTGCCGAGTTAACAAAGTTTGTTACTTACTGAAGAGGGAAACTTTTTGGCAGTTTCTGTGATAACTTGACCAAGAGGTTTCCATAAGTGGAAGGCATATCGACCTAAAAATAAATGAAAGATTAAGGAGATTATTGGGTTAAATGAGATTATTGGGTTAAATGTGTTCCATCGATCTAACAAATTGAGGCATCAGAATAGCTGGCATGAAGGCAAAGCCAAATACAAAAACACTTTTATTCAAGTTTAATAAATGGAAAAGTCTCCCTTCAGCTTCCCTCTATATTTTGTGGCCACAGTGTTGGCCATCATCCGTGTTTCTCTCCTGAACCAAATCAGCACCCAAAAAAAAGTGTCAACATAAGAGGCTCTGCTTGGGATTATGAAGAAAAAGTTGTAGTATGAAGAGGGAATTAAAAACATACAACACCTACCTATATTATATATACACACATTAAATGTACATATTACATATAATCCCAGAAAACAAAAACATCTTTAATAGAAACTCCTTCAAAATACATACTCCGTAATAAATGTGTTCGCATAACCAACACTGAAGGCACTGAGTGTTTGAAAACCTGAAAAAATCTAAAAGATGATAATAAAATAAACTCCTTTTTGAGTTATTTGTAGTTCCTGAAGAGAATATGGTGTGGATAATTGTGAAACGTTTTAGGACATGCTGAAAGATTGTTAACTGGACAGTTATTTTACTTTCACCCTGAAAAAAGGCTTGCTCCTCTCTGAGCCAAAGCCCTTGCGCCTCTCTGAGCCCTTAGCAGACCACACACTGCTTGGAAAGAGATTTTTGGCTGGAGAGCTGTACTGGAAGAGGAATTAGGTAACTTCCTCGAAGCAACCACAAGTGTTGTTCCATGATGACCTCATACAATCACAGTTGGGTATCAAGCCTATTAACAAGCATTACCTATTCTATGAAGGTAGGGAGTCAGGCAGATACACCTACCAGGAAAGAAAAAAGTAAACGTTCTGATGACCGGAGTTGGGATCATTTAATCACCCGGGTTTAGGCTTTTAAAAGTTGTAGTCATTCATTTTATGGTAAAGAGGCTTTGGGTTTTTTGTGCTAATGGCAGCCTTGGCCTTGTTAATCATCGTAAGGATTTTCTGAGGACTTGAAAAATCTCTTACAGTAATACTTTTAAAAACTTTCAAGGGACTAACCATCATTTTCTACTATACGTGGCCCACTGCCACATTTCATTCAGCCCACACAGACTTGCAAAAAATAATATTGAAACAGTCCATAGTACCTACTATTTAGCATTTTCCCACCATCTAGAATTCACAGCATAGCTACAGCCAATCATGTGTATCTGTGAGCTCGTGGATGCAAAAGGGGAGTGCTTTTCTGAACTGTGTTATGCCGCCACATGATGCAGCATGAGCAGCAATATTAAAAATTGTGGTTGGCTGGATTCACGTGTCTCGGAGGAAGCATGTGTTAGCCTTTACCCTCCAAGGTTGGTGGCTGTCGTATGATAGTGGTGACTGGTGGGTGGGAATTGGCCAAGACTCAATAAGGGAGAAATTCTCAAAAACAATTTTACTCTTTGAGATCCATCCATCCATCAATCTTCTGTACCTCTCATTCAACACAGGGTGGCAGGGGAGCGTGGAGCCTATCCCAGGGAACTCGGGGCACAAGCTGGACAGGGTGCCAACCCATCGCAAACACATTCACATACTACGGACAATTTAGACATTCCAATCATTCTACAACGCAAGTCTTTGGACTGGCGAGGAAACCAGAGAACCTGGAGGAAACCCCCAAAGCACGGGGTGAACATGCAAACTCTGAACATACAGGGAGGAGGTGGGATTCAAACCCCCCAACCCCAGAGGTGCGAGGCAAATGTGCCAACCTCTAAACTACCATGCCCCTGACTCTTCAAGTTGCTGTCAATATTTTTCCTGTCCAGTAAAATACCTGATTTAATAAAATCCTTTTTCTAATAAATCAATAAGAAATGTGTTACTATGATTTCATTAATGAAGTATAACTGGCTTAAGTATAATTGTTTTATTGGTTTAAAACCTGGAACATTCATAGATCGTTCGATTATTGCAGTCACACTGAGAATTTTTATAAAGACAGCAATTACAGTTGTCTTAAGATTATTACTTGTCGCACTACTTGGCTGAATTCTATAACAGACTGTGATAACGTGTGATGCGTCAGATTATACACTGTCTAACAACAGACCTGCAATTAATCATGAGATGAAACACTAAAGCCATGATGAGACATATGATATTGAAACAAGACAATATCGACACACATTTGTCATAAAAAATATTGACATGAAACATTAATATATTTTTCATGTTTTAATTATAACTTTAATTATTATTTAATTATTGTTATTTCTTTATTATAAGAACTATGTCATTTATTTCATGATGAATCGAACAGGGCAATATCAATACATTGTATTTTAAGAAAAGTAGAGCAGGCATCATAATATAAGGTGCAATTTTCCCCTGATAATAACATTCTTTTAATCCTATTCAGTATCATAAATGTATTTCATGGCAATGTTATTAATATGGAAAGATTGTTCAGTTTCATAGCATGGTCCAGCCAGCCTTGAGAGAAACCAGTCATATGAACAGAAACATGCTTCAAAGTGAGCTTGAGGCGAAAAGGATCTATTTTTCTGTTCATGATTATGTTTAGGTTACATTTCACCATTGCGGCTACAGTATTTGAAGCCATGCACATAATCCAGTGCTGCCCTCCTACAACTGTCATAACAGTGCTCACTTTGATGTTGCCAGAACTTTGCTGTCAGCTGCCTTTGGCAGCAGTGGCACTAAATTGGCTGCTGGTGAGCACATCAAGTTCTCAGACAGTTCACATCAAGTTCTACAGTGTAAAGCTTAAAATATTTTGAGGAAAAAAAGTTGTGTTCTCTGTTATGGAAATGCCATTACATATCTCCTATCTTAAGCAACTACTGTTTACAGAGTTTTTATAAAAAATGTTTTCTGCAGACATAGCCTAACATCCACCTGCAAGAACAGAACAAACAGAAACACACGGCCTCCTGATTTAATAAATACACTGACTGAAGGCAGTTTCTTTTAGTACTGAGACTGGCCAGACAACAAGCTGGCAAGATCCCATACAGCGTTTTCAGGTGAATAAGTCCATCCATCCACTTCTCATACCGCTTACCCTACACAGTGTCACGGGGAGCCAGGAGCCTATCCCAGGGAACTCAAAGCACAAGGCGGGGGACACCCTGGACTGGGGGCCAGCCCATCACAGGGCACAATCATACACATAGTCATGTGAAAAAATAAGTACACCCCATGGAAATTGTTGGCTTTTTTTAAAAAAAAAATATATATATATATATATATATATATATATGGCCTCTGAACCTAGTGTTGCACCCTTTAGCAGAAATAACTTCTTGTAGGTGTTTCGCATTGTCCACCAGGATTGCTGGAAATTCTGACCACTCTTCCATCCAGTATTCTTTCAGTTGCATGATGTTTGAGGGATTTCTTGCATGTACTGTCCATTTCAAATCCCCCCACAACATTTCAATGTGATTCAAAACTGGGCTTTGACTAGGCCATTCCATAACCCTCCAAATCTACTTTTTGAGCCATTTATTGGTGGATTTGCTAGTGTGCTTAGGATTATTATCCTGTTGAAAGGTACACTCCCAGACCTGTACCAAGCCTTAATCTTTGCTCTCGTCTCATGGTTTTTTTATCCCGTTCCTTGTTTTGCTCCTATGCCCGTTTGCTGATCGCCTGACACCTCGCCTGTTTTAACACCATCATTTTGCCCTATCAATTTGGATTTATCTGCCTATATCTTTAATTAAAGCTCTTAACTGCACTTGTATCCGTCTGCTCCTCCATTACACGATACCACATCATTTCAATGGGATTCAAATCTTGGTTTTGACTAGGCCATTCCATAACCCTCCATTTATTCTTTTTGAGCCATTCCTCTGTGGATTTGCTAGTGTGCTTAGGATCATTATCCTGTTGAAAGTTCCACTTTCAGTTCAAATTCAACTTTCAGACAGTTGGCCTAACATTATCTTCATGCCCTCTTTGATATGATGCAGAATTCATAGTTGAATCAATGAATGCAAGCTCTCCAGTCCCTGTGGGAACAAAGCAACCCCAAACCATAACATTTCCTCCACTGTGCTTCACAGTTGGTATGAGGCGCTTCTCCTGAAAAGTTGTCTTTGGTCAGCGCTAAACATGTCTGCTGTTACTGTGGCCAAACAACTCTATCTTTAATTCATCTGTCCAGAGCACATTATTCCAAAAGGCCTGGTCTTTGGAGGACTTGCCTATATGCTCATTGGCAAACTGTAGTCTTGCTCTATAGTAAAACTATAGTCTGCCTCCCATGCAGGTCAAAATTGTGCAATCTCTGTCTGATTGTAGAAGCATGCACTTTGACACCAGCAGTTGCAAGACTTACCAGCAGATCCTCTGATGAAATTTTGGGGTTCTTGGAGAATTCTTTTTACATCAGACAGTCTGCTCTTGGGCTGAATTTGCTGGGATGGCCAGTCCTGGACAAACTGGCAGTCGATTGAAATTTGCACCATTTGTAGATTTTTTTTCATACAGTGGAATGATGCATTTCAAATAATTTGGAGATCTTTTTAAATCCCCTGCCGGACTCATAGGCATCCACAACCTTTTTGTCTGAAGGCCTTACAGACCTCTTTAGATCTTGGCATGAGGACACCACACACCTCAATGGCAAAGGGAACACCAGACACTAGACATGAGAGGGGTATAAATAAGACAGGTTCCACCTGCACTCCCTAAGCAGTAACCTGATTCTAATCTTGTGGATTTGAAGGTGTGATAAATGTAGGGGTGTACTTACTTTTTCCATGTGACTGATCTGTTGTTTTTTGTTGTTCTTGTTCATTTAAATTGTCAAAATTACTACAAAATGTAAATTTTGTGTGTCATTTAATAGAGTGCATCAACTTTATTAAAAGGCACTGTTTCAAGAAGGATCAAATGTTTGCTTGACCAAATAACATAAAAAAACAAAAAAAACAATTTCCACAGGATGCACTTATTTTTTCCACATGACTTCACACACTACAGACAATTATGGAAATGTGAATATAGTCACAGAAAAAAAAATAAATAAATAAAACAAACAAATACAAAACAAGCAAATGAATATACACTTCTGTAAAAGAAAAAAATGTAAGGTCAGCCTTTCTTATCACCAGATCTAACTCTGACCTTTTTAACTTCCATGTGAAATCAAAGACACGCTGGTTCATGCATAGATGAGAGATGAATCACTAAGTCAGTGAGAAACTACTGAGGATGGAGAGAGCTCAACCCTGTGGTGTATGTAACAGATTACAGAGGAAAATCCACTGTATCATAACGCTAAAATTATTTCTGAGCATTTAACTTTACATCAGTTTTGCTTACCTGCTAATCCTGCTACAGCAACACCAAGTCCAACTGCAATTAGTGTGCTGCCCTGTAAATGACAACAATACAAGTGAGTAATCTGCTTTTAACCAATTTTAATGGACTGCAAATATTTTGTGCTCATAGTGAATACATTTACATGAACAGCAGTAATCTAATTATTGACCTTATTCTGAATAAGACAATATTGTGATTAAGGTCACACGTCATTACGTCCCCACGCCACACCGTCGGACGTTCTCTCCAGAATTTCACACATCATCATACAGTTCTACGTTATGGTACCGTATACAGTTTTGGGGGTTTCATTTTTAATTTTATGAAAGCTTCAAGTGCAGGTAATTATTTGTCATGCTATACATGCAGATAGACGACTGCTTGAAGCCATGAGCTGCGTTCGAAACCGCGTACTTACCTACTATATAGTAGCCAAAATACATGCATTTCTCCTACTATATAGTAGGTAAGTACGTGGTTTCGGACGCAGCCGTGCTCTCTTGTTTGCCGCGTGTGTGTATGTGTCCTGTCGCAAAATGTGGTGAAAACTCCCACACGATGTTAATAGTGTAGTTAAGGTGTGTACATGTCTGTAATGCACTTTGATAATGTGACTAAAATAGGAATACTCCACATGACTTAATACGATTTGTGTTTGCTTCGAGTATGACTTTAGCCAGATTAAGGTAATCAATGATCTCTGTTTAGATGGTAGTTTCTTAATCGGGTTAATATCAGAATATTGTTGTCCATGTAAACGTACTGAACGTGCTCACGATTCAACTTTACACTTCAACGGCTACTAGTTACTGACATGGTAACTTGTGTATTTTAACCAAGATACGCAGTGAAGGTTATTTATCTGTACTTGACTTAAAGTGGATGGTCTGAAAGTTAGGTTTCGCAAAAAAAGATGGATGCTAAACACATAAACGAACAGCTAGACATCTAGCAGGCTAAAACTAGCGCATATGGAGCTAACTAGCTAATCAAAGTCACATAGATAACAGCTGGGGTCCTGGCTAGCCGCTACGTGCTACTCGTGTGTTTCAGAGCTTACACGAGCTAATGCGCCACTAACCGGTTTTTTATGAATACACGTCTTAAAAGCCACGCAGTAAAGTTTACTCACAACGCGTTTATCAATATCTGTTTCACTCCTCTGCTTAGGTCTGGGTGTATATTCGGCATATCTCAGAAGGTCACTATCCGTTGCTATACGACCGCCTGTACTCGCCATGTTTCGACGCTTAAGATAATCTACGGGTCGCCAGTTAGGACAAACGACACGCGCGAATCCGGAAAATTGTGTAACTAGTGTAATAAGACTAGATTGTAAATGCATTACAATTGTAATTATTTAACTGTAGATTGCAGTAAATACATTTCACTCACTGTCTTTACTTAGCCTGTTTTATATAACCTTCTTTATTAATCTACTTAATATTTACAGAGATTAATATATTATGGAATGTTGTTTTCTGAGTTTCAGGCATTTTTACCTCAGTATTTTTATGTTATTTATTTAATCTAATTGTTTTATTTAAGCTTATTTTCCATTTTAATTGAACCTGTTTTGTTGTTGAAACCTAATATAGTGTTTTATAAAGTGAGACTGAAACCGAAAATAGAATTTCACAAATCTAATCTATTTTCATTTCTTTAGCTTATGGAACACTGTTTTATTCCTGATGGCTATCATGACAGAAGGGATTTTACATACACATAGCATATTTCTAGCCCATGAAAACAGAAAAAGAGATTTGCAGTTTGAGTTTGTAGATTAAGTTCGTCTGACTGTGATTTTTGTAAGAGGAAGCGAGTAGGTTTTCTAATTGTTGGAGTGGAAATAATTTAATCATAGTGCATAAAGTAGACCTATCCCTGCTTTTAAAAAAAACAGTAGAACCCATCACAGAAATTTCAATGGTTTCCACTACAAATACCATTACAAACCATGAGCTATCCATTAAAACCATTACCGTTGTTGGTTCTTAAATGGTATCCTCTAGACATAACGCACCACCAATAGAAGCCAATAAATTACCAGTAGAGACCCACAGGGACCATTACAGTTACCATTAAAACCAATATAATTCCCATTATAACCAATAAACCATTACAAATTCTATGAGGGTTTCTACTGTTGACAAGTGTTCTTCCTTTTGCCTCTAATTTGCATTTTCAGTGAAGTGGTGAACCTGCCATGGCTTCTGTTGACCGCTCCCCTCCTGTTACATAGAGCAGAATACAATCACTGAATGCAAACATATTTGATACTTTATTTATTGGCAGCTCTATCACCTGTCACCTGCTCTAATATATCATCAGTATGCAAAGTGACATAAATGACACTGGTCTGCAGATATCCCTGCTTGATGTTGGCTGTGCTCCAAACAAAACAGCTGCCTTTGCTGTTTGAGAAGATACCTGTTTCATTATTCAAAATAGGTGCCTTTTTGGCACAATAAATTGCCATTTTGAAATGTTTATTTTAAAGAGTATATGCATGACTTGTGGAAACAATACTGGCCCATCTCAGCCATTTATATCCTAAGAGTTTTATTCAAATGTACCTATACAGCCCTTTTACTTGTGAGCTGCTGTTCACAAGTATCTGGTAGTGAATTCAACTTGCTTACATGTAATTACTTACACTGTCTTGCAAATTAAGTGCCACTTATTACAAGGGGGCCTGGGAGTATGCCCATCCGGTCTACATGTGTTTTGTGGATCTGGAGAAGGCGTATGACCAAGTCCCCAGGGGTCTACTGTGGGAGATGCTGAGGGAGTATGGGGTGAGGGGTTCCCTTCTTAGGGCTATCCAATCGCTGTACGCCCAAAGCGAGAGCTGTGTCCAGATGCTCGGCAAAAAGTCGGACTTGTTCCAGGTGGGGGTTGGTCTCCGCCAGGGCTGCGCTTTGTCACCAATCCTGTTTATGATATTTATGGACAGGATATCGAGGCGTAGTCATGGTGGGGAGGGGTTGCGGTTTGGTGACCTGAGGATCTCATCGCTGCTTTTTCCAGATGATGTGGTCCTGATGGCATCATCGGTCCGTGACCTCCAGCACTCACTGGATCGGTTCGCAGGCGAGTGCGAAGTGGCTGGGATGAGGAGTAGCACCTCTAAATCTGAGGCCATGGTTCTCAGCAGGAAACCGATGGAGTGCCTACTCCGGGTAGGGAATGAGAACATAACCCAAGTGAAGGAGTTCAAGTACCTCGGCGTCCTGTTCACGAGTGAGGGGACATCGGAGCAGGAGATTGGCCGGAGAATTGGAACAGCGGGAGCAGTATTGCAATCACTTTACCGCACCGTTGTGACGAAAAGAGAGCTGAGCCGGAAGGCAAAAGTCTCGATCTACCAGGCAATTTTCGTTCCTACTCTCACCTATGGTCATGAAGGTTGGGTAGTGACCGAAAGAACTAGATCGTGGGTACAAGCGGCCGAAATGGGTTTTCTCAGGAGGGTGGCTGGCTTCTCCCTTAAGGATAGGGTGAGAAGCTCGGCTATCCGAGAGGAACTCAGAGCAGAGTTGAGGTGGTTCGGGCACCTGGTAAGGATGCCCCCTGGGCGCCTCCCTAGGGAGGTGTCCCAGGCACATCCAGCTGGGAGGAGACCTCGGGGAAGACCCAGGACTAGGTGGAGAGACTATATTTCCACACTGGCCTGGGAACGCCTCGGGATCCCCCAGTCAGAGCTGGTTAATGTGGCTCGGGAAAGGGAAGTTCGGGGTCCCTTGCTGGAGCTGCTACCCCCGCGACCCGATTACGGATAAGCGGTTGAGGATGGATGGATGGATGGATGGATGGATGGATTATTACAAGATCATGCTTTATCCTGGTAAGGGTTGCAGTGCATCCAGAGCCTATACCAGGAACACTGGGTGCAAAGCTGAAATAGATCTTCGCTGGCAACATGAACACACACAGACAGGAGTTCGTCCGTCGGTTTCGACAAAGTTTCCATTTCTGCCTCCATTATGGAAAACACAAACTGGGACTCGACTTGCACAGCATCGGCCTTACTCTCACTTCAAGGTGACCACCATGATCCAGTGGCAAGACTGAGTCAAGACGACTGAAGATGGGCGCAGTGATTCATACATCCATTCATACACTTCGGACACTTTGGAAATGTATCCGCCTACCATGTCTTTGGACTGGGGGAGGAAACCGGAGTACCTGGAGGAAACCCCCGCAGCACGGGGAGAACATGCAAACTCCGCACACACAGGGCCACGGTGGGAATCAAACCCCTGACCCTGGAGGTGTGAGGCGAACGTGCTAACCACTAAGCCCACGCACGCACGCACGCACGCACGCACGCACGCACGCGCACGCACGCGCACACACACACACACACACACACACACACACACACACACACACACACACACACACACACACACACACACACACACACACACCTGACTGATATAAAGCAATTACTAAAGATGAGTAAATTGTAAACCTGGTCTTGACTCTCATCCTTTTTTTTTTTTTTTTTACATTTTACGTAGTATAAATCATGCATAGGTTTTATTTTATTCCCACAGGTTAAATAGGTAAAAACATTATTTCATTATTAAGAATCCATTATTTTAAAGGGGAGTTTTCATCAAAGTAACTGAGCTGACAGCAAATGTAGAGACACACTTACTTTTAATATTTGTTGTAATATATTAATATAAATATATCATATATAGAATTCAATAAGCAAATGTCAAGAACAAGAGCAAATATGGTTACACAGTAAATATGAAACCTTTATATTATTCATAGGTTTTTATTACTTTTATTTCTATTACATTTTGGATGACTGTCCTTGGCGAAAATATTTTGATTGCTGTATAAGGATTATTATTATTATTATTATTATTATTATTATTATTATTACTATTTATAATAATATAATCATCATCATCATCATCATTTTTCATCTTCTTCTTCTTATTATTATTATTATTAGTATTAGTATTACTAAAATGACTCTCAGCTCAGATCGCACTCCATCATATTCGCATATTGTGTCACTTATAGTGCATTATTCTACTAATGGTGCTCTAGTTGGAGGAATAAGTATACCCAATACAGTTTAGTTGTCCCTCACTGTCACACATTGCCTTGAGTTCACTATAATTATATAGGCATGATAGCTAGCCCTGATTATATAACCATTTTAGTTGATATACTTTGGATTATACAACTTTAGGATAATTACCTGCCACACCACATATGACACTCTAATTAGACACGCCTTAGATAGACCTGCGAGCTACTGGTTCACTTCTCTCTCTGCTGATTTAGTAGCCTAGCACTTAACAAAGGACTCGCTGAGAAGCCCATTTTACTTCTTTATACATAAGCTTGAATCAGTACCAAATTATGAATCCGAATAGGAGCGCTGACATATGGACGGCGCCAAACACTGGACCGAACCGCGGAGTGAACCAAACGCAAATGGGTGGAAATGAGAATGACTACACAAACCAAAACACACAGCCTCAAGGTTCTCGGAATCCGACACAGTAAGTTATTACCAGATCAATAAAAAAACTTTTCTCTCTAAACTTTAATAGTATGAAATATTTTGGTTTTTTTTTACATGTGGCGCCACATAATTAACTGTATGACAGGGACACTCTAATGGAGACGTTACAGTGGGCTTGCTTAATAGATATTTGACGGATTACAAACTCTTGCCTATAGCCTAACACTTAAATATATAACTGGTATTATAAATATACTACAATTATGGGTTTAAAGTTTAATATTGTGTTGAAAGATAAACATTTCTTCCGAATTACTATCCGCTTATGTTTCTGTTTCGTTTCCTCTGCTGAACCCCGTGAAAGCAGAACACTGTCAACGTAGTCCACGCATGCGCAGAGCAGAGGAGCGCTTCAGCCTAGGACTTCCCTGCTCTATTTTAGGTGACTGAACTATAGCTATATATGCTAGCTGATATCACACGAATCATATGTGTTAGTCATTAAAGCCAGTCAGAGACATTAGAAACAGTTACAGTAAATTCAGATCGAGTATGAATTATTGTAATTATAGATGGTGGCTTTTTTTTGTATTCTCTTTTTGTAGCTTGTATTTGCAGCTGTCCATAGCCTATATCTTCAGGATTTAAAAAAATTAAAAAAAAGAAGAAAGAAAGAAATGCATATAATATACATAACATATAGATACAATATACAATGTTATAGACATAACAACCATTAGTTTGTTGATAAAAACCTGAAATAAACTATATGCTATATATCTGGCCAATAGACACAAAATCTTCCCTGCTGAAGAAAAGAACAACAACAATAGAAACCCTCATGGAATTTGTAATGGTTTTGATGATTATAATGGGATTTGTATTGGGTTTTAATAGAAACTGTAATGGTCCCTATGGGTCTCTACTCTAATTTGTTAGGATCAATAATGGTAATTGTAATGATTTTAATGGTTAGCTGATGGTTTGTAATGGAATTTTTAGGGAAACCTTTAAAGGAAAGTTCACAAATTAAAAGAAAAATTTACTCTGACCAACTTGCATAATCAGTCCAAGATTTATTTATTTATTTATTTTATTATTGCCCATAATCCCGTTCAGCTACCTGAGGATTGATTTCTACCTTAGCTGGAAGTTTCTACAGCCGCAGCAGTACTTTAGTCGATTAGTCTGTCCAGCTCTCCTCACCTGTATATTTTGCACAAACTAATTGTGTTCCAAAGCTTTAACGCTGATGCTAATATTGTCATCATTGTGTTGGATTGTGTGCTTGTCGTCTCATAGATCGCTATCAGTATGTCATATAGCTGTATTGCATTCTGGAACTTTGAGTTCAATGATTTCTGTCTCCACTACTTCTATGTTGGGTTTTGCATTAATATGACATTGAACATGGCTAAAATATGGTGAGTGAGAAAAGAAACTGTTGCTCATTTCTTAGGCGCTAACAGAGAAATATGAGCGTTATCCCTTATGAGACCACTGAAATATTTGAGCTACAAAACAACATTGTAACTGTGCTAGCAATGTCCTCGTGTTGGTCCTTAACCAACAAATTATCATCAGAATCACTGAAGGCAGTTCAATTATTTCAATGTAAACCTATTTAATGTGTTTTTGCTTGTATTTCCTCATTTGTAAGTCACTTTGGATAAAAGCGTCTGCTAAATGAATAAATGTAAATGTAAGTTTTCCTTTAACTACGGAACCTGCTCCCACAATATAAGATGATGTCAGATGACACACTCAAAGTTTAAGTGTTCTAAAGCATAAAGTAGATAACAGTTGTGGATAACAGTTAACTAGTATTTAGAAAATTTATCCTAACAATGTACCTCATTTATCAAGCTGGATACAAATGGATTTATGTGTAAATCATTCGCATGAGCATTTGCACAAAAAAATTGGTATTCATGAAAATTCTATAAATTCGGAAAAACTTTCGTGTCCTACTCCTGCTCCTGCGTATGTGTAAATTTGCACTGGTAAAGACTAACTAATGTAAACCTCAACTGACTTGTCTTTGAATCTTATAATTTGAGATACGTTACTGCATTTCTATATATGGATTACACTGTCAAGTTCAATTAATATTTCAGTTATTTATCATATACTGTATATTCATCAGATGTGTGAGTAAATCCTAAAGAAAATGTAAGTACAGATAAAAATGCATTGTGAACACACCTAGTGTATCACCATTGTGCCCCAACTCGTGAACACAGAGCTATTAGAAAATCTTGACTCTTGATTCTGAAGTGGTGTCTTAACACCATAAGAATGGACCGTTCATGTGATTGTTTCTTATAAAGACTGCTTAACAAAAATACTGCATTAACCATTTATGAATTACAGCCATTTACTCTTCATTTTCACTGGCTCAAAAGTAATTATTTATTTATAATTGCACTAGCCGTTGTCACCCAGATGAGGATGAACCTTTTGAGTCTGGTTCCTCTCAAGGTTTCTTCTTCATACCGTCTCAAGGAGATTTTCCTTGCCGCCGTCGCCTCTGGCTTGCTCATTAGGGATGAATTCATACATTTAAAATCTATATCCTGAATTTATATATTTCTGTAAAGCTGCTTTGGGACAATGTCCATTGTTAAAAGCACTATACAAATAAAACTGAATTTAATTGAAATAATTGGATAAGCAGTTTCATGGCCAGTTGGGGCCTGTTTCCTCATTATTTCATGACAAATTAAGGAGATAAAAGATCTGGCATTCCAAGTGCAGAATTTGCTTTTGGAAGCTGTTCATGGGAACTCTCAATATGCGGTCCAAAGAGGTGTCGATGAAAATGAAGGAGGCCATCATTAGGCTGATAAAAACAAAACAGACCTATCAGAAAAATAGCAAAAACTTTAGGAGTGGTCAAATCAATAACTTGGTACATTCTTAAAAAGAAGCAATATACTGGTGAGCTCAGCAACACCAAAAGACCACGGAATATAACTAAAGTGGATGATTCTTTCCTTGGTGAAGAAAACCTCCTTAACAACATCTAGCCAAGTCAAGTAGTGATAATTGTATCATTCAGTGCGTTTACATGGACAGCAATAATCCACTATTAATCCGATTAAGACAATACTGTGATTAAGAAACTATCATGTAAACAGCAATTTTTAATTACCTTAATCTGATTAAGGTCATACTCGAAGTAAACACTAATCGAATTAAGACATGTGGAGTATTCCTGTTTTAGTCGCATTATCGATGTGTATTACAGACATATAAACACCTTAATCACATTATTAACGTTGTGTGAGAGTTTTCACTGCATTTTGCGACAGGACACGATCACACACGGCAGTGCTCAACATTTTACGGCGAACAAGAGAGTTCGGCTGCGTCCCAAACCGCATACTTGCCTACTATAGGCCTGTAGTGGGGAAAAATACATGTATCTCAGCTACTATATAGACAGTAAGTACGCGGTTTGGGACGCAGCCCACGGCTTCAAGCAGTTGTCTATTAGCACGAACAGCATGACAAATAATTATCTGCACTTAAAGCATTTGTAAAAAAATTTAATAAAAACACCCAAAACTGTATACGGTACCATAACGAAGACGAACTGTATGTTGATACGTGAAATTCTGGAGGGACGTCGGACGGCGTGGTGCAGTGATGTAATGATGTGTGCCGTTAAGATGCCTTCGAGATGCCTTCATGACTGTAAATATAGAGGGTTTACCTCAAGATGCAAACCACTGGTAACACTCAAGGTCAGAAAGGCCAGATTTGAAAAAAAGTCTGCCCAGTTCTGGAACAAGATTCATCTGGAAGACAGATCAAACCAAGACTGTAACAGGATGATGGGAAGAGAAGAGTATATAGAAGGAAAGGAAGGGCTCATGATCCAAAGCATAACACATCATCTGTCAAACATGGTGGAGGAAGTGTTATGTCATGGGCATGTATGGCTGCCAGTGGAACTGGGTCACTGGTGTTTATTGATGATGTGACTGCTGATAGAAGTAGGAGGATGAAGTGTATAGAGCTATCATTTCTGCTCAGATTCAGTCAAATGCTGCAAAACTGATAGGATGGCGCTTCATAGTACAGATGGATAATGACCCAAAACATACTTCAAAAAGAAAGCCAAGAGCTTCTTAAGGAAAAGAAATGAAATGTTCTTAAATGGCCGAGTCAGTCACCTGACCTCAACCCAATTTAGCGTGCTTTTCACTTAATGAAGACAAAACGGCAGAAAGACCCACAAACAAGCAGCAACTGAAGGCGGCAGTAAAGTCCTGGCAAAGCATCTCAGTGGAGGAAACAGCATTTAGAGATGTCCATGGGCTCCATAGACATCAGGGAGTAACTGACTGCATCCAAGTATTAAAAATGATCCTTATATTTATAATTATGTTAGTTTGTCCAATTACTTTTGAGCCTGTGAAAATAGAAGGACTATGAAAAAATGGCTGTAATTCTTCAACGTTTAATGTAATATTTTTGTTAAACCCCTTGAATTAAAGCTGAAAGTCTACACTTCGATTACTTCATTTCAAATCCATTGTGGTGGTGTACAGAGGCAAAATGTAAAAATTGTGTTTACTGTATATAAAAGTGATGGACATGATGGTAATTATATTGAAGTAGTTCTCTTTATATGTAGCCATCAGAAAAGTATTGAGACATCATAAGATATATATTGAGCTGTGCAAACATTTTTAAATACATTTAGAAGAGATGATTTTGGTTAGTCTCATAATCTTTAACATATTATAATGTGCAGAAAAATAAATGCAGCACACTGTGAAACCTCACCTACCTGGTTGTGGTGCCATGAATTCCCTTCCAGAGGGTGACAAAATTGAAACAAATTAATATAATTGACCCATCATGATAAGTCTCCTGTAGGGATTATGTTTGAAATATCCTCAACATGTTATTTGTCCATGTGTGACAGTTGTTCATGGTAACTAAACACTAAATTCTATATTAGACACTGTATAGAAGTAAAGCAATGATCATGCATTTTGAATTAGTAAGATTATGGCTGTAAATCATCATTGATGCTGATTTGTTCTTTAGGGTGCTTAATATTGTGATTTTATTTAGCCGTCTGTGTCTTTCTGGACAGACACATTTGGGTCATAGCTCTTATGGTGAGTTTTGAAGGGAAGTTCCAGATGATAATTTGTGGGAATGTATTTGGACTTTGTTTACCATAAAATTACTCATGCCCCACCTTTGTTTGGGACATTCTTTGCAAATGAGCCAATGGAGTTTGTTAAGTTCAAGGCATGAATGGAGCTGGTGAGTAAATGGTACCTGCTGTAACTAATTATGTTTATGCTCACTCAGCTCTGATGGATACACCATGATTCCACCGAATGAATCAAGACGGGACAAACTGCTGAGGAGTAAGTTACTGTTTTTTCCATCCCCTTGTTCTCCACACATTTCCTCTCCTTATTTGTTTCTCACAGGTGCGAGTTCAACATACATTCTGTTTGGCTAAACATACGTGTCTGTGTTAAATGTAATTTTACCCTCCGTTACATTTTGTTCATGTCTTGAAGTGACGAGTACTGAGCAACACATTAATTCACCAGTAATATAAAAGTTATTTGTTGATTTGTTTAGTGCTCATGGCTAACCAAAAATGAGCTGGGTCTACTGAATATTTATGCTTCTGTGTTAAATAATGAAATATTAAATCATGTCTAGGTGTTACTCTGAAACATTTTGAGTTGTGTAATGTCAACAGTTAATGATTCCCTTTGCTTTATCAAAGCAATAAAAATATCTTGCTCAATTTTCAAAAATGTATCTGAATAACACATTTTTTGTTTTGAAAATGTATTGGGTATATTAACTACCGCTTTAACTATAAAGATGGCATATTTCAAAGATATCTTCAAATCGTTTACATCAAACAAAAATGGCAAATGTTAAATATTTTAAAGGAAACCTTATACATTTAACAAAATCTTACATTACATCTTATTGAATGATTTAATGATCAATTGTATGATACTGCATTTAAATACTTTTCCATTCGTTTAAATAGTTCAAACGCTGTTTTGCAAACATATATTCAAGATTTAAGGAGGTGAAGGGAACACACTGGGAAGTATCTGTATTTTATCTTTCCTCTTGCAGTGTCACAGAAAGAACTGGAGGATCACCAGAGATGGAAGGAGGAACATCGGCCTGGCCCCATTCAATTGGCCCCAGAGAAGCTAGGTAATAGGGATGTGTGTGAAAAATAAGCTTAGGGCACTTACTATAGACATATACAAGTACTGGTAATGTTTTCTCTGTCATAGGTGGGGATGTATCATTGTCAGAGGTACGGCAGCGACAGCAGGTGATGAACCCCCAGTCTAAACTCCAGAAAAAGGTGCTGACTTTCTGTTTACAATTTTAAATAAATTCGCCCATGAAAATGAATTTTAAGTTGCATTGTATTTAATAATTATGTTTTTGGCCTTTTCTCTAGCTCAAACAACAGGACATGGACAGACAAAAAAGGCAAGCAGAGGAAGAAGAGAATCAGAAGAAGAAGGCCATTCAGAGAGAGAAGGTATGACAGGATGATAAATTGACATTTTCTATGACATGATTATGTGTTTATTGTAGATTTGCTAAACTGAAATCATTGAAATAAGTGTTCTTATTTAGTGCTGAGGTATTATTATATTGTTGTAGTGCTGCTTTAAAACCCTAGAGGTCATTGCTGAGACCTGTCATATGGCCATCAAATGCAATGCAATTCAATAGAACTAATCTACAGACATGTATACAGAAACTAGGACGTGCTTATTAATGAGTTCAATCTATTAATAGCTACAAACTACAACAGTTTGAATGAGAATTTGGTTAGACATGCTCCAGTCACCCATTTACTAATCATTATTACCAATTAAGTGCCCATTAAATAGTTTGTGTGTATATAATTACAGCCTATTTCTGTTTTATGTTCAGGTTGAATCCAATACTTTTCTTATCCAAATCATTTATATATATTTGAAACATCTTCAGAGTTCAGCATTATAGAGACAATAAGGTTACACAATATTACATGTAGAAATTGCTTTGCAGGCCAACATTCTCGAAATGAGGAAAAAGCAGGAGGAGGAACGGAGAAGGGAGCTGTACCAACAAGAACTTCTAATGTATGTTCACATATTTTCATTAGCTGTTGTCACATCCCCATGGAGTTAAGAATGCAATGTTCAGACATTAGAAGGAAGCTGGTTGCTGTTGCTCTGCTGGCTCAAATCCAAAAATAACAAATCTGAGAACACAGTTTCAAAGAAGTACAGCCTTTTTCCATTACCGTCTACTCCAGTAGACACAGTGACACAGTAGCACTAAAGCAGAAGCAGCAGGAGTTCAAGTCTTTTTGAGTCGATTAAAACAACAAAAAAAGAGGTGCATGAGAATGCCACAAACTGGCAAAATCAGCTGACAATGTGTTCACTTAAATCTAGTTATTTTGGTTATGTTGGACACACTGATATCAAATTTGATTTAAATGTACAGCCATTAATTTACAAAAAAAAATCTATATTCTAGTGGTAGACCTATTCATTTTTAATCCTGTGTCTTTCTGCTCTGTAGGAAAAGAGAAGCGCATCTTCAAAGGCTCGAGAAGTCCCGCTCAGTTCCTATGGCAGCAAGCAGCTCCACACCCGCGTCATCTTGGGTAAGATGACAGCCAAAGAATGCACTGTGTGTTCCATAGGCCTGGGTTCAAATCTTTGCTGCATAGCTGTGGCACTGAGGTTACAGCCCAAGACACCGGGGTAATTCACACCATTTGATCTGACTTTGATGCATGTTTTCAGAATAAACAGGCCCCTCTTGAGGGCTTTCATCAACATGGTGCATTCATCTGCAGACAAGAGTCAGTCTGCCAATGGGCTCAACTTCCTCTCTGAATTATCTCCTCTATACCCACACATTGGAAAGGGCTATCTGAGTCCGTCATTGAATTTCCTCCAAATATAAATACACAGACTTTCTCTTCCTGGCCAGCCAATGTTATGATACAAGTGCTGCTTCTGCACAATGATATGAACAGAGTTGAAGGGACTTCCCAGAGTTCACAGAATGCAGAAGGATGTGTGAGAGTGCAGGAAAGGGGCAGACTGGTGTGGTATAACCTGCATTGTTCTAGTGAAAGTACCTGGACTGCAGCCAGTGTCTCAGCCAATGACATAAGCAGTCTAGGAGTATGTAGTTGGGACAGCGTCATTGTCCCTGTCTCAGTGTCATTTAATCTGCTGAGATATGTATTTCCAAATACATACTGTATATTGTAATGGGCTCTTATACGGAACTGACAGGGCACCGATTGTCTGTAATATCTGTGAGACAAGAATTTATGTTGGTTGTTTGTTTTGATCTGTCTTCTGTAACTGCTGTATAATGATTCCAGTGATAGCTATTGTGTATATCTATTTTGCATATTCACTAACAACTTATATTCTATAAAATAGAATATTGGCATTTGTACAGAGATTCAAAGTAACTCGCGATTTCTAGTGATTGGAAGAGCAAATTGAGCTCTCCTGCTATCTCGCTTCTTCCTACCTCCAGCCTAGAGAATTTTCCTAGCCACTGTCATCCTTGGTTTGCTCACTTAGCTAAGCAGACAAGGCACAGCTGCTATGGGATGGTGTATTTTTAAATGTGCTCTAAAAATAATATTTTTTTATAGTAAAATAGTATTCTATCTCAGTCTGTGCCTCAGCAGGCCAGGGATGATTCTGCAGACAGGAGATTGAGAAGAGTGGGGCCTGTTTTACTGTATGAACCACTTGAATGTGGCATCTGACGACATTGCTTTTGCAGGTCCTGTGGTGAGGAAAAAAAGTTTTTGTGTGGCTTACTGTATTTTTGTGCAAGCATTTCTTCTCTGGACATCTAGTTCTTTCTCTATGGAGGAACATCCTGCTAACACATAAAAAATGTCAGATCTGTACAGGCATACTGCATAAGTCACAATGGTCTGGTCCCATCAGTTTTCTAGAAGAAGAGGCTTTTTTGAGTGTGCTTCACAGGGTATTGATTCAAGTCTCTGGAAGCCCTCCAAGAAAAGTAATGGAATGCTCCAATCTAAATGTCGTAAGCCAGCTGATCAAAGTGTGTGTGGAAAGACACCGCCTTGATGTGGTTTCGTGGCCACTGAGAAGACAAGACAGATTAATCTCCTCCATATCCTCTGTTTGTGGATATGATCATGTGCGTTGACTTCCCAGGGTGCCAGGCCCAGGTCGTCCCACCTATTCCTCTTGCTCTTGAGCCATTCCAAACAGAGCAGCCGTTCCCTGGTGTCCCTAAGCTATCTGACCAAAAGCACAAAGGTTCTCTTCATCTTTTAAGTACTCTTGCCTCACCCCTCCTCATAGCAGCTCATTGTGTTAAGAATCCCACGATTATATCAGAAAAGACCATCTAATACTCGCTGTTCAGGGTTCTGTCCATCTGTGTGATTGTATCCCCTTCAGTGGACTGATTCATATTGAGGCCTTTCTTCACAGACTCGAGCGCACGAATACAGGGAGGCCAGGAAGGCCGAGGATCAGGTGACCCTACAGCAGAACAAAGATGAGCAAAGGAGAAAGGTAACAGAGTCAAATAACTTTAAAAAAAACATTATTTACACAAGTGTTTCATGGCTGTTTCAGTTTGTAGCAAACATGGGCGATATGCAAGAAAAAAGCACCAGCACATGCCCTTGATTAACTTATCCTAGCATTTCTGTCATGATTTTTCACCATGATGTTTCACCATATTTGGTACTGGCTTCATTGCAAGTAAATGAAACTAGAGGTGAAAGATAAATGGTACTTTGACAAAAATGCTAATCCCAATATGCTTTCCCCTAAAGTGCTGATTCCATTAAACTGGCAGAAACATACCGACATTGTGTTCTCCTGACATATACATATATACAATTTCTGATCTCTCTTGCCAACAAGGAATTTCTGTCTGCAGAACTGCCGCTCACTGGATGTTTTTTGTTTTTCCACAATATTCTCGAGACTGTGAAAAGCCCAGGGGGGCAGCAGGTTCTGAAATATTCAAACCAGCCTGTTTAGTACAAACCAGACAACCATGCCATGGTCATATATATTTATCTCATACATGAGTTCATGTCAGCTAATTCACTAACTTTTACTAATGTAGTAATATTTGCACCCGTGAAAAGCATCTTAGTTCGACATTGAGGATCCACTGCACTGGTGTTTGTTGAAGATGTATGTAGTGAAGTGTATTAGGGCAGTTGACTACCAGACTAGAATTTTTATAATCAGTCAAAATAACCTGAATTTTGACTGAATGACCATTACATGGTTGATATTGCTAGTGTGTGATTAAGTTGTTGTGACAACTATAAGTGACTGAAAAACAACTGCCCTCTCGTGCAACTTACTCCGAAAAATAGATGAGTCAGTACTATCATGGATTAAGATTCCATTAATTTATCATTTCCAGAGTCAAATTTTGGAAGAAAAACATAAACAAGAAGAGGAGGACAGGAAAAGACGAATGGAAAATGAACATCTGCGGTAAGGATACCTAAGTCTAAAAGAACTTTACGAACCCATGAATGTCATGGTTAATCAGCTAGCCAGGGAAATATGAATAGCTTCATAATAACTCTCTGATGTATGGGTCAGTCTAAAAGGTTGTTATGGAGTGGTGATATATTTCCACCAGGGTGAACTTGGCCTTCCTAGACAGACTGGAGGCGAGAGGATCAGGTAGTACGTCTGAGTTGCTCTCCTGCACGCCGGAGCTTGGTAATGTCTGGCAGATGGAAGAACCGCAGGACCCTGCCTCATCCCCTGTGTCCTTCCCATCAGAGCTCCACACTGACAGCGCAGCAGAGGAGGGTAACTCAGATTTATGCGCCAGACATTGTGCGTGTTTAGTCTTAGGCGTTTCAAAGCTTTTTTTTGTGATTCTTTCCATTGCAATGTCACCTCGTATCAAAACGCAATTTGTCTCACGTGATTGATGTTGTGCAGAGCTCTGCCTCCCATTCCCAATATTATTTTTTGTCAAGCACCGTTAGGGAATGTACCATATTATGTAAATAAAAAATAAGCCTCTAAATCCTCCTTGTGAGACAGAAATGTGGCGCTGAGACGCCGATTTAGTGCTGTAGAATGCATGAGGTAGCAGTAAAGGCTACAGCTAATTAGGTGCACCCACTGAGAGAGGCCAATTCACTGAAAGAAATAGTCATTTTTGACGTTGGTTTGACTCACATCCAAAATGACTGCTGGAAAAATTGTTTGACAGCAGTCTGATTAGTATGATGTCTGAGAGTCAACACTAGAAAAACCGGCTAAGCACTCTATATCTCGCTTTTCTGTTCTGTCCTTACTTGTACACATGCTTCAATCTTCAGACAAGCTACATTCAAGGTTCATTCGGGTTTAAGGCAATCAGCTCGTGATTCAAACATAAACAATCAATTCTGTCTTCAGTATCCAAAACTTCGTCATAAAGGAGACGTATGAAATACTCTCATATACGATTGTGTAGTTGTAAATAAAGTGTTTAATGTATTGAATTTTATTTACACGTGTTGTTTATCTAGGTGAAAGATCACTGGGAAATCCTCAACGTTGCTTCATAA
Source organism: Ictalurus furcatus (assembly GCF_023375685.1). NCBI lineage: Eukaryota > Metazoa > Chordata > Actinopteri > Siluriformes > Ictaluridae > Ictalurus > Ictalurus furcatus. The sequence goes on along the minus strand of NC_071260.1, from coordinate 18,745,559 downwards.
AAACATTCAGATTTAGATGATTTGTAGTTTGATTCATTGTCTGGCCACAGCCTTAAACCATCTCCACATTTGAAAATTCCTCACTTTTTTGCCAAGAGGGGTGGCTGGAGCTGACTTTTCCGTGAGCTAGCACTGTTTATGGAGCACATGCCGCATGACACTGCAGGATTAATGTGCTGTTCACCTTCTGTCTGTCTGCATGTATTCTAGGTTACTTAATGATACATTACGTGTGTACATTCTGCCTCATTTGAATCAATGAAATACGTTTGAATCACTGGCGGGGACCTGACCTTTAGCCAAGGTTTGGGGTGAGCCAGGACCAATCCAAAAACTCAGGGATCTGCCTCTGACTGCTAACAACATTCGATGTCACTTAGAGCTGTAATTGTCCTGGGCTGCCTCTCAGCTGTCTGTGGTCCTTGTCAGTGTAATGTTGCACTCACTGGACTTTTCCTGAGGCCTCCGGACATCTGGTGTTTATACAATATGGCTCATACATAGTCCATAGCGTGTCTATGGGTCCCTGGCATCTTCTGTTGTAATCCTTCACTGCGTGACACTCATTCTATCCATCTTAATTAGCACAATGATTAAGCTTGCAGAATGTCACCACTTGCCTTACTCAATTTCGTCTGCGGCTCTATCCAAGCAGAGGCTGCAAAGGCAGCAAGAGTCTGTGACGCTGGGACTGGGGATGCATGGACAGGACATGTGTGCAACAAGGCTTGTTTGGCCCATTAGCATGTGGTTAGAGGACTGGGATGACACTGTGTGTGGAATGGGCTGGCAGGAGCACTGCGGTGGAGCACTCCCACCCTGTCTGTCCTGCTGCATGAACTAGATGAACCAGCAGGAAGATTCAGTCAAACTGTTCAGCCTCAGGCTCAATCTGGAATGGGATGGATTAGGATGGAATAGGATGGCTTGTCGGATGGGATGTAACGTCTTCCCACGCTCCCATGTTGCTCTACTTTTTCACTGTGTTTCATTTTCAGTGCCATTACATGAAAACAGTCATTAAACTGATTTGTTCTACTTTTCAGTTAGATTGAATGTTCCTAAACTGTACATTTTCTGTGTTTCCCTTATAGATACTGACATAGAATGGGTTGTAATGAAGCTTCAGACTAAGTTTTCTTTCTGTGAGCGAAAATATCTGGAAGACATCGCCTCTCAGTGTAACGGCAATTATCAGCAAGCTTATGATCTACTCAATGCATGAATGAGAATGCTATTGGCTCAAATCTTTACTGTTGGGGACACTATGAGCTTAACTACTTTTTGTTCTCAATTTTTTTTTAGCATGATAGTAACTGAGCTATTTTTTAAAATTGTTTTTTCCAGTAACAAGCTAAATACTTTTTCATTATGAAACAGTGTAGCGGTTTGTCATACAACACCTTCTTGCTACTTTTTCCCTTTTCTCTACTAGTTCAATGTTAGTTTTGAATTAAGCAAATCGCAAACTGTGCAAATTATTGCATCTTTCAGGAACTAAGTTTTATATATGTACCTGTAAATGTATGTCGGGGCACAGGCCTCAGCTTTCACTGACCTGTGTGGAGAATAACAGGATCAGGCTATACGGCTACACGGGATGCAGTTTGCACTAGTGAAGAAAACAAAACATGTTCATCAATGCTTATGAGCGTGAAAGATTCACATCGCAACGCATGCATGTATAGTAGCTTGTAGTAGGTTTTCTTAGTAGCTAGCTACTTTAAGAAATAAGTAGTTTGGCTATAGCATAGCTATTTTAAATCATGGGTTACTTGTAGCTGGGAAAGTTACAATTGCAAAGTAAAGTTCCCAACACTGCAAAACATATACACAAAGACATTCAATTCAGTAAAGGTGTTCGAGAAAGATTCTCTGTTAAGACTTCCATGTTCTGTACTTTGATCATAATAAATAAAGTTTCCTCATAAATTAGCTGAGCATGCCAGACTTATCATTCTGCCCTCCCGGATATGAAAGATCACTTAATAGATTGTAAAAAAAAAAAAAAAAAAGTCTGATGTATCTGATTCAATCTAAGATCAAAACAGTTTCAGAGGGCATTTCCTGGTTTGTACTCAAGTCTAAACACTGATTTGTAATTCACATTAATGTAATAGAGAGAAAAAGAATAAGACCGAAGCAGCACACAGATCACTGGCGACATGACTGTTTTGTTGTATCCTGTACTGTGCATGAACTTACCGCTTCAGCTATTGTTCAATCCAGCACATGCAGTAATGAAAAACTGGAAATTGATGTTTCATCTCACACCAAGAGGGGAAGAGTGCAGGTGTGTGTCAATGTGTGTGGTCGGGATCCTGATCCAACTATTACATCCTGTAGGATCAGGCTTTCCAACAGTATCAAAGTTAATGGAATAGGAGCGCAGAGGCCTTTTCACCCGGCTCAAAGGAACATATACTACACTTTGCAATCACCAATAATTTTGTTACCACATGTTGACATTGAATCACTATTAATCATATTCAAGTGCAGGAAGGGCTGAATTTTGCACTTATTATGTTAATCTATCCCCCTATTAAATAGGCTATTTCCTGTTATAGCCAGCTTGCCTTTTGATCTGTGTGTGTGTGTGTGTGTGTGTGTGTGTGTGTGTGTACGCTAGACAAGAGTCGAGATGAGTGAATGTTTATTAGGGGGTTTCCAATGTCTAAACCTACACACATGAAATTAATCTGTTATCACTAAGGACTGAATCTACAAGCACATTTGACACATGATAAAACTGGACCTGTGATTAGTGAGAAATAGTGAGAGAACCACTGGCTCTATCCTGAGGGTACACAAGCCCAATAGCTCACGTTCTCTATTCTGTAGAAACCTATAGGACCCTGATTACCTCAGATGCAGTAAGGGGGATTTCCTGCGGTTCCTCCCCTGAATTAGGTCACAGCATTACCCATATCACAAAAGAATTCTGGGGAAATATAATAACAACTATAGACAGAGGTCTAGCTTTAAACCACTGTGAATAGACCCTGAAGATCTGGAGGCTATTATTCTTTAGTCAAAGACAAAATATACTGATTTTCTAAACAAAACAGAAAAAAACACAAAAAAAATTACTTCATTGGATTTTGTTTTTGACTGCTATCCAAACGCCATGAAAAGGAAAGGTCACATTCTAAACTATGAGTAACACTTGTTGCAGTTTTTCCCAAAATCAACTGAAGTGGGGGAAAAAAAATAGGGTAATGAAACACAGCCTAGCCCTTTAGAACAAAAACATGATTGAAAAGATTGCCTGAGCTTTTTAAACCCTAAAGGATATGGCTTTATTACAAAAGGTCATACCATTTTACCTCTCTCAAACATAAATAAATTGTAGATATATTGGAAGGGAAGGATATTTAAGGTCGGTGAAGGACCTTAATGTGAACTGGAACAGCATGCCTTTTGCAGGGCTGTAACATGCAGAAATCTCCACAACAACCACAACTGAGTCACTCTGCTTCCTGGGGAAAAATCGGCTCCATGAAAGAGAGACCATGCAGGCACGCCTTGGCTGCTGATGAACAGTGCTGACAGTTTGCTGACTTTTTTTGCACTCACACACAGTCTCTCACACAAACACCCACACCAGCAAAGAAATTAACCAAGAATGGAGCAAATCCATTCGCTAGTATATTATTCCTCTATAGGTACTCACGCTTTCTACCTTTACAGTAATCTAAATCACATATGCAACATAAGGCATGGGTATGTTGTCGTAAATCATAGCAAAGGCATTTTTACAATGATCAAAGTAAGACTCAGTCATTTCCTCACAATTACTTATCAACTTCACTACATATACAGCACAAATGGTCTGTATGGTCAAATAGACTGCAGATGGGCTTCAGAGGGAAGACATGTTTTTGTACTTGGCTCACATCCAAAAGATATATATATACCCATTATATACTGCTGAAACTAAATCATGTAGCATTTGTTAAACTCAACACTCATTCTAACATTAATTTCATGAATAATAATAATAATAATAATAATAATAATAATAACAATAATGGTAAATATTAAGTCAGTAAACAGTCAGTCAGAAAGTTAGCTGGTCTCTTGATGATGACATCTAGGGCTTTCTATGGGTGCTCTTTGGGGCTATGGTCAGGAGAGGGTCAATATCTTAACTGGTCATTTATCTGCTCTGCTGAAACGTTGCAGCATAGACACAGCAGACTGATTTTACTCTAAGATTGCTGGCAGCATTGACACATGACATGCCTGTTTACAGCTAATAGCCTTCTAATTTGAGACATTATGCAACACACAGGAAACTGATCAACTAGATGTTAGACAATACACTCTGCTCAACCTGGACCTCATTAAAAATTGAAAATATACCCAATGACTTTTGTATGTAGTAAGACAAGCTGTGTTGCTGATCATGTAATGTTGACTACTTGGCATTATTGGGAGAAAACTGGAAAGTTGCTTTAGAGTGATTTTATGAAAGATTTTATGATGTGTTTATACTGCCATGGTGGTGTGAAGGCAAACTCATTATACTGCATAAAAATCTGTCATCAGTTTGGCCTGCCTGCAATGAGAATGTGTGAGGGGAAAAAAGAGGTTATGAGATTCCTCTACATTAGTTCAGTGATGTCCCTGGTGTTTAAAGGATCTCCCCATTGCATGAAATCAGGCTTAGCCCAGGGTGCTGACGCCACTCACAGTCCTTCACAGTGTGATTTAACATTATAATTACAGACAATTTTATTTTGCTGGGAAAGTTATTTATCTCAACTGTTTCCCTACCAAGGGCTGGCCTCTTTCCAGCCTGAAGTCTACATAGGACCTGCACAGCTGCGAGACAAGCAAAATATTTGCTTTCTCTGGTCTGGCACTGGCACAAAATCCAAGGCCATAGCAAAAGCAATAAAACTGCCTCTGATGCCCACACTTTGGTGCTCCAACAGTCTTTTCAGGAAAAAAGTGCCTCCTCTGATTATTCGCTTGCTCTGGAATCTCATGGGTAATAGCAGACACAGCTACACCGTGACCTGTTGAACTTCCTCTGCCCTAAGTCTCTTCATCACTGAAAATTGACTGACTTCCCTTGCCAGCATGTTTGAGGCATCACACTAACCTTCCTCCCATGGAGCAGAGAGGAGCACCTCATGCTGAAAACCACTAACGCATGGCTATGTGGCCACTTTGTCATGGACCCAGCGTGCTGCTAGTTTCCAAATTAAAGGCTAGACAGCGCTGGAGACCAAGCATCAACAGTTTGCCAGTGATCTGCAGAGTGACGCTATCATTAGTTATATCTTGTTCTGGCTGAAGAGTTGGGGAAATGATCAGTATTATCAAAATTTTGACGGCAAAACACTGCTGGATTATTTTGAACAAACAGAATAGAGCAGAGTAGCATGTCTTGTGATTTATATTCAGTATTTTGTTTTACAATAGTTGACAATACACTGTAAATTGAAATAATCTCTATTGGGCATTTGTATTGGTTGAAAACATTTGTATGAGGTTGTCAGAGTGAAAATAAGAATAATATAAACAACTGCAATGAACCCAGAATCATAGGTCAGTTTGGTTTTACAAAAACATTCCAGCAAATAAACTCAGTGACTTAATTTAGAAGTTGCACAGGACAAAGCCCTGACCATGCTGTGGTCTTCTGTCTCAGTAATATCCTCAATGATACATCTGAACTCCCAACAGTATCCCAGTTTATTCACAGCGTAATCAGTTCAGGAGCCTGGGGGAGGCCTTTGACCAGAAGACAGTCAGACCACTTTCACAACACTGTAGCAAGTTATTGTGTAAAGTCCAATTTCAGGCAATTGTGGTATTCTACAGAAGTGAGTCTCCAAAGACCAAAATGGTCCAGCTATACAATACAAACAAAAGAATGTTTTTATTCCGCTAGATACCCACAATTAATATGAAACAAATAAAAATATAGGAAAGCATATGCTTTTTCCATTTTCATACTAGTCGTATAGCAGTGCCTGGAAGAGAATAAAACTGTGATGTAGAATTGGGAATCAAAACTGTGAATGAGTAAGTGAGAGATTAAACACATTTGGACTGTTTAGCACTTTGTCTTGTGTAAAAAAAAATCCATTTTACTATAGATTTATATCTGTTTTTGGGAATGTGGCTATCCTTTTCAAGTCCTGCTTCTTAACGTATGCATTATGATATGCTTAACAAATCAGCTAGATGAAAACAAGCATACAGAGCAACCCACAATCCCAGCAAGAATCACGTAGTCAAACCAAGCTTTTTATTTTCCAGTGACTCGTTATTCAGATCATTCACATTTAAACCCTTATCTGCCAAATCTTTTTTTTTTTCTGTAAGAACAAATATTACATTATTTTGGATGGAGAATTGCTGTGTACGCAGTGCTGTCTGTGTATTTTGAGATTAAATGTTTTAAAGAGTATTATTACAGTATTTACTATACACACGGTGTGAATCATGTGTACATACCATGTATCACTTAGCATCACTTGCCATAAGAACACTTTGTAAACACTTTTAGTGAAAATGTGTAACAGAAATGTGTACAAAAACTTTAGTAGCATTTAACTTATATTATTAGACCTTGTGTTTCAATACAATCATGACATATGGTGGCCAGACATCCTATTCATCTACCTCACCACAGTTATGACTCTTCTGAAGCAGAAATGGCCACTCCCTAGAAAGTACGCAGTCACTGAGCTAATGCAAAACAATGTTGTCATGTGTGTGTTTACAGTCTGCCTCCTGATTCTTGAAGCAATTACACCAGTCATCAGATTGATACCTAATATTTCTTCTCAGAAGCCATATTTCAAGTGCCCTAACCACCTGTTCTCAGCAGTCATGTGATACATGACAAAATTGAATCTTATTGTTTAAGATGATCTTTTAATCCGTCCAATGTACATGCCCAGGACTGCTGTAAAGCCTTTTCATGTTTGAAAAACCGCTGTGCATAATAAGAGTGCTAGATCAAAAGCAGAAAGGTTTCTGCCCAGCCCGTTAGTAGTCTGCTGCATGGTGCCATGTGAAATTAGCAATGTCTAGAGATGAAGAGAGGGTAAAGATCAATTAGAGAGTTTAGTCAACCTTAACCGAAGCTTTAGAAGAACTGCCAGCTCACCTAGCATGATCATTCAGCATCTGGAGCACAGTGTGGTGAAACAGGCACCAAATCTTGACCAGTGTTTAGCCTGACGCGCTCTACTCTGTGATTTGTTGAGTCACTGGGAGAAGGACAGGACCACCTTCGTGACTGAAATGACCGTATTCTTCTCACGCTACCTCTGCACATTCAGCATCTTATTCTTGTTTGTTTAAGAGCTGCAATGAATATGCCTTGGTTTTAAATGTGCCCATGTAATAACAAAAGAAAGTCTTGAATTGCATAGCCTGTGTTTGTACGAATATTCAAAGGCGTGTGAAGTACTAAAGCACCAGCACATTAAGATGCTAAACTGTGTTACAATTATACAATGAAACAGTTGAGGTGACAGAGATAAGTGTCATCTGTGGTTTCTTCTTGCCTATGTATGTCAAGTTCTCTGTTTATCTGCACGGATAAGCATATTTATGCACAGTAAGCAGTGTAGCTGGAAAGCATGTGTTCAGTGGTTAGTGTCTTTAAATCAGCAGTGAATAATTATATATATATATATATATATATATATATATATATATATATATATATATATATATATATAAATACCTGAGATAAAGTGTATGTTTGTAATCTGAAATACTTATATATATGCGAAGTGTGGAAGAGTTCATAGGGTAAATTTTAATAACATGCACCAATAGTAATATACAGATCATTTTGGTAACCAACAAATCATGCCATGTGGAAAGGAAAAAGAAGAAAAAGGGCTGGTTATTGATTTGATTATCAATTTAATGTGCCTGAAAAAACAATCAATCAAACTTTTTTAATTACAGACATGCAGTAAACCTGAAGCTGATTGTAGTTGAAGAAATATAGTCTTTGGTGCTGCACTGCTTTGGGTATGTGTGTTGGGGGGGGACTATTGAAGGTGGAACATTCCAGTGGGCACAAAATTACATACCATGATGCTTGTTGTCAAATTTCAAGGCATTTGTTTAGGTCTGTTTTATGCATGTTGTAAAATGACTTAGGAAACGTGTCTACTCTGAGGCTGTCTTTTTCTTGCATGTCTGCCAAGATCACCAGTGAAGGCCAGTGATCAGTTTATGGAGGGTGTGTGTTTGTGTGACCTGCAAGTGCAGAGCAGTGAATCATTTCATTTCTGTTTACTAGGCTGTTCTACATGGCTGTACAAATGGTCACTGATTAATTTTCTATAACAGCACCTTGGACTGTAGTTCAGCTGCAAGGTAAATCACAGGTTTAGTAATGCGCTCATTCCAATACAATAACATTTCTATAGTAACAGCTCATTCTCAGTTATGTGAGGTGGAAAATCTACACAATCTGAGGCAGATGATAAATTGATTTAAAAACCATGTTATTTAACAAAGAAAAATATATAATCATTGATCTGGTGACGTTTTCTGTAAAGAGATGTTTGTTTAACATTTATGGAAGGCGTCTTTGTAAGGCTTTGTAATGGTTAGTAAATTTTCCATCACAATAGAATCTTCTGGACAGACATAAGCTACTTTTTTTGATGTTGATTTCAGGTATTCCATAATAATTCAATATTTGTAACTTATACTACTGTGTTTAGATATAAGTTTATGAAGTAAAATACTGTCCGTTACAATTTGCAGTGTTTTCACCAATGTCATGTCAAAACTTTCAAAACAACAAGTGATTTTCCATTTGAGTTTCCACACAAGACTGATGTGTTTATCAAACCATCTGGTACAAAGAGAAACCATCTGAGCAAACGTCCTACAAAGCCCCACTGTATGGAAACTTATTAGACTCAATATGAACCTCATGTAAAAAGGAATGGAAGATCTTCAACAGCTACAGTATATTAAGACTCAAGGGCACATAAACGTTGGAGTTAGCGTTTATAATTCATGGTCTGTCCTCTGTTTTTTAATACTTACTTTTCTATAATAGACCAGAAATGTCCTCTTTTTTTATTACGATCGAGATGGGCTTGATCATTAAGCTACTGTTAACCTTAGCGTTAATGTTAGCTCTAGAGTCTTAAATGGCGTGGGCTTTTTGAATAAGTGTTTGCATGTTTGAATGCTGCATGAGTACAGCTGCTGTCACGGAGTTCATTACACACTCTAGGTAATGACAAACAGATGTCAGCATCTGCAGCTGTAACATACACCATAATGATACAAAGCTAAAATTGCTCTATACCAGATATACAGATACGGAAAGTCCTCTATAATAGTTGGATTTAGTGTGTCAATGCCAGTAAACAAATTTGCTTGCAATATAAACAATTAGGGATCCAAACAGAACTTTGTGGGACACTGTATTCTATTTTTTCAAGCTCTGAAAAATCTCCATTAATGATAACAAACTGGTAGCAGTATGTCAAGTAAGATCTAAATGAGAAAAACTGTCTGTCTAAACAGACTGCGTTTTCAAGCCTGTCCATTACAATATCAGGGTTAATGATGTTAAATGCTTCATTCAAGTCCAAACATATCCATAATAATCCGAGATAACCAGTAGGTCATTGACAGGGCTGGTTTTAGACGTTTGGAGGCCCTAGGCACAATTTATGTTGGAGGGCCCCTGCACCTCTCCTCCCCTCAACCTTTGAATAAATAAAAAGCACTTGAAACAAATATGATTCCTAACCTTTTTATTTATACACCATCTGTTATTAATATTTGTATATTTTTTACTTATATGTCCATATTAATTAAACTTTAAGTCAAGTCAAGTGGCTTTTAGTGTCATTTTAACCATATATAGCCGGTACAGTACACAGTGAAAATAACCAACGTTCCTCCTGGACCATGCAACACAACTAATGAAGACCTACACATTCTACATAAAGTGCACATGCAGATGTGTGCAAACAACACAGGACAGTACAGTATCTACTAAAACAGGACAATGGGCACAGTAAGAGACAGTGTAGCACTGACCAGTACACAGTTCTAGTGTGGAAGTGTCAGATATAACAGGTAGTGCAAAAATATTGCTAAAGAATAACAATAGAAAAAAAATGCTGTGAATGTAAACATAACATACCATGACAGGTAACTAAAAAAAGAAGCTCAGCAGCCCCTGAAGGATGTGTTCATTTCTGCGACATCATAAGTCACTGACTTTTTTGCATTTTGTTCATCATACCCTATGTCTTCATACACTCAGAGGCTGGGACCCAGTTTGAAATGGTAACGTAAATTGATTTCACTACAGTTGAGTGACAATTCATCTATATCCAATGGACAAAGAGCCTAGTCTTTTGCTGCCCATCTTGATTGGTGAACTAGTGTATAGGGATCTTACGGTTATGGAGGCCCCGCCTCCAAGCCTGAGACCCTAGGCAAGTGCCTACTCCACGGTTGGGTAACAACTTTCTCCAAAAATCTTAGAAAGAAAATGTGGTTTCCTAAGGACAGATAGCTAGCATAAGAAGTAGTTTAGAGGATATTACTGTAAGTCAAGCAAATATGTTTGGTCTAGAGAAGAATATAAATGTACAGAGCTTGGTATACCCAGTGTGTCTAATTATGATATAGGGAAGAAGATTATGATGCCTCCTGACTTTAACATGCTATTAAAAAAGGTGTGATATAAATATTGTTCCTTTATAGGAAGTGACAAAACAAGTTCAAACTAAAATAATCTTTGAATTGTAGTATCTTTGACTCAACATTTGTGTTCAACAAACATGACAGACAATGTACATCATGCAAGCTTTACTGACATTTACAGTGTTGGAAATGCACTCTAAAAGAGATGCTATCAGACCTGACACATACGGTAGATAAACAATAATGTTAACTGGGACACAACGTGTCCTCATTTGATACAGATATAGATAAGATCACAGATTTATATAATGTAGGCCTGACCGACATTTACAGTGTTAGTTCAATGATAAGTTCTCAAAGATAAAAGATACTGTGTGTTATGTGGAACACAGAGATGAGGGGACGCAAATGCAGAACACAGACACAAAGTTAACAGGATTTATTGAAGGGTAGTGCAAACTGGGGTGAATGGGAAAGGAGTGTGATAATGAGTAGTCGGGGTCGGGATTCGAACTCGGGTTGAGAGACGAGTGCACAGCCGATGCACAACAGGGGAAGGGAGAGCGAGGTTGAGCGTGAGCAGGTTAGAGTGTTGTCGAGGTTGGGGCTCGACCTCGGGTCAGTGACGTGAAAGCTGAGTGCAGAGCAGGAGATCCACAGGGAAGGCGAGGCGGGGAACTAGGAAAGGTGTTAGGCGAACTCTGAGAACTAGGAATAAACTGGAGAACTCAGAGGAACCCCACATGGACAGGGGAAGAACATGCAAAACTCCACACAGACATTAACCAGTGCTCAGAATGGAACCCTGGAGCTGTGAGGTGGCAGTGTTACCCACTGAACCACTGTGCTTCCCATTTGTACAACATAGGCATAAATATATGGCATTTCCTGAGCACTTTACCTTAAGCAATTAAATTTCTTTAATGTATGCAAGCCTGGAATTACAGAGAGTCTTTAAATCTGTGTTGTGTACGGTAGCTTCTTTACATTTGGAAACAGGCACCAAAGCAAAATATTAGTAGCTGCTCTATCACTAAGTACATACTAATCTGCTCAGCTAAAGTGATTAAAGCATGCATATACAGAGAGCTTTATTATATGCCTGGCAATAGGCTGTACTTTGTAGAAGGAGCCCCTTCATTTCTGGATTCCTTGAAGATAACATCATCATGGATAAATAAGCAGGGGATTCCCTCTCTGTAACCACAACATCCCTTACTTGTTAGTGAAATAACAATGAAGCATCACTTTTAATTACCACTGAACATTACTGTTACACAAATCTGTTAACTGGTGCAGTTGCAGTTATTTTTATAATGTGAAGTATCACTTACTGCCCATACAATTTCTTTTTATTTTCTTATTATTTCCACCATGATAAAAAAAAAAACCCCTTCTAAACCTTTAAACTCCCAGGATCCATCAGTGACTCTATATGCACATTATTCAGTCTCATAACTACACACCTTTTGTATTTAATATATGCATATTATATACGCATAATATACAATAATGTATATTATTAAAGTTTGCTGTAAGAAGTGCACCTTTACAAGAACCTGAGGTGCATTGGACCATGCTGCACATTTCTTTTGACAGTGGATTTTGGGGGGTGGGGGTGGGGGTAGGGCATAACAAAAAATTGTTATGCCTAACAATATACTGTAGTTAAAATCTTAATAAAATCAATTTCAATGAAAAGGTGTTGTTAGCATAAGCTTACAGACCGCTCTAAGGGTAACAGTAAAGGAAAATGTTCAGATTACTAAGAAAAAAGCAAATATTACAGAATGTTACTCTAATTTAGCATAACAATGAAAGTAAATGATGTGGTGAAACCTACAACCAACCAGTGTGGCTTGTCTGAGATGCTAAGTTATTTCATTGTGGTATACGGGTGCTGGCAATAGTAAACTTGACCATTAAAGCATGACATGACAGTTTACATCGGGGTATTTAGTATTCTGGTTAATCAGATTGGCTTTTTACTACACTCATCTAATTTATTATTCATTTTTAAACATATTATTCAGTAATTGATATGAATTGTTCAGTAACTACAATGAAACTAATGGGATTTGTAGCTACAAGAGCAAGGAAAGCATGTTTGGACTCATCAACACTTCCTGGGAGTTTAATGCTTTAAACTGGCGCCTGAATGGAGCTAAGCTAAACGGCAATAGATCACAAACGGATGCTGTCATTGATGACAGCATAGACAAGAAATAAACATTTCTTCCCCCCAAATAAACACCAAATAAACAACATTGGTAAGAAATCTTTATATATTACATTTGCTTTATTTTTGCACTGGCCACAATTACAATTTTTTCCCTATTTTTAAAATTCATCAAATATAAAGTTACTGTCCATTAACATTTACAGAACAATGTTTTTTAAATAGTTGCTGCAGTGGTTATGTTGACTTCACCTAAAAAAAATAAAAAAAATAAAAAGTAATTTGGCCAAGGGATGAATGATGATTATGAATGATATACAATGCTAACTGTAATTTTCTCCTCTTCATAAATAATTTGATCCAAGAAGGATTGCATCAGTTATGTTAAAACTCATGTTGGCTGTTGTATAGCCCCACTGCTACTGCTAAAAATCTATATGGGCCAACGATTGTGGACACCTAACCATCATATCCATATGTGGGCCTTCTCCACACTGTTGCCACAATGTTGGAATGTCTCGATTATCTAGAATGTCTTTGTATGCTTTAGCATTAAGACTTCCCTTTACTGAAACTAAGAGGCCCAAACCTGTTTCACCATGACAATGCCCCTGTGCACAACGCAAGGTCCATAAAAACATAGTTTGCCAAGGCTGGTGTGGAAGTACTCCAGTGGCCTGCACAGAGCCCTGATCTCAACCCCACTGAACACCTTTGGGATGAACTGGAACACTGACTGCATGTCAGACCCCTCACCCGATGTCAGTGCCTGACCTCACTAATGCTCTTATGGCTGAATGGGTAAAAATCCCCACAGTGATGGAAAGCCTTCAAAAGAGTGGTGATTATTATAACAGCAAAGGGAGGACTAAATCTGGAATGTGATCAACAAGCACATATGGGTGTGATTGGTCAGGTGTCCACATATGTTTGGCCATATAGTGTATTATTGGGCATAAAACTTTATTACCTAAAATAAAATAAAATTGCCATTTAGCAACTAGTGGGCATGTATGTTTTTCCACTGAACTTCACCACTAGTTACAAAACACCTGCTTTATCAGCCTGTAATGCTCAGGGACCACAAGTGCAACCAATCAAGTCATAACTACACTGTAAAACCGGATAAGTTTATTTAACTCAAAAAGTTTGAGGAAACTAATTACCTCAAATTTAAGTTGATAAATCAATTTCTTTAAGCCAAATATACTTAAATATAACAAAAAATTATTTTAAATTACAAAGTTTGAGTTAAATTTTTGTTATATTTAAGTGTATTTGGTTTAAATAAATGGTTTATCAACTTAAAAATTTTGAGGTAATTGGTTACCTCAAATTTTTTGAGTTAAATGAACTATCCGGTTTTACAGTGTAGTCAACAACATATCAGCCAATCTTTGGCCTCAGCCTTGATGGATTGCGCAGATTGGGACTGTGCTGTCCAAGGTCCTGAAGCCTGTGGGCACAGAAACCGAGGTCAGTGCAGGGGCCTGTTATTTATTTATTTATTTATTTATTTATTTATTTTTTGCCCAAACCTGAACAGACAGCTTTCAGTTAGAGCTCATTCTGAAATGTGGCACAGAACACAAATAACCAATGCTTAGTCAGCATAGGAAGAATATGTGAGCGTGTATAACAAGCTCACAGCTGCATCATAAATCCTAATTTAAAGCCATTTTCACCCCACCACAGAATCCCATTAAAAAAAGTTCACTATTCGTATAATGTATCAATGCTCTATGTTCTGCTGACAAAAGCACTATTTGGTTATAAAACATGGTTTCATTTCAGTCAATGTCCCCACCCACCCCACTCTTGGACACTTTCTGGCAAATCGTTGTACTGAAATGTTCTATGTGGAAAACACACCTCTTGTGACTGAAATCCAGATTGCCTTCATGGATGGATGTACTTAGGAAAGTAAATCAGTGTTTATTAGCTTTAAACAGCTGTGTTTTATTACTGATATGACACATGCCTTTTACATGTAAAAAACAGGAAAAATGACTGCAGCTAACCATGTCCTTAATGCCTTAAGGGAATGAAAGGGAGATGGAGGCTTTAAACTAGAGAGCTGTATTGAGGCCCTGTAAGGTCTCATCCAATTAACAAAGGAAAATAGAAAATCTTTTAATTACAGTTATATAGATACTTTATAGATACTTTTCAGGTAAGAATAGAAGTGAGGTCGAATAGAAGTCAAGCGTAAGGCTAAGAATTTAAATGTTGATAGCAATGCTTGAGGACCAAGTAGTGACTTTCTTACTCATCAGACGTTAAAATCAACCATCCTTGTGTACTGACCTGTTGGAGAACTCACTAAATTTATGTCATTAAGTGAGACAGTGTAGCTGAGGAATAGCTGAATGACATTATTACTACTGAACAAAACATTAGCTTTTAACTCGAAGCAAAACCAGAAATACCGCATTTTAGGCATATTTAGAAAAGTATTTTTATTAGTTAGAATGATATAAATAAACAATACTATTAAACAAAACATTTGATATGAAAAATCATAAAAATTTTATGTTTGAAATTGTACGTTGAACAGCAATAAATGCTGCTTTGAATGAGAATTTTTGCACAGAATTGTCAAATACAAGATACATAAATACAAAGTTTCTTTAATCAGAAACCACTCAAGATAAGGTTTAAAAGGAGCCCTGTGCTTCCCCCCATTTGCAAAAAAGCGCATCTACAACTGACCTAAAGTCAACGCCTGTCATCCAAAACCTGTGGAAAGAATGGAGCTTAGGCAGACATACACACTGTACAAGAGTTTTAGAAGAAGACAGAACATTTTACAAATGTCTATCTTTTTCATCATAAAAAATAAATAAATACATTTAGTGCATTTTCTCATTTCCTCCAGGAGTGAAATGAAAAATAACTTTAAATTAGCATGTACCAAACTCAGTTTGGTTCACTGTATTCATGTCAATCTTTTCAGCTGTCACAACGACTAAAAGACAGTCCAGCTATCTTTGATTTTGTTTTGCTTTGTTCAAACAAATTTTGCATAACCAACAAAAAATCCATTTATTTAACAAAGTCTGCATGATTCAGACCTCTAACAGCCTTTATGTTAATCTTTTAAAATCGTATTAAACTGGGAGTTGCAAAATCAGTGCCAAATCTGCTCTAGGATTTCAGCTTGCTAAACAGAGCATAACAAATATTCAGTTGAAGGTTTTATACAGTGGTTCTGAATCGTGGATCTGAGAGGAGTGGACTATGTATGTTTTACCTGATTAATACACCTGCTTCAACTCTTGACAGGTTGAAGATTCGCATACAAAAACTGAATATGAAGTAGCAGAACTGGGACTACAACCATTACTTCAGTGTGACCACCTAGTGCTGCTGTTGCAGTACCAAAATCTGACCAGCCAATTACAGCAATCCCTTGAGCCTGTAACTACTCAAGGTAATCAGGTAATTCACTCAGTTTGTTACTGCAAGGTTTGGACACAAGTATGGACAGCAAGTGAAGTCCATAATGAAGTAGCAATGCCTTCTTAACCTACTATGACAGATAATGTTAACATGCCAAAACTTTTATAACAAAATGAACAGTTAGACGTCTGATGTGCCCTTAACGATCTACAATATAAATCAATATTGAAAAAAAAAAATAGTCAGAAGACAGTGATCTAAAATATAAGTGCTCAGTGGTTCTAGGCCATGTTGAAATTGTTCATAAGGTTGAAAAATGTGCATAAACCAGTTCAGTAGCAAAAAATAAACAAAAGTCAGGTGCTCATTTTAAAAGCACCAAAGTAAGTCCCCTCTGGCTCAGGATCCAACAGCCAAGAATTGGACACATTGACAAAAAGGCCGTCACTTTGACCCAACCGGACACTTCTTCCTTGTTGCACACAGTACATGTTGTAGTTTGGGTCACTCCAATTGAACGTGCCTCCGCTCTTTGAAAGCAGCACAGGTTTGAGTTTAGATTGTGTGTGACTCTCATGGAAAATATACTGAATCAGTTGGACGTTGCTAACATCCTGTTTCTTTGAGGCGTGATCAGGGGCATAGCGGAAACAGGTCTTGGCATACACATAATACAATCCTTGTTCCTCCATCACAAATCGTCCATCGTGGTATTTGACCTTCGTCAGAGTGCCATGAAACTGGTTCCAATGGATAGTGGTCACGACCTTGGAGTCAGCTGAGAATTCAAATTAAGGACAGGTTAAAATTTAACATCAATGCAATAAATGTTCAGATATAACTGAATAGTAGCATTTGCTTACTGCTTGCGAAGTCCATGGGGGTCTTGACAGAAAGGTGAGCTACAGGTGTTTGATCTTTTTTTCTGGATCTGTCCTTTTTCTTGATGTCTCTGAACGCATCAGCAATTATGGGTTCAGAATGAACTTCCTGATGAAGACCAGAAATGGAAAAGAAAATGAGAGCCATTTGATCTGGAGCCTGTCCGAGTTATTGACATTAACACCATTCAAAAACAGGTATTTGTATAGTAGAACCGTGGTTAAAACATAGAACTGATAGAACAATGAGTAAAAAAATCATTTAATTTATTAACCATTAGTAAAAATTCAGCAAGATTTGAGATGGAATCTACAGAATCAGTGAACACATTCCCACCTGTACATGTGTAAAAGTTCATACTGATTGAAGGTCAAGACAATACACACTAATACATTTACATATGAATTAGAACATAAACCTGCAGCCATGTGTGCATAATAATTAGCCACAGCTGATAACCCATTTCATGGTAAATATAAATAAAAATTTTAACTGGAATTATTGTTTAAAAGCTAAAGCCTCTTTTGTTGCAGTACTAATGTAGCTTCTGTAGTTATTGTTACACATGACAAGTACCAGTTAAGTAAGTACTGTGGAACAAAGACTGGCAGTGCCAAAAAAAGTGCATGAGACCATGTGCACAACAAACATGGCTATGAAGTTTCAGAATGATAGTAAATCAGTTAAGCATGTTATTTATTAATAAAAATCCTATATATTATCCAAATCACTGATTGAGATTGACATGATTTGATTTTTTTTTTTTTTACGTCTAATTTCTCTAATTTTCAGTTAATTCACTGATTTCTGCAACAACCAAGATTAGAATATTATCACGGTTGAAAATTTGATTTAAATAAATCACACCGGAAAATTTAAATAAATAAAAAATTACATTCAGTATATGCAAAGGTCATAGACTAAATGGATTTTTAGCTGAAGCATCAAGAGTTGTGTGTGATGGAAAAAGATAATAAGTGGCCCCATTTTTACTTGAGACTGATTTGGAATAGCATGTTAATGATGCTGGCTCTGGCCTTTGTTACGATGTCTCTTGGAGAAAACAGATGTCAAAAAGCACCGAAGCATACGTGAAAACATGCAGAGCGTGCGCTTAGTGTTTGCCATGGAAGACAGCTAATAATGCGCTTTTGCCTTTACAAATATGGAAAGAATGTTGAGATTTTCCACATGGATGAGTTTATTAAACAGGAGGTGTCAGGGGGATGAAAGAAATCTTGTTTGCTGTGCGCAAGAGTCCTAAAGTTTAGACTGCAATCTAAACCATTTTGAAAGTTTGTTTTAATTCACAACCACTATCTACATCATCTGTTGTCTATATGTGATTACCATAGAAAGATATTTCAACATGCTTCCCTGTACTGAGAGGGCAGAAAGCCTGTTTACTCAAAACGGATTTATACTGAAAGCGCAAGAGCAGCTGTTAGTGCAGTCGATAACATTTTTGTTTGTTGTATTGTAATTTAAGCTCTAAATTTGTGCAATTTGTTCCTATCTGAGGACAGACGTTGTGGCTATGCATTACCAACCAGTGTAGCTTAAAAGTAACCAAAAAATTCCTTGGTTTCTGCCTAATCAACCATAGATATTACATAACCTAAAGAAACCAACTAACTGGACTTACTTTTATACTGGTAGAATGGTTCTAGTTTTGTAATTACACTATAATTTCACGTTTATTGAAGAAACTCATCAACTGCCCTAGGCTCCATTATATAAGTAAGTTTCGACTAACCGGTTTTCTGGGGGTTTTTCTCAGGAAAGGGAAACGTGTTATATCACCCATGTGATACAGGTGAGATAAAGAAGGCACATTCCTGGACAAACTTAGAAGGGTGTTTAACTAAGGAATGCTACAGTTTTTTTTAGCCTGGATGCTTGACAAACAGCCAAAGTTCATATCACATGTCACATGCACTCTCTGAAAACAAGGAAGCTCAATGGAGAATTATTCTAAAAATTAGTTTAACAAAAAAGTCCTCTTTTAAGGCTGAGCTGGCAATACATGTTAATTTCAATTAAGATTTTATATGTTGAATTTGTTACATTTATTAGACATGTGTGATGAAAGATGTAAAGTTAACATCAACTACATAAACTAATTGCAGTTTATTTGCTCACTCACATGCTTACACAGGTTTTTAATGAATGCCCCTATACAAAGGATGAAAGACAGAGATAAAGATCAAGGTGACTTTACTGGACTTGCATCCTGTATATTACATTCGTTTTTAATTTCGAATACATGAATATCAATAAAGACATAACATGACATTACAAAAAGCTCTTTTTTTGGGCTAAAAATGATTGAACGATGTGTATCAGCTATTACTGGGTAGATTTAAGTTTGGCAGATACAATATGCCTGATGTAATGGAATGAGTCATCGCCACAACGAATCTCGTCACAGATGAGTTCGTCTATGCAAGTAAAGACCTATCTTTGATAAGTAGATACAGATACGGCCACAAACTTCACACGAGTAGGGTACTACTGTGCTTACTACATACTTTTTAAAAATAGCAAGATTGTGACGGTAAAGGAGGATGACATGGTGGCTGATTTTTTTTTATTATTATTAAAATTTATTTTGCATATGTTGAGCCCATTTTTATTATATAATTTATGAAAACAGAACAAAGTTCCAGAGTACACATCTTAACCAGAAAGTAGTCTGTAGCACTTGTACTTCCAGATCGACTCTGTTCACTCTGAATTGTACTTCAGTGGTCATTTTTTCATATATGGATTTATAGATATTTGATTTGAAGATTTTATATAGTGAAACTAGTAGAAACAATTAAAATGTCAATATTTCAAGTATAATATTATTTAAATTATTATATATATATATATTTTTTTTTTTAATGAAAAAGATTCACTTCTTATTTTAGAGTGTGCCAAGAAAAACCAACAAAAATTAAATAAACAAGGCGTTTCCTTGTATTCACGTAACAAACAAAACGAACACAAATGAATGCAACACTTTCAAGTGTTAGTGCTGAGAGATGTACTGAGTGTTTCCAGTGAAACTTATTGGAAGAGCATGGTACTGCACTAAAAATGACCTGCAGGAAATTATCCAGATTTTAGTAAATACAGCATTTAACGATGTTGATGGCTGCAAAGCTTCGGAATGATGCATGATTACAGTCAGCTTTGCTGATCATACACTGATGGGCCAGTGAATGAACTTTGGAAAAGCTCCATCAGAATCAACAGCTACAGTCCCAAACATCAGCCATTCACGACTGCTACCCTCCGTTGAGTTCAAATTCCTGATTCCTCTACAGAAGAATACAAGATGCCAAACGTTTCTGAAATATAATACTATGTTTTTCACAATGTTTTCCCACAGTAAACACAACAACTCCAATCGTGATTAAAAGCTTTGATTAGCTGTTTTCTGTGCAGTGTTCTGGATGCTGTTCAGCTACGACCGTAAGAGTTTGGGCGGACCACAAACAAAGTGTAGGCCAGTATATACAACTCTGGACCGCACTCGAGAAATAAAAAACAGAACAAGAGACATCGCGGATTTAAACACTGGCCTTTTAGCTTTTTTCTCAGAAGAAATGTCTGAGACTATGCAAACTGTCAAACTTGACAGTTCGTAGTGAAAAGAGCGTGACCAAGAACTCATTGCTCAAATGCTTATAAACAAAATGAGATAATACACCACTATTCCCAGGCAGTGTGGGTGGTTTGAGTCAGTCCTACTAAGGGCCAAAACCTATCAAATTAAATGGACATTGTCATAAATACGAGCTGCAAAATAAAGACCTCTAACATTTTTTACATGCTTCCCATGTACCTCCATGCCGCACCTGCCCTGTTATGCTGGTGATTAGTGTTAGTGATTATGAGGCCATTACCAAAGCCACACACAAAGCATTACATTTCTCTCTCATCAGTCCCAGAGAAGGAATGAGAAGAAGCAGCTAAGAGAGAAGCACTGACATGCACCTTATATTTTCTGTCAACCCCGGGTTATGTAAACTTGCTCCTTGTTATAAATCTCCTGTTGAGGCTGATGGCCTGCGTGTTGATTCCTCATAGTGGTTATCATGACAGACAGCAGGCCCAAGTTCTCTGGCTTGACCTTTACACAGGCAGCCCCAACCGCCACAGTTAAGGAAATGTTTTACAGCAGCTGCGGTATGTAGCTCAATGTTTATCTTCTGCTTTAAACAAATTATGAGAAAACAGTGGCACAGAGCCTGTACAAGAGCAGCAAGAATATCTTGGATGTCAACAAATGAGGAGCATTATTTCAACCAAGCTAGATACCATTATAAGACCATTTTTGAGTTTACTTGGAATTTAAGAGCACTAGTATTTCATGGAAATGGCTCATTTTAGCAAATAAACAGATGTGAACAGGAACTTAGCAATGCTGCAAGGCACCAAATAAAGATAAGTTGCTTGTTACTTTATGTAAGAAGCAACTCGTCTGTGGCATAATCAGTAGAACATCAGTAAAAATCTCAAGACACAGACACTCACCTCTATAGGCTGAGCTGAAGAAAGGTCAACCTGAAAAATAACAAACAAGATTCAGTCCTGCATCTGTATTCAATCACTTGCTTGTAAAATGGCTTATAAAATGGCTCAATATGGGGCAGTTGCATACTTTATTCTTTGTATAAACCTGTAAAAATCATGTTTTGTTCACAGGGTAAACCTGAGACAGATGTTTCCTACAAGAGATTATATTTAAAGGCATGCACTGATGGATCTCAGGCTTGTTAACCAGAAATTACAAGCAGAGCTTATATTCAGTCTATTCTGATAAGGTAC
The DNA here is from genome assembly GCF_023375685.1 of Ictalurus furcatus. Taxonomy (NCBI): domain Eukaryota; kingdom Metazoa; phylum Chordata; class Actinopteri; order Siluriformes; family Ictaluridae; genus Ictalurus; species Ictalurus furcatus. The sequence continues at coordinate 18,723,601 of NC_071260.1, read as the reverse complement.
CACAAACAACACAACAGGGCACATTTTAATTGCAGTGATTAAAAATTTGCGAGCCAAAGCATGCTCAGAACATAGGTGAGAGCGTCCATGACTCATTCCATGATACATGCAGGTGAAACAGTAATTTCACTAAGAAAATACTGATGTGTGTGGATTAGTACTTGTTATGATATGTATAATTAAATTCATTATCCTCGTGTCTCGTACTCTCCCTTTTTTCAGAATAATACAAGAGAAAAGGAGAAACAGTAACTTAAAAAAAAAAAAAAACATCCATAGGGGGGAAAAAACAGCAATTTTCTTCATCTGATTTTCTCCTGAATCCATTTTCCGAAGCCAATCTGAACTTTGTGCCAAGTACAACTGAAATTCATTTCGTGTCTGTTACTTGGGCTCTCTCCCAGGACGTAAGCCTCTCACACACTTATACACTACTATTCATGCCAAAGCCTCACAACACAAGATTCACAGTAAAGACTCATAAACAAGGGAAGCTGGCCTTGATTAGGATTTATAACATGTTGTGATGGGCCTGCCTGTGTGTGTGTGTGTGTGTGTGTGTGTGCGTGTGTGTGTGTTTCACGAGCTAGTTAAACTAATGATCAGATCAATCTGAAACCCCTAAATAAACAAATGAGATCTGGGAAGATCTTGAACATGTTTTCTTTATAAACCCTGCTTTCTGTCCTGGGATGAAAAGCTTAACGCATACAATAGACTTTTTTTTTTGTCCAGATTTATGCACAAGTTCGGTTTTAAGGACAATTTAGACATCCTCAACCATGAAATTGTCTCTCTCTCTCTCTCTCTCTCTCTCTCCAAAAGTGAACCAAAACATGGGAGCACATTGTTTTAAACAAGGTGATTTCCCAGCCTTCCCTGTCCTTCCCCAGCATCCTTTAGCACAGTGAAAGCAGAGCAGCCTCCAAGCATCAGCGCGCAGAGACACCTCTGGCTTTTTAAAGTCACACAAAACCTTTGAACAGCTCCGAGGTGTGAGCGAGCACACTGAGAGATTATCGAGTCGGAAAATCAAGCTCGTGCTATTGTGCACGTGCCAAAACACAAACCAGAGAGGCGACATGCTGCGGAATCTAGCGTTGTGAACGTTTCTTTTCGGAGAACTTGAACAACGCGAACACGTTGCCTGAAGATGATCTTCAAAAAAAAAAGACGAAAAAAAGGGCGTCTATGCGACACATCAGAGATAAGCCCCAACCGCCATTTCCAGTTCTGCACAGAGTCACTCGCTGCGATTTCCAGCGGACACGCAGGTAAAAACGAAACTGCGCGAGAGCTCGAAATGCAAACACAAACACGCGCGCAGTGAACATTGCAACACGATCTAAGTCTGTGCACTAAACTCAAACTTTCCTAACAGAAAAAAACAAAACCCCAACAACTTCAAGGTCAACAAAGTTGCACTGATCTTAAGCGCGTCGCGGACAGGCTCGTGCTGTAACTCGTGCCAGTGTGTATAGTAGAGAAAGTGTGCTTTCGCGTGGCTCACCTCGCGAAGATAACCGGTCAAGTGCAGCAAAATGGTGACACTAGACGCGACCTGCAGCAGTCCCATCACAGCCAGTGTGCCGAAAATCAGCGGCCTGTGGGCGCTTTGGGTAGGCGGCTGGAAGCGCGAGCCCCCGTGCTCCATGTCCATATGGTTCCGCAGGTAACCGCGATAATCATTAGCTGCCATGAGCGCGCGCTTCTAATAACCTCCTCGGTGCAGGAAGTCGGTAATGTGCGCGGATTGCTATATAAACGGTGGGTGGGCAAAGCGGCCGTGCGGCTGTGCGGAGACTCAACCAATCAGATGCTAGCGGACTCGGGAACTGTCTCGCGCTCCATCTGCAGCGCAGTCAAAGCGCCAAACTGTTCCTTTCCTTCATACTGGGGTAGTACCCACATGAGTACATCGTTTGTACCTGTAGTGTGTATTTCTTTGTGTTTTAACACGGTAACGTGACTGTAGTGTATCTTTAAAGAATTGAAAAGGCCTCTGATGTTTATTCAATGAGCTTTTTACACGCACGAGGTGCACTTTATGCATTTGAGCAGGTAAAACATACACATTAAAAGGTACAAAATATATACCCTTGAGGATAAAAGTGACAAGGAAGGGTTCCCTCAAGGGTACATTAAGCTTTCTAGGTAAAAGATACATTCTAAAGGTACAAAAGGTGTACAATTGAGAGTACCATCCCAGAGACATTGAATGGTACTGTTTAGTACTCTTTATTAAATGCTGGTTATTACTATTAAAGCAAATGATGTTGTATTTATTATGCTTTTTGAACAAAAAAAAAAGTGGTTTCAATGTGTATTAATATTTTATTAACACTCGTAATGCAGTAACCAGCACTGTCATTGTTATGGTATTTTCTGGCTTGGGTGTTGCTACACTCAAAAAGAAAAAAGAAAAAAAGCTCTAAACTGTTAGCATTCCATGTCTTTCTTGAGTGTGCACCTTTTGCACATCTAGTCTGTATCGTTTACCTAGAAAGGCACATATAGTAAACTTTCAAAGCTTTACGCTTATGTACCGGAAATCTTTTTAAAGGTTTACACTATATCAAAATTTCCAGTTGAAAGATACATATTAAAGTTACAAAAGATAATGGCACCACCCCAGTAACAAGGAACGATTCTGAGATTCTATGATTTGAGTGGACCATGATTTTTCTTGGCATTTCACAGTCCCCTAACATCACTAAAGTTACATTCTCACTGGTGTTCAGCTGTGATCTATTTTCCCTTATGATAGGTCTGAAATCTACTTTCCCGTGCTGAACTGCATTCCCATCCAGGCTGTAATTCTACTTTATGGCCACAGAATAGGCTGCTGATACACTGTGACCCTGACCAGTATACGCTTTAACAAAAAAACATGCCAGAAGGTGAATTGACTACTCAAAATTGCCCCTAGCCGTGAATATGTATGTGAACCTACATCCCATATAGGGTGTAGTCCTGCTTTGTGTCCAATGTTCCCAGGATAGGCTCTGGATCCCCTGTGACCCTGAGCAGGATAAAACAGTTACTGAAGTTTAATGAATCAATGATGATCAATTTACCTTTGTTTACATTATCTTTTTAATGTGGTCTTCATCCAGCACAGTTCTGAACAATGGCACAAAAACTCATTTTAGCATTAATATACACAAATGGTGATTTTAAAGAAGACAGGTTTTCTGTTCATATTGAAAATAATAGCTTAGCGATTAAACAATTGGGAAGAGTCGCCTAGATAACCTGTCTTGTTTTATTCTATTTTGAGGGTGCTGACAAATGACAATAAAGAAAGTCAAAAGAAACAATGTGAAGGACTGGCGTCTGATTCAGGGTGCGTACTTGCCTTGGGCCTAGTGTTCCTGGAAAAGGCTCAAGATCCACAGCCACCTCTGACCAGGATAATGCGGTTACTGAAGATGAATGAATAAATGAGAAACACATTGACACTAATTTCTTCTCATTTCCCATCATTCTCTTTTTAGACATGCTGCATATACCACATACGAAAGGCAACAAATCAGAATTTAAAATATAACGTATCAGTCAATATTATTTTTGTCTTTTCATAAAAAAATAGATTTTGAAAAACAAAAAAATCAGATTTTGGTCCAGTTTTACTTGCAGTGTGAATGGAACCTAACTTCCTGGATTTACAGGTGTGCAGGGTGTCTCCATTTGTATGTGTTGGGTAGAGTGATTAAGCAGGTGTTGCAGTGGTTCAGCGTTAATTGCAATTCAGTTGAATTGGTCAAATGATGAGACATGAAGTCAATGTAATGGAAACAAAGTAAGACAAAGTAATGGAAACATCTAACTACATATTAAGTACTTCACAAGGAGTGGGGTCACCCATTGCCTTCATCATGCCTACAGCTTTACTTGTTTTTCCTTTAAGAGGAAACTCCTCCAGTTCTTTGTGGGATCAAGGAAGTGCTTTATAGTCTACTCCAAAACATAAAAGTTGGTGCATTGTGCAGATCTGGTCACTAGAGTGTCTCTGGAATATATATGATTCCATAACTGTGGTCATGAATGTAGCTTTGAATTTTCCATCAAGGAACTTTTGTTAAAGTGCACCTGGTCCTGTAAATTGCCTCATATCCTTTGACCATCATACAACCAGGCTGAGAAATGACTTGAGCTAGTGACTTCCAAAAGATGGATAAGCATAAAATGATGCATCCCCCAACATGTTAAACAGTTAGCAACAAACACTGTGGATTTGGTTTTCTTGAAATGTAAACACATCCGAAAGTCGGAAAATTGGTGAAAGTCAACTCATCAGAGCATATTCCATTTTTCCATTGCTCAGGGGTCCAGGTTTTGTGCTGCTTACACCAAGTTATGTGTGTTTGTGTGTGGGCCTTGGATACAAGCAGTTTCCGAATGGCAGCTTGGTCATAAATCTCAGTTTTGTGAAGCTCACCACATGTAGTTGTTCTTTAATTGTTTCAACAAAGTGCTGATTCAACCCTATAGTAATCACTTTATGTTGCATTTTCATTGTGTTTAACGACTATTCTGTTAAGTATCTATCACATTTCGTCATTAAGCTCCAGTTACAGCCAGCATATCACTATGCAGCAGTGTGTTTCTCTTTGGCTTACCTTGTATTGATTTTTTTGGCATTGTTCCTTTTGACATGATTTGATGAACAGGGGCACTCTGACGCAATTTGAGCACTATTTGGGCGCTTTGCATCTTTAGTTGCCTCATGATGTTTATTTTGAAGTCCTTATTGTGTGTGGTATTAGTTATTTTGTCCACTCCACCCTGTTTGCAGTGGTGTGTCTCATTTGGAGTGTTAAATGGCATTATGCATTTTTGGCTTCTAAAATCATGTCAGTTTTTACTAACGTGTTACAGTTGACGTTCCTGCCAAGAAAAATAAAGTCTGATTGTAAGTCTGTGCCTCCAATCGTTTGTGGCAACAGTAATATTTCCACAGGAAATGCATTTATCCATTATCCAAAAATAGAACCATATGAGCATGTTAGAGTAAGATGCTGAAGGATGGAGAGCAGTTCATGTCTAAATGATAATCATTTACAGATGTTGGCCATATAGTTGATGTGCATCAGTGAACTGCTGAGGTTAATATCACAAATTCATGTTAAATATCACACACTGGCTGTGCAATCAGAACTTAAGTGCTTTATAGTATCGCTCCAAGAAGTAGCTCAAGTAGATTACGATTAAGATTTTTTAATTTTTTTTTTTTTTTAAAGTTCCTCTAATGACAACAGAGTCGGAGTAAAAGCATGTTTGCATAATCACTAGGTGTAAAGAATTCATGGGTGAAACCTGGTCTTCAATTTAAATCTTGCAACCTCACCGCTAATCATTTAGTACACAGCCATTAAATTAGTTTTTTCCAGAACCACAAATCTCACTCTGGTTACTCACTGTCATATTAGGCTACATGTGTAATTGCATTTTGGCAAAGCAGAGCCCTGTTGACTGTCATTAACCTGCATTCTTTTACAGAACCGAGCACAACTCAGGACGAAGTCTTCACTCGAGACCAGCACACTCGCTGACCTTTTGAACTCAGCTGGCCAGCCAGGCGCTGTTATCCCACAATTCTCCACATTCACTCTGGAGTCATTAATATACCGTGAGAACCCTTTTTTTTTGCAGTGGCTTTCTCGTGCCTTCAACGATTTTCCGCAGAGTGCAGGAGCTAGGGCTGCGGCAGGAAGGTTTGGGTGGTATTTATACCCTTTTGTTTTGCCATGTGAGCTGTTCTTGCCCAAGCCAGGAGGTAGTTGAACAAGCTGAACCCAATGCTCCATCAGAATATGAACGGCAGCCAAAACCATACAGTGTCAAGAGCAAAGCAGCCGAAACCACTGGCAGGCACTTTTCTGTGTGCTGAGCCGGCCACGGGAGGGTATTATTAGCTCTCCTGTGAGCGCAGTACTGTACGCACAGGATGAGAGAGCGCAAGTGCCAGAGCCCTCGGCATGTTTCACAGACTGTAGAGTCACCATGAGAGTGTTTTTTTCTGCCTCTAGACTCCATGTGGCTGCCCGGCTGTATTTCAAGCCAACCACGTTTTTTGCATAAGTTTCATGATATTTCAGCACCTCATGATGGACAGGAAGTAAACCATGAATTATTAACACCCCTGGCTTCAACTCAACCTCAGCAAGGGAATGGGACTGTTGTAATAGTGCCCAAAGAGATTTATCTTTCAGACTTGTAAAGTTCTAGATTTCACTCTCCCATGCGCAATAACACTTGTGGTTATAGCTAACAATCCTGGTTATAACCAGTTAACAACTGGTAATGAACGTCAAATGGAATACTGTTACAGTTTAGAAAGCAAGACAGGGACATAAAAAAGCGCTCTGTTGTCTTTCCCTTCTCTCCCACATCCTGTGTGGCGCTTCCATCCCAGAGCAGGAAAAGAGCTTCTCCATCGTTCCTCCTCCTACCGCCCTCTCAGTCACACACCAAAACACGAGAGGGCTTGAGGAGAACATGTATGGGTGTGTGTGTGTGTGTGTGAAGCACTACTCTGCTCTTTGTGCTGGTCTTTGTACTTTAGACCTTTGTGAACTTATTACATAGCAACTCGCATAGCAACATGTGTGTTTACAAAGAACCCCATCTGCTTAGATGTTGCTCATGCGACACACAAAGGGGAGTCTGTGGTTTTAGCCTAAGCCCAAATTTTAAGAGATCATTTATGAACTAGGTTTTGACCACACATGTTCAAGGATCAGGATAAGTGTAGAATGAGGATAACAGAGCTGACCGAAAAAGAAATTATTACAACGGACATTAATCATTTGCGTGATGATGGATGAGCTGCAGCAGAATTTTCTCAAACCTGTCTTCCTGATAGGAATTCTTAACAGATGCCCAAACTTGTGTCAGCATGCTAAGGACCAGCCCACTTTGACTGTCAACAAGCTGAAAAAGGCACAAACAGTCCCCTGCCCAACCTTTTTATTTTGATATCTGATCCATTTGTTTATGGCCTGAAGTAGGCAGATCAAATAAATACTTGGCTGCGATAACTAGAACCTGCAGAAAGCCTTTTAATCTGCTCTCAGGAATGTGTAACTGATCACATCAATGCTTTTCACTGAACCACTGAGTGAAAACTGATCGTTTATTGAAAGTGGAATTTTAATGAAAGTAACTGCGGCATTGCAATTGTTCTAACAATACAGCTTTTTTTTTTCTTTCTTTTTACTGATTTCCTTCCACTTTAAACAACGATAGAATACAGACTATGCTTGCTGTATCATTACAGTCATGTGAGCTTCAGATGAACAATGCATAGTAGGAGCTGAAATATTGGTTTAAAAGTTTATAGTCTCTAATTATCCGTACATAAACTGTAACTGGCCCTCATGGTGTGTGCGAAGCCATATCCACAACACTTCTTGATGGCTTGCTGTCTATCCACAAGGACTAAACATGCAATATGTCACTGCTTTAACAGTTCTTCCTCTGCTATCCGCAGACAGCATCCTGCTTGTCTTTCCGTCCGTTAATACCTAATTAAATAAGCCACACTGCTGTTCTGTTCATTCTGGCTCCAGCCTTCATTCTCCCACCAGACCTCTGAGTGAACTGCACAGGCTAGAGTTTTCCAGCTCCCAAAGAGAAATGTGCTGCCCCACTAAGCACGCTGTTCCTGGTTCCAGTTCCAGTTAAGGTGATCATTTCTCCCGCTTCTGGTAACCACAAACAGGAATAATTCGACTGAGCTACAATCCCAACAGGCAGTCAGGGGGAAACCTCGTGATTCATCGATAAATCCCCAAATCTAATCGCAATTTCCTGCTCTCAATGTCTCCATGTAAATAAGGAGGTGCTTGTACTTGGGGATTAAAACTGGACGAGTTAGAGGGAGGATTGATGTCATGGAAGGAGATGAAGGAGTGTTTGTGCTATCGTCATGACACGAAACATATGAGCTCATGAGATGAAATCATCACAACATAAGATGCAAATATATCAAAGAGGCTAAGGCAATAAACTTGTGAAAAATTAGGTGTGACCTTATTGTCAATAATTGGATTGTGGTCAGAACAATTCTGTCAGTGTGTCATGAAAAACACAGCCAGCGTCTCTCATCCCGCAGTCTCTTTGCCTGTTTTCAGTGTTTTAGTCAAAACATTTTCAGAAGGGGAAATATTGAACTCGGTTACTGAGATGTTGTCGAATGTCTGTAAGGTCTTCGTGTTTTTTTCCCCCCTACTAATAAATACTGATATTATGAAATGACTCAACTACATGAATAAGTGAAGGATCTTACAGATGTCTGTAAGCTTGAGCTCTCCCACAGTGGGACTTTTCCATGATAAACAGGGCCAGGCTGATCTGGCTCAGGGCTGTGGGAGAGCCCAAGTCGTGCACCCAGCCCACAAACACAACAAGGATAACTGCCATGTGTGCCGTCATGTTGTCTAAGATATCCTGGATACAGCCACTCAATACTCCATGTGCTGAGGTAGAACAATGATCTGCGGTGGAATGGAAGCGAACAGCTCATCCACTTAGCAGTGATGGGCACCACTGCTCTAATCACGTCAGCTAACGAGTGCCCCGCCAGACTGTTGAATAAGGTGTTTGATGACGCTTGTGGTACAACAGCCAAAAGTCAGCGAGTTCACAGTCTAACAGATTGAAGCAAATTGGATGGTTAGTGGTCGGTGTTAGAGACATCACCAACTCTCCATTATGCATGCTATTTTACTGTAAGGAAGAAAAAAAAAAAACAAGAAAAAAAAAACTGGACTCGGTTCTGTGGGATGTGAAAAACATTAAGAAAATGATTTTGTGTGTCAGTTTCTTATTTATGCTTAAATGAAGTGCTAAGTACGAGGGGAAAATTTTGTGTGTTTCTGCACATTACAGACATTCATGAATCTCTCTCAGGAATACTTAATACAAACATGCCCATTAATTCACGCAAACAAGCAAACATACTCACCCAATGATTTTTCAAACTCTGTAAACCTGTTGTTTGGCTTCTCATTGAACATGGCTTACGACAAAATGTTAAATAAATAGTCCGTCGGATTAGGCAAATCCAGTGTAAACGATGTAGTTGGAGATCCTTCTTCACATAAAACACTCTCCATGCTGTAGGTCATGAATACCAAGGCCCTGATTCAAGTTTCTGTGTTTAGGGTAGTGGATTCTCCCAGCAACACTGGCGTTTTGTTGGCGTTAAGGAGCATATGATATCATGGTCTTGGCTGAATCATGGCAGTCCTGGGGTTGGAGGGGGGGATTCCAGCCCTAGACTGAGCCTGTCTGCTGTCACACCAACATGGGGAGTCAGTCTCATGAAGTCAATGTCCAAACAGCTGAGTGTTACCTTGTTTAACAGCCCAGAGGGGCTGGGCAACATGAATGAGATCTCTGAGAGCTTTATTATCAACACAGTAATAAGCGGTGTTTAATGAGCTGTGTTAGAAGTGCCCTTTTGTGAGACTTGCCACCCTTTTGCATTCTTCAGTCTTTGTGTCACTGCTAAAGCTGGCAAATTATCTCTTTCTATTCATGTCTCCCTGTTTCGCCTCCAGACTCGAGCAGCTCTTTGAGCAGGATGTTGACAGGAACTGTACATAGCAGCAAAATCAGAGCAAGGATTACACAGTATCATCACATATTTCACAGGGCAAACATACAAGTTAATGAGTAGCTGTCAGAAGGTTGCAGATTCAGCTCTGGATGTGTATCACAGAAAAAGGGCTTTGCACCAGATGGGTGCTGAGTTGCAAGGCATGAAACCACAAGTTGCCTCAATCGTTAGAACATGATTAATATAATTTGAATGTATTTATCGCATTTGTATGCAGCCAGACTTCTCAGGTTCCTAACGCAAGTATTTAAGAGCGCAAAGCCTTACGGTCCTATATTTCACTTCCCTCTAGGAAGAGGGTGTACGTATTGTATTGTTACTCCACATTCAATGGTAAGTTTGCATTGAATAAAACCAGAAAACTTGACAGCTTCACATGAAAAAGCTTTATTCTTAGCCACAGCTTTAACAGGTGTAGTGCTCTTATTTTAGGCTTTTAATATGTAAACTATTCAGCAACTTCACTAGTGTAATCACAATTATAAGTTATACTGACATAAATTATTAAATATTTGACTTTTCAAGATCATACAAATAAGCAGGAAAAATAGAGAAGTCAGTGTAATATTGTCTGTCTACTTCACGGAGATGAGCATGACACTGCACAAGTAACAAAATATTTACCTTTAAGCTATAATGTCAAATCTGCAGTACACACAGCTTTAAATAACACAAGTAGCAATAGGTCATACATGAAATATAGGAATGTAATAAAATAAAGTCAGAACACAAAAGCCAGCACATTTAGGTCTGTTTATAATTACAGCAAAAGCACACACACAATCCCACTGTAAAAGAGGCATAAGTGTATTTCTGCAAATACTGTACACCTTCAACTGAATTAATAAATTATTTGAGGTTTTTTAGGGTGGTCAGGTTAAAAATATATATATATTTTCCGCATTTAGATTTAGATAATGCCTACTATATCCACCTCCAATGTTTTTTTTGTTGGCAATTCATAATCATGTAAACAAAATAGCCTCCTCTGCTTTTCTTTCAGAATTTGAGTCATGGCACCATAAAGAGAAAAAACTTTCACTGTAGCGATTCACATACAGATACCACGAGCAGCCACAGTGCTGTATGACTTGACCATGCTTATGAGAACTAATCAGTGATATGATGCCACAAACTGAACATCCACACCACTTTAATATTAATACAGGTAAGCATGAAAGGATAGAACAGCATGCATTAGTGTTCATGTGAAACAATACATTCTACTACCCAGATCTGCCCATCCATACTGCCTATTCCAACATACACATCTCTTGAAACCAGAGTGCAATTTGAACTGCATAATTTCTGTGAATAATACATTAAATGATTTAGCACATATGGCAATAAGACAGTTTATACTGAACGACTGGTAACTAGAAGCCTCTAAAGGTGCTTTCACATACGCAGCGTTTAGCCCATTTAAATCGAACCCTGTTGTGTCTTTCCCCTTGGTGTGGTTCGTTTGTGCAGGTGAGAACAAAAGCAATCACATTTGGGTGCAGACCAAAACAACAGGTTTGAGGCCTTCTAAACAAGGTCTGGTTCCAAGCGAACTCTTGCGATTCAAAAGCAATTCAACCTTGAATCAGTCCACTGCCGTAGAAATGCTATGCAAAAAAAAGTAGAAATACTTGTCAGATGTGATGCACTAAATGCTTTAAACTAGTTATTTATATAATTATCTAGTAATTTACTGAGCACCGGGTGATTTTTGTGAATTCGAAAATACTTAAAGCTTTCTTTGCGTTTTTTCCATTGACCTTTTTCTGACCAATGAATGAATGAGTTTTACGAGTACGTTTTCAGCCTTCTGCCAAGATTTTTTTTTTTTTTTGCTTTTTCATTGTTTAATTATGTGCAGTGTGAAAATAAACCAAACCAGGTAGCAAACAAACCAAAAGTATCAATTATTTCGCTCTGCCTACGACTTAGCAGATGGACTAATAGATATGAAAGAATCCTTATACTTAACCCCAGGGCAGGCTTATTTGATCAATAAACAACTACACAAACGTTTGGTGGTTTTAAGTTTGGATTGGGCCTAGCATGGGGAATATACTGTTTTGAGATACTGAAATAAGTTGGGAAGTACCTACATGGCCATTATAGGATAAAGTGCTACCTTCATGGGGAGTGCACAGTAAAGTGCAGCCAGTGAGGGGAATGGGATAGTGTGGGAAAGACTGCGGTGGTTGATTTCCTGCTGGAGTGTAAAACATCTCCAGGAGACGTAAGGAGTGTGTGATTAGTGACCGAGTTATGCAGGCACTGGCAGCTGTGGTTCATTCGTGGTTGAAATTAGAGTGGTGTTCTGAGGAATCTAAGCAACCACAAAATGTTATGAACAGAACTCAAAGAAACATCTATATCCAAGTGTAGGTAGGGAAAAAAACGAATTACCATTACACAAAATTAACTGACAAATTTCTGTCTTTCTAGGATACATCATCCACTACCTCTGACAATCCAGAAATAAAAATCTGGTAATTTTGTACAGTTAATCCTGAGGGGAAAAAAACCCCCAACAGTTTTACAACCCTAATATTGGTTCGAACCCTAATATCTGTACATAGTGTCTCACTATTACAGTAACTATAGAAAACTGTTAACACAAATCACTGGTTAAGAGTTTAATTTAGAAAATTGGCAAAACTGCCCTACTTTCTCTTTCATACTACAGAGCTTCTTTGCCAGTACAGCAGCTTGTCATTTACTAACTATTTAAAATGTTATGTCATTTACTTAACTTAAATATACTCTTAAAAAAATATTAATTTGTGTTCCTTTTTTTGGCAACAGTGTATTTTATACAGTTTACTATGTCAAGTACACTCAAATGTTAACACCATCTGACCGATTTTAGTCATACAAAAAATATATTTGATATTATATATATATATATATATATATATATATATATATATATATATATATATTATATATATATATATATATATATATATATATATATATATATATATATATATACATACACACACACACACACACACACACACACACACACACACACACACACACACACACACACACACTGCAGTGTCATAAATACTTATCCATAAGGGCCTTTTAATAAAGAGGACACTGAAAAAGGGAAAGTAAGGGTATTTTTCACACTGAGAGGGGAATATGATCAAAATATATTTTGATGGAGTCTTTCAATAGCAGCTGGTTTTAAAGTGTCAAAATATTTACCATGAAATCTTATTTTGATAACTTGGATAGCTGCATGTGCACCTGTTATAACGGAACAATTTACCTATTTTTTCATTCGTTTGTATTTCAAGTGACAAAATTCTGCAGTGACCAGGAACATGGATAAGGGATGTGTAGTGGTTTGGATGGCTGGTCCCTTTATCATGTATATTCCCATAAGGAGAGGTGATCTCTACTCTAGGGATTCCCTTTGACAAAGCAATGCAGTCACTGACCTCTCTGTTTGTTGCTGTAACACTGGCTTAGGGCATGAAAGCAAAAACACTGAGAAAAGTGCAAATGATAACATACTAAGTGTGTGATATGCAATCCAATATCAAATTAAACAAAAAAAAGTGACAACCAAAGGTGGAGAACAAAAATACCTTCAGTCACGGCATGCAATGCACTCAGACACACGCGCACCAGATACATCCCACGGGCTAGACTTTTAAATTGGCAGCTACATTGCACATAAATGTGAAAGTGATGGAAACTTTCACCTCAATACACTGCCGTTAGCGCTTACTACAGGCGTGCCAGTCACTAGTGTGAGCAGTGGGTGGTAATGGTCTATGGGTGTTCAAGAAGCCAGTGGAAAAGGGACCTGCGTTCATGTCTTGTATCCTCAGCACATGGTTGCTCCTCGGTTGGACACTCCTCATAGTATCTAAGCAGAGCCTGAAGGAGCTCGCCGACTCTCCAGTCTCTCTCTCTCAGCCTCTGAACTACATGCAGAAACTACAAATATAAACACAGCAGCCATAGTTAGTATGTGTCTGAAAGAACATTCCCATATTTGTGTGAACCTGAGGCTTCAGTGTCAGAAATCAGATGGGCTGCAGTATTCATGAACTTTTACAAGTTAAGGAGAAACACTGAAGACCGTCGGATGCAAAAAGAAGTCTCCAAGAACCCCCAAATTTCATCACAGGATCTGTTAGTAAGTCTTGCAACTGATGGTGTCAAAGTGCATGCTTCTACAATCAGAATCAGCACAAACTTGACCTGAATAGAAGGTGTGCAAGGGAAAAAAAAACCCTTTGCAAGATTGCAGTTTGCCAATGTGTCAGGGCTTTATATCAGACAGAGGTATAGCTAGAACTTTCAGACACAGGAAAGACTTCAGAACAGATGACTTTGAACTTTCCTGGTAATATAACAAGCTGCATTTTAGTCTTATAAACTTCAAGAGAGCTCTTTAATTTGATGCAAATTGTTTCTGTTGTCAACTTACAGTGGTATAAGAGTAGTTATACAATTTATCAAAAACAATCCATTTTAGGCTGGTTGCGTTAAATGTATAGTACATTAATTATATTACTAAAACATTTTGTTTATTACATTTGCAGTGTAGATTCCCAATAGTTTTTGTTAAAATGGGGAAAGTTTAGTTGACCATAAATATTTACATTTTTTCTTATTGTATATAAGTTTAGTTAATAATAATAAACAATTTTATTTGTTAGTGCCTCTTAGGGATGAAATGGTTACTGGTTTCATGATAAACCACGATAAAATTCCCCGACAGTTAGTATTAACCGTGTCACGTTTAACGATCATTAAAACCGCGCGCGATTATCGTGATTTGTACAACTAGCGGTAAATGCTGTCCACACACGCCCAGCATGAGTCTGAAGCAGGCGCAGAACGCAACATCGATTTTTTTAAGCGTGAAAACGGACGCATCCGCTCAATTCAGCATGAGCCGAATGAGTCAGAGTCGCAGCACAGATCAGAAGGAATCAGATTTCATTTATCATGTGATGAGAGTGAGGCGAGGCGAGCCGAGTGACAGGAAGAGTGAGGCGAGCCGAGTGACAGGAAGAGTGAGGCGAGCCGAGTGACAGGAAGAGTGAGGCGAGCCGAGTGACAGGAGGAGTGATTCGAGCTGACTGACAGGAGGAGTGAGGCGAGCTGACTGACAAGACGACAGTGGAAGATTTGGTTTAACATAAGCGAGTTTGTCATTGTACTGTTTTGTTATTGTTGTGTTTTTCATTAAGAATAATAACGAACCCACAATTTACGCAACTGCTGTCCCCGAATTGCTGCTATTTCGAAAGTGAAAGTGAAATGCGCACGGCCGCACGGGCATTCATAAGCGATTTAAAAGCGAGGGGGAAAGGAGGAAAAAGCACCAACGAAGCGCCAAAGCCCTCTTTTGCAGCAACTTTCTTCTGGCAAGCTCTGAAGACAGGGTTACCATCTTCTATTAAGTTTCTCTCAGCATTTTTATAAAATCCAAAATATGACCACAGTTTGGATTTGCTCCTCTCGGAAGGTTGGAAAATCTCCCGAGCGCCGTCACTGCCTCCCGCCATGTTCTCTAACTGAACTAAACGATTGCAACAAGCCTAGTGACAACCATCCATCAGTTTATATTCAAATATAAAACCTGTTTAAATGATTTCAGTGTGTGTAACAGTACTTAGGGTTAGGGTTAGTTGTACATTTTCAGCACATTTTAACAATACCGTGATAATACTGAGAACCGTGATAGTTTTGTTCACGATAATCGAGATATGAAATATTCATACCGTTAGATCTCTAGCACCTTTCATAACACTCAAGGACACCTTACAGAAAGACAACATACAATAAGAACAGCGTAGTTAAAATAGATAGACAAAATAAAATGTATTGTATAAATGGTATAATAAGTGTCTTCGAAAATCAACAACTTTTTCCAATTGTACCTACAACAGAAATTAAAGCCAGGTATATTTAAAAGTACCAAAAATTAGCAAAAACACACTATATGGCTAAAAGGTTTTTGCACCTGATCATCACACCCTTATGTACTTTTTTGAACATCCCATTTCAGATTTAGTCCCGTATGCTGTAATAATAACCTCCACTCTTCTGGGAAGGCTTTCACTAGATTTTGGAACATGGCTGTGGGGTTGTTCACATTCACCCGCAAGCATTAGTGAGGTCAGGCACTGCTGTTAGGTGAGGAGGTCTGGGGCACAGTCTGCATTCCAACTCATCCTAAAGGTGTTCAGTGGGGTTGAGGTCAGGGCTCTGTGAGGATACTGAAGTCTTCCACTCCAAACTTGACACTGACATGCTGGAACGTGTTCCACTGAAGGGAAATTGTAATGCTACAGCACATAAAGACATTCTAGATTATTGTGTGCTTCTAACTTTGTGGTTTCTAACAGTTTGGGGAAGGCCCACATATGGGTGTGATGATCAGCTATTAACAAACTTTTGGCCATATAATTATTAGAAATATCAAATATCTTTGAAAATCTAACCTGCTGCACCTCTCTTTCAGACTGTTGGCTGAGTTGCATGACTGGCAGCTCGGTGATTGAGGCTGCCATCCATTGCAGCACAGTTCTCAGTTGGGGATCTGGGCCCTGCCCCCACACATCTGTACTGACCACCAGCAGAGCCCTGTCCCCTTCCGTGCGGCCCCTCTCCACTCGCACCGTCCCTGCCAGAACAAACACACAAAGGCCTGTTAAAAGCATACATACACCCCAACTGCCATCGGCATGATCACAGCAGATAACCCCTATTTCAGCAAGCCCATAGCATAAATCCATTTCCCACAGTCTTTCGGCAAATGGGGCCAGACGGCTCAGTCTGAAATCATCTGCAGACCCACAGCGCTTGGACAGTTACAGGAGACAGGGATATGAAACAACAGCAGTGCAGTTTGGACAAAGTAGTGGAACACTCCTACTGCCAAGTATGACCGTTCTGAAAAATGACTAGGTCAAGCCCGGCTGCAAGTACAAATATGGTATTTCACTATTTACCTTTATCAAAAAAAAAAGTTTTATGATGAGAACAAGAAATGATCCATTACCACCCATGAAGGTCTTGGCCTCCGTTTCCTTTTCCTCTGTGTAGTCACTACAGGATGAGAAACATCACTAGTGTGAGCAAACAGATCAAAAAAGATGGCATCAATAAAAAAGCAAAAAGGCTGGGAAAAAAAAACATGCAAGAGGGTCATTCAGAACAGAAAGATATAAAGAGGGATCACAGTTTTCAGCAAACCTAGTTTTCATACTGATCTGTTCCACTATTTACCTCTGATATTTAACTTAATACAACTGAAGCGGAAGCTTGAGTACTTTGGAGTTCAGCATTATCTTAAGTTGCTAGACACTAATTTTACCCAATTTCTTAAATATTTTTTATTGAAATGTGTATGTGACTTAGTGACACTCAGTAATCCATCAGTGACCACATGTGAAGCAGACTGGGAAAACATGTCAGATGTCGCTGTGGTGGAATTCTGGCAAACAGACCAGATCAAACTGGGTTTTAATCAAAATTAAATTTTTCTGTCCATAACTTTGACACCAAGAATAATAAAAAAAAATCTAATATGTTTAATTAAAACAATGTAGAAGCGCTTTTATTTAGTTTCCAACCTTGCCTAGGATTTCTGCACAAATTACATAAGGTAAATAAGAAGCCAGTTTAACAACTCGGATGATTAAGATTTTATTTTACTAGCATGCTTTCCACACATACTAAATGGTATGCTTAGATTTTATGCAAGTTTTTGGTTGTATGCCAGAGCAAAATGGACATAAGCCTAATCAGAAGTACAAAGTCTTAACCAGTGAGCAGATTATTGATGGCTGGTATGATTGCATACACACCGTCACTTACGCTGTAAAGATAGCAGTAGAAAGTTGTAATGTTTGCTAATAAAAATGGCACTTCACAAGTAATCAGTGATGATTTCAACACTGATACAAGAGAGTAATGCGACTCTTGCGAAGCTGCGAAATGTTAATTTTTTTGTTTGTTTTTTTTAAGTGGGATCATTAAAATTGTTATTAATTTTTCTTCTAACAACACTTTTTTTTTAAAGAAGGAAATTTTATATATATATATACATATATACATACACACACACACATACACACACACACACACACACACACACATACATACATACATACACACATACATACATACATAGAGCAAAAAAAGAAATGTCCTCTCACATTCAACTGCTTTTATTTCTAGCTAATTTCTTAACATGTGTAAATATGTGTATTAACATAAAAACATTCAAAAACTGAGACATAAACTGAACAAGTTTCACAGACATTTGATGAACAGAAATGGAATAATGAGTCCCTGAACAAAGGGGGGGTCGATATTAAAAGTAACAGTCAGTATGTGGTGTCCTCCAGCTGCTTTAAGTACTACAGTGCATCTCATCCTCATGGACTGCACCAGATTTGTCAGTTCTTGCTGTGAGATGTTCCTCCACTCTTCCACCAAGGCATTTACAAGTTCTCCATCATGTCTGAGGGCACACTTGGTTACATGTAATTTTCCACTGCAAGGACAATCAGCTGTCCTTCCTGTCTCCCTGTAGCACTGTCTTAGGCATCTTACATTACAGACATTGCAGGTTATTGCTCTGGACACATCTGCAGTCCTCATGCCTCCCTGCAGCAGGCCTATGGCATGTTCACGCAGGTGAGCAGGAACCCTAGACATCTTTCTTCTGGTGTTTTTCAGAGTCAGTAGAAAGGTCTCTTTAGTGTCCTAACTTATTGTAACTGTGACCTTAATTGGCTAGGGCCTGTAAACTGTTCGTGTCTTAAGGACTGTTCCACAGGTGCATGTGCAATAATTGCAGGGACGTGCAGAAGGGGGGGCTCTGGGGGCTTGAGCCCCTGCGCTTTTTCTAAATTATTTAAAAGTGCCCCTCTCAAAAGTAATTAATAAACAGTTATATCATGTAAAAAGTATTTGAATTCAAATTAACATGAGAGCATGCACAAAACAGTAGCAAATTAATCACAAGAAAATCTAAGAATTTTCCGATTTATTTGTCCAACTCGAGCCTGCCGTCAGATAGTCTCATTGTCATGACGCAATCGCGATGTGTCTTGCTTCAACACACAGACATGTATGCTGAAACCACTAGCTCTTCTGCTAACCTTTTCGTGATGTTAGCAGAATTTAATATGCTTATCGCCGCTTATAGTTTTCAAACTGGTCGAGAGGGAATGTGTTGTACGTACTAGCTACTCAAGTTTGTTACATTTCAAGACATGCAAGTAACCTTGTTAAATTATGTGTGTTATATAGTAAGTAAAATATACGATCCCAAAAAGACAGAGGCGGCAGAAAATGAAAGAAAAACTGAAGGAGGCAGCGATAGGGACAGCTTCCTTATCAACATGGGTGAAAAAAGGTGAGCTAATATGAGACAGATAGTTGCAAAAAAGGAATCATATGTTTACAGAGAGTTAGGCTTGCTGCGATAGCCGGTGTTCTGTTCGGCCATACACCGATTACCCTAAGTGGTATGAGACAATTGTGATACAATTCATCATCATGATCATTAAAATCTCAATTTATCTTTTTAAAATGAAATTCAGAGGGCAAAAAAGACAAGCCAGCGATGCATGCTATTGAGGAGGGAGAAAAAGAATAGGAGGAACATGGAGAAAAAGAGGGAGATGTAAGAGAACAGCCAGAGATGCATGTTGACATGGCGTGGAGGGAGAGATAGAAGAGGTGGAATCTGACATGGGACAAGATGATGAAAAGGAAGCAGCAGATACACAGATTGATGAAAAAGAAAGCAATACAGAATTTGAAAACATTTTTCTATTTCTATTTCTATAAAGGGAAAAATAAAATACCATTAGGTTATATTAGTAGTGACATTCATTATTGTGGCCACATACAGTTTGTGTTTACAATGTCTACCAGAGTGATAAAGTAGTTAAAGTAGTAAAATTAACTCTTTGGTCATGTAGCCCTTTTTTACATTTGAGTCCCTGCCCCTGAGGAACTCTCTGCATGTCCCTGAATAATTGTTTATGGTTCATTGAACAAGCATGAAAAACATTGTTTAAACCCTTTCCAATAAAGATCTGTAAAGCTTATTTGGATTTTACAAAATTATCTTTAAAATACAGTCTACTGAAAAAGGGACATTTCTTTTTTTGCTACTCTCTCTCGCTCATACATACACACATTATATACACACACACACACACACATTGTATATATACACACACATTATAATGCGTGTGTGTGTCATATATATATATATATATATATATATATATATATATTATTTATTTATTTATTTATACTCTACTTAAGCTTTTTCAGTTTTAAAATAAAATAAAGGATATTATTTCTAAACATGAAAATAACAGCTTGATGAGTGAGACTTCTGAGCCTTTGTTCTTGTGTTTTCAGAATTCTAACCAGCAGAAGATTTAAAATAAATAAATAAATTAATTCACTCTGAGAAGGGTTTTCCCAGCTGCCACACAAATAAATCAGCCCAAAGGCAACAGATTCAATTGTACTTCATCTCATTAAAGCGTCACACTGTGCTACATTCAGATAAAATGTTCCTGTTCAGTGAAATGAAGTACTGGCAGTGATCTCTATTGCCATTTGAACATCTCGGAGTCATTTTCCCAGTGGAACAGGATCCTTATGAGAAGCAGGGGCCAGAACAGTCTCCCATCACACAGCCATGCAGCAGACAGCAAAGGCAGATTGCTCTTTTGTCAGAGTCGAGATTTCACAAAGAACTGACAGAAGGAATTAGCTCCCCAACCCTTCCTACCCCCACTCACACATACACACACACGTAATTTAATTTACTAATTCCATTTGTTAAAACCACAGAACGGAGAAAACCAAAAAGAACTGTTGTGTTCCTGAGTTTGTCTCTACAAGGCAAAGGTTGCTACAGTCACACAGACACATTTTCAACACTTGGTGATCAAAGCTCTTACATCATGCAGACATTTGAGAAAGCCCACGCTGACTATACTCAGTTTCCTGCTCTGGACCAACCTGTCTGATGGGGAGAAGGACAAATGCTCTTCATAAACCTCGCCCTCTAACCCCAGACTGCTCCAGCTACTGCTGTTCCCATTACTGCTGTAGAAGAAAAGAGGAGCACTCAACACTGGGCAAGCACATACACTACCAGGTCATTGCCAGGTCACTGTGGATCTTACACACCCACCTCGAAGAGATCTTCAAGATTTTTAACAGGCTACCGATCAGATTCATTTCTAGCCACACACAGTTAGAACAAATCCTTCTGAACAAAGGCCATTATTTTACACCACCAGTTCACTTGTAAAAAGTACATTTCTGGAGTAGAGCTTGAGTAGAGCTTGATCTACGATGCAGAATTAGCATCTTGGAAAAACACTGCCTCAAGAGAAAAAATAAACTGCTTAAAACCAGACCTTTCAAAAATATTTTAAATACCTACAGATGTCGTTCATTATCCAAAACAACTACTTGCTTATGACTGCTTCCTCCTTAGATAAACGTTTGTGCCAAGAATTATTTTCAAATAATTGAAATAATTATTTTCTCCGCCTAGAGGAAGAGGTCATTTAAATTCCTAATTGAAAAAGGAAACAACATAACTCCAAAAATACCCATTTCCATGACTCTAGATGATTTACAGAGCATTTGGGTTTTGCTGTTTGTGGAATAAACTAATTTCCCATGAGCGAGTGTAGTACATATATATATATATATATATATATATATACACATATATATATATATATATATATATATATATATATATATAAAAAATTTTTAAAAAAGGGGAAAAAAATTACTCCTTGGCAAAGATGAATCATTGTTTTGGGGAAACCTAAGCTGTATAAAGGCCTCAAGTTAATGTGCAAGATATAGAAGAGCCAGAAACACATCAACAAAATGCCACAGCCAGCATTAAAATGTGGGCAATAAAAGCAGTTTGCTGGTCATTTACAATTACTTGATGGATTCTTTTTGACAACTAAATTAAGCGCCACTCTTCCAACATCTCAAACCATTACATTTATGCATTAAATTCTCTGGCAATTCCTGAAAAGTGATCAAGTGAGGAAAAATGTGTTTAGATTTGAAAAATGAAAAGCTGGTGAGGAGTTAGTAATCAAAGTAGATTTCTTCAAGCTACTGGACCTAAAAATTACCTGTCACTTAGGTGATGGAAGCTACTACTTTCATCGGGATGGTCTTCTTCAAAGCTCAAGTTAGACCAGCTGCCAAGACTGTCATCTCCCACGCTTAGATTCAGCTGCTGACTTATCGTTGACTCGGTCACGTTGACACTCTCACTCCCAGGGCCACTGGAACATAAATAGTAGATCTTCATTAAAAAATTTTTTTCAAAAAAACCTTAACTATGTAAACTATGACTGATGAGATGTTTGAAGTCAGAGTTTCGGTTGCTTTGCTAAAAAGAGTATTGATACTCTTCCTCATATGCGGACCTCACTTTCAGATTGATGGATGGAATTTGCACATAACTACACACTACACTTACCATCATAGTGTAATTTTACTGTATTATTTCCCAACTAATTGAAATATATACAATTAGAGTTCAATTCAACCAAATTATAATGGCATAAAATCCCAATTAACTACATCAAAGCAAGTGAATATTTGTAATTCATTCAAATCACTTACCTAAATCTGTCCAGTATTACATAAACACAGGAAATGTTAATGACTAAGGAACCCACAATATTTGAGTAACTGTTGAGCCACATTTCTTCAGGAGGTACAAACTTAAAGTTATTACAACATTTTTTACAAAACTAGTCATCAACTTCTTTGTTTACCTGAGGTTGATGGTTTGGCAGACGTTGGACAATGCAGACGTCATGATCTCTGTGGTAAGGCTTTCTGCAAAGCTTGCGCCATCATAACCAATCCCACTGTCTGCATTTAAGCTGGTGCTGCTATGTTCCTTTTTAGCTTTCTCAAGTGCGGCAGATACCATCTCTTCAGCAAAAACTGTTCTCTTCTCCAAATCTATGTGGATTTTGGGAATTTCAAGACCAACCATTGTGTCAGAGTCTTGCTGCATTCTCCTCTGCATTCCATGGTACTTAAGGTGACAATTTTTGCAAAATAAGCAATCTCTTGCTTGACAGTACTGGCAAGTCTTGTATGCATCGGTCAGCTTCTCGGTGAAAGAACTGAGTTCCAAAGACCTCCTCTCTTCTGCTGTCTGAAGAGCTGTAGACCCCAGAGTCATTTCCAAAGTGTCATCAACAATCTTCCTGGCATAATGCTCAATTACTTGCATAACACCGTTACTGTAATTTCCATCATCTAAGCTGCTGGTGCTATGATATTGCCTGTTTTTCCCGGTGTATGGTAGCACTGAACATGAAAATGCAGTTTTGGTTAAATTTTCTGCCATGTCTTCAACATTTGACTTCCTGTAGAGACATGAGTCTGTAAGCGATTTTGGAAGCCTGATCGTGGACATTCTTAGCTTTCTTGTGACATCACATGTAATATTGTAGGCCAATGACTCAGCAAAGTTCACAAGTTCCATGTATTCCTTTTTACCAATGTTTTCAACATCTTGGCAAACACACAGCATGGATTCACTAGAGGACCCTTCTTGTCCTCGGGTAAGAATGGCAGGAGAGGACTCAGATGGTGGGATCTTGCAAATGTTACGGCTGCCCTCCTGGTGTAATGGTCGAGATAAGCCAAGCCTTAAAGGGGACTTCTGCTTTATTTTCTGTGCAGCATGAGCTAGGCCTGATTTGATAGACTTATAAGCCACCTGACTGGCATACTGATCCAGGATAAGTTCCCGGCTTCCTCCATCTTTTTTAAGTACCTTGATAACATATCCTGCGTACTCATCAGTAACACTTTCACAGCTTGGGTACTCAGCCTGGGTAGAGATTCTACTTGAAGTGTTACTGTGAGTACTGGAAACTGGTGGAATGAGATCAGCAAACCACTGGTTAGATTTGCTGACAAAATGACAGTCTTTCCAGTCACCACGCTGATGCTTATCTGACTTAAAAGATCCTCTTTTGACTGTTTTGTGATGGCAATTACTGGAACTCATCATCCTCTTTACATCACTGATGACTTCCCCGGCAATTTCCCCAGCATAGGTCCATAAGGAATTCAAGGTCTGTTCCGAGATTTGTGCACTGTGTAAAGCAAAGCCTTCATTGCCTTCTTCATTCTCTGGCTTACTTACATCACCAATGCTTAAAGTGTCCATCTCAGTTGCCATGGAAACAATATGGCATGCCAAACGCTCAGCATAATGCAGAGCCCCTCTCTCAATCATTTTGTTTCCCACACTGGGACTTTGCTCTGTGTTAAGGGTCGCAGAGCGGAGACCATCTTCCTGCTCATCATCATCTTCATCTTCATTGTTGACAGCTTCTTCAGAAAGGGACCTCATGAGCCTCAGCATGAATTCCTCTTTCTCTGAATCTGAGCCCTCTTCGAGTCCTGGCGTGGGCTCGTAATGTGGGGTGGGTGGGGGTGTTGCAGGGGAGAATTCCTTTGCAAGCTTGCCCTTGAGCTTCTTTGAAAACTGTTTAAGCGTTTTCTCACTCGAGATGTCTGATGGTTGTTGGGGAGTTGAGGGAGGAGTGCCAGGGCATCCACTGGATTTTGTTCCAGTGCTGCCATTAAGCCCCTCTTCTGGGACGACTTTTCTGCCTCCACGAATGCCCCCTTCAAAACTAGGCACTTCCAAAGTATCCTTCATCACGGCAGACTGGACTTCTGGCGAGACTTTGTCGAGCGTACGGGTATTTCTTAAGCCAGATTGACAAAATGTTTTATCTACGTTCTTCGAAGTCAAGTGAGGTTGAAAGTAAAATGATGATGACTCGGTCAAATCCCCTTTAGGAATTAAAGACAAGATTTTCTGTGATATGCTTAAATTATAAGGTGGTGAACTTTGACATGCCACGTCCTGGGATTTTGCTATACCAGTACATGTAGCCATCCGACTCCCTAGATTTTTACTTAAGAAATCAGTACAGCTGTCCACTTTTTTCTTCATTTTGCATGTGGACACAACGTCAAACGCTTCACCCACTATTGTCTCAACCATAGAACCAGAACCTTTATCAAAACTTTTTCCCACTGGAGGTTTCTCAGCAGCACTTGTAGATATATTCCCAAGATTACCACAGACATTACGGATTTTGGAAATACCTAGCACTGACTCAGAAAATGTTGCAGTGGATGTGTTTGAAGTTGAGGTCACTGCCCTTCCTTGGGAACAAATGCTTCTTTTGGGGCTGCTCTGGCAAGTGTGACTAATGCTAGACTTATACTGACACATTTCCTCTGGGTTCTGCAGGTAGGATATAGCTTTGCCAGCTGCAGGGACCGGAACACAACTGGCCATTCCAGAAACACAGTACAAAGCTTTCTTCACAGTGCAGCCATCTTCTTCTTCCTGGTTTCCAGCCTGGACAAGGGACTGTGAATTCTGGTAACTTGAATGGGCATTGCAGATTTTTGTAGTCTGAGATGCATCTTCAGCACTGACATAACAGATATTGTCCAATGAGACACTTATGGCTGCCTGTGTCGTGAAAGTCACATCAGCTTTGGACAGTTCTATGAAGGCTTCTTGAAGAACTGACTCAGAAAGATCTGAAGCATAAGAACAAACCACTTCCTCTTGTTGCTCAAAAGACCAATCCTTTGGGGTAAGAGGTGTAGAAGGATATGAGAATTGGCATACCTCCATAATTCCCTCAAATACTAATTCCTCAGCAAGATCAGCTGCAAATCTGGTGACAGTGTTGTTAAAAATCTGCTTTTTCACAAAGAGAAACTCTTTCAGTGCTCCAGAGACTGCTTCCCCAACAAGGAAACCAGCCAATCCGTTTATGGCACGCTCTTTTAACACGTATGCATGGCGCATTCCTATCTCTTGAAAGGCCATATGAAACACTGAAGATGTTAGCCTAGCAGCTAAATGGCAAAGTGTTGTAGTGCAGGACGACACTCCTTTCTGTAAATCTCTTAAGGCACTGCCAATGCTCATTTCAACCAAGTCTGTGGCAAACTTCTGAATCCCATCCTTCAGAGACTGCGAGTGCGATTTGGCAATAGTGACAGTCTCCTGAATATCGGACAGTTTCATCCGATGTCCGTTAGTGTTTGTAAATTCTTTATGGCACACACAGCTCAAGTTCTTATTAATGTTAATGTCAACAGGAGAAGAGAACCCACAAACAGTTCCAAGAATTTCTTTCGAGAGATTGCTTGCAAAATCAGAATAAGTTTTATATAGTGAACAAAGGTCCTGGGGTTTGCGCAATTCTGAAACATCTCCATCTAGTTTCCAAAAACACTCCAAGCCTCCTCCTTCTCCCAGAGGACTAAATGCTGACGAGTGAACTGGGCTGAAGAGTCCCCCACTCTCCTCACAGGATGTCCTCACTGGTCGTGGAGAATCTGGAGCATCGGAGTGTATACTATACGGAGATCCCGGTTTAAGTGGAGTGGGCTTCCTGATATTGGCTGGAAGAGTCCTGTGGTCAAACTTGTGAGGGTTCATTGCTATTGTTGAGGCACCCTTTGACTCATATTTACTAACCGAGCTGTCAGACGGCTTTTTTTTCTGGACATCGAGGACCTGTTCTTCTGGCACCTTCATTGTGGAATCAAAACACTGATCCAGATCATCGAACTGATCAAAACTATCAAAAAACTCACACACTTCTGAGTCAGAATCTTCTACTCCCTCTTTAAGAACAGGGATCTTTGGAATGTCAAGCTTTGCCTTTAGACTCTTCTGATAACCAACCTCGTCCAAAAAAATAATGGGACTTGGACTAGAGCAGTCTGAATCGTCAGATTCAGTGAATGATGTAGAGGTAACATGTCTTTTTGGTAGGTTACTTGGTGTGGATAGGTTCCCTTCATTCTCTGCACCCCTAGACCATGCTGTTGGTGACTTCTGTACTGATTCTGACACATCAGAAGTTGACTTCAGTCTACTGTTAGACTTCTTGGAGAAAGAACTAAGGATGATACGGGACCCAGAGAAATCTTTGAAATGGGAGGGGAGAGTCTGGGAGGCCACATCCCTCTGGTTTCTTTTGTTATATACAACTACAAAATAAGAAAGGTCATAATGACAATTATTAAATTCAAAGAACTGTTAAATAAACATAGTTTTTGTAGAGCATACTTAATACAGAATGTGAGATGGTTCTTGTGCCAAACATTCATTAATATTAGTAGTGGATCAGTGGTTCATTTATATTGGTACTGTAACATGTATAAGTAAAAAGTAACCTGTCTCCTCCTCTTCAAGATGTTCAAAAGCTGTGACAAAATCTTCCTCGATAGAAGAGACAGACTGGTTGGTGTCATCATCCTCAGCTTGGCATGACTCCGATATGCCCCTCTGCAGAGACTGTACCTCCAGAGCATATCTGATCCCTGCTGTATAGCAGCTCAGTAGCCCCAGCAAAGTACAAACATTGATCTGTTGAGGGCTGCCATGTCTCAGTATGCACATGGCTCCGGATGAGCTAGTCTGCAATTAGGAAATCAGACAATGCTGGTAAAAACATCACAGTATGTGGGCTAAACATGTTTGAGAAAGCATGTGCAATTTTTTTTGTTAGGCCAGCAATCAATCAGTGGCTTGATATAAAAGTCTGCCTGCCTACAAAATTACCCCAAATGTCACCCAAAGAACATACCACACACCTAGAAAACCACAAAAAACCACAGAAGACACTTCAAGGGAATTAAATAATCCACCATCAAACACACACATCCATGCATACTTTTTAAACATTGTGTCTGATAGATAATGTACCTGAGAGATTCCATCTTTTCTGTCCAAGGTTCGCTTTGGATCTTTGATGAGCAGCACTTCTTCATCTTTGAGAGTATGTACATGTAGGGATCTTAGCAACTCCAACAATTCAGTAGAGAGAGAGGTCACAGCCTATATGATTTACAATCAGATGAAGGTATTTATTATGACGATCATTTGGCAAGATAGAGCAACCCTTCCTTGACACCACTGCAGTGTTTGTGTAACAATAATAAAAGGATATATGTGTCAAAAATGTTGGTAAAGAATGTTGTCAACATCATAGCCAATGTCTAAAACCTATGCAAACTTTGAGAAAATAAACACTTGCCTGTAGTGTGAAATCTTCCCCTCCTGTATAACTAGGTAAGCATATGAAATGTATCTAAAAGACAGAACACAGCCACGTAAATTTACAAATCATTATTAGTAGTAAGTCTGTACAGTTTTAACACAGAATAATGACACAGGACTGAGAACTCCATAAAACTTTGGCTTAGTATCAGATTAAATCGGTCATATTTCCTCTCCATCTTTTCCACTGAAATATTTTTTATACATATTGTTCCTGTCTGTGATGCTAAACTGACAACAAAGACCTTGCATGTAACACAAAGTATGCAATCATCACACACGGAACGCATTTCACATAAACTAGCAAGAGTTACAATATATACAATCCCACACCAAAGAGCATACACCAAGGAATTGACCAATTTAGTCCAAATGCCACTTTAGGACTGATGACATACTTAAGATTACTGCTAGATTTAATTATTAGCACACTTCAAAGACCGTTAAGATATACAACGGACAACTTAAGATAAACTCTGATGCAACTGTTTATATCACAATACCCAAGTTAAGGAAGTTATTTCAAAATCATTCTGTGAACCAAGATTGTGGTTAAAACCACAAATGCAAGCTTACAGTAAAGTCCATAATTATTGACACACAAGTGAATCACTGTATCAAAGAAATATTAGAAAAATCTACCAATGCTGGGAAGGCCAAAGAGATTTTAAGAGAAATGAGACGGATAGTTGTTGACCTGTACACATCAAGTACTAAATAGATCAAGTACACAATGCAGATAAAATACAATTAAGCACATGTGTGTCCATAATCATTACCGGGACAGCTGAAAACCTGTGGACAGAATGGATGAAACAAGCTTTGTGAAGAGAGCCATAATTCTGCTGTTATACTTCAGTCTCTTTTGAAATCTGTAGTAATAGTAACTGTAATGTTGTTGTTGTTTTTTTTTTTTTTGTATATTATCCTTACTTGTTGCAGACACTGTGGCTCTCTAGTATGCAGCTCTGGCACCACATTGCTCAGCTCTTTCCTGTTCTTTAAAAGGCTCCTCAGGGACAGGGCTGAACTCTCACGGATAGTCTAGTCATACATACACAAGGCAAAACAGAGCTGTTAGTTCCTTCATTCAAGTTCAAAAACTGCTAAAACAAGTATAATGACAGCTAAGAAAAATGTATCCATCATTTAACTCTATAGTGTAGACTAGGATGATAATAATAATAATAATAATAATAATAATAATAATAATAATAATAATAATAATGAGTGCTGTAGTGTGTGGTGAAAGCTGATGTTTAAAACAGTAAACACTTTAATGGTTTCCCCAGTGTTGTCTTAATGCCAACAATATCAACCTGCTGGACAAAACTGAACTCCACAAGAATTACTTCACTGCTGGATATTTTGAGTGTTTTGGCTTTAAGAAACTAGTGTAAAAACAAATGCGTAGTGGTATATCATGTATCAGTTAGACTTTTAGTTTTAATGATTTTTCCTGAAAATGAGATGCTCTGTGGGTTCCCTTAATAAGGTACTGAATTTTCCTATAGAAATCCTTATTCATGCCAGACCCTGGGATACATGTCTCATTTTCAATGTGTATAAACTATTTTTACCTTGCTGCCACTTTACACTCATGCAGTCTGTTTTTTTTTTTTTTTTGTTTATTTGTTTATCCAGTTCATGCCATCTACCAATTCTACTTGTGTTCTGGATTAACTCTATGTTATGTATATTTATTTTAATAAATTACGTTATTCATCTTAATAATTTTGTTCCTACATGAACTTTATCATAAATCCTGTTTTAATACGTCACATTAAGAGCATTTCAATATACGTTTTGTTCCAACCCCTTTACTAATAATTGACTGACCACTGAATAAATAGCTAAATAGCCTAGTTAAACCGCCTGAACTATTTACCCATGCCTGGGCCATGTTGTTTGGTGACTTTACTATACATGTGCACAAAGTCTGCACAATTATTTGTATTCAAATTGTGATTATGATTTTTTTTAAAAAATTGTATTTAAGACATCCTAACGTAATTAAAAATAATTCATTGCAGTATTGGGTAAGCTCTCAGGAGCTCACCTGACAGTTTTAATTGTATAAATTGATATGCCATCCTAGTACATATCATTTGCTCTTTCGTTCATTCATTCGTTTGTTTTGAGTGTTTACATTAGCACTATGAAATAGTTGAAGGGCATTTTTTTCTGCTTAAATGATAAATTGCAATAATTTTTTTCCCTGAACATTCATTACAAATAACTTTAAATGACATCTTTATTTTCCAACAGATTGTTAAACAAATGTTTGTTGAATTTAATTTTAGATTTCCACTCACTCTAGTATATCTTATTGCAAACTGAAAGCCATAGACTGACCTACTATCCATTCTTTAACACACACTGACCACAGTTTCCTAAATACAGGACTGCCCAAACCTCTCTGTTTCTCTGTCAGCACTCTACCACTACACTTATTCACTGCTTCTATTACCTCTGCACTACCAACTCCCATCAGGCTTCCTACAGTGAATTCCTATCCTGAACACCCTGTCCACGTTCTTTCTATTTTTACTCCTCGTAGTCCATTCTCTATCAGGGAAATGAGCATGAAGACAAACTAATCATCCTGTGGGTTACCATCCTACCACTCTCCTGAAAACCTGTCAGATATCTCTGCACCCATTTCCAACCTGATGTCCTACCTTTGCTGCACTTTATGTGGATTAGACTGATAACCTCAATATTTAAGCAAAAATGCAAAAAAAAAAAAAAAATGCAAAAAATGAGGGAAAAAAAAAAAGATTTTCTCTAATCTGCTTTTCATAGCTAATGTTATTGAAAGAGCTGTTGCCCATTTAGTTGACATAAATACAAGTATGTCTTTCCAGTCTAGCTTTGTCCATCTTACCGCACTGAGGATTGTTAATGACATTCCTACACGCTATTGAATCTGGTGCTCAAAATTCTTATCCTATTCTTATCACAGCTCAGTTTTTGATACAGCGTGCCATGAAATGCTCTTTGTCTGCCTGTCTGTCATTGAAACCCTTGGCAAAGCTCTCTCCTGATTTATTCATAACTAAATGACAGACAATGTCTCACTGACTGGGATCTGTTTCCGCACCTCTTATTGAACAAATTGACATGCTATCCTCTGGTTACATTATCCAACATCTCAGCCTCAATTTTAACTGCTTTGCAGATCATACACAGATTTACATGCAACCTCTTTATTAAGAGCCTATACTGTAATGTAAATGATTGTAGGCCAATCTAATTTTCTTAAACCTGGGACTTAAGCCCTTGAAAATAGTCCCACAGAGATTTCAGAACACTTCTTCCATTACATCTTTCAAATCCCAGTTAAAACTCAACCTTTTTCTTTCAACCCTTTTTCTAACCCCCAGCACTGTTATATTCTTTACTGATTTGTTTTCCACTAACTAAAAGTATTAGTGTGTTACTAGTGTGTTTTACTGTTTTTACACTTCTTGTAGGTTAGTTATTGTAATTCTAGTTCTGACCATAACAATACTACTACTACTACTACTACTACTACTAATACTACTACTACTACTACTACTACTACAACAACAACAATTATCAATAAAATAATGATAATCATAACAATAAACAGAAATGGTAAGGGCTTGTCTTTAATACTTAAGCTACCTCTTTCCTGATCCTGGCACGGTTCTTGAGTGAAACACCTTTGATCCGGGCGCAGGCATCCATGGCAATGCAGGGCGGTGCTGTGAGGCCACACCTTGCAATAAAGAAAGGAGGAATAACAGAGATTGCAAGATCAATGATACAGATCTGATTGACATGAATGGCCATGACGTAGACTCATGATGTAAATTATAATCCAGCACAGCAGTGTGGTACTTTCTCTGGTTTCCCAACCTACAAAGTAAAATAATAAAATAAAACATAAGGCATGGCCAATGTGATTTTAACATGTAACAGTGTTTAACATCAGAAGTAGCACAGTACAATTAAGGGAACATTAAGTTCCTTTAAAAAGGTACAGTTTGCAATTTTCAGAGACCTCTCCTGCAAATCAAATGGTATTGACTAAAAACATTTTTCTATAAGGCATATTTTACATGCATATGATTACTGAATATCTAGGAACAGTTATACCATTTATAAACTGCACCTTAACAGAAAGTTAGTCCCTGAAAAATATATATGTCGCCACCGGCAACATAAGGTGCTGTAGATTTATAGACTATCTGAAACAATGTCATCACTCCTAGTGTTTCCCAGTCTTTTGCTTTTCATATTTTCAGATCATGATGAAAAATTTCAGATGCTGATTGACATGAAGAATAAAAATGTATTATTCAAGATATGAACTTAAACCTGATTAAACTGAGAAGGACTGACACATAGAGGAGTGTTATAAAGAAGTTGTACATTTAAATGGCTTTTGCTATCATTATCTACAAAAATGTAGGCCTGTGTCGGCCCTATCTGAGCTCACTGTGTTCTCTAATAACCTAAAATATAGTGCAGCTGCCTGATGCAAGATATTATCTATACACCACAAAACAGAAGCCTATGTAAAAGAAGAACTAGAAAGTGAACTGACTGCTGATTTTTGAAAAACAATCTGATAACAGTATTTGAAAAAGGTACGTTATTTTCCATTTTAAATTAAAACAAAATAGCCATATAAAACACAAATCAGTAGTTTCATATTATTCAATTAAAGATAATTGAATCTTAAAATAAATAAAATTGAAAATAGTAAAAACGAAGAAAACCCTTCTATGAGCAGGAATGTCTAAACTTTTTATTGGTAGTGACAAACATCTCTTATGCCACACAAGAAACTACAGCAGGGTATTTTACATACGTTCAAACCTTATCTTCTGCATTGTAATAAGCATCTGCACTGACAAGAATTTCCCAAGAAAGGCAAAAATAGGTCAGACCTTTTAGCATGAACATGCGTTGGTGGGTAAACAGTGACCGCAAGCAGTTTCTCTCGCTTTCTCTCTCACACACACACACGCACAGTGAAGGATTCTATTTTACCAGTGAATGTGTATTATGAATGGATTCTCCATTACAAGCACACTAAAAGGGGAGAGATGTGGGACAGTACTCAGAAGACATGAACCAAGAAAATTACGTCCCATAAATTTTCCAGAATTAGACCCATGATTTCCAATTATTGTAACCTCAGGTTACAACACTATATTATTATATATGCTATACTATGATTACAAGCTGTAATATTATTACAAGATGCAACCCAACACTACCACTAATATTACCACAAGCAATGAAACCAACCAAGAGTGAAAAAAGGCACGGACTCCACAAGACATGTGAAGGTGTGCTGTGGTATCTGGCACCAAGACGTTAGCAGCAGACCCTGCAACTGCTGTAATTTGGATTTGGAGGCCAAGTCAACACCTTGAACTCTATCATTTTCCTCAAACCATTCCTAAACAATTTTTGCAGTGTAGTAGGGTGCATTATCCTGCTAAAAGAGGCCATTGCCATTAGGAATACCGTTGCCATGAAGGGGTGCTGCAACAATGTTTAGGTAGATGGTACGTGTCAAAGGAACATCCACATGAACGCCAGGACCCAAGCTTCCCAACAGAACATTGCCCAGAGCATCACACTGACTCCGTTCCCTTGCCTTCTTCACATAGTGCATCCTGGTACAATCTCTTCCCCAGGTAAGAGACACACGCGCTCACACGCGCTCACACAGGCACACACGATGTAAAAGAAAACATGATTCATCAGACCAGGCCAGCTTCTTCCATTGCTCTTCTGATGCTCACATGCTTATTGTAGGCACTTTTGGAGGTGGAAAGGGGTCGGCATGAGGAACCAGCAACTGTCTGCGGCTACGCAGCCATATATTCACATCCTCTGTCATTAATTTTTTTATCATAGAATTTTTATTGGAAAACCGCATTTTACGTAACACCCAATCCAACAACCCCACCATACCCGGCCCCAACAAAATAATCACAGCAAAAACCAAAAGAAAGGGGAAACAAAAAAAACAACAACAAACAAACAGAAAAACAAAGACAAACAAAGAATTAAAAAATTTTTTTTTAAAAAGATAAAATGTTAGATGATTAGTATTTACCGTCTACCTTCCCTCAATCCACCTCCAGGGTGCATACATCAGTGAAGTAGGTAATGATTTGTTGCCATTTTCCCAAAAATGATTCACCCCTGCCTCTGATGAAAAAATCAAGTATAACAAGTTTTAAAAAGAACATTAAATCTCTAAGCCAAACTGATATAGAGGGGGGTTGTGAAGAGGTCCAAGACAGCAATATTCTGCGCCGAGCAAGTAACGATGCAAAAGTCACAACACTAGCTTGTGTATGGTCCAGAGGCTGACGTTGAGATGGAACACCAAAGATGGCAATTAAAGTACAGACATCTAATTTGATTTTAAGAATGTCGGACATAGTTTCGAAGAAAGTGTTCCAAAAGTTCTGCAGTTTGGGACAGAGTGCAAACATATGACTGAGGTTACACGGCGAAAGTTTGCATTTTTCACACGTCAGGAACATTGAGATATATTTTAGATAGTTTACTCCTAGAGAGGTGAGCTCTATGGACCACTTTAAATTGTATGAAACTAAGTCTAGGACATGACGTGGCGGTATGTATATTATCGAACACTCTGCCCCAGTAATCATCCTCAAGCTCCAGGCCCAATTCCTCTTCCCAAGCACTAATGGTTTTGATACTGTAAGAATTGTGCTGTGCCCAGATTGTTGCATATATCTGTGAAATAATGCCACCCTTATGAGGATTCATGGGAAGAACACCTCTTCCCATGCAGACTTTGTAGGTAAGGAGGGAAAACCAGCGAATAGGGAGGAGACACAGTCATTGGTTTTAATGTTATTGCTAATTCTTCCAATTGTACCATTCATTTCACTGTCCATACATTCAGTACATGGACACTAACCACCTATTTCGAATAAGCACTTTTAAATGGGGTCTATGGAGCTCCAGGGGTTGTGAAACTCAGTCAGGGAGTCCACTTTAAAAAAAATTTGTATAATGTTCATGTAGATATGAAGTCAAGTGGATTTTACTGTCATTCCTGTATATAATATGTATACATTGGAACAAAATGTTTCTTCAGGAGCATGGTGCAACACACAGCAACAGCAGCATAATACACAGGATGTTATAAAGCGTACATAAATTACATAAAATACAGAAATCACAAACAAACATGATCAAAGATTTGATCATAATTAACCTATCTGCATGTCCCGTTAACCTTTTAGCTATCCTAGAATTTGTTGTGTTTAATCCAGCCTCAGTAACAAGTAATTTGGCCAACAAATGATGTCAAATTCAATCGAATGACATTTTTATTTAAAAATGTGTTGGCAGAGAAAAGTTTAGAAATGAAAACACTATACACACACATACATACATACATACATACATACATACATACATATATATATATATATATATTATATATATATATATATATATATATATATATATATTATATATATATATATATATATATATATATATATATATATATATATATATATATGGCTCCAATAAATAACCAAAATGTTGTTGCAAACGTTGAAATATCTGCCTAATATTTGAATAAATCTGTGCTGAGGCGGACCACAGAATAATCACAGAATCACAGAATCGAGTCCCTGAGGAACTTGTAAGAAAGCTATTGCTCTAAATCACAAGCAGCCTGTTTATTTTAATAGGCTTATTTTAATACAGGCCTTTTATATGTGAGCTAGCTAAGCGACAGCCTAAAGGGGGCGTGGCAAAGAAAAACTTCTAAAGAATGATGTGACGTTCAACCAAAAGCTAACGGCTAAACAGCGCGTTCTTGGCAACATGTATAAGAGAAACAGTCGAACTGATGTATTTTAATGTCTTTTTAATTATCTACGCGTTACGTAGTGTATCTTATATATTTATATCACCATATATTTATCACCTGAGATAGGTAGATAGAAGAACAGAAACCCGAATAGATAGATAGGTTGGCTGATCAACAATGCCGTTTAAAAATAAACAAATAAATAATAAGTGTTGAGTTTATTTCCTTACAAAACACGTTTTGTTTACCGACAACTAGCTTGGCTAGGCGATGTTCATGTCAGGCCTGAAAGTGAAAGGCTTTGCTTTGCTGCTGGTTTTCTTAACAAATACAATACGCCTTCGTGAACTGATCCAAGGGGACTTGCTGATACTACCGCCCAAACCATCTAACGACGCTTGTGAAGGATGACATGAAGCACTGATTAGAGCATTTTATCTGAGTTTGCTAGCCTACAGCTAGAGATGTCACTGTAATGCAGAGATTACAGCATAGCTAAGAGCTTAGCCAGTTAGCATCGAGTCAATGCAGCAGATATGCTAAGCTGAGCTTGTTCGTCGTTCAACAATCTTAAACTGATTACATCACGACATTGTTTTTAAAGATAATATTTGATCCGTATTACGGTCACAATGTGTGCTAAACGTGTCTCTCACCTTTGTTGTCACAGCCACGCAATAAGCTGTTAGATGTTTCTGTATGTCCCCTCTTCATGAAAACAAGACAAACGGGCCAAAGCAATCGAACCCGGAACAGCGGCTCAGACAGGACGAGCGCAGAGTCAATGATCGACGCGTCTCGAGCAGAGATCTCTGATTTATCGTAGATTTCATTAGGATTTCTTGTTGCATAGAAGCTGCAACTCTTTCAGATGAAATAAGAAAGTCATTTTGAAAAGTGACAGTGCAAACAGACAAAGACCAATAGAGACCCCCAAAAAAGAAATAAAAATCAGAGGGGTGGGCAGTTCTTTTTGTCCTGCTAACAGTCAGGACAAAAAGATAAGAAGATTGCTGAAGAAAGAATGTCCAGGTTGATTAACACGGTGGCGTCTTGGACATGGCATGGTGATCATGTGCGCAAAGCATCTACTGTGTCTGGTGTAAACTGGACTTTACTAACTGCTTCATTTACGGATTCATTTACTTTTATGTTGGTTACTTTTTATAGTTTAGGATATGGGACCATGTAAGTATTGGAGCGAGCAGTATTGGTGAGGAGAGACTGTGGGCGTTGGCTGGATTGGTGAGGAGAGTCTGTGAGATTGGTGAGGGGATACTGTGGAAGTAGGCAGTATTGGTGAGGAGAGAATGTGACAGCTGGCTGGATCAGTGAGAAGCGTCTGGGAGTGGCAGGATTGGTGAGGAGAGTCTGTGGGAGCAGGTGGGATTGGTGAGGAGTGACTATGGGATATGGCTGGATTGGTGAGGGGAGACTGTACAGTACATAGACAGTATATAGAACCAAGTAAGTCCATTAGAAAATATTGTGGGCATGTAGAAGCAAAAAAATATCCATGGTTAAACTCTACTCAAACATTTTGTGGGAGCAGGCAGTATTGGTGAGGAGAGTCTTTGGATGCAGGTGGGATCAGTGATGAGAGACTGTAGGAGTGGGCAGGATTGGTGAGGAAAGTCTGTGGGAGTGGGCTGGATTAGTGAGGATAGTCTGGGAGTGGGCAGGATTGGTGAGGTGTGTCTGTGGGATTGGATTGGTGAGGAGAGTCTCGGAGTGGGCTGGAATGGTGAGAAGAGTCTGTGGGAGTGGGCCAGATTGGTGAGAAGAGTCATTGGGAGTGGGCTGGATTAGTGAGGAGAGTCTGGGAGTGGGCAGGATTGGTGAGGTGTGTCTGTGGGATTGGATTAGTGAGGAGAGTCTGGGAGTGGGCAGGATTGGTGAGGTGTGTCTGTGGGATTGGATTAGTGAGGAGAGTCTGGGAGTGGGCAGGATTGGTGAGGCGTGTCTGTGGGATTGGATTGGTGAGGAGAGTCTGTGGGAGTGGGCAGAATTAGTGAGGAGAGTCGATGGGAGTGGGCTGGATTGGTGAAGAGAGGCTGTGGGAGTGGGCTGGATTGGTGAAGAGAGGCTATGGGATTGGTAGGGCAGGGTTTGTTGAGGAGAGACTGTGGGAGTGGGCAGGATTGGTGAGGAAAGTCTGTGGGAGTGGGCTGGATTGGTGGAGTGGGTTACCAGGACTGGAGCTAGGAAACATTTCTGTAAGCTGGCACTCTGTGGCCAGTTCCTGGAGTGCTGCAGTTGATGGTAAACTTAGTAGCTTACTGGTTAGCATATTTGCCTCACACCTCTGGGGTTGGGGGTTCAATTCCCACCTCTGCCCTGTGTGTGTAGAGTTTGCATTTTCTCCCCGTGATTCGGGGGTTTCCACTGGGTACTTTGGTTTCTTCCCACACTCCAAAACATGCGTTGTAGGCTGATTGGCATCTCTAAATTGCCTGTAGTGTGTGAATGGGTGTGTGCGATTGTGCCCTGTGATGGATTGGCATCTCATCCAGGGTGTCCACCACATTGTGCCCAGAGTCCCCTGGGATATGCTCCAGGCTCCCCATGACTCTGTATAGGATAAGTGGTACAGAAAATGGATGGATGGAATTGTATAGTAGTGAAAATAAGTATAGTATGACTATATACTGTATATTGGTTTATAGACATAAAGGCTTTCATTTTAAAATTGAAAAATGCATTCTTTTAATCATGGCGATCATTAACTGCTGTTAATGCTGTATATGTGTATATTTTTGCCTGCATCGTGTATTTGTCAGAAAAAAATTAGCAGAAAATATTTTTTTATATAATTTTGATGAACTACAACCCCAATTCCAAAAAAGTTGGGACAGTATGGAAAATGCTAATAAAAAAGCGGAGTGATTTGTAAATGTACTTTGTCTTGTATTTAAACAAAATATGTAGAAGACAAGGCATTTTATATTTTACCTAATCAACTGCATAGTTTTTTTAAGGTAAACGTTTATTTTGAAATTGATGCAACACATGCAACATATTCCAAAAAAGTTGGGACAGGGGCAATTTAGGACTAATAGCAGTGTGACAAGTTGAAATAAGAAGGTGATGCGAAACAGGTGAGGCAATCGTCTACTCATAGTATATAAGGAGCCTCCACTTTGAGAACAACATTCCCCAAAGACAGATCGGTAGGATTTTGGGCATTTCATCTATTACAGTGCACAATATAATTAAAAGATTCGAGAAGTCTGGTCAAATCTCAGTGCGTAAAGGTCAAGGCCGAAAACCTCTTCTGAATGTGCGTGATCTCCGATTCCTAAAACGTCACAATCTTAAAAACCGTCATATTATTTTGTACAAATGACTCAATGTCAGGAGTCACTTGCACAATGGATATAGATTAAACAAATATTAACAATTAGGGTAATTTATGTAATTCTAAACAGAATTATTTTATTTCTTTTGAGCGTTTTTTAATGTAAAATGGTGAAAAATTTGTGCTTACACTCTAATGCAAATTTATAGATATATAAATTTGTGGCCAAACTCAGGAGAGTCTGCTCCAGAATTATTGGCACCTTTGGTAAAAATTGGTTTTTAAAATGCTATAGAAACATGTCTGTGGTTAAATAGCTTAAAATTGTACAAATATATATATTTTGCTTTTTTATTTTACTTTCTGGGATATAAACATGAGGTGCCAAAGAGGCCAAGATTGAAACATTTTTTATTAAGATTTTCCCTCTCTCATATTTTCAGTGTGAGGTTAAGCTGATTAACCACAAGGACATTTTGTTATAACCTTGACCAAAGGTCCAGTGCTAATAACTCTGGAGCTGACTTATAACTTTCCTATGATATACTTTTTACTTGTTCATATTTCAAAAACTCACAGGACAACTCAAGAAAGAAATGAGACTATACATGATACGATACATTGTGTATGCATTCAGTTTTTATTGAAGAAGTAAGATATTAAGTGGCACCATTTTACCACTTCAAAATGTACAACAAAATTGAGACATTTATTCAATCAGGATACAAAAATACACATCTCAGTGACTTTCATATTGTAATAAATAGTTAATCATGCACCTACGATAAAAAGGCACAGAAAACAGTCACTTAGTAGTCATAAAAATTACCAACTACTTTACCAAAAGATCATCCAGATATCAATACAAGGGACTACTGTAACATTATATCCCAATGGTGAAAACACATACATATAATTTGTTTAACCTTAATAAATATGCAAATGTTGTATATAGCTATACACATAGTTTTACAAATTAAACTGTGCCATTGTAAACACAATGTAAACAAATGAAACTCACATCGCACTTCTCATAATAAGATCATGTCAGCGATATGCTCTAGAGCCATCCTGCTCTAAAAATTTCTCATGTGAATTGGTTTTGAAAAAAATCAGGCAGTATACAGCTTTATGTACACCATCTATAGGTAAGCCCAAGCTCACATGAGCCTCAAGTCTTATCAAAAACACACTTAGTCTCGTGGATACACTCTTGAGAGCTTGTTCAGAGACAGATATACATGAACACGTGCAGACGAATTAACTGCAGTTTGAGAGGAAGACTGCACTTGGGGAAATGAATGCAAATGAAACCACATACGAGGCACTGTTATTCTGAGGTCAGTTAACCTGCTACATTTTAGAAATGGTAAATATCTAAGGCCAAATTTTTCAGTACTTTTTTCAGGAGCTATCAATTCCCTAAATTGCAAAGGTGCTATAGTCAGGTCATGAAACCATTACAAGTATCTCAGTTTTTTAACAGTTAGCATGTATGGCACTGCACATTGTTAAAACTGCACTGTAGTAGCTTCTAGAAAGAAATGCATGATTAAGTACTTGCATCATTGGCAATGACTCTAGATCAGTGCGGGTTAAATCACTTTCTCATAGTCTTTGACTCCTTTCCAAGGCAATGCATATCTGTTTATGAAGAGTGAAAATAAAAGGATGAGAATGACACTACATTCACTATTATTACATGTGACATTCTTTGAAAAAAAATTCAATTAGGTTCCATTAGCACCCTAAAGAGTTCTTCGGTTTGACCTTGGTGGCTCTACACAGAAACCTACAAAAGAGGGGTTCCCTTTAAAAAGTTCAGAGTAGAAAACCTTTAGAAAGCTAAAGAATCCTTGAGGAACCCTTTTTTCTAAGAGTGTAGTGTGAAAGTTTATATAATCCAAAAATAACCATGTTGGTTAAAATTAGAACCACATTCCTCCCATTTCTCCTAATAAATCCTGTCCACTAACAAAATATAGCACAGTTTGTTTAAAAGCTAGATCATAAGAGGAAGCCAGCTATCTAATATGCAGTCAAATGTATGGACAATTTTTTTAAATTTAATATCCAGCTGTATTATTATTGAACATTCAGATTTTTTTTATTTCTATATAGTTCACGCAAATTTCTTTATGCAGAGTGCAAAGTTATTTAATGGATACTAATATTTTCATTAAAAAAATTTAGAGAATAAATATATTATTCTATTATTATTAAGTATTTCGCTGGGAGCCACATTTTTTTATTTTATTTATTTATTTATTTACCAAACCCACATTCAGTACTCTGCCACCCCCTAGAGGGAAATTTTGATATGACACAAACCACAAACGAAACCTACATAAAGTTGTAAATGACAGGACTTGATGAAGGGAGGGGGAAAATCTCCATTATAATGAAAACAAAAGAGGCACAGCAGGCAATTCTGCTAGTTTCATAGTATATGTCTAATAGAACATCCAGATGTTTAGCGAATTATCCTGGAAGCACAATTGAATAGAGAGAGAACCAACAACTTGCTTAAGGAAGATTTTATGAATTTGGAGAGAATATGGCATGTCCACAAGCTCACCTTAAACTAAAATAACTAAAATAACACGAGTGCATGAATTGATTTCTTGTTTTCCATGAAAAAAAAATCACATAATAAAGCTTCATAGAGAAGAAAATGTATCAAAATAAATACAATATTGCACCTTCAATAGAATACAACAGCACTTAACATATAAAGGTGATTACTAAACATTATTATAGATCACATCTGTATTATGATGTGTAAGCTCTACATAACGTGTTACCATTAATCTTTACAAACCGTTTCCTTACAACTGGAATTAACAGTAGAGACTGTTTCAACATATTTACAGTGCATATATTAACCAACAAAAACCTCACTTATACTTGTATACCCTGTAATGCCATCAACTTAATGCAATTTAGTTCTGGGTATCTTATCAAACATATACTTTATCCCTATTTTGAGGAATGACAATTATGAGAAACTTATGCAAAGCTGCAGATCAACTGCAATATCTTATGACCAACACAAGATTCTTATTGCAAGGAAAAATATCTAAATGTTCCAAATAGGTCTACAGTCAAAATGCAGAAAAGTGACTCCATTATTTCATAAATCTAATAAGAACTTCCACACTAATATTCCGATACTTAAAATTATGTTTTTTCTTAAACATTTGCATTCTAATGCAAACTAAAGAAAAGGATTTCAAGAAAATGCATGGGGCACATTCACTTTTGTAGTCTCTTGTATTGTATGTATACATTGTGATGTATTCTTCCTTACTGATATTTTAAAGAACTGATATTTCTCTGTTACTCAATGTCCTAATCGAATATAAATCATAATCTTCCTACAATAAAGCACACTTTTACAATAAATATGATACATGACACTGCTCTTTGACACAGAAGTCTCATGCAAACCAATATATAGAAATGAAACAGCAGTCTAATAAGACCACAGGGATGCTTCAGT
The DNA here is from genome assembly GCF_023375685.1 of Ictalurus furcatus. Lineage (NCBI taxonomy): Eukaryota > Metazoa > Chordata > Actinopteri > Siluriformes > Ictaluridae > Ictalurus > Ictalurus furcatus. The sequence continues at coordinate 18,681,113 of NC_071260.1, read as the reverse complement.
AGTAACAAATGGTATCATACTAAAGTCATATAAAACTTGTTCAAGTGTTAGTTTGTACAATAAAAAAACGACACGAATCATGCAGTGAAATAGATATCCAAAATCAAGCAAATTCACCATGCATCAGAATGTCACTGCTTCAGGAAACCCCTTACTCGACTTTCTTTCTGGACTGAAAAACCATTTGCTATGATTGCAATTCGAGTGCAGCTCTTCAGCAGCCATTTTCCTGTCTCCTTAAAATGTAAACAGTGCTGTCGAAAGAAGAATATTGCTGACACATCACATCTCCATCCTATTGTAGCCATCCACCACAAGGCGAAATGCCAGCGAGCTATTACCCGGCCTTGCTTCACCCACAGTGAACACTTTATGGAAGTCTTGTTTTGCTACTTGACTCTTTTTAAGATGCCAGAAGTTGCCTCTGCAATGAGAGTTGCATACCTGATTGTGCCATCAATGCAATAAGAAATGGCTTTTTTTTGTAAATCTAACAACCACCTGAAAATATTCGACCATTACAATTCTTTTGGCACCAGCACTCATACTAAAACAACACATTCGCAGGTACTCTAAAGCTATGCTAAATCATGGGGAGGAAACCCCTCATTACCGAGCTCATCCAGACAACGCAGCTCTGTTAAATGTTCACTTCTCGTCAAGGAAAGGATTCCTCGAGCTTCACAGGTCCACCATGGCGCTCTTAGCCAGCTCTTTAGTTCCCTGGAGAATTCTCTTCATATGACCCACCTTCGAGATCCCCAGATCCTGTGCAAATAATAACAGCATATTTGCAGTTTGTATATTACATGTATAAGAAAGAAAGAACATATATTTCTCACAGTACTAATTTAGTTTTTATAATAAAGGATATGTATTGAGGTTGATGTGTACGTAAATACAGACTTAAAAGTGCTAAAGTGTTTTTGTTATGCCTGGTTCAAGTATAAGTTTAAAGTAATAAAAAACTGTAAAGATTTGAACTTTTACTATATAAAATATTTTGATGAAAGGTTTCACACAAATAACATAATTAACATCCTGGAATGAACATGTTATATTGGTCAGGTATTAAATGCACCGATCAGCCATAAGATTAAAACCACTGACAGGTGACGTGAATAACATTGATTATCTCGTTACAATGGCACCTGTCAAGGGGTGGGATTTATTAGGCAGCAAGTGAACAGTCAGTTCTCGAAGTTGATGTGTTGGAAGCAGGAAAAATGGTCAAGCGTAAGGATCTGAGCGGGGTAGCATTGTGATGGCTAGACAACTGGGTCAGAGAATCTCCAAAACAGCAGGTTGGAGATGTGGAATGTTCTCGGTATGCAGTGGTTAGTACCTACCAAAAGTGGTCCAAGGAAGGACAACCTGTGACCCGGACCTGAACGAGTGCGTTTGTGGCGCTTACCTGAGGAAGAGATGGCACCAGGATGCACTATGGGAAGAAGGCAAGTCGGCAGAGAAAGTGTGATGCTCTGGGCAATGTTCTGCTGGGAAACCTTGGGTCTTGGCATTCATGTGGTTGTTACTTTGACACGTACCACCTACCTAAACATTGTTGCAGACCAAGTACACCCCTTCATGGGAACAATATTCCACCATGACAGTGACCTATTTAAGCAGGATAATGCACCCTGCCACACTGCAAAAATTGTTTGAGGAACATGACAAAGAGTTCAAGGTGTTGACTTGGCCTCCAAATTCCCCAGATCTCAATCTGATCAAGCATTTGTGAGATGTGCTGGACAAACAAGTCTGATCCATGGAGGCCTAACCTCACAACTTACAGGACTTAAAGGATCTGCTGCTCACACCTTGGTGCCAGATACCACAGCACACATACAGAGGACTTGTGGAGTCCATGCCTCGACGATTCAGAGCTGTTTTGGCAGCACAATGAGGACCTACACAATATTAGGCAGGTGATTATATGTTAATATTATGGCTGCTCAGTGTATGTGTGGTGGCCTGGGGAATCTTGACAGATGTCACAGCAGATGAATTCCGGTAAAAAAATTACAAAAACTTTTTTTTTACAACTTTTTTTTTCACAGGCTGCCACACATTTATTTATTTGAAGTATAGGTATCAAATTATATTATAGGCAGAAAACCTGCTTTTTTGGTCGTTTTTGGCTGTTTGCTAGATGTCAGCTGCAACAACATGTTGTGGGTTTTTCCAAGGCCGCTACACATGTCATACATTTAAAAAAAAGACTGTTGATACATTTGCCACAAATAATAAACAAAACACATACAATTGATGCTATGATAAAGACATTGGAGAAGCCAGGTTGCAGATGAGGTCTTAATTAGTGGATGTATAAGCAGTATGTTTTTGGCACAGTGTGATTTATGTGACATTTGACACAGTACGAGTATGAAACCTCATATACTCAACAAGTGCAAATGATAAGAAAACACAATGATGTGAAAATGGTCAATGATTTGATTTTCAGATACCCATTTAAGTAATAATTCAGGAATATATGACAAGGCTATGCAATTGTATTTCGGTTTGTCAGCAGATTTGCACTTGTTAGATACACTTAATCGGTTCTTGTTCCTGGCATGGGACAACACACTCCTTTAACCCCCCCCCCAAACACACACACACACATGACTTGTTGTACTTAAAAAAATAACACAAACAGAGGCATGCTCATTCACATCTTAGCAGTTGACACCAGTGAACGTATGTTGTACCTATAACACACAACACAAGCTGATGCATGTGTCACACCATGCTGAAGGTGCAGTCACACGTTTAGCTTCCCTCAGTGTGAGCGGATCTCCCCTCTCCACCTTTTCACCTCTCACTGACTCTATTCTCTATTCTAATCTCGACACTTTCCAAAGCCATATCATGGCAGGGCCACAAACAGTTAGTTAGCATGTAAGTATGGTTCAAGTCCCAAACGACACTTGCACAAAGGAAGCCAAGCAGAGCAGTGCAGCACAAAACAGCAAACGGGGTCAGGTAAAAAGGACAGAAAAGATACAGAGACAGAGTCAGTGAAAGCTAAAGGAAGAGAGATAAAGTTCTGCTTATTCTGAGGGACATTGTGAGGCACGAAAGGGGCGTGTGTGTATACCTTCAGGTCCCTCCTCTCCAGGTGTAGGAGCTCAGAGCCGCGGATGTCGTGGCGGATGAAGGTGTCTTTGTATTCCCCCAAGCTGAGCTGCTCCAGCCAGGCGCCCACCTCCTCAGTGCCCCACCTCTGAACTACACAAGTCAAGAGCAACAAGGCCCCTTCAGTCTCCAAGCCCCGTACACGCCGCGAAGGACATGAGCAAATGGAGTCAGGGGGCCGAAGTAAAACAAAATAAAACAACAACAACAACAACAACAACAACAACAACAACAACAACAACCACAAAGGGGAGAAGGAATCAAAAACAGAAAGAGAAGACACAGAAAGGAGTGGCGGCAGCAGCTGGCAAAAAGAGGGTTAAACAGGTTTTGGTTTGGTATGAAGTCTCTGGTCACTGGCACACACCCAGAGGATAATTTCTGGCATGCAGGTTATCCGAGTGGGACATTCACCACTACATTCAGTGCAGACACAGGAAACAGCAAAAGAGAGAAAGCGAGAGAGAGAGAGAGAGAGAGAGAGAGAGAGAGAGAGAGAAAGAGAAAGAGAAAGAGAGAGAGAGAGATGTAGAGAAAGAAAGAGCAGGGAGGACGGGAGGTTTAAGCCTGTGCACCCTAATGATCTATGTCTGGACCCTGAACCATGGTCTGAACTGTCCTCTCCCATCCAGCCATACACCTGCTCATCCACAGGCAGGAAGCCATGCGTCAGATATACATTATTAATCTTATATGCTGACATCATCCCAGAACACTGAAACACCAGGGGCAATTTCTCTTACTTCTATTCACTGATTTGTAATAGTTATAGTTTCCTAGAAAACATATAACTCAGGGGTGTCCAATCTTATCCGCAAAGGGCCAGTGTGGTTGCAGGCTCTTATTCAACCAAGCAGGAGATGCACCCGATTCCACCTGTTTAATCAGTTGATCTTGGCTTTCAATAGACTCAGGTGTGGCTTCTGCTTGGTTGGAATGAAAACTTGCACCCACACCGGCCCTTTCCGGGTAAGATTGGACACCCCTGATAGAACTGTTTTAAATATTTTCAATTATTGAGAAGTGAAAGTCCTGCTTAGTTAACAAGTTGCAATTTATACATTTCTCGAGTCCAGTGGTTTCAACCTGAATCCACTTGAAATAGGTTTCCCTTCCATGAGTTTAGTCATAGTGGTTTGTGCCTGCTGTTCACGTGTGGACACATGAGACTGTATCTGACTCACAGGACAACATCATGTACAAAGGAAGTGCAGGATGCTCATGGATGGTTGGGTTGTATTGAGTACGTCACAGAACAGAGAACTCTTGGAGTGGGGGGAGTGGGGGGGGGGACAGATGCTACATGAAGATCTATGGCATCAAACATGCCTCATAGCGCTGCTGTGATGGATCTAAGAGGTCAGACACATGATTATTTCACTCTGCACTGTGGCATTAGTGAGAAATAGGGGCACCTCTCAGTTCAGTTTTGGTATTACAAGTCACTATGGTATTCCTCTCAACTGCAAACCATAATCTGGCAACACCATGTTCCATAAATGCAATCTTCCAATGTCCATCTATGAAAAATCTTTGTGTGTTTAATGTCAGAACTGCCACACAACCTTACCTGACTGTGGGCTGGACTTCTTCAGTGCTTTCTCTTTCTTGAACTTTGGCACAATACGGAACATGCCACTTCGGCTGTTTCTCTTGCCATACTCCAGGGAGTGGTCCTATCACAAACATACAATTCAAATAACATGTTTTGCTCTCAGGCATGCTGAGCATGTTGATGATGGGAATGTTGGGTATGTTGGTGATGAAGATGTTGGTGTGGAGCATGCTGGTGCTGGGAATGTTGGTGTTAGAATGTTGGGCATGTTGATGACTGAAATGTTGGGCATGCTGGTAACAGACATGCCAGGCATGTTAATGATGAATGTGTCTAATATGATTATGTGCATGTTGGTGATGGGCATTTTGGTTTTGACGATGTTATTTGCATGTTGCGCATACTGGCGATGGACAAGTACGTGATGTGTGTGTTGGTGACTGGCATTTCAGTAATGGCCATTTTGGTGATATTTGTGTTTGTTGATGTTGGTAATGAGCATGTTGGGCATATTGTTGACAGGCATGTTTGGTATGTTGGACATATTGGTGATGAGCAGGTTTAATGTGATGTGCACATTGGTGATGGACAAGCGGGACATATTTGTGATGGGAGTGTTGGTGCTGAAGATGTTTGCTATAGGTGTGTTGAGCATAGTGGTGATGGATATACTGGCGTTGTGTATGTTAGCAGTGGGCATGTTGGGATGTGCATGTTGCTGATGGGTGTGTTGGGCATATTGGTGAGAGACATGTTAGTGTTAGGTATGACGGCAGTGGGCATGTTGGTGATGGGAATGCTGCTGATGTGCATACTGGTAATGGGCATGTTGGTAACAAGTATGCTGGATGGCTGTGTATAACAGAATCTTAACTGTCGCACACTATTACATATCATGTGCCTAGAGTTTGCTGTAAATATACAGTAATAAGCTGGGCTCACCTCCTCATCGTTGGGCTGGAGAATGTGGTAAAGCCACGGGATTTCAGTCAGCTTGCCCAACTCCACCTCAACACACTGCAAAGCACTGGACAATAACTCCTCATCAGGAGGGTCCAGTTGCTGTACAGACACAATCCCACAACATGAAACAGGATCCAAAATCACAGTCATAGACCACAACGAGCAAGCAAAACTAAAATGCAAACACTGAACTTTCAAAATTGCCTTACCAATGACACTCGTCCCACTAGAAGTGACTCAGTCTCATTGTGCAGGGCCTTCACTGTGCTGGTCACCTCAATGGCTGTGTTCCTGGTCAGACTCTAAAGGAAACATACACATACAGTAGATTACATTACAACAAAATTTTAGGCAAAGCATATGTGCATAGGATGTATTATGAACAACGGTTTATTACAATTCAATAGCGGTGTATTATGTGAGATGGCTACCTCACCTCAGGGAACTTGGGGTGAGTTTTGTTGATGGCGTGAGATGCAGCATTTACAGCATGAGCAAGTTCTTGTTCTAGGAGCCCATTTGTCTTGGCTGCCTCACAGATCCTGGTGATTAGCTCCTCTGCTGCACGTGCACACATCTGGACAAGTGCGGCTTCTTCCTCAGTGGCAAGATCAACAGAGTGCTGAGAGTACAGGTGTGGCCTCAGTGGAGGCTTGTCATACTTCAACTTGTCCTCCCAAGACTTTAGCGTGTTCTCAAATGCCTGTAGGGAACAACATGCCCAGAAAGTTCAACTTCAAGCAGCTGCACTTGGAACTTGGGTTGTGTCCAGTTTGCACCTGCACACTAACACTCACCCTATCTCTGGTCAGCATCTGGGCTCTATTCTTGTGCTGGATCTTAATCACTCCAGGAGGCTGGATCCAGGCTTCTCCATCCACTTGAATAGGCATTCCTTCATCTCCCAAGATGGTAATCTTCACCGTGCGGCACTATGATAAGATGATAGGAGTTTGACAGCATATGAGTATTTCAGTACAATCTGGTGGATTAATACAAATATGTATGCTACATTTTATATAACGTAACGTTCACCTGTGCAATACGGTGGTGCTGGAGCTTTATCACTCTGGACACTGCCATTTGCATACTCCCAAACACAGCCACTACCTCCAAGATTTTATCATCAAATGATGGAGCACAGAATATCTGTATGGAAAAGCAGAAAAAAGCAGAGTACTATCATTCTTTTTATTCATTCCATCTGTAATGTTGTGCAAGCTATATCGAATCGAAAGAATCGAATAATGTTTGTTTAGATTTAAGCTCACAAATCATGTCTTGCCTACATCTTGAATTTCCTGAAGAACTGCTTATAAGCATATGGACATGGTCAGCTTGTATCTGACCACAGAGAATGTAAATGGCCACATTCAGTACACCTTCTAACACTTTACATAAACCTTTGCAAAGTCTCGCATAATAGATGCTGACATGTAGCTGTTTGGGAGTCATAGGTATTGTAGTTACTTGATTGCACATTGGACTGGGTGCAGGTACAGAGACAGACATGACACTAAACGGATCATAGAAAGAGCGCTCCTCTTAATGATGTAAGCTGTTCGGGGCTAGCTTGGATGACAGCCTCACATTAGGTTGACTAAAATCATAGGGAAGAGCCATAGTGAAGAATCAAATGTCAAGATTTAACTAAAGCCAGATACAGGAAGAAGAGAGATCAAGGATTATTAGGGACACTTACATCATCTTCTTTGGTCCCACCCCAGAAGTTGGTTCCTCCTGCATAGCTGGGGATGTTCAGCACAGCAATTCCCTGGAGACTGGGGAGCGGGATGTACTGTCCATCACACTGCAAAAGCCATCAAACAAAAATAAAGTGCTCTGACTTTTTTTTTAGAGAGGAAATGAGCAGCAAGCCATGGATGGACGTGAGTGTTTGTTTCCTACTGATTCACATCTATATATAGAACCAAACCAGTGCACTGAGGGGGACATAAATGAAGTTTATAAAGTAAAGTACAACCATTAGAGTCATTAGTTAACGTTGACATGTGGTGCATTAAAATGTAATTTAATTAATATTGTATGAACTTTCTTGTCTTACCTCTAACTGCACTTTTTGCTCCAAGTTCTTGTAGGTTCTTTGCAGTAGCTCCTTAGTGCCTAAGACTCCGTACCACATCATATTTTTGGTGCGACTCCTACCACATGGGAACACTGGGATGGTCAAAAAACATTCATATCATCTAATAACTAATATGATATAGCCAGAGAAGAGAAGAAGTTCTGACCGGCATTTCTCAGGATGTTCTTCACGTTTGTTGTTAAACTCCAGTGAGATCTTGGCGTCCAAGCCAATCCCAAAGTAATTGTTCATGACACACTTCTCCATATACCCCTCTCTACAAGTATTATATATAAGCATAAATATGAATATTATATAAGTACAGTCATGTGAAAAAATAAGTACACCCCATAGAAATTGTTGGGTTTATTGACATATTTGGACAAGTAAACATTTTATCCTCTTTAAAGCAGTGCCTATTAATAAAAATTATACGCTATCAAATGACTATCAATATCACTTAACATTTTGCAGTAATTTTCACAATTTCAGTGAACAAATAAACAGATCAGTCACATGGAAAAAGTAAGTACAATCCTATATTTATCACACCTTCAAATCCATAAAATTAGAATCAGGTGTTGAAGATTTGGTGCCAGTGATTAGAACCTGCTTAGGGAGTGCAGGTGGAACCTGTCTTATTTAAACATCTCATATCTAGTGTCTGGTGTTCCCTTTGAGGTATGTGGCGTCATCATGCCAAGATCTAAAGAGGTCTGTAAGGCCTTCAGAAAAAAAATAGTTGTGGATGCCTATGAGTCTGACAGGGGCTTTAAAAAGATCTCCAAATTATTTGAAATACATCATTCCACTGTACGAAAAAAAATATCTACAAATGGCGTAGATTTCAATCGACTGCCAATTTGTCCAGGACTGGCCATCCCAGAAGATTCAGCCCAAGAACAGACTATCTGATGCAAAAAGAATTATTCACGGACCCCAAAATTTCATCACAGGATCTGCTAGTAAGTCTTGCAGCTGTTGGTCTCAAGTGCATGCTTCTACAATCAGACAGAGATTGCACAAATTTGACCTGCATGGGAGGTGTGCCAGGAAAAAACCTTTGCAAGACTACAGTTTGCCAATGAGCATATAGGCAAAGACCAGGCCTTTTGGAATAATGTGCTCTGGACAGATGAATCAAAGATTTGAAGAGTTTTTTGGCCACAGTAACAGCAGACATGTTTGGCGCAGACCAAAGACAGCTTTTCAGGAGAAGCGCCTCATACCAACTGTGAAACACGGTGGTGGAAATGTTATGGTTTGGGGTTGCTTTGCTCCCACAGGGACTGGACAGCTTGCATTCATTGATTCAACTATGAATTCTGCATCATATTAAAGAGGGCGTGAAGATAATGTGAGGCCATCTGTCTGAAAATTGAATTTGAACTGAAAGTGGATCTTTCAACAGGATAATGATCCTAAACACACTAGCAAATCCACCAAGGAATGGCTCAAAAAGAAGAAATGGAGGGTTATGGAATGGCCTAATCAATTTGAATACCATTGAAACAGGCAGTACATGCAAGAAAACCCTCAAACATCTTGCAGCTGAAAGAATATTGCATGGAAGAGTGGTCAAAAATTGCAGCAAGCCTGGTGGACAATTATGCAAAACACCTACAAGAAGTTATTTCTCCTTAAGGGGGTGTTAGATTTCCATCGACCTCTGGGCCCATAAACATGTAAATCTAACAGGGGGCAATACTAGTTTCTGAGGCCAAGGGTATACAAACTTTTTCCACAGAAGAATATCACATCTATTGATATTTCTGTTGAATAAATGATTGAAAAAGCAAATTTTCCTTGTGGTTTTGTTAAAGTATATCAACTTTATTAATAGGCACTGTTTCAGAGATGATCAAATGTTTGCTTGTCCAAATAAGTAAAAAAAAAAAAAAAAGACAACAATTTCCGTGGGGTGTACTCATTTTTTCCACATGACTGTATACAAGTAATAGTATATAAGCATTTACAGTTGGCTCCATAATTATCGGCACCCTCTGTGAACATGGAAAAAGAGGTTATGAAAAAATGTCTTTGTGGTTAATTACTTTACTTTCACATATTTGAAAATATGAGAGAAATCTATAACATTTACTTGAACGTAATTTATTCTAAGAAAATAAAAAATAAATACATAAATAAACTCTAATTATAAATAAAATATGTAAAATAAATAAAATAATATAAAAAATAAATAAAATCTAACTGAAACATGTTCATATTTGATTTTTTAAAGTTCACCTGAGTGTGTATAAACACCAGGAAGTCCATGACGTCTTGTTACTCTAAGGTATAAATATAAGTTGATACAGAGTGTGTGTGTGTGTGTGTGTGTGTGCGCGTGTGTGTGTGAATGAAGAGGTGTGTCAGAGGATCTTACAATAAATCTGTGTCAGGGTCAATGAATGGTGTGGCTCCAAACGGGTCAATGTTGGCAAGTAACATCTTGCTGATGATTGAGCTTCCAGCTATGGAGGCAGCAAGGCCTGCACGCAAGCCTGAATGCCAGATAAGTTTCACTAGCAAATGTAAATACTTCTATACAAGACAGTATACTGTATTAGTCTTTTAATAAATAATGAAATACTTTACTCCCTGCTGAATCATGATTTAGTATCAGTGCACTCATACCTGGACAGATGATGCGAGTGTTGAGGACAGGCAGGTTCTCTTTACTCGTGGTGAAGGGAGGAATGGAAAAAGAGCCACAGGACTGTGTGCTGCGACTCACACGCCTCTCGGTAGGTGAACAGGGTGACTTTGCTGCTATAGGGCCAAAGAAAGATGGCATGTTAACAAAATCTGAAGAGACAGCACAGGAGAATCACAGAAGAATCTTTTCTCTGTGATTGCAATTTCATGATAAACGAGAAGATGACAAATATATCAAAGTACATATTCTACACTAGGATGGAAACGTAAGATGGAGGACAGCATTGATGGGGTGCGGGGTCTGGAAGCTACAAGGAGATGGGGTAACCTACAATTTGCACCTATGTATACAAGGTGTACCTAATAAAATTATAAATGAGCATAGCTACAAGGAAGATGTACCTTATAAAGTGACCACTGACTGTAAGTGAATACATCTGAGAAAGAGCGAAGGTAGAATGATCAAGTTGGTACCCACAAACAGCTGTATGGACACTTCATCACAGTATGTTTCAGATTTTGTTTTTTTGTTTTGTTTTTTACATAACACAATAATTTTGATCAGATTATTATCTTTCATAAAAGGTCAAATATTCAAATTAAGTTCACATACAGTCATGGCCAAAAGTTTGTGATCACTTTACATATAATATATGTAAAGTGATCATATATTGTGAAATATCCATCCATCCATCCATCCATCCATCTTCAACCGCTTACTCCTTTTCAGGGTTGCGGGAGAACCTGGAGCCTATCCCAGGAAGCATCGGGCACAAGGCGGGGTACACCCTGGACAGGGTGCCAGTCCGTCGCAGATATATATATATATATATATATATATATATATATATATATATATATATATATATATATATATATATATATATATATAATTAATATATATAATAATGAATGATCGCAAACTTTTGGCCATGACTGTAAGCTAACAATAGCTTACCACTAGCAGCTAATGACAATGTAATGTCTTCAGTAGCGTTTTATTATTATACTGGACAAGTAGGTCTGTCTAGCACACAATCACATGGTCCTTATATAAACAAATATTTTGCTCTGAGATGCACACTCTAAAGGTATAAGCTTCAAGACTGTGAACACAGCCCTCCATCAAAGGTTTAGGGTAAAAAGTAATGAAAAATGATTAAAAAAAAAAAAACATTACAGAGCCAACGATGAACCATATTCCGTACATATTAAAGACACCAAACGGATTATGTGCATACAGCAGAAAGAAAAAAAAATCAATTACCCAAATTAAACTCTTCTTACTGTTCATCACATATTTTTTGCTTTTAATTTGATATCACACAAGGGAACAACTTAATTATAATAATGTTCATACCCTGCTGGAAACACTAGAGGGCATCATCATCATCATCATCATCAATCTTTCAGAAATCAAAGACAATTTTACAGCGAGCCTTTTTAATACTAACTATGATATGGAATGCATTGTATTTAACTACCCGTTCTGATCCCACATGCAATCATACACGCATCAGCTGTTGACATTTTAAAGACGTATTCCGTGAGTGCCGTTTGAACTCACATGGCAGACTCTCCAGTTCTTTAGTGTCCTCATCCTTCTCATTGTCCTTGTTTTCCTCCTCCATGTCCTTTTTGGTGTCTGTAGGAGACTGCAGGTCCTGTTCGTCTGTATGAGCATTCTGTTCGTCCACCACTAGGAAGCAGAAATGGGACTCTTCACTATGTTCTTGGTAAATGTGAATATTTACACCTAATGAACTGTACAAATCATAGACGTTAGATCCACTATGCTATAATGGTACAAATCACAAAAGGAAAAAATACTACACGTCCATTACTGCTTGCTACAAAGGTAATGCTGATACTAGTAATCTCTAATCAGAGCATTCTAATCATCTCTGGCCTGTCATTATTACTTTTCTCAGCCTGCTCGATGATCTGTCTGACTGCTTTCTTCAGGCTGTTTGCACGGAGCATGAGCTGCTCACGTGGCCTGAAAAGCTTGTGTGGAGAGTCCTTCTCCGTTATGTTCTCCTCCATCTTCTCCTTCAGCTCCGTCAGAGACTCCTCACTGAGATCCTCCTCCTCCAGCTCCTCTTCCTCCAGCTCCTCTTCTACAATAGGGGGAGTGGTGAGAGAAGGAGGACTCATCGCCTGCGCCTCTGTGTTCAGGGTCTGCAGGAGTGAATCCAGCTTCTCATTCAGGACTGCACACTACACAGAGAGGAGGCAAGGGTCGGTATGCAGCTTAATAAAAAAAGGGCCCACAGTCTTATTTTCAAAACATACCATTACATAAGGTTTGACACAAGCTTGAAATGACAGGTTCCAAAAAAAAAACCCATTCACTAAAACCCTAGTAATCTAATAAAGAATGAGAAGTTTCAGTATGTATTCAACAGTTTCGAAGCAGATTAAGCTGTAACATTCTCAAACTAACATTCCTGTAAAGTTCAGAAAACATGCGTTAATTATTGCTTGTGTAACAATTTTATGACAACATTGATCACATAGCATTCCCGGTTACACGAAAATGAACATCATGAAAATGGTTTTGCGACCAAATGTTTCTAGAACTGTAACATAAAATCATTCTCTGGAAATATTTATAAAAAAATGAAAAAATTTAAAACGCTGCATTCACATAAGCAAGTGACAAATCTCTCAAGTATTGTTATGTCTTTATTCATAAAGAAATAAGCCATGAGCGGGAGTAACGCACTGTAACACATGCCATTGATTGAGTTATTACTTTTATAAAATGGTGACAAAACAATATGATAAACGCCAATGTACAATAAATAATTTAAATCATTATTATTTACACTTGCAATAACGCATTCGTCCACCACGATATGTTAACATTAAACTTTGATTGCTAAACACCATAAGGAAATGAAAAAATGCGAGTATTCTATAGCCAGAACAATGACTTAACGATTATGATTACTGGTTTAAAACCTGCCGCATTAATACAGAATTCAATTATTGTGATGTGGCCACAGGTATACATACTGTACATGTATCAAGGATTTTACAATCACTAATCAAACTCATTTTTTAACCAAATCAATCCTTTTTAGAAGAAAGGATTTACAAGGCATGTCGGTAGCCACATAACATATGGGTTACTGTAACCTTTACACATATGTAGAGTATAACTATGTGTCTTTTCTTTAAATGCATTTTAAAATTGGAATGATTCATAGAAAAAATTGAAAATGCACTTAGAAGTTCTACTTCTGTTTTTCTTTTTAATTCAAACGCTGCTGAATTTTGAATAGGAACTAACCACAGGAAGTTCAGAACGTAGAGAAATTCTGAACTGTAGGATCGGTTTAAAGATTTTACTGGAGCCAATGATTTGGATTTATTGATTTACTGTGTCATAGCCTACTACTGAGTTATAAGTTGTTAGCCATCGTGTTACGTGACACTGTGGCAGGAATCATGGCTCTGTGTCGTGAACCTGCATAGACAATGCTGCTTTGTGAATGCAGGATTAGAATACTTCCACAATACCCATACAGAAGCAAGGTGCAGTACAAACTTACTTTCACTGACATGCTTTCAGCTTCCTCTGTGTTCTCACTGCCCTTTTCATAGGACTTCCCAACTTTGGCAACAAAGTCCTTCACTGTTTCACACAGGATCCTGATGGTGAGAAGAGAGGATAGTTAGTTTACTGTTTTCCCTCTAGTTCTGCCAGCCGAGAGAGGACGTGCATGTGTACAGACAGTACTGGATGGGTTGACTTACTTTGCTGAGGATATGACCACAGAGTTCTGATCTGAGTTTAGGATCTTTGTGAGATGAGCAGCAACTGAATCCTCATAATCTGATATCTGAAACTATAGCCACATAGCAGCATTACAGGTAGGTTCCTAAAGACTCTCAGGGTCTGATTTACTAACATCCAAAATAAATAATTTGTGTGTGTGCTATGTAACAAATTGTGAGCACATTTAGTGAGCGTGTTGTGGGTGGTTTGCAAAGAATAATTTCAGTAACCGTGTGATTGTGTTAATAGTGTCACATGCAAATTAAGGAGAAGAAGCAACGTATAAATGATGCTTTTTGTTATGTATTAATTTCTCATAAAGGTCACGGCACATTCCAATCTAAAAGAAAGGCCTGGAAATGTAAGCTGGACCATACTGTACAGTCTGCCTATCTGTGCATCAACTATAAGGTGTTCAAACTGTGAATACGAAATCAAAAGACATAGAGTATGCGTGTGTTCTATTTATAAGGCAAATATAAAGAAAACCTTTTTGTAGGCTCTCTAAAAATGCTGTTGGCATCGCAGGTGCAAAAGTGATGCTAATCATAGATATTAAACCAATTACTGTGGTAATATGAAATGATCATTTCTAGAAATTGTACCATTTTTGAGATACTGTGATATATTTGGATAAACTAAACATGAATCCTTTTGCTCTTCAGCAAAAAGTTTTACACAAATGTAGTACCTTTTCTACGGTGATATAATTCTGTGCATGCAATCAGTGTACCCAAAGTAACTACGAGGTTTCAGTAAATCAAACTGCGGCTACTAAATGAATTTATTTACATTGACAATGGTATTGCATTTTGCACACTTAGGTTCAAACATTGCATATTCATTAAGGCAAATACGTAAAACAGACATGACATGCTTATTTGAAAGACAATCCTCCATGGACCTTGTTATGAAATCAGCCTGAACAGGTTTTCACATTTGCATGTTTCAAAGCAATAATAAATCAGAGCTCCAGAGTAGAGAAACACTATCCACAGTAAATGACCAAATAAATGGCTGCTCAATTTAAACGTAAATAAGATTTGTTTGTGGATGTTCGTTTGTGTTGGGGTTGTGGTGCAGGTACCTGGCAGTCCTCTGTGTCCTCAGGTGTGACTGGACAACTGTGTTTGGGAGGTATTTTAATCTCATACGTCATTATACTCCACCTGTGAAAAGCAGAGAGAGCAGGTGCATGCTACAAAAAATGCATGAATAACAGAGATGCTATGTCGAGTCAGCTGAACGTCCTGTTTGCTCATCTGACTTGCACTGCAAGTATTTCATTTGGGTTTGCAATATAAAGAATCTGTTAGGACATAACCCTGAACTATGTCAAAAGTACTGTGTGTCAAAAAGAAACATTGTTGTAATCCAAGCTTTAATACCTTAAACACTAAAGACGTTATTTTATGTTAAGGCAGTTAATGAACAACAGGGTAAACACAGCAAATAAGCTATGCAAGGTTTGCTAAAAGGCTTTCTTAGCGATGTACTATTTGACTCTTTTACCGGGAAATCCAGTGCATTGGTTTCCATTCTGTTCTTATTATGTTCTATTTCATGATTTTATACACCTGATTGTAAAAGGTTATAATGGAAAAAAAAAAAAAGAAAAAAAAAAATATATATATTTTTCACCTCAGCTACTTACAATAGAAATCTGTGATATTAAAAAAAATGCCATGATCAGGTCTAAAGAAGGCAGTGTATGACAGTCAAAATATGTTATTAGATCAATCTAATGAATAATCTAATAAATTAGATGATTATAATTATTATCACATTCATAACTGCAAACTTATTTTTAACATTTTGGTTTTTTTCACTATTACTATCTTGAATATATTATAAGAAAGGACATATAGTGATAATGAGTTTTTATCGATCACATAGACATTACAGCACAGTGAAATTCTTTTTTTCACATATCCCAGCATGTTAGGAAGCTGGGGTTAGAGCGCAGGTTCAGCCATGATACAGCTCCCCTGGAGCAGAGAGGCTTAAGGGCCTTGCTCAAGGGCCCAACAGTGGCAGCGTGGCAGTTCTGGGTCTTGAACCCCCGACCTTCCGATCAGTAACCCAGAGCCTTAACCTCCAAGCCACCACTGCCCCATATATGACTGTTTGCACAACATTCTTGTTGCTATAAATGAAATTTCTTTTTTGTTTTTCCATTTTCTTCCTCCGAGACAAGTGAAGCCACCCAACCACATCTTTTCAAACTGCTGATCATGCTGCATCACAGGACAGCATAACGCTCTCAGACAAAAACACTATCTGCCCTCCTCCTCATACGTGAGCTCACAGATGCCCATGATTGGCTAGCGTCATTGTGATAGACATTGGAAAGAGAGTACACATCCCTCCCACTTGGAGAGTACAGCCAATTTTGCTCCCTTGGCTCCCACCACAAATGCCTGTGGCATTGTCAGAATTTGCATTTGCTGCCAACTCAACAAGAAGAATGAAATTAAAGTGTATATGTTCATCACAGAGCACGGACTATGCCTAAGACTTTTCGGGAAGTGTTCTAAGTTTGCTGTCTCTATAGAAGTGAGGTGTTTGTACCTATCCAGCATCTTAGTGCTGGCTCGCTCCAGTTTCTCCAGTATCTGAGGGAGCTGTGTGTCATCATCACACGACGGCCCCCAGCCGAGCACACGTGCCAGATCGTTTCCCGTGCCCAGAGGCAACACACCCAGCTGGCACTGCAAATAAGAGTAAACATCTTCAGTGGTCTCTTTTACAGAACCCATCACACCTCTTTTCACTTATTAATAATGTATCTAAGCGCAGAGACATACCTGTTTGTGAAGACTGAGTTTATCAATTTCAGACAGGACCCAGCCGACACTGCCATCTCCGCCACAGACAAGGATTCGGAAGTTATCAAACTTCTGAAATAAGCGTAGCCTGAAAAGCACCACAACAGCAATATTCAGAACTTCATGGCTTGCATAATACCAAAATAATGTATTATTCGACACGGCAAGACAGCTGGAAAATTACATATTTTACTGCCTGTAGCCACAGGTTTCAGCGTGACTCACCCTAAATGTGGTCCACCATTGATTAGGTCAAAGACCTGAGCAGGGTTGAGTAGCTGTTTAAATCGGCGCAGAAATTTCACTCCTTGGTTGTCTCCACTTTTGGAATTAACAAAAACGAGAAGTGGGCTGGCACATGATGGAGGACAGGTGGCTTTCCAAAAGCCTGTCCAGGAACAGAAAAGAAATACACTTAGTAAAGTGCTTTCACAAGTATGAGTCACCGAAGGAAAATCTTTATGCATTCTTTTAAACCTCGAGGATGGTGAGAGTTATACAAGACCAGTGACTAACAACCTATTTAAAACAAGAAAAGTCACATTGATTTGCAGTAAGGGTATGTGTTCCCTTCCACTGAGGGCTAATGTTTGGAGGGCTATGGGAGGAAATGAAAACAATGTGACTGGTATAAACCTTCAAAAAAAATGTGTGTGTGTGTGTATATATATATATATACACACAGTATCTCACAAAAGTGAGTACACCCCTCACATTTTTGTAAATATTTGATTATATCTTTTCATGTGACAACACTGAAGAAATGACACTTTGCTACAATGTAAAGTAGTGAGTGTACAGCTTGTGTAACAGTGTAAATTTGCTGTCCCCTCAAAATAACTCAGCACACAGCCATTAATGTCTAAACCACTGGCAACAAAAGTGAGTACACCCCTAAGTGAAAATGTCCAAATTGGGCCCAATTAGCCATTTTCCCTCCCCGGCGTCATGTGACTTGTTAGTGTTACAAGGTCTCCGGTGTGAATGGGGAGCAGGTGTGTTAAATTTGGTGTCATCGCTCTCACACTCCCTTATACTGGTCACTGGAAGTTCAACATGGCACCTCATGGCAAAGAACTCTCTGAGCATCTGAAAAAAAGAATTGTTGCTCTACATAAAGATGGCATAGGCTATAAGAAGAATGCCAAGACCCTGACACTGAGCTGCAGCACGGTGGCCAAGACCATACAGCGGTTTAACAGGACAGGTTCCACTCAGAACAGGCCTCGCCATGGTCGACCAAAGAAGTTGAGTGCACGTGCTCAGCGTCATATCCAGAGGTTGTCTTTGGGAAATAGACGTACGAGTGCTGCCAGCATTGCTGCAGAGGTTGAAGGGGTGGGGGGTCAGCCTGTCAGTGCTCAGACCATACGCCGCACACTGCATCAAATTGGCCTGCATGGCTGTCGTCCTAGAAGGAAGCCTCTTCTAAAGATGATGCACAAGAAAGCCCGCAAACAGTTTGCTGAAGACAAGCAGACAAAGGACATGGATTACTGGAACCATGTCCTGTAGTCTGATGAGACCAAGATAAACTTATTTGGTTCAGATGGTGTCAAGCGTGTGTGGCAGCAACCAGGTGAGGAGTACAAAGACAAGTGTGTCTTGCCTACAGTCAAGCATGGTGGCGGGAGTGTCATGGTCTGGGGCTGCATGAGTGCTGCCAGCACTGGGGAGCTACAGTTCATTGAGGGAACCATGAATGCAAACATGTACTGTGACATACTGAAGTCAACCCTTCGGAGACTGGGCCGCAGGGCAGTATTCCAGCATGATAACGACCCCAAACACACCTCCAAGATGACCACTGCCTTGCTAAAGAAGCTGAAGGTGATGGACTGGCCAAGCATGTCTCCAGACCTAAACCCTATTGAGCATCTGTGGGGCATCCTCAAACGGAAGGTGGAGGAGCACAAGGTCTCTAACATCCACCAGCTCCGTGATGTCGTCATGGAGGAGTGGAAGAGGACTCCAGTGGCAACCTGTGAAGCTCTGGTGAACTCCATGCCCAAGAGGGTTAAGGCAGTGCTGGAAAATAATGGTGGCCACACAAAATATTGACACTTTGGACCCAATTTGGACATTTTCACTTAGGGGTGTACTCACTTTTGTTGCCATTTAGACATTAATGGCTATGTGTTGAGTTATTTTGAGGGGACAGCAAATTTACACTGTTATACAAGCTGTACACTCACTACTTTACATTATAGCAAAGTGTAATTTCTTCAGTGTTGTCACATGAAAAGATATAATCAAATATTTACAAAAATGTGAGGGGTGTACTCACTTTTGTGAGATACTGTGTATATATATATATATATATATATATATATATATATATATATATATATATATATATATATAAAATACGATACAAGTTTCTCTCCGTTTTTATATGATACCCTGTGTGTGTATCTTTTTTTTTTAACAGTAAAATACAATAAAAAATGTGTTGTTTTGCTGTGATACCACAACAAAGCTGAAAAGGGCACTACAACCAGGCACACAATGTGGGGATTGTTGTCCTTCTTCTGTAAACTGGTTCTCAGGGTTTACCACCACCTCGTAGAAAACCACTGCATCTGCAAGGCCACCAGTATTGTGGACGAGCCCTCTCATCCATCCCATGGACCCTTCACCCTCCTGCCATCTGGCAGAAAATACAGGAGTGTCCGTGCCACCACCAGCAGACTTCTCAACAGCTTCTTCCCTGAGGCAGTAAGATTACTCAACATCCTGCTGCCTCCCAACGCTCACCTGGGCTTGTCAAATACCTAACCCAGTATAACAAAATACCACTGAACCCTCACTTTACAAAGCTGCATCAGACACTTTATAGAATGCGAAACGTATTGCTGCTACCCTACCAATAGATTACAGTTCACAGCCCATATTCTGTATATTTATATATGTATATGTCCTGCACTCATCTCACACTGCTGTGTATTTGCCTTTTTGTAGTCTTTCATACCGTTATGTGTTGCACCATAGTCCTAGAGAAACGACTTTCCGTTGCAATGAATACAAGCTATATAGAAGAATGACAACAAAAACCCACCTGACTTGACTTGACTATTTACGGACATGGCTCATGCAAAATGGATTTTGGTAATGTTGACAGTGTTCAACTGTATATGGTATTCAAAACTAAAATACACATATATATTTATAAAGGCTTATTCCAATAAGTGTCCAGGCATGTTTTATGACATTTTCCAGGTTGAATCTCATATTTTAATTCAGAATGTTATGACAGCGGACTCGGTGCTAAGTGTACCTCTGATATGTCAGAGCAGCATAACGGTGATCCTGTTCCATGTCCAAGATCAAAAACAAACTCATTCTGATTTACGGCAAGGGAAAAAAAAAATATATATATATACCTCTGTCTTTACAGTGTCCTGACATTGTCATAAATAGTCATAAAAGTCTTGTAAGCAGTAATAAGGAACACACTTTACTTAAGGGTCAGCCAAACGGCTGCTATTATAAATCAGATATTCATGTTAATGTTAGTTCAGGAGACAATGCAGTGACCTTTATTTAACTTTCCACCTGAGCTTGAAAGTCAGTTCTAACATGGTGTTCATGATATTCGAATGCAAGTCTTATGATAATATCAATAATATTGAAGGAGATGTCTTTATGTCTAACCGGAATAAGCCATTTCTACTGTGTATGTTTGTGTCAGCTGTCATTAAGGATTTATGTAAGTGTCATGTAGCTCCATGAGCACTACCTTTAAGTAAAGTAAACCAAATGGTTTTTTCCACCTCTAGCAGTCAGATGCCTACTTAGTTGCGCTAATGGGTCATTTTAAAATGTCAAGCCTGAATCTAAACAATACAATAAAGTGTCAAATCGGTGCATGTCGGAGACATTGTACAAAGCACAGGAGCAAAGAAATAAACCAATCAACAATGACAAATTCTCTGGTATGTAACTGAAAGTAAACTGAAACAATCCTGAGGTTTTCAATTCTTCTGTCTATTAGTATCACTTTGTGGTGCATTGATCTTTAAATGGATGTTTTATAGGATATTCAGGTCTCCCCCATGTGTCTGTGTGTGAGACAGCAGGGCTAAGTGAGCTTCCCCACAGCATCAGACAGTTTTAGAGTGGAGCGGGTCACGTTCTGGCAGCATGTGCATTGCGCACTGTGGAAACACATCGGCCTACACAGGCAATAACCAACCATATTTATAAGAGACCTCACGTGCCTAATTTACATCAACATCTCCATGTGCATGAGAGTCTGTGGAAACATTAATGTGTGGATGTCATACATTGCACATGTGTGTTTTATCCCTCTCATCAGCTTCTTATTCTTCTTTCCTTTCTTGTTTCTCCCCACTTCTTCCTTCTGCCTCTCGCTGTCTCTTTCTCTTGCTTTTTCCTCGCTCTTTCAGCTGTTCAGTCACGAAGCTCGTACACGTGCCAAATGCTAGTCTACTACCCACTACTCATTTAGCTCTGAGGAGGATATCCTGTGCATGTGAAGGATTGAAGGTACTGGGAAAGCTCCTTCTTTACACATACACACATACACACACACTCGCTCCTCAGAATTGTACTGTATGTCAATGAAGGCAAAGCAACCCCTTCAACTCGGAATTCCTACTCGGGGTCTCCTCAACTCTGAAGGCATGTTACAATCCAAACGTCTGTTACAATCGCCTACTATGAGGTTCTCATTGTGAAGGGTGGCACCTCTTTCATCCTTTCACTCTTTCTTTTCTCTCTTTTTATATATTTCCCTTCCTCTTATCCTATGAGTCTTTCATTCCTTTTGTTTTCTCCTTCCTTCTACTTGTCTCATACATCTCTCATTCTCCCTCTGTTACTTTTTTCCTGTCTTCATTTCTTTTCCTCCCACTGTTTCCCTTCTTTCTTTCTTTCTCTCATTTACTCTTTCTGTTTATTTCACTTTCTTTTGGTTTTATTTTCTTCCAGTTTCTCACTCTCATTCTTCTTCTTTCTCCATCTTTTTTTCCCCTATTGGTCTTCGTGTTTTCTTTCCTTGCATTCCTTGCAGTGTATTTTCTTTAGGAAAAGCAAATTGCATTGCATTTGTCTACTGCATTTGTGTTTGGCTGCAAACTAACATTTCGTTCTGATATACACTCCTCCAATAATAATAATAATAATAATAATAATAATAATAATAATAAGAACAATAACAATAATATTTAACTCCACACACCCACTTAACTTAAGAATTTCTAACTGGAAGAAGGTCCCAAAATATCTTAGAAATGTGAATAAACATTCCTTTATACCAGCGGCAATTAGAATATTAAATTAAGGGTAAGCAACTTCTTTTGAGAATAATTTTTATATTGACATATTGTATATGTGTATAACTTGTGTATTGTGTATATGTATAATTGTGTTTATTTTTTATTTTACGAGAAGCCAAAGAAGAATTTCCACATTGGTGGACAATAAAGTTAAATCAATCAATCAATAAAAAAAATAAAAACAAATCAATAAAAAAGAGGAAGCTCCCACCTCATGATTTTTGAGGCCTAATCAATAGAGGCTGTCCTCAAAGATCAAGACACACACACACATACACATACGCACAGAAACCCCAAAAGGTAACCTCCCAGCCTGCAGCTCTATTAATAGACCTTCACACTACTACTTTTCCAAATAGAATTTTATTTAGCCATCACCATGCAATTTCCTGGAAAACACACCCCTAGTAGCAAATACACTAAGATGGCTGGTTGAGTAAACAGTCCAGGGATGAAGCCTCCGCATCAGGTTAGTGATGCATCAAGGAGCGGGAGAGGGAAAAAGAAAGAGCGACAAGGGGAAAATCTACTGTTTGCTTTCATCTTGAATTTGCCGAGCTCATGGCCTATCACAGGCTATTATGTTTACATACACAGAAGACAGTTTGCTTGCAGGAGAACTGCCTTTCCATGTGGCATGGGCACGAGGCCACTCGCTTGAGGAGAGAATGGAAACAATGTAAAGGGATATCACAACACACTGTGTCTTAGATGACCGAGAGAACACATCCTCCACATCCCTGATCTAATCACAACAGGTCAGAAGGCCAAGGAAAGAGGTATTATTCTTTCTGCTGTTACAGGGAAACCAAATGAGCTCCATCTACTCCAACAAAACACACACAAATGCACAAGCATACTCAATCAGAGTCCATCAATGCGCAGTCTTCTGCAATTACTGTCAATCAGACCTCCAGAAACCAGGAAGAAGACTGAGATGACCTTGATGAATATCATTTATTTATCCTCACTGTCATTCAAAATACATTAAACAATAAACTGATCTGTATTCGAGAGCTGGACAAAAAGTCTTGAAATTGTAGAAGTGAGAAAGAAAACTTTGGGTATGACACAGAATCATCATTAAGAGGCTTACCGTCAGAGTCAATACTGTTGAGGGCAGTAGGAGGGATGATGGACACTTTGCACTGGCCCAGAGGACACTTACGAGGGTAGAGGTCCATACAGGCTGTGTGTACCTGTTAAAGCAGAAACACATTCTGAGTTTCAGGAACACTATCCTCACTATCCTTTTTCCATATGCTCAGAAGGCTCAATCAACTAATAAAGAACAATTCTGTGTCCCGCCAACTTTAATGCTTTAAACCGGGGTCTTCAATCTTATCTGCAAAGGGCTGGTGTGGCTGCAGGCTTTCATTACAGCCAGATTGGAGGCACACTTGATCATTGATTGAAGACTAAGGTGAACTGATTAAAAAAGTGAAATCAGGTGTGGCTCCCTACAGCCACACTGGCCTTTTGTAAATACGATTCAAGACGCTTGCTATAAACTGAAACCATACATTTGCAGTTTCATCGTCATTTTAAGAATATTAAGACCTTACCATAGCTTTGCACCATAGACAGCGCCAGTCTTGCAAGCGCAGCACGCTACCGCACGTTTTGTCACACACAGCACACTTGGCACTGACTGGAAGGTTGCCCTCAAGCCACTGATGCGGCATTGCAATCTATGGAACGGAAACAAATATTTTGTTATATTAGGTGGATTAATGTTGCTTTCCTCCGACTATGTTTCCAGTACTGTTGTATCTCTCCTGGCTTTTCTGAGCTTCTGATGTTAAGGCCACTGCTCACTTCCTTCATAATTCAATGATCTCCCTCTCCTTCTTGCTGTTTTTTGTGCATTTACTCCCGCTGCATATATTCTTCATACAACTGTATTTCCTCTTCTTCTGGCGTTCTGAGTTTTCTAGCTAGACTAGGCATGTGAAAAAAGGCATGACTTCAAGCCTTCAGATGACACTCACCCCATCCTCATCCTCAATGATGTCTCTCCCAATAGATGCC
Organism: Ictalurus furcatus; assembly: GCF_023375685.1. NCBI lineage: Eukaryota > Metazoa > Chordata > Actinopteri > Siluriformes > Ictaluridae > Ictalurus > Ictalurus furcatus. The sequence continues at coordinate 18,656,767 of NC_071260.1, read as the reverse complement.
AGCGTGGTCCATTTACAGTTGTTAGTGGCCCTGACGGCACACCTTTTGTGAGCTTTAAATTTACATACTGCAAAGAAAGAAGATAAACAATTATGAGTCCCTTTGGCAGAAAGCCTGCAGTTTCACTGTGGTAGTGCAATTCAGTCTTTCTGTAAAGTCTTTTCAAAGACTTTAATGAATGAGAATAACCAATAACCAAATCCTAATAATGCATAGATGAGAATGGCCCAAACTGAATGAAAATCAATTTCAGGTAAGGTCCACATACTGTATGTCAGGTCAGTGCAGTTCAGTAACAAAGATAATGTGGTAATAAAGGAAGTTTGTATTAAATTACAATAAAGGTAAAAAAACAAAACAGAAAATTGCATGAAGAGCATTCACATGGCTACTATGCCATTTTATTACTAATTATTTGTAATGAAAAGATAGCTGTGTAAATGTGTGAAGTTAAAGTGTATTCCTTGTTTCTTGGGGTTGACGGTCACAAAAATGGTGTATTTAATGTGTTAAACCTCTTAGATTTGAAAAAACTGATGTTCTCTATGTGTTCCTGAGGCATGTCCTTTTACCAGGGCTGGCGGATCTGCATGACTTGCCTGAATACACTGTAGTTCTTTCACCAACATCCTACAATACTCTTTTGTTACTACACATTTCGTCATAAATAAAAACAACTGGTTCTGGGAGGTGGACAAAATCACATGGAAAACTGGCCGCCATCACGTTTATTACATTAAAAGGAATATGAAATCAGTTACAATTCCCATTTTCCAGCCTGTTTTTGTGCAGAATTCACCCTCAATACAATTCTCCCTCATAGAATGCATACGTATGATGAGAAATGCACTTTGCGTGTTGACATGTACAGAACATGAGGCTTAATTTGCAGATTTAGGCTTGATTTGTGCCTTTAAATGGGCGTAAACAGCTTAGCGTATCAAGCCGTAAGAGGAAAATTGCTTTATCATCACCCAACATACTGCCAAAAATCTTATTGGCACGAACTGCCTGTGGGTAATTTTAATCATTTGAATGGACCACCCAGAAGATATAAATAAGGACTTGAACAATATGTTACCGTTTAAATACTGCCTTTTAAACTGAAGTTGCTGACTTAATCTTGAACTTCGAACCTTATTTTTTTAACTTAAATTGCCAACTCTGAATATTGCCCCATAAGAGTAAACTGAGTCAGCAGATCAACTTCCATACATGCACTCGCACACATCTGCACACTCTGTTCCACTGCCCACGCCACTTGTGTGGGTGAGGAGCAATAAGCTAATGGCTGGCAACTGATTTCCTGCATTGCAGGTTTAATCAGATTAAAAACGTTCATCTGGCTGGGTCCACATTACAAAATAAGTGGCTGATTGATTGATGCAATCTTTTAACAACAATTTTCCTGCTTCAGCCAATGCACACAAAGTGAACAGTAAGCCCTTTTTTTTTTTCCAAAACACCTCCTAGTCACTGTAGATATCTATACTGATTACTAACCAGTAGACTGCAAGGCTGCACAGCCACTAATCTCCCGCTGGTCTGCGGTCTCTGTTTTAAAGTCTGGCTCACAAAGCACAATGCCTGAATCATACTAAAAAAGTATGGATCCAGAAACCATACACCCACGCTGTAGGCGACATGCAAGTTCAGTGAAATCTTCCTATTTTTTGTCGGATCAGATTTCTCCTCTATTGTGCCATATACCATTGGTTAGATTAGTCAGATTTGTAGTGATGCTGATAATCACAGTGGTGGGGTAACCTTTCCCTTCTCCTTTCATGACACCATCACAAACAGAGTGCTTCTGGTCATTTCCTTACTGCATGCGGCAAGACCAGAGAACTTTGCAGAAGTGTTTGCAGAAAACTGGGCACAGCATTTCGAACATGCTGCATGGACCTAGAGCTTCCACTCTCTGCTTCACTCTCTCTCAATAATAAATGAGGAGGCACATCTACCAAGTGTCTGATGTGAAGTCTCGGAAAGCCCTCTCTTACCAAAGCCACATTAGCAATAAGCAAATGTCTCATCTCCCTTATAGCTCTACACTTCAGCTGCAATCTGAGCTGATCCTCTCCCCAAACATTCTCCATGGCTCCGAAAACAAGACTCTAATCAATAAGGCTAATGTCATTCTTGGAGCTGTTAGCAAACCATTTGCGGAACACTTGCTAATGTTGAGTGATCATGAGACTGTATACGACGTGAAGTTAATGGACAGGATGTCTCTGTCAAATTAGACAGCGAGAAATATCGAGTATGCCTCTTTTGTTGGGGCCCATGTCGCACATCAATCCTTATTGATTTGCTGGTGCAGGAACTTGAAGAGAAATATAAGCAGCGGTGATCGCCGCAAACTCGCAGACTCTGCAGCCACTCTAGACATTTGCCTTTCTGAGCTGGCTTCGACAGCTCTTCATCGCTCTTACTTCTTTAGGTCACGATCAAGGACACAACACTTAAATTTCTGAATGCTCCATCTGAATGAACTGGAAGTATGTCCAAGACTTACACAAAAAGTCATAAAAAGATACTAGGGGTGTACCAGTCCTACACTGAGCAGCAGTATTGGGGCTGATGCTGAGCTGAAACACTGGTTCTGTATTAGATTGGGTTTGATGTATGTGAATTTTATACAGTAAATGTGTTAACTGACATGACATGAATGTCAACACAGGCCACAACTTGTCTTATTGCGTCTTTAATATTAAGCATAGCTTTACAACAAAAGTTTTGCATTGAGTTGGCTTTAAAGTTTATAGACTCAGTAACTAAAAGGATGACAGTATTGGATGAGTATCGGTTGTCAGCTGATACCTAGTCTCAGCCTCAAACATTCGGATTGGATATCTTTCATACACTTTTCTGGCCATTAGCTTCAGGATCATGACAGTTGCAATCTGATTGGCTGTCTGCACTTCAATCTATACACTCTTCCATATATGAGTATGCACTTTCATACACTGCTTTTCTGTGGGAAAACAAACTTTTGAACACCACAACAGAATGAAGTTTTAAGAGCAAGATATACTCGTTGACTTTAAAAAAGTTCACAGAATTAAAGTGGTGAGAAAAATGAGATAACTTCAAGTGTTTGCTGATGGACTATGGGAAAAGCTCTGTGGTTAGTCATCTGCCAGGTCAGTTAAATTGCATCTTTCTGTGGTTCTTGGCCAGGATTATTGACAAAACATACCAGCAAATAGTAATCTGGCTTGTACGACTAGCAGATACCCAGAGCTCTGGTATTGGTATAATATCCAAAAAGGAAAACTCTAGAAAATTCAAGAAAAATATTTTGCTACAAAAATGAAGAGGAATGCAGAAAGTTCTGATACTACAGCAAAAGTCCTATACACCAACCACGGCAGAGAATGCATTAAAAAAAAACCTAAAGAACCATGACTGAGTAACAAGGCAAATACATACAGGTTTGGGAAGCAAAAAAAAGGAAACCAGTACTGCCACAAGAACCCAGCGTGAACTACAGGTTCCTTCAGACAGCTCTTGGTTGTGGTTCTACTAACCAGGATAAGATAAGAAACCAAATAAGATCATCTGCTCATTGTAACATATAGAGACTAAAAGAGCTCTGGCTGCTGCTTTCATTACAGACTGCCTCTCAGCAGATTCCACCCCGAACTGTGTTAGGATAAGCTTGTTCCACAAAAAGGCCGAATTATCAAAGGGACAATTTATCTCAGTCTCGGCAATACATGTATAATACCAACTAAAGTGACATTCACACAGTTCTAGTATAGGAGCGGCAGTGGGACATCAAGAACCATCCCTGAACAAAGGGCTACGTGACCGTAATTAGCATTCAGAAAGACATCTGTTTCGATAACCCTACCACCTCAGCATTTGGGGTCACACCTGTAACAACATCTGTACTGTGAGAATGGAAAGCGATCACATCAAATGCTATGCTTAATTGACATTTAGAATGAAACTTTATTTACATTACATACAGAAAACTTGGTTTGAAACACAGTATAAAACAACTGTGCTGATATTGTTCGGGAGTTCGCGTTGACTCCGACGAACCCGAAGTGCTTCATGTACTTTATTACTGCCATGCTGGAATAAAGTTATTCTTCATTGAGAGCTTCAACGTCCTCTTCGAGTTTTCTTACAAAGGCAACAACATTCCAAAGTTTCCCTTAATTATCACAACACAACCTCCATCTTTCTCATTCAAAAGAGCTCACAGAGATGAGCAAAGCCACTTCATGAGCTTTCACAAACTGCGTATAAACGGCAGGATAAAATGATAACATTTACTGAAACGCGTTTTATTTCTTCCACAAACACGGAGATGACGACGGAAAATAATTCATAATGCTGCATTCGCCAGCCGTGGAAACCTTGTAAATTCCCCGTAATAACCGGTCTGCTATTGGAATTAATGTTTAATGTTTAACTATCTTTTACGCAATATCAAATCACTGCAGCAATAACTTTGCAGATGACAAGGGGGGAAAAAATAGACTCCTGCTCAAAATTAAACCAAGCTGATTATTGGTCACAAAGTGTTAGTGTGAAGCTATTTTTACTTCCTGGTTTCGCAAGATCCAATGACGTGCAGAGGTGTTTAATGAGCACCATCTGTATGTCTCCGAGCCTAATTAGCACTATCTTTCCACATGATTTCAGCACATTAACATGCATGATACTCAAGGGAATATTTTTAGGGGGAATATTTTAACCTAGCAGGCCCTTATCGGAGATACTTAATCACGTATCGAAATCACACACACACACACACACACACACACCCACACACACACACGCACACCCATACACACAGTGTTAATGATCACTCATCTTCACTACACTGGAGGAGTGCTGTCGTGCTCATGATCTCTTTCTCTCTCTGTGCAAGATCATTTGTGGATCTGCAAGTGCAGATAAGCACCGATACAAAAAAAATTCTCAGGAGGGACGGTGAGCACGAAATAAGCAAATGGGAGGCATCAACAAAACATGGCATCTATAATTAAAGAGGGATTAGTATATACAGGGCTGAGAGAGATTACGCACGTAAAGTGGAAAATGAAGACAGAGGAAGTGGGCACTTACCTTCACAGGAGAGGCCATGAGAAGTCACCCCTGAGAGGCTGTCACGGCAGACGTTGCAGAAGGTGGGGCGAGCATGGGAGCAGGCATACCAGTTGTGCATCCCTGAGAAATGTTCCACATTAAACTGTGCCGTCTAGCAAAGAAGAAGAAGTTGAAAACAAAGTGGCAGAACCAGGATAAGACTTTTTTTTTTACAGGTACTTGAAAGCAAATACACGTTACATACAGCTTTTTTTCTAGTTAAGAAAATATATTTTGCTGGTATATTCCAGCAAATGCAAGCAGCATGCTGGAACACACACACACACACACACACACACACACACTACCATCAGAATCCCCTGTATACAGCACAGTACCATACATTAACACCACACATTCCACTCTTGTGCCAGTTGTGCTATTATAATTTTACACTGATGAAGTTTTTTTCTACAGTTTGAGTCTTATTTAAGGTCACCACTGATTTCTGACGTGATTTATTCATCAGAAAGAATGAAGGAATGGATTGTGCCCCACATGGCAGATGTGTGGGTGCTGACAGAGGAACACGGGCTCAGGGTGTGGTATTGCAGAGAATTAGGGCTTATGTAATCTCCCCTTCCTTCTTATTTCGAAGCAGTATATACTTAATATAACTACATAGTATTATCTGTCAACAGGCTGCAAAAATTCACATCATTCTAATTCAAATTTGGAGAAATGTACATCAGTGTACACTTTTTTTGTAAAATATTCCTTCAGCTTGTTTTTGTAAAAAAAAAAAAAAAATAGTGTCAAATATTCATAGAACTTAATAATGAATCAAATCTTTTCAGGAGTAACGGAAAGAGAAAATCCAAGAGAATAGCATTGAAAAGCATGCAGCAGAATCTCCGGGACTTTGGTATATTCCATGTACAGAGAGAGTGACGATTGTCTGGCAGGTTCATTAAAATCGGAATTAACAGCTAGAAAAACTGCATGTAAAAGCAGCCCTCAGCGATGCAAAACAAATCTCACATCTTACATGCACAGCGACACATATTCCACCAGTGAAAGAAAGCTCTGTCTGTCTCCAAGTTCAAGACTCCAATGAGATCAGGATCAAGTCGGACAGATGACAAAACCCACTATACATATTCACACTAAAAGGAGATGAGTGCCTTACCTCGTAATGCTCTCTAGACTGAACCGATTTCAAAGAACTGATCCAGTCCTCCATCTCTTTTCTGTTCTCCGCACAGAGGATGAGCCTTCGAAACGGAGTAATTACCTGCAAGGAGAGCGCAAGAGAGAGAGAGAGAGAGAGAGAGAGAGAGAGAGCGAGAGAGAGAGAGAGGGAGGGGGGAAGATGTAGGGAGATAAATGTCTCCTGTCTATCTGGCTGGCTGCCTGTCTCAGCTCAGAGTAAAGCTGAGGCTGAGTCTCCGCTTCTTAAAGATAAGAGTCAAGATGACCCCCTACCTCCCTCCTTGTCCTCCCCCTCCCCTGCTCTCCTCTCCTGCCCTGCTAGCCCAGCATGAGCGAGATCCAGGCTGACAGGCAGAGCGCCTCAGAAAATGCTAAAAGCCTGTTTCATAACAGAGGTAGTCGGTGCACTAGCGATCCATGAGTAGACATGCCCTGTGCTTTAAATACTCTCATTATCTATTAATAATATATCAATGTACATTACTACTTTACGATTACAGGCGAGGAGCAGAGTGACAAAGCAAAGGATTTCGTTGTTAACGTTTTTTACCTGGCAACATAGGATCTGTGTAAAAGTGAGGAGGAGGAGAAGTTGGAGGAGGTACTGTTTTAAGTTTTGCACACATCACCTTTGTCAATATACCGTAAAGAGCGCTCCTAGAACCCCTCATTCTTGAATCAAAACACCCTTGTGTATAGAACTAATTAGCACATTAGTTTAAGGATTATCCTTTGTACACTGACTATAATAAAAATAGCACTGGAATAAAAATGGAGGTCGATCCTTCTGAAAAAAGCTGAATGAACATGTTTATAACAGCAATAAGAGGTTTGTTCAAAAGCCCAGTATGGAATTTTTCTGAGGCACAGTGATAGAATAAATCACCTAAAATTACTTTGCATCACCGAGCAAGACCTGTGCAGTTCCCTAACTCTCCCAAAAACTACTGCATAATGCATCCATCCATCCATCCATCCATTTTCTATACCACTTTTCCTACAGGGGGACCTGTAGCCTAACCCAGGTTGCATGGGGCACAAGGCAGGGTACACCCTGGATAGGGTGTCAATCCATTGCAGGGCACAATCACATACACATTTACACACTACGGACACTTTGGAGATCCCAATCAGCCTACCATGCATGTCTTTGGACTGGGGGAGGAAACCGGAGTACCCAGAAGAAACCCCTGCAGCACGGGGAGAACATGCAAACGCCGCACACGCAGGGCAGCGGCGGGAATCGAACCCCCAACCCTGGCGGTGTGAGCCGAACGTGCGAACCACTAAACCTCTACTGCATAATGCAAATAAACAAATTCCGTCTTGCACAGAAAATTTCACATCACCATGACAGATTTGTCTGCGACTCATGAGCTGGATTACACAGGAAGTGTGAAGGAGGCAGAGTGAAATGGAACAATCTGAACTCTACAGAAGCGAAGGTGATGGCAGGCAAGAACAGCGCACAGGAGAAGAGGAAGATATGTCAGAATCAGAGAAATGCAAAGACAGAAAGTCTAAAAAAAATTTTTTAAAAAGCCTACGACAGAGTCACACTCCAGCATGATTACATGAGAGTCAGTACAAACCCGCTGGCATGGCTTCCTGTTTTCATGGCTGTTCAGGTGATGCAAACTCTATGGCTCTTTTTTTTTTCCCTTACTGCTTCTTTGCTACTGTGGTGTGTGTAGTGCTTCTAGACATGTGCTCACTGGACTCACATCTCCCCACAACTCATTACAATCTGTTCTCCAATCCCATAGATTATAATGTACTTGAGTTTTTAGACTGAAAAAAACCCCAAAAACCAGAAGCGCTGAACTTGGACAAGACGACAAGGCAGACAGCCATGATGTAGCTCTTCAATTATAAAGCAAATTCAATTGTGGAAATTACTCATTGTCCTTATTGCCTCGTCATACCAGGAACACTGGGCGCAGTGTGGAAAACACTCTGGTGTGCCAACCTGATATATTTTTTTTTTTACAGGATATATTAAGTTATGAAACAAAAATAATACTAAAGTAGTATAGAAACTGAACCATGTGTTTTAGAAATTAGCTGCTGTTGAAACTCAAAATTGAAACAAATCCAACCATACCGGCAAATCACATGCTGTTTAATCTTCTAGAGAAAAAGTGAGAGCTTTCTTTCTCCTGATTGCTTGGATGTTGAGGTTCCACAACTGTTGTTCGTTCTTCTGTTAAGAGATCTTAGGCTAGGCAAAATAACCCACTTTTTTAAACTTCGGCTGGATTATTACAAACGGTGTTCTGACTTACTGACCCCACCGTGTAAAACTAATCTAATAGACTACGACGGCTTGCTCTCCTGTTTCATGTCTTGTTATTATAAGTAGCAGAACTGCAGGAACGTTGTTATATAACAGCCCGTCAGTAAGTGGGAGATTTTTCAGCAAATGTTCTTTTGGCTAATATCCAGTGAGCCTTTGACCGGCTCTTTGATGGGCTGCTAGCAAGACATCGGAATGTGAAAAGCCTCCTTTGTAAATGCAAACCAGTGCAAGTGTGCAAGCATGTCTGCTGTGGATGAGATCAGTTTCTCTTTACTGCCTTGTAAATGACAAGAAGTCTATAATACACTGGTATTAACAGTGGGAGAGCGGCGATGTTAGGTGCAGTTTAACACCAGGCGTGTGGAGGAGGTTAGTAGAAGCCCACACACCTACAATAATGTTTATTTATATACTCTCCATAGATACTGCAATCCTCCACAACACAGCCTGCAGCCAGAGCTACTGTATGCTGCAGCTATTAGAAACAGTTTAACAAAACTTTCATAAATGTCATATGATATTTTAACATGCTTACTAGAATTTTTTCCAAAGGATTTGAGGGATTGTCCTTCCATTACAGTCAAAAGTCATTGCATACTCTTTTGCTAAAACATTCCTATCAATTTTCAGTCCAGGCAGTCACATTAGACATTCATCTTCCCATTACACAAGCATACTCAAATCCCAAAGCATCAAATCAAAGCCATCCTCCTTCCTCTAAAAGTCTCTTTAAAAGCTCTGGTCCTAGACTAATGTTGTCACGGTAGCAGCATTATGGCAACATCAATACCACATTAAACTATAGCAGGTGTAGGCCTGTGACAATTGTGAGATTTTGGCTAATAATTAATTGTCATACACATTATTATGATTTCATTTTCTTTCTAATGATTAAAAAACAACTTAGATGAAAACACACACACCTTCTAGCAAGTTTAGTCAAATTTCTGACTGGTAGTGTACAGGCTATTTATACCGTAATGTTAGACTTATTGTAGTGATGGACTGCTCAGCTAAACAACGAACAGTTGCATACTATGGATATAAAAAGTCTACACACCCCTGTTAAAATGGCAAGTTTTTGTGATGAAAAAAATCAAACCAAGATAAATTATGTCAGAACTTTTCTGACCCGTTCAGACCCACCTTTGTGAAATTACAACGTATAAAATTTAAGTAAAAAAAATCAATCCGAAACATTTTAGGGAAAAATAGGAAAAATAAAAAAGTTACAATAACCTGGTCGCATAAGTGTGCACACCCTTTTATAATTGGGGTGTGGGTGTGTTCTGAATGAACCAGTCTCATCTATCTCATGTTCAAAAGTAATTATCATACAGCCATCATCAATGAAATTATTCTGATTAACCTCAAATAAAGATCAGCGGTTTCTAAAGGATTTTCTTGACATCTTCTTGGTTTCATCTGACCGCTGAAGCCATGATCTGCAAAGAGCTTACAATGACTGCACAGGGTCTCACTGTTGAAAGGAATCGATCAGGAGAGGGGGACAAAAGGTTTCTAAAACATTAGATGTACCATGGAACACCATGAAGTGGAGAAAACGGAGCACATCAGTTACATTATCAAGAACAGGATGTCCCTCCAACATTTACAAAAGGACAAGACAAAAACCTACCAGGGAGGCTGCCAAGAGACCTACAGAAACATTAAAGGTTCTGAAGGAATATCTGACAAGTACTGATTACTCTCTGCATGTGACAACAATCTCTCCTATTCTTCACATGTCTGGGCTAAAAAAGCATCCAAGCCCAACTAAATTACCCCAAACCATGTGGCAAAATCTCTTATGGTCTGATGAGATTAATTCCAAAAGGAATAATCGTTCAAAAAGGTATATTTGGAGGGGAAAAAGCACATCAACATAAGAACACCATACCCACTGTGCAGCATGGCAGTGGCAGCATCACACCATTTAGGGCATTACACCATTTAGCATGACAATGACCAAAAGCATATATCCAAATCAACAAACGAATGTCTTGACCAAAAGAAGATCAGTGTTTTTGAATGGCCTAGCCAGAGCCCAGACCTGAATCTAACTAAAAATCTGTGGGGTGACCTGAAGCAGGTTGTGCACAGGAGATGCTCTTACAACTTGATGGATCTAGAATGTTTTTGCTAGAAAGAGTGGGAAAATATTGCCAAGTCAAGATGTGCCACGCTGATATACTCTTACCCAAAATGACTGAGTGGTGTAATAAAATCAAAAGGTGCTTCAAAAAGTATTAGTTTAGGGGTGTACACACTTATGCAACTAGGTTATTGTAAGTTTTTTATTTATTTATTTATTTTTTCTTAAAAGGTTTCTGATTGTTTTTCACTTTATTTCTATACTTTACAATTTCACATTAAAGGTGGGAAAAGTTCTGACATGATTGATCTTAGTTTCATTATTTTACTTCACAAAAACCTGCCATTGTAACAGGGCTGTGTAGACATTTTATATCCATTATATAAGCAATATAATAAAAAAAATAATAATAAATGTACATTAGTAGTTACATAACTTTGGCGCTCATACCTAACATCCTATAGATTTGAATGTATGCATATTTTTTGTTTTTACTTTTTTAAGATTACTATAATGAACAAAATCCCACTATCCCACTACCCTTCACCATGTATTTAGATGTACAGCACCAACTCGCACACTCACTCACACACTCTGAAAGTGGAAGATTTTCCACAAGAGGGTGCTATTAAATCCGAAGTAAAACCAAGATTTGTTTGTGTGGATGAGCACAGGCAAAGCACAGAGGGTGCTAAGTAACAATGGTGCTTTGCTCATATCAGTTACAAAATCTTTTAAATATGATTACAGTTACTGGCCACTTCTGTTTCGATTCAATTTGATAGTAATCGTCTCAGTCTGAAAGATCCGTCTGTTTCCGCTGCTTGGAAACATGATTTGTTTATTTTAAAAAAGAAACAATAGATTTACTCAGCAATAAATGATCAAATAAAAATGTGTTTTTAATTATGCCTTTACACGGTAATGAACACTACACACCTCACTCAGTACGTTTACATGGACAACAATAATCCGATATTAACCCGATTAAGACGATACTCTGATTAAGAAACTACCATGTAAACAGTGATTATTGATGACCTTAATCCGACTACAGTCATACTCAATGTAAACACAAATCGAATTAAGACGGGTGGAGTATTCCTGTTTTAGTCATGTTATCGACGTGCATTAGTATAATTCAGAATAAGGTCAATAATTTGATTATTGCCATCCATGTAAACATAGTCATTGATTAAGCTGATAAAAGGCAGCAGGTTACTGTAAAGTAGGCCCAAGCAACTCATTACATTAAAAGGCACTACTGATACAATTTATCTATCTGATGTTCCAATTTCATTAGGAAATTTCACATTAGGAAAGTATTATGTTATAATATTTCACACTAAGAAAGTGAAACAGACATATATTTCAGTGTAGCACAGTGCTTCCTAAATATCTCAAGTCTTAATACATGGTGCCACTGCAAAATGTGTAATGATATATTTTATATCATCACTATAATAATATAATATGGGAATATCTGCTTTATTGAAATAATACTGTAACAAAAACAAGAGGTTGGGGACTTGTTTCTTGTCGACCTGTTGCTCTATTTTATGCCATACCAGACCTTGTGAAACTAATATTGCTCTACAATTGAAGCAAAAAAAGTACTAAAAAATAAAAACAAACATTACGCAGTCATAGTAAAAATTTGCAGTATAATTTACAGTTACATATAATAAATTGATACTGTTATATTACTTAGGGTTAAATAACCCTATGATAATCTATGCTGTAAGTATAACATACATCTATTCGATTCAATTCAATTCAAATGTATTTGTATAGCGCTTTTAACAATGGACATTGTCACGAAGCAGCTTTACAGAAATAAGTACATTCAGGATATAAATTTTAAATGTATGAATCTAAATTAAATCTCCGTCATCTTTGCATAATACACAGCCACAATACACGTCCCTCTGCCCGCCTTTGTTTATATTAGGACTGCTTTTCCTCTGGGCAAAACTAATTCTTCTCTGAACGCCTGTCATGTTAGCAGGGATTTTCTCTAGCTGGTTTTTTGGCCTATCTTACCAAAACTTTGGGGCAGTGGTGGCTTGGAGGTTAAGGCTCTGGGTTACTGATCTGAAGGTCGGGGGTTCAAGCCCCAGCAATGCCACACTTCCACTGTTGGGCCCTTGAGCAAGGCCCTTAACCCTCTCTGCTCCAGGGGCACAGTATCATGGCTGACCCTGCACTCTGACCCCAGCTTCCTAACACACATGGGAAATGCACCAAAAAAAATTCACTGTGCTGTTATGTGACTAATAAATACTTATTATTATTAAATGTCATGAATTACTGAATTAGTAAACGCAGCAGGAGGGAGTGGAGAGCTAATGAAGTTTGATCCTATAACATTCCAAGAGGGAAAAGAACAGAATAATATCTATTGTATCATGATGCTCTGCTGTACAGCTGAGTGCTAACGGGGCACCCCTGTAACCCGCAGTGGGACTATTGCTGTAGATTTAAAAGCCAAGAGACAAATCGTGACTGAGCTCAAGTCATTAACCTCCAAATGTGCATTCACCTTATGTACACATCTATACACATTACAGATTGCAGACACCTTTCAAAGTGTACATCGTATCTCACGATCAAACCTGCTATTACTCTGTATTTTGAGCACACAGGCTGCAAATGGAAGCAACAGATCAATTTCTTCGCAATCAGTTAAAAGCTCTCAGTAGCGCCGCACGAGTTTAAATCGAATAATGGAATCCTGCGTCTTGTCAGAATCTGAGCCAAAAAAAAAGTGCTTGCTGGAATGTGCGTTAAGGTGCAACACTCTGGTCTTCATCTTCATTTCAGAACCCCCTCCCTCCCTGCCTCCCTCAGGAAAGCATGCGCACACACTTACACACATAATGCAAAACACACACAAACTCTGCATTAAGGATAAAAACCAGACAGAGGTCATGCATTCATTTTAAAGGCAATTTTCCATTCTGAAGAATAACATTAACACTGGTCTGTTGAGAAAAACATGCAAGGTTCATACTGTCACAGTCCTGCAGCGCTTTTCCCCTGATTCCCTGTGTGTGTGTGTGTGCGTGCGTGCGTGCGTGCGTGTAAATCTCAGAGCGATGCACTCACCAGCAGCCTTCTCCCGACTGCAGCGCTGTGTCCTCTGAGGATGTCTGAGCTCCTGTACCCTGCACATGTGTGTGTGCATGCGCATTATGTACAGACGGGCAATGCCCGATGTCCCCATGCCTTATTCTCACTACCCCTCCTAGACTCCTTGAAAATATGCTCTAGCGTCCTCTAGGAAATGAACACACATGCAGGGAAAGAAGAAGAAAAAAAAATCGCAGAGGATATTGCAGACCACCCTTAGTGAGTATCTTAAAGAGACAACAGCCTCTTTAGCAAAGAGACGGACACATTAATGCTTTTGCCCTTCACCGTTCCGAAACGTACGTTCGAGTAGTGCCATTAAAAATCAGAAGACAGTGAACTCGTTTGTCTATTCACCTTCCATCATTTCTTCACCTCTCCCTCGCTCCGTCCCCTCCGATTTCTCCTCGTATCTATCGCTTAGTCTTGCTTCAACCCTCCACTCACGGAGGCGTTCGCTCGGTGACGACACTCTGAGGATTTCCTTTTGTTCCTTAGATAGATCCCAGCTTCTCCATGCTAGCTTGATCCGTCTCTTTCCCTCCCTCCGTAGCACACTCAGTGCTGTGCTATTATTAGAAACGGGGGGGAAGCCTAGCTACAATAAAGAAGAGCCTGCAGTAAAACTCTCCTCAAAGAGGCACAACTGAATGTGTATACCCTGGAAGATCATCTTTCATCAAGAGAGCACTAAAAAAAAACATTTAGCTGAAAGAGCAATTAAGAGCCACTGTAGCTCCATGCTATAATAGCAAAATGGATATTTGCCCTGAGGGAAATGAGCATAAATTATTAAAGAGGAAATGCTGTAAAGCCTACACAACACTGAGACACCATTAGTGTTTTACAGTTTTCAGGCTCTTTGAGAGAAAACATACATCCAGATCTTAATGGCTCGAGTTGGATTGAATGATTATTATTACCATCAACTGAATGTAGTAGGACAACACAGGAAATCACAGAAGGAGGCGTATATTTTGAAAACAAGACCTCACAAACCTCCCCAGAGCATGTGCTGCACACACACTTGTACTAACCCAAGGCACTGTTAAACAATATGCCGTCAGCCAAGTGATCCAAAACATGTTCAGTGAAGCACTAACAGCACTGCTACTACGAATAACGCCTAATTCTGCTCGGAGCTTTCTTAGTCTTTCGCCATGTCTTTTTATAGCCATGCCTGAAGAGCAGGGCAATTTTTAGAAGGACATGGCTTCACTCGCTGCTCCTCCAAAGGTTTGATCGTAGCTAACTTCTTGAGCTTGTTCGCACTCGTACACTCATGCGTGGGAAAGCGTCCTAATGGATACGAGGAAACTGGGCTGTCTGAAAACAATTCCCAGTGCTTTATTTAAGAGGTTGTTTAGGTTCCAGAGTAGAGAGAAACCTTTTCCCTATAACAAACCTGTATGTGTTAACTAGCTATCTAACATTAGCAAGCTAGCTTTCTTTGTTAGCTGTACGCTGTGTTCTGAGTAAGCATAGCTACGCCATAATATCTGCAATCAGATAGAAAGATCAGAGTGGAGTTCACACACAGAGGCAGCCAGATGATGCTAGCTAGCTAAAAGATCTAGCTGAAAGCAATAGGATTGGCTCTTTAACCTAGCAACTCACATCAAGCAACATTAATACAATGAAGTTTTGCTCTGTAACATATACAGCATATTTAAATAATAAGGAGTTTGTTTTATTATTCTGTCTTTATAGATGGCAATTTTGTTTAATTGAAAAGATTTTGTTAAGTTACATTTACTACAATGGTTTTAGGTCTTATCAATGGTATCAAGGTCATATAATTAAAGCCCTTAATAAATCTCCTAGTTGTTGTTTTTTTCTACTGTGATAAACCAAGCATACAAAACAATGACATTACTGACACCAGCAGATGTTACTGACAGTAATACTCGATATGGTCAAAAGTATGTGGACGCCTGAGCATCAGACCCATATGTGGTTCTTCTCCAAACTGTTGCCACAAGGTCTGAAGCACACAATCGTCTAGAATGTGTTTGTGTGCTGTAGCATTAAGAGTTACCCTTTACTGGAGCTAGGAGCACAAGTATGTTCCAGCATGACAATGTCCCTCTGCACAAAGCGAGCTCCATGAAGACATGGTTTTCCAAGGTTGGTGTGGAAGAGCTCGAGTGGCCTGCGCAGAGCCCTGACCTTCAACCCCACAGAATACCTTTGGGATGAATTGGAATGTGGACTGCATGTCAAGCCTTTTTGCCTGACATCTATTCGAACATACTTCTATTCGATTCAATTCAATTCAAATGTATTTGTATAGCGCTTTTAACAATGGACATTGTCACGAAGCAGCTTTACAGAAATAAGTACATTCAGGATATAAATTTTAAATGTATGAATCTAAATTAAATCTCTGTCATCTTTGCATAATACACAGCCAAAATACATGTCCCTGTGCCCGCCTTTGTTTATATTAGGACTGCATTGGCATTGACATAAGTGCCTGACTTCACTAATGCTCTTGTAGCTGAATGGGTAAATCTCCATAGCCACACTCCAAAATTTAATGGAAAACCTTCCCAGAAGACTGGATGTTATTATAACTAAATATATAATGGGATGTACCAAGCATATATGGGTGTGACTGTTCAGGTGTCCACAAACCTACGCAGTACAGTGTTTTAAGCAGTACTGCGTGCAATAATAAGGACGCTAAGCGCGGAAAAGCCAGTCCTGCTGTGTGCATGCTGCATCAGTGACAAGCCTCAGTGTACAGTGTACAGTGCACATGCCCCTGCAGTGTTGATGCAATCCACTGAAACAGCTGCTTACCGTGAAACTGTTGTTGACATTCTTTGTGCTTGATTCGGCAACACTGGCATCCGAGAGGTCCACCTCGTCAAAGATAAGGGACTGTAGAGAATAGTACAGAGAAATAGTAAGCACGTTGTTTTACTGCTCCGCGACAGCTTGACTGCTTATGTTTCAGTTTCAAAAGTAAAAACTAGCTTAATAGCTGAATCAACCTGGATTCACTGAAAGCTGTAGCTTGTCAGAGTGAATGCAGCAAAGTCCTTAATGTGCTTTATTCTTATCCTCTTCATGGGCATGTATGTACATGATTTTACAGCGTGAGTTCATACACAGGAGTCTTCCTAATAGTGGTGGAGGCTTGAAGGGCGGAAGGAAAGCAATGAACAGAACGAGCATGAGACATATGGGCATTCACACAACCTTCAGTGATTTACTATGCTACATTATGCTTCAGAGCAGCTCAGAAATCTCCACGAGACAACAAGGAACCACAGGAAAGGTCAAAGCAAAGGCTTGCAATTAAGACCAGATCACTTTACAGTACCTAATCTGCATTCAAGTGCTGACTGGCAGATATTTGACTAAGTGATGACTGTGTACTTGGGAAGTGTAAGCAGTGTGACATCCTGTTTATGATATGATCTGCAGTCTTGGCTTGCATCTAGTAGGGAGAATGCTGGTGCAATGTTGGCTGGCTGGACTAGGTCTGCAATATCTGTTGGAGAGCAGGGTGTTATGCCAACTCAAACAGAGCCCTCCCAGATGCTCAGCAACTTCATTTGTGCCTGTGAGGTCACTGTTAGGACTCTCCTCTCTTTCACATACACAATCATGGCTCCTTCTACGTGTAATCAGAACATTTATGTTAGGGAGAAAAGTTTTCTGTTTTTTTTTAAATTGCAAATCCTTTGAAATGGTGGTTTTGAAAAGCCTCTCTTTCATATTCAGAATACGAGACGGTGTTTGAATGCCATCCTTAACACGTGGGTCAATGCAGGACGCTGATATTTCCGTATGAATGACTTAAATGGTGGCGACAGCGAGGACACACTGAATGGCTGACTGTCTTTAGCCTCTTCGTGTTGGGGGCGTCACACAGAGTGGATGCAGATTCGAGATTAGTTTAAACAGTCTCTCCTTTCAGACAAAGAACAGTGACACACAAGGCCCAAATCTCCACAACACTTCTCTTCTATTGCTTATGTGGACATGACGACAGCGATGATATGATGTTCTCAACCATTGCACAGCTCACATCCCAGCTCAGGCACAATGGGGAGAACAGGCATTCTAAATGATGCCAGAGTGTACGGGCCAGCCAAATGAATGTAGTGAATGGCAGTCAGTAATCTCAGCTATAAGGAGAGGAGAGAGACGGATATCCAATGCCAGTCATGTGGCTCCTGCTGCAGCTGCTGCTAACCCGAATCGCCACCAAACCTTCCTCCGATCCGCTGGCACCCAGAGCGGGAGGTGGGAGGCGAGCACCGGACCAGCAGACGGACAGAACCCTCCAACACACGCGGCTATGTGAGACCCGGTACTGCCAGCGGGCCAGCACGCCACCCGTCTGCCACAGGGCAATCACACACACGCACACACATACACATACACACATATACACCATGGCATTAAGAGCAGTGGAGGTATATACACATGGTGCAAGCTTGTAAAATCTTTTGTCTAATCTCACATCACTGTTTACTTCCCCTAGACCAAATTCTACCTTAGAGATGGCTCAGCACAGGGAAAAGAATGGTGGCTAGTGGACTTCCTAACTTGTGTTCTGCTTTTCCACTGAAAAGTATGGTATGGCATGGAATGGTTACTAAACTAAATTCCAAACTCTCCATAACAGGATCGAGAACCTGTGGCCTATTCCTCTCACATGATTCTGCTCCGTAACTGTAGAAGGAGTTCTCTGGAGGTCGTGATATAATCATTTCCCACATTATACAAGCATTAAACTCTAAAAGCACTAGTGAAATGTAATAGTATGTCAGTATATAAACATCACTGTGCTGCACTACACATACTCACGTCTTAAAGGGAATGAAAGGAAGCTGATGTGATTGAATAGTTCAGCAGCATCCACAGTCTTGCAATATTGCCTTCTGCATGCACTATTATCAGAAAACATTGATAACGCATAGAAAAAAATAAATAGAGGATCAAAAAAATAGAAATGCTTTTTCTTCGCAGTGGTGCTTGTGTGACAAATGTGCCTACTTGTGCTTGATCGAGTCTGCACTAGCTCCAACCTGACTGGTACTCTTTGTACCCTCGCAAGAAAGGTTACCAAATCCAGCACAATCCATTTCATGTAGCAAATGAACAGAGATCTTGGATTTGTTACCATTCCCATGCCATACCACACCAACTGATGGAAAAGTGCTAATAACACCATGTGTGTCAGGAATGAATTATCTAAAATTGATGCACCTACAGTGTAAAAGCAGCCAATAACCTCACCTTGGCGTCCTTGGCATAGTAAAGTGTCCGGCCACGGAGTTTGAAGTATCTTTTTTTCCAGCGCTGGAAAGAGCTGGTCTGTTTTAGGAGCAGGCCTTCCTTCACACTCGTCTACAGAGAGAATGTAAAACAGGATGAGGACATTCATCTATTCCCAGAATCCACAGGCACATTATATGAGACAAAGTGGTGCACAAAAACAGATCTGTGAGGAGGTGGGATCATTGAGTTCATGAGAACTCTGTATGTCCTTGTTTTTTTTTTGTTTGTTGTTGTTGTTTTGTTGTCTTCTAAATTAAAATAAATTGGTTAAGTGATGCAGGGCTTAAAAGTGAAGGCCCATCACATGGGATCAAGTTGTCACATTGTGTTGGCCGGCCCCTGGATAGAGGCCACGGCTCGCCAGTGTCAAGTGTGTTCCAACAACAATTTTACGCTCGAGAACGGAGACATGAGGCAAACGGCACATGATGAAGAAAGTTCATTACTCAAAGCAAAGCTTGAGGGAGACAAACACTTCTACACACATACTATCACACACAGAGGACCTAAGAGGGCAGAGTGCAGTTTACAAAATTACACAGCTATAAAGTTTAAGGCAGCAGATCCTTGTTGAGCATAACCATGTGTCTATGTAAAAGCTCTGGTGTTACATGGTAGGGTTACTTGTGTATGTGTTTGTGTGTGTGTGTGTGTGTGTGTGTGTGTATTCAGAGATGACCCCTTGATCACAGTGTCAGCCAGTCGCCTGTAGTAGAGCTATACTGTCATTTCACATTATCCCAGTCCCTACCAACAATAAACAAGACCCGCAGAGCTGGAAGCAGTCGTGCTCCTTCCTGTCCATTCAGCTACAAATATAGCATGAACATTGAAGAGAGAGAGAGAGAGAGAGAGAGAGAGAGAGAGACAGAGAAGAAAAAACAACAATCCACAGACATATAGGGGTGGGAAACTATTTATAGCAGAGGAAATATGCTCTCTGAAGGGATTGCAAACAGAGAGGCAGGCTTCGATCTGACATCCTGGTGCCACAGCTGTGTCAACTTAAACAGAAAGTCAGTCCACCGATGCGAGCACGCGCACACACACACACACACACACACACACACTATATAGTTGTTAAAGTCTTTGAGACTCAAATAACACCTGTGAACTCTTCAGTACATGCACCTCTTGTAACATTCCAGTGATTTACGATGTTAACTAGGGTAATATTGAGTAACAAAAATAACGAGATACTGATTCTTAGTAACGTAAACATGATTCATACCTCCAAATCTCTCCCGACTACAGGATTTCATTTTTAAATTCATAATAAAACAGCCAGAGTCGCCTTTTTTACCCAACCTGACAGGCTCTTAAAATTGTAAGTGAAACTGTAAGAAATTATTTAAATAAATAAATAAATAAATAAATAAATAAATAAATGAACAAATGATGCCTCCTTTAAATGACATAATTTATAAGCTAGTATATTTGACATTTATTTAACTAGTTCTTTCTAATTTTATTGTTTTATATTTAATGCATGGAATATTCAATCGTTACTCTTTTAATTGTGTATTCTGCTTAAGTCAATCTGCAAGTCCTTCTTAATAAACTCACACAGACCCTTCGTGCTAAGTTTCTATCAGATGTTTCCCCTCACGTAGTGCAGTTTCAAAATCAAATTCCTGCAACAAATTAAGATGACTTTAGCTTCCTTATAAGGAGTTTCATGTGCTCCGTGAAGTAAACATTAAAGTAGTGATGCAGAAGGACCGGTAAACACAAACCACACATCACCACTATGGCTCCCTCAGTGTTACATCTACCTGGAGCATTTTGCTTGCTTAGCCACAAACTAACGCGGCTCGCTGGAAAACTGACCATTATTCCCTGTCGGTGGCCAGAAGCCTAACATTTCTTTGTGAAAAAGGTCAGGGGATGTGTAGCAGATGGATGAGAGGTGCAATGCAATCGGCGGGCAATCTGCCTAATCCAATTTCAGCACCAAGAACTAGCCTGACTGAGAGGATTCACGAGAGCTGCAGGATTGTATGCTGCTTTGTTCCATTTTTCTCTCTTTTTTCTTTTCCCAGCTTAGCAGTTAAGAGCGAAGGGGAATTGAAAACACTGTATGAGATGTTGGTTTTAACGTTCAGTGCTTTTGCTAAAGGAGAGGAAATCACGGATGAAGGAACGAATGTTGTTATTATTATTGTTTTTGTTATTTCTGTGCATGGAAAGTGCATTGAAAGCACCAAGACAATACTTTTTTCAACAGGTTTAAGGAAAAAAACTTTAATGCTCTACTTTAATGCTCCATTTCTGTGCTACTTTTTTTTTTTTTAATTATTTTGCTCTCAATAGACCCTTTCCTCGTCTTTAGTTCCTTTCCTGTTGCCAAGTAGGACAAGCAGCAATCTATTAATAGAGCTTTTCTTCACAAAACACTGACAGGGAGAGCTGCTCTGTGCCAGACAGAACTGAGTAACCTCACTGTGCCATAGAGTACACCCACACCTCAATGCACCACACACACACACACACGATACCAAAAGTGTAACTCCATATCTCCCTATGCGACACTTGACACACAAAAGGTTGTGTGTGTGTGTGTGTGTGTGTGTGGATACACGTACACAATAGACTGAGGCGCCAATGAGGGCAGCAGCTGTGTTTTGGGGGAGCACAAAGCAGGAGTCTGTACAGAAAGTGAATGAAGAAAACAGGCCTCCATCCTGTCCCTGAGGATATCCAGCCTCACTATCTCACTCCCTGGCACACGTCTGCCATGCCTGCACTACACACACACACACACACACACTCACACTCACACACTCACTCACATTCAGGATGTGCTTAGTGCCAAGACAGGCACTCTGCTGCAGTAAACATAACTCCTTGATGATTTTCAGCTATACTCTTTTATTGCAACCTCTGAACTGAATTAAGGGAAGAATTTGCAAAGGTTTAACTTTGCAAATTCAGGGGAATTTTCACATATTTATAGAACGGTTAGGCAATTTAAGTGTTTGTTAGTATAAGTATGTTTACTGAAAGTGGACACTATTTAATATCTATTCTTCATAGAAATGCTGCTTCCCGCATACGTCACATACGCATACGTGCAGCTAGGTGGCTTCCTGTTCCTACTTCTGTAACACACTGATTAAGTCTCTGACTTCAGCACTCACCTCAGAGTCTGATCTGTGTTTGGATTGGAATAAACTCAGGAAAAGTTGAACGCTGTATCTTTCTAGTACCGCGTTATTCGTGGCAATATGTGCTGTTAAATACATGTTCCTAATTGTAAGTGTCCACAATAACAATGCTTTCACCTCCCTCATCTATAATACAGGTTATACAGGGTCAGAAACATATCCACATACTCTTGCTAATTCAAAGCCTAGACATGTGACTGTGAATAATTAATTATACAATTATACGGTTTAAGATGGGCGATTATCATACAAACCCTTATTATGTAATAGCCGTTTCTCTGGATTTGATTTCTTATAGTATAATAATATAAAAATAGAATATTAGTGTAAGTACTATAATAATACACTTATGCCTTATGTAGAGTCATAAAGTAATAGGGGAATTCACAAAGAGTTTACAGAACGATAAACATTTTTCTATAGCAAAAAATATATATAAAAATGAATAATGCTGCACTTAATACTCTACTAAATATAGGCACTGGTTACAATTTATTCAACTATTCTTTTTTTTCTTCAACTAATAGAAATATTTCAAATGTTATGTATAAATGATTATGTTTAAACTATGGTTTGATTATATTGAAGAACCTCGTGTTTCCCAGTACTTTCTACTTGACCAAATACGCCTGTTAATGGAATCTAATAGTCAATCGTGACCCTCTCAAAAACAAATTATTTATAATGGATATACACGCATGAAGACAGCTTAGACAAACCTCACAAAAGACGTCCTAGAGTTAGATAACTAGGAAATTTTAGTTATTAGCCTTGATTCACTGCTTACTTTATGTAAAATTTAACAAGAAAATACTAAAATGTCCAATACAGTACAACATCATACAATTCAATTAACTGAATGAACAAACACAATGTGACAGTGTCAATCTGCCCAGGCGTCAAATGAATGCAAGTGCCAGCAGTGCATAAATAAAAAATGACCAAGCCTTTTTAGAGTCTTATTGAGTGGCTCGAGTCCTGTAAATAGGATCCCTTTGTGCACAGTGCTGATGTTTCTATCTACAATATTGGGCCTGTGGGGTTTTGTGGCATAAATTGGAATTGAAAGAACATTTTTTCTGTGTTAGCAATTACCCACAGTCCAATCGTAGCTTAATGGCCTGCATATCAAATGCCACTCCAAGCTTTTACACCACTGTTTACTGGCCTTGGGTCTGACTGGGAGCTAGCACTGGGAATTCTCAATAGAGAAAATAAGGAAACCAGGAAATCACTTGCTCTAAAGAAAGACAAAGGTTGCAAATATGATCTAGTGCTTTTGTTTTTGGGTGAATACTGAATTCAGAAAGTCTGGACTTTAATCAATGCTATCACAGTGGCAGACGGTTCTGCTTTGAGCTTATCAAAATGATATGTGGAATTACCCAAATAGATTCTCACCTTAAAAATCTAAGGTGACACCCACTTTAAAGTACATCCAGCATAAACTATTCGTTGATGGTGATGCAGCAGAAGCATATATTCGCACATTCTCCCTATGAAACAATTTACAACCTCAGGCTCATGCATGACACAAAGTAGCAACTGAAAAATAAATAATCTTTGGTGAAATCACAAAGAGCAGCAGGGACACGTTGCCTCCCCGGTGATGACTTTTCAGGCTTTGTGTTAGCAAAGCATGATCAGAGCCCCACATTAACACAAACACGCTGTTGCCACCCTGGAAGTTAAAAATACCACTTTCACTAAAACTTTGCAGCAGGGTTTAAACTGGTCCAGCAATTACACCTTGTCAAATGTTGCACATAATTTTCCCATCTCCTGCGACACAGAACCATTGTGTACAGAGGAGGCAGCACACAAGGTAACAATTACACTGGTCAGGACGCTCAGGCGTGGGGAGGCGGAAGAAATGACAGCCGCTGAAACACTGCTATACAGTCAGCAGGGGAGGGAGGGGAGGAGAACAGCAATTAAAGCTGCTTAACAAAGAAAAGAAGCTAGCTCTGGCTTGACACTACGGAAATGGTTACCGGTTTCACGATAAACTATGATAAAATTCCCTGACGGTTAGTATTAACCATGTCACATTTAATGATCATTAAAACCGTGCGCGATTATCGTGATTTGTAAAACTAGCGGTAAATGCTGTCCACACACCCCCAGCATGAGTCTGACGCAGGTGCAGCACGCAACATTGTTTTTCGAGCGTGAAAACAGACGCTACGATGAAAAACCGAACAGCATCAGCCCAATTCAGCATGAGCCGAATGAGTCAGAGTAACAGCACAGATCAGAAGTAATCAGATTTCATTTATCACGTGACGAGAGTGAGGCGAGCCGAGTGACAGGAAGAGTGAGGCGAGCCGAGTGACAGGAAGAGTGAGGCGAGCCGAGTGACAGGAAGAGTGAGGCGAGCCGAGTGACAGGAGGAGTGATTCGAGCTGACTGACAGGAGGAGTGAGGAGAGCTGACTGACAAGACGATGGTGGAAGATCTGGTTTAATATATAAGCGAGTTTGTCCTTTACTGTTTTGTTGTTGTTGTGTTTTTCATTAAGAATAATAACAGACCCACAATTCATGCAATTGCTGCCTCGAATTGCCGCTAATTCGAAAGTGAAAGTGAAATGCGCACAGCCGCACTGGCATTCATAAGCGATTTAAAAGTGAGGGGGAAAGACTGGCTTGCGTTCGATATTCGCAAATTAAGGCACCGTCTCTAAAGTTACATGTGACATTGGTATACACGTTTCTAACTTCAATAGAATTTGAAGAAAATGACTTAAGCCTAGTTCACACTACACGACTTTCAACGATCTGACAACGACTCTGTCACCCGACGACTCTATCTGGTGTCCAAACTACATTTTGTCACGAGAAGTGACACGGATATATGACGTGAAAACCATGCGCAAAACAGTTGTTTATTTGAAGATGGACGTTGGAGAGAAACAAGCGATGCGAGATGTTTGCACGATGATTGGTGCTAAAGAAATGCCACAAAGGGATAGTTTCACGGATTTTCCCTTCCTCATCCTATGCCTTGTTCTCTCGTTGGCTGTAGCTCATCGCCACAATCACTGCCAGTGACGACACACCGTATGGACTCCTACACAAAACATACCATACTTTAAAGCTCAGTAGCATTTGAAGAGAATGACTTACAGTCACAAAACCTCTTGGAAGGTTGGAAATTGTCCTGAGCACTGTCACTGCCTTCTGCCATGTTCTCTAACTGAACTAAATGATTATTATTACTCTAAAAAAACAAAACGTCAGTGGGGGCGGTGCTTCGATGGGCAAGTGATATAATCGGTGTGCGACTGAACACCGTGCAACACCGGGAACACGACTATCGCAGCAAGCCTACTGACAACCATCCATCAGTTTATATTAAAATATAAAACCTGTTTAAATGATTTCAGTGTGTGTAACAGGCTTTTTGTACATTTTCAGCACATTTTAACAATACCGTGATAATACTGAGAACCGTGATAGTTTTGGTCACGATAATCGTGATATGAAATTTTCATACCGTTACATCTCTACTTGCCACCCCTCCTCCAGTATCCACATATAATGCAAACATACATCTTCCGGACAGCCTCTTAATATAATCTTGATTCTTTTGGCCAAAACGTGGCACATCCAAGTAGCAACTGCCTTATTACAACTAAATACAGTGGCATTTAGGGTCGGTAGGATATTAGGGTTTGACACAGTCACACACTACAAAGCGATCAATCTTTGCAAAATGAAATAATGTGAGATGGGACATACTGTATGTCAACTGGAGCCAATTGGGATGAAAATGGAAATTATATAACAAGGGGAATATATTGCTTTGGTTACATACCCCTTGTGAAAGAGCAGGAAATCATATTTGAATGGGGAAGCTTTGTCTAATCTTGTGTCTTCAACAGGAACCCAGTGACTCTGGAAGAAAAGGGATTCATAGAGGGCTTTCTGTCTTTACTCCCTGTATTATCAACAGAACTGATCTGTAAAATACCCACCGTAAATCAACGAACATAACCCGTAATATATGGGAAAGACTTTTAAACAGAAGACTATGGAGTAACCATTTCCCATGAACCTTATGGTTTGTGAAGTAGATCACAAAGACAACATGATTGCTGTGTTATATATCCTCATTACACTACAGCACTGTTTAATTCTCTAATCGGATTGGCCAGAATGTTTTGATTCGTTTTCTTTAACAGCATGGATATGGGATTAGTTACTGCTGCATGGTAAATCACAGGTTTATATTAATGTGCTCATTCAAATACAGTATATTATCATTTCTATGGCACCAACTTACACAGGGGTTTGTATGGGGTATGTAATCATTGACTGTGTTTACATGCGCATCAAATTCCATTTAAATTCTGGTCTATATTCAGGTTGCAGCCATATTCCGAATACGATATTTATAGTGCTGTGAAAAAGTATCCTGATTCCTTGTGTTTTTGTGTATATCTCATACTAAACTGTTTCAGAAATTAAAACAAAATCTAAGATAAAACAAAGGCAACCTGAGTAAACACAAAATATAGTTTTTAAATGATAATGTTATTTATTGAAGCAAAAAATTATCCAATATCATCTGGGCCTGTGTGAAAATATATTTGCCCCCATATTTACTAATTCCCCATATCTATGAAACTACATTCATAGTGGGGTTCAGCTGGACTAGACGCAACCAGGCCTGATTACTGCAAACCCTGTTCAATCAAATCAACACTTAAATAGAACTTTTTCAACAGCACGAAGTTCGTTACAAGGTCTTACCTAGTAACATACTCTGGAACGACTCGTCCAGGAAGTCACAAAAGAGCCAAAGACAACATCAAAGGACCTACGGGCCTCTCTTTCATCAGTAAAGGTCACTGTTCATGACTCCACTATCAGAAACACAGTGGGTAAAAATGGCGTCCATGGAAGAACATTAAGGCTCGTCTGAATTTTGACAAAAACACACCTTTATGATCCTCAAACCCTTTGGGAGAATGTTCTGTGGACTGATGAGTCGAAAGTGGAACTGTTGATGAAGAACATCAAACCTATGGTCAAGCATGGTGGTGGCAGTGTGATGGTGTGGGGATGCTTTGCTGCTTCAGGGCCTGGGCAACTTGCAATAACTGAGGAAAAAAATTATTCTGCTCTCTACCAGAAAATCCTAAAGGAGAATGTCCGGTCTTCAGGCCGTAAATTGAAACTCAAGCACAACTGGATTATGCAGCAAGACAATGTTCCAAAGCATAGGAGTAAATCCTAGTCCTAGAAGTAAACAAAAGACTGATCTCGAGTTATCGGAAGAGTTTGGTTGCAGTTATTGCTGCTAAAGGTGGCACAAACAGATTTTAAGTTTATTGTGTGTTTACTCAGGTTGCCTTTGTTTTATGTTGTATTTTGTTTGAAGATCTAAAACTATTTAGTATGAGATATACACAAAAACAAAAGAAATACTGATACTTCTCTTACAGCACTGTATATGCATGCAGGCATCATATTCCTGTATACATGGTTGCTGTAAGCATGCCCAAGTTGCCATTGCCAAATACCTAGCCTACAGCTAAGCATCTGTTAGCACCTACAATTCCTTGTGGACTGAGCATGCACATATATCTCCTTTCAGTGGATTTTCTGAATAAGGTGTATAAGGTTCTGAATATGCAACAAATATCCGATTAAAACAGGCATATTCAGGGGTGGGAATCAGAATTTGATGAGAATATTGTCTTAATCTGAATCGGGCAATCGGATTGCAGCGTTTACATGACACAGTACTAATTAGAATATTGCCAATTGCAATTCATCTCGGAATATACATGTGCATGTAAACGTAGTCACTGATACAGTGGAGTCACAAGATCTGCCAATATAATTGAATCAGGAGGGTATTTTTAATTTTTAACATTTCAAATCCCGGATCGACAATCAAACCCACTCATATCAGTTCACAATAAGGTACTCTATGTGCCGAATAAAAGTTTATTCATTTTATTCTAGAAATTTGGCATATTTCAAATTCAGATTTAAAAATCAATGAATTGCAATGAGCCAAGAGAAGTTCAACCTAGCTACAACAGACAGTTCATTTCAAATTATAAATATAAAAACTTTTAGCCTGTATTCTCATCCATATTGTGAATTGTTTGTTTTGTTATTTATTTATTTAAAATTATCATTATGTAGAAAGTTAAATTGCCTTGGTTGTGTAGGAGCTAGCAGACGCTCGTTTTCCGCTATCTAAAAAAGTGTCCAGAAGTATCTAAAAGCCGCGCCCCTAAAATTTACATGCGGTTAATACCATGGTATTACATTATATATAATAATCTTGGTTTCAGGAAGAGTGACTGGTTTAACTGCAGTCCTCTCTGAGGGTTACACATTTGGCTCCCTTAAATAGCACAAAACTCTCTATGCTCTTCAGCAAAAAAGACCTTTATCCAGCACAACACATGAAGAAACAAGTAGCTTTCAGGTTATAGCCAACTGAAAAAAAAATAGCATGCTGAAATGAAACCTGACATTAAACCCATTTTCTAATTTCTTATTTTTAACTTGAGCATGAGATTGAAATTACGGAAAACAGCTTGTTATTCGTTTATTTTTTTTCTTCTCATTTTGGGATTTGTAAATGAATAATAAATGAACAAGCCATTTTTTCATATTTGGTTTAACTGAATATGAAAAGAACGAATGATACACAGATTTCACACCACCCTTCCATTGATTACTTTCTTATAATAGCATCTTATATGCGCCATTGTGTTTTTAATTCCTTACTTATTTTTGTGACCATTAGCACAATGTAGCAAAAAGTGTGGAAATTGTAAAAAGGGAGTTAGGCTAAAATGAATACATTATGAAGACGTGCGTTTAGGTGACATCCAATCAGATCAGCTCCTCTCATTCCCTTTAATAAATGAGTACATGAAAGTAGTGACAGTGACATCAGCAGTGACGTTTTCATAATGGCATACTTTTAAATTTAATTTATAGATTTCACATCATTGGTGTGTTTTCATGTGTGTTCACATTCTATGCTTATTTTTTTTTTATCTTTATTGAGATGATAAATTTGGTAACCCTGGTATTAAATTCATTTTGTTGATACCATTTCATACACTTGCACTCATGCGGTTTCACTGAATATCAGCATGGCTGTAATTACCTATGATCTTCAGTATAACCGCACTCTTTCTCCTGCAATACTGCAGGAGAATATATAAATATGACAGTACAGTTTTGGTCTGCACTTATATAGCACTTTTATCCATAGCGCTTTACACTGTGTCTCATTCACCCATTCACACACACACCAATGGTAGCAGAGCTGCCATGCAAGGCGCTAACTTGCCATCGGGAGCAACTTGGGGTTCAGTGTCTTGCCCAAGGACACTTCGGCATGTGGAGTCATGTGGGCACAGTTTTCTATGATGTCTTTTACAAACTCCGATTGGAAACAGAATTTTTATTTCCTCTCCATTTCACTGTTAATTTTTTTCATACAATAAATGTACCAATGTACCACTGAACAGTTTTTTCACAAAATTGCTGCTTTGCTAGCTGTATATTAAGCAAACCTATATTTCATGCTACATATTATGCATTTCAGAAATGTCCATCCATCCATCCATCCATCCATTTTTCTGTACTCCTTATCCTACACAGGGTTGCGGGGAGACTGGAGCTTCCTATCCAAGGGAACTAGGGACACAAGGTGGGGGACATCCTGGACGGGGTGCCAACCCATCATAGGGTACAATCGCACACACGCCCCATTCCCACACTACGGACAATTTAGAGATGCCCAACAGTCTACAACACAAGTCTTTGGACTGGAAGAAGTAACCAGAGTACCCAGAGGAAACCCCCGAAGCACAGGGAGAACGTCCAAACTCTGCGCACACAGGGCGGAGGCAGGAATCGAACCCCCAACCCTGGAGTTGCGAGGCAAACGTGCAAGTACAAATAATTATAATTCAAATAATAAATATAATTCAAAATAAAAAAATAATTCAGTTAGTTGTATTTAGTTAGTAGTCTAGAAGTTTTGTTAGTAGCTGATTATCATTAAAGTATAGTAAAATGCAGAAATAGGACAGGACTTTTAAGGCTTTTCCTGATATCAGGAAATGACAGTGTTGTGCTTACATTAAGCGGAGGTCTTGACAACTCTGAGTGGGTGTTCTCCAATTACTCCATTGGCGGATTTTAACAGTCTAACCCCTCTTGTCAGTACAGGCAGTGTTGATATTTTGTCATTAAAAAATAGCACGTGAGAGCAAAATGGGAAAATTAGCTTTTGCTTAACCTAATTAGCGGTTCAGATTGTGTTCGAGTTATGCCACTAAATTACGCTTGCACCTGCTTATGAAATTAGAGCCCTATGTGTGAAAGACAGATGATCTGATTGTATAGCAAACTACTCAAACAGACGGTGTGTATTCTGCTTCATGCCTGTGGCAATTCCACTCTTCCAGCTCCACTATCTAATCGACAGTGCATCTTATTCATGCGTAAGAGCACAGGGCATAGGACATACAGACAAAGCAGATATCCCTAACTCAATAAGAGGACTTGTCAGACATGATTGCAGTCCTCTCGATCAGTGTTATCATGGATTTCCCCTCCTTATCTATACACCTGGATCTGAGCTATCTGAGCTGCACTCACTCTTGCCTTAATAATATGGTAGAATGGTACAATGGCTTCTCGGCTTCTTTCACAGTTTTGTCATTTTTAATGGTAAAGTAAATCAGATGAGACTTAAGAAGTGTATGTAGTTCAGCAGAAATGTTTAGTTCAGCAGAAATGTTCAGCAGAAATGTTCAACAGAAATGTTCAGTAGAAATGTTCAGCAGAAATGTTCAGCAGAAATATTTCGTTCAGCAGAAATGTTCAGCAGAAATATTTCGTTCAGCAGAAATGTTCAGCAGAAATGTTTAGCAGAAATGTTCAGCAGAAATGTTTAGTTCAGCAGAAATGTTCAGCAGAAATGTACAGCAGTAATGTTTAGTTCAGCAGAAATGTTTAGTTCAGCAGAAATGTTCAGCAGAAATGTACAGCAGTAATGTTTAGTTCAGCAGAAATGTTTAGTTCAGCAGAAATGTTCAGCAGAAATGTTCAGTAGAAATGTTCAGCAGAAATGTTCAGCAGAAATGTTCAGCAGAAATGTTCAGTAGAAATGTTCAGTAGAAATGTTCAGCAGAAATGTTCAACAGAAATGTTCAGTAGAAATGTTCAGCAGAAATTTTCAGCAGAAATGTTCAATAAAAATGAAACTGGAAAAAAAGAGGCAGACAGCTGAAAAAAAAAGAAAAAAAAAGGAAGTGTATGTAAACCTTGTCTAACACTTCTGCATGCAGTTTCATTTGTGCAATTTTTCTACCCATAATTAATGTCATTTCTGATCAACAATATTGTAATAAGCTGTGTAGATAATTGTCTAACACGGCAGCATTGAGCTCAAAGTGCAGTATCAGCTGTGTGTGTTTCCTGTTTTAATTGCACTATCAAATTCCCCCATTCCATGGCTAATCGCATCACTGCAGACGACAACAGGGTAACCTTAGACTTTCAGTGCGTTAAAAGTACAGAGGGCTGATATTCATTAGGAAATCAAGTCAGTAAGACTTTTTTATAAGTTGATTTTACAGCATTAAAGAAATCTATATTCCTCTATTTAATGGTAAAGGAATTTCATGGTATAGGCAGAGTCCCTCTAGGATTTCGCGATCGCAGAAATGAACGCAAAATCAAGCAAACGCCACAATATTCGGAGGAGCTTGCGATTTTTTTATTTCAATTAACGCAGATTTTCCGCAGATTTGGACCAAGACGCATCATGTGGTGGCATCACAAAGCACGTGTAGTCAAGGTCCTCTTGGGATCACGTGCGTCGAATATGAGTACACCTAAAAGGTCTCACTTACCAACAAACATCACTGTGAAAGATCATGCAAAACAATATCATGCAACTGTGATTTCGCCAATTCGAGTAGTTTTCAGCAAAAAAAAAGCACAATTTTGAAAAAAAAGCCACAGCAACAGCAAGCATTTTTGGCTGCAACAATCACAAAAAAAGCCTCCGCTCAGGCGTCAAGAAATTTGCTGCAAAAGAAGGGGAAGTTTCACCATATGATATGTTTACATGTATCACAGGCATGACGTAAACAGTACCTGAAATAAATCATTTTAAAAATTATTTTATCTACAGACAGAACTGAATCACTACTTTTAAAATGGATCTTATCAATTTTGTCCAAAAAAAATATACAGATATTTTATGTTCTTTAATGATCTTTGCCTCTCAAAGACTGGTGTGTTGCACAATTTCTCACCTTGCTTTTGTAGAAAACCTGAAAACTGGCATCACAAATAGCCTGAGTGTTGAGTGGGAAACCTACTGAATAAACACTAAGAGGTGTGTTGCTACGGAAACCAAATCTACACATCATAAGACAAAGAGATTAAAACAAGTCTTTCTTCAAGGCTTATTCTGTCCAGTTTAACTACTGTTGGATGCCACTGAGCATCCTGTTCAAAGCTTTCTGCTCCTACACATTATTCTGATGAAGATGGAGGCCTACCGGCTGGTTGCCATGGCATCAGCAAATCAGGGTGAACAACTGCCATTGCATCCCTGCAGTAAAAGATCCACAGCATCTGGACAGCCGTGTGTGTGTGTGTGTGTGTGTGTGTGTGTGTGTGTGCGTGCGTGCGTGAGACTGTATATATGTGTTGTTTGTGTGTGTGCGTGCATGTGTGTGTGTGTGTGCGTGCGTGCATGCATGTGTGTATGAGACTGTATATATGTGTTGTTTGTGCGTGTGCGTGCATGTGTGCATGCATGTGTGTGTGTGTGTGTGTGTGTCTGTGTGAGACTGTATGTGTGTGTGAGACTATATAAATGTGTTGTTTGTGTGTGCGTATGAGACACACGCATGTTGTGTGTGTGTGTGAGACTGTATGTGTGTGTGTGAGTGAGTGAGTGTGTGTGAGACTGTATGTGTGTGTGAGTGAGTGTGTGTGTGTGAGACTGTATGTGTGAGTGTGTGTGAGTATGTGTGAGTGAGTGTGTGTTGTGTGTGTGAGTGTGTGTGCATGCGTGTGTGTGTGTATGTGTGAGTGAGTGTGTGTTGTGTGTGTGTGTGTGAGTGTGTGCTTGCGTGTGTGTGTGTGTGTATGTGTGAGTGAGTGTGTGTTGTGTGTGTGAGTGTGTGTGCATGTGTGCGCGCGTGTGTGTGTGTGTGTGCGTGTGTGTGATGTGGATGAGGAGCAGGCAGGAAGCCATAGACAGCCTCTATGATGAGCCAAGTTGGGCAAACAATGAGGAGGAACACTCAGAGGCTGTGTGCTCCATTACTGCTAATCTGCACACATCACAGCCCAGTGCACAGTCTGCTTCGGCAGAGGTCCAGTTAAAACAAGTCCAGCTATAGCAGCTCCCAGAAACAAAACTTACTTCTTTCTCTCTTTTTTAAAGTTTCTGAACTTTGGATATGTCGTGTAATGATTTTGCAATATGACAATATAATACAAGTACCATAATAAATCATGTCACAATACAATTTTCTGGGCCATCAGAGTAGACATATATAGGCAGTATAATTAGAACAATTACAAACTCTGAATAGTTATTAAAATTTTGTATAGATTTTTTTCAAATGTTGCCTTCATAATTTTTGCAGATGTTAAATTAAAGCATCCCTGAACTCAGGGTTTGGGTTTTTTTTGTCAGGCTTGTCGTGATACATATCAAGTATCATGATTTTGAGCATTTTTGGCCACCCAAAATGACAAAAATTGTCATTTCCTTTATTGCACTTAGTGATTATATTGTGTGCACGTACAAGTTGTTCGTCTCTCTTCTCACACACACACACACACACACACACACATTGTAAAGACACATAAGCACATACTAATACACTGTATACACATACAAACCGTGCTTATGTTTCCCACTGAGGATGCAGATGTCCTGTTTAGGGCTCTTAAAGGGGCTAACAGTAAACTGCTCCCTTAACACTACTAGAGAAACTCCAACCTCGAGAATTCAAGCGTTGTTTAAAAAACAACAACAATAGTGTTTAAGAAAAGCCATGAATGTGAACAGATCTGCTCTTTCCAAAGCTTATGTGTTTAAGTCAGATTAGTAACCTACTACAGTAAGTATATAAACATCTCTTTAAGCTATCTACTGATCGTTTTAAAAGGAAATATTTTAAAAATATTTTACATTTTCATCTTAATAATATTCATGCATAATGCAAGTTTTGCATTCACTTCATGTTGTTATGTGATGAGGAAAACACTTCAGTTATTAACTGTATTGACACAGTCATGTGTCTGATAGAGAAATGTGAAGATGAGGGATGGAATGACATTTGATGAAAGAGCTCTTGCATTCCTGTTAACATTTTAAGGAGTCTCTATTTACCCATCGTGTGTGTGTAATGGGCTCTTAATTAACATGTCAAAAGCGTTCTTGCATCAGTTCATGATCCAGAGCAGCAAGACTCTAAATATAACCTTCTTAAATAATGTAGTGAGGCTAGAGAGCAGCAGTCAATAATTGAGGGATCTCATACTAGGCAGAAAAGAGGATCTTTCTGAACGTCGCCAAGTTACTGTGCCTGGTAATTTTCATCTAAGGTGGCGCCTAATTGAGTACACCATGCTCAAGGACCAACAAAGTAGACTAAGTGAATCGTAGTGATGGAAATGAGGGTTGGATGTGTTTAGAGGTCAGTGATTAGTAAACAAACTCAGCTAAATACATAAAAACAACT
Organism: Ictalurus furcatus; assembly: GCF_023375685.1. Lineage (NCBI taxonomy): Eukaryota > Metazoa > Chordata > Actinopteri > Siluriformes > Ictaluridae > Ictalurus > Ictalurus furcatus. Next base: position 18,621,740 of record NC_071260.1, on the reverse strand, counting down.
AACTGGATTTTTTCTCCGCCCATTAATCATTCTTAAGTATTTAAAAGCAATGGTATGTGTATGGTGACATTATACCGAGTGTCTGAATCCAAACACATTGATGTTATTTCAACAAGCGGTGCATCAACAGGTTTGCTCCATTTACAAGCGACGGGCCTGACAATTTAGCAGTTTAGTCTGTATCGCGTTAATGGTGAAACAGTGCACAGCTAGAAAGAAAGAAAGAAAGAAAAGAAGGAAGAAAGGGAGGAAAGAAGGAAGAAAGAAAGAAAGAAAGAAAGAAGAAAGAAAGGAAGAAAGAAAGAAAGAAAGAAAGAAAGGAAAGAAGGAAGAAAGAAAGAAAGGAAAGAAAGGAAACAAGAAAGAAAGAAAGAAGGAAGAAAGGAAGAAAGAAAGAAAGAAAGAAGGAAGAAAGAAAGAAAGACAGAAAGAAAGAAAGAAAGAAAGAAAGAAAGGAAACAAGAAAGAAAGAAAGGAAAGAAGGAAGAAAGAAAGGAAAGAAGAAAGGAAGGAAGGAAGGAAGGAAGGAATAAAGAAGAAAGAGAGGAAGGAGGGAAGGAAGGAAGGAAGAAAGAAAGGCAAATCGTTTATGTGTTGTTCTGTTCCTGATTGGTGTGATGTAGGCAGGCCATCACTTGAGCGTGTGTAAGCACTGAGGATTGTAGATACATAGCTATCATACTGTACACCCAAAGTCACATCACAATTCATAGCCTACATCCATATGTTTTGGTCGCTTACCTTGCTCCGGATCTGGCCGGACGTAGACACTTTCCTGATGAGCTTCTGCGGCCCTTCCTGCTCGCCCTCGCTGTCCGAAGACTCGTCTGCAGCTCCCGACCCTCCGGCGGCTCCGGAGCCCGCGCTGCTGTGCTGAGTGGCGGCCGCTCCGCGGGGCTCCTGGTGCGGGAGAGCGGAACCGTGGTGAGCGCGTGCTGCCGCTCCTTTCCGTTCCACGAGCCACGGAGAGCCGCACAGCAGCGGCTCCACAGCGGCTCGCTTCGCCGTCATCCTCCTCTCTTCCTACTGCCCATGCACTGCGCTCAGTCCTCCTCACTCTGTCCTATAAAGGCTTACTGTCGCGTGGGCATTCTGTACGCAGCTCTCCCTGTCGAGGGCGTTTTTAAAGCCACGGCTGGTGCTTCCACTCAGCCCGAGAGGCTACACAGCGCAGATACATCATTATTATTATTTTTATTTGTATTATTATTTTTACTATTACTACTATCACAAGAGAGCGGGAGGGAATCTCTGTAGCAGACCCTAGCGGTGAGTCCAACTCACACTGCAACAGATGTCTCTCTACTGTACACAGCCTACTGTACTTAAGGCACCGGGCTGTGTCTACTATACAGCTCTGTTCTTTAGCTAGGCTCTATAAACAACATTCAAATCGAAAATCTGTCCCTGTAGCCTCGTTTAGTCGTGTGAAGCGAAATTATTTACACTGGTTTTATATTTAGCTGGACATATATTTATTTTAATCCTTTTTTGCTCATTTTTTAAAATAGCCATATTTAAAGGTTCATTTGATGATCCAGTCTACGCTGAATCATTTCTGATAAACCCTCAGCTTTAGGCTTCTACGTGGCACCTTTTTATTCTTCCACCATGAGGGACCTCAGCAGAAACCTTAAGGACTGAAGTGTATTCGGAATATTTTCTTGATTACTTTCACCTGAACCATCGCGGTCAGTTAGACAGTACTCTAATAAACAAGGGAATCAAAGAAATATGAGCATAATTTTATTTTATTCAAGTAGTCCTTGCTTAAGACTCGCTTCAGTGATCAGCGAGGAAATGATTTATGCCACAGAATAAAGTTTATCCTCTATAAGTGGGCTACACGAGGAAATATTTGAATAGATGGCATTTTTTTTAATGATCATTTATTATTTGTTAACAATTGGGTTCTTAACAATGAGTCAAATTGCTGTGATTCTCGTCTACCAATCACGTGACAATATTCTATTCTATATTACTCTACATTATTTTTTATTCTGTGCTATTCTGTCATTCTACACCATTCTATTCTGTTCTATTCTCCATTCAATTCTACAGCATTTTAGTCTATTCTACTGTATATATTTTTCTATTCTATTCAATACTATTCTATTCTGATCTATTCTCTATATTCCATATTATTCTATTTAAAAATTCTATTCTAGATCATTCTATACAAATCTGTTCTGTTTAGTTCTCTTCTATATTCTATTCTCTATTCAATTCTACATCATATTTATTCTATTCTACTCTGTGTATTTTTCTATTCTATTCTATACCATTCTATTCTGATCTATTCTCTATATTCCATATTATTCTAAATTTAAAAAAAAAACTATTCTATTCTGTATCATTCTATACCAGTCTGTTCTCTTCTATATTATATTCTATATTCAATTCGACATATTTATTCTATTCTACTCTGTGTATTGTTTTATGCTATTCTATACTACTCTATTCCATTCTCTATTCCATCTTATTCTATACATTGCATTCTAATCTATTCTATTCTCTATTCCATCTTATTCTATACATTCTATTCTATTTTTATATCCTTTTATACGGTTCTATTATGTTCTATTCAATATTCTATTCTATTCTACTGTTTACTCTTCTCTATTCTATTCTCTTCCATATTATTCTATAGATTTTCATTCTATTATGTATCATTCTATACTGTTTCTATTCAATATCCCATTCTATTATCTATTCTATTCTGTAGTATTCTGTTCTGTTATTAACTCTATTCTATTCTACTCTCCACTCTATTCTATTCTATTCCATTCTATTCTGTTCTATTCTATCAGTTTCTTTCTTTCTTCATTACAACAGGCTCGTACGTTAAATGGCAGTGACTACCGAAATCCTCAAACTCTCTGAATGTAGTTCGCGTCTACTTTCTGACCAGCCCCAGTGTATCAGCGCTCGGGTTAAAGGGCTGGAGCTGCGAAACTGTTTCAGATTGGGAAGATAAGCTTATCTAAACATCTCCTCAGGTTTGCTTAATAAGTGCAGTTCGCCTGTTTGAAGAAGGCGGTCCGCGTCTATCATCCTCTCCCTTCCTCCGAGCGCAACAAAAGCAGGAAAAAGCAGAGCTTTCTAGCGGCAGCCTTCTCTCTGCTCACTTTCTTTTCTCATTTCTTATCACTGCGCTAAAAACCCAACCACACTCTTTTCTCCAAAAGCTCATCTCGGTGTTCCAGTAACCAACCTTAATCAGTCATGAAGAATGTGTGTAGAAACAACTCCGGTGAGGAAATCAGTGAGGTTGTACTCACCAGTTCCTCCCAGGCAGGGCTCCGTGTATACTGGTACTCATCGTCCATATTCCCAAATCCCTCCGCTGTCCCGCTGCCGCAAACACCAGCGCTTTACACACTTTCAGTCGAATGTTTAGGTGAAATTGTTAGCGTGGAACCGGGCATATGGGTGGATTCTTCAACTCGCTATTAGTTTATTACGGCTTCTTCACTCCACCACTTATCACCTCCCTCCTCCTCCTCCTCCTCCTCCTCCTCGTTCAGGGTCTCTCCAAGGGCTGCGCCTTCTCGCCACGTGATAAATGTCAAGCCGTAAATGGAAGTGGAGTGATCACCATGGCTACATCCAAAAACCCGCCATTAGTGCTTGTCCTATTTTGACACACTTGAGAAGGCTAGCTGACCTGCTCCTGCTACACAATCTTACTAATTCTCTTAATCCTTCACGATTTTTGTTGAGTCGATCTGAGTTGAAAGCGGCACAGTGCACTTATAGCCTATATTAAAGATAGTGAGCACACAGCTCAGTTTCTAGTCTGGGACAAGATGGAGTTCGCCTTTATAGACATCTGGGCTGATCAGAGGTGACCTGATAAACTATACACACCGTCTAATTATGTGCAAAGAATCACATTTATTCATTTAGACAACATATAACTACAAGGATACAATCTACATCCTTAGAAAAAGCTTACATCTAACATGGATTGTATTGGATGGATTGTAGTTATTGGGTCTTGTCTTTCAGAAAAGGTAACTAGTAGAACCCCTTTTGGAAAGCCAGAGCCAAGAATCCTTGAGGAACTTTTTGTTTTTCTGTCTGAGTGCAAATATGTAGCTGTTTGGAAAATGAAGTGGTGAAAATAGTTTCTTGGAGTTCCCGATGCACCAAGGAATTGACTACAAGAATAAATGTTTATGTGGAGTAATGTTCACAGATCGTTTTAAAATCATTCTGGGCCTGTTTCCCAGATTAAGTCTAAACGCTGGCTGAAAAGGGAAGTGTAGTGATGAATAACCAATGATGCAGCTTGAACCAATACTGTGACACAAACCGACAAAAAACCACACACTTCCTAAACCTAAGGACATGTATACACACTTACAGTTTCAGTGTATTCATTAAACCTACATTTCAAAGCTGTTTTGATCTTTTTCCAGCAGTAGTTGTTTTTTTTGTTGTTGTTGTTTTCTTTGCAAGAGTAGATTAATTATAATGAAGCGTTAAGAAGGCCAAATAATTTATAAACAGATAGTCAAAGACAATCAAGAAATTGTCCTGTGTGTGTGTGTGTGTGTGTGTGTGTGTGTGTGTATATATAGAGAGAGAGAGAGAGAGAGAGAGAGAGAGAGAGAGAGAGTCAGTGATCGATGAGTGTAATCTTAAGGCAAAGTCTTAAGGACATACAAGTGGTATCACGTTAGAATAGTCTAATTTAACAAGTTAAAGAAAAACTAGCAGTGTAGTCATAGAAGTACACAAACAATGTTATGTTGATTGTAGTACGAATGTAAACAACAACAACTTATTATTATTATCATTATCATCATCATCATAATAATCATTATTATTATTGTTGTTGTTGTTGTTATTATTATTATTATTATTATTATTATGTTCCCGACAGATTCCAAAGAGACATACGCTTTTCTCGGAACCAGAACGGTGTTTCCCGTTTCGCACGGAGCAATTATGCGACGCATAACCTCTGTTCTTCAACTATTTTCCTCCGCAGGACAGTTGCTGTCGGCGGTTTTTTGGCAGCTAACATGAAGGAAAACACGAAATAATTCAGAATGTCCACTTGTTTTGTCGTTTAACGTTGATATAAAAAACCCCACAATGCAGTCACAAATTTTATTCAAAGGAACAGCCGCAGCTGTTGCTGCCCGAAGACTCCGGAACATTTTGGGTCCCGTCATGTCAAGGGGAGGCTGGAAATGGAGTACGCATGAGGTTAAACTCTTAAACACTTCATCAGGTAGATGCACATTCCAAACTTCACCTGCAGCCACTACTAAACACACCCTTGCAGTCTGATATTAGATTAGAAAACCTAACCTGTGTGGCTCTTCTTCAGTTGGAGTAACTTGTCAACATCAGTATGTCCAAAACTGCTGATGACTTTCTACTACACTGTTTAATAGCAGTGACAATGCAATAAATGTTGTTGTCGTCACAACAGTTCCGCTGGTATGCAGAATAAACTATAAAAGTAGCAACAGTGATCAAGGTCATGTGTGTTTGTAACAGGCTACAGTAATACGTTTGCAAAGCTATTTTTCTAACTCATGCCATTTCCTTTGATCATGCCTTGATTGACAGGTGACACTGTGAAGATAGGGGAGATCTCCTATCAGCTCAAGACACCAAGAAACCCTGAGCTTGTCCCAGTAAATCACAGTATGTGCTTTTCTTAGTGTAATTAATCATTGACCGTCTTCTCTCTCTGAAATGTCAGTTCTCACCTGAACCAGTCAGCTGTTCAGATATCAGCCCTGGCTTATGATATGAGCAGTGGTTCCAAAATCGAAGGAAGGAATGCACATTAATATTACGTTACTCATTTAATTAATTTTTTTTCTGTTTAGTAAACTCAAAAGTTCTATCAAGTAATTGATTTATTATATAAATGAGCATTTCTTTCAACCTTTTAGCTGTTATTTCATATAAATTTAGCTCAGGTCTTTAGCTTATGGCCCATCCCAAAGTCTACAGAAGAAGAAAGTGGGATTTGATTTTGAAATATGTGAATTCAGAAGTTATGGACTAACAAAAATAAATTAAATGCGATCGAGAGAAATTCAATTAAAGGGGTGTTTATTATTATAATTATTATTATAATTATTATTATTATTATTTAAACGTGTAAATAGGGAAATTTCTTCCACTGGCTTAGTTTCGGAATTCGTGCTCATTCAAAAACTGTTGTAAATGCACCCCAAAGGCAGATGCTCACTGCCCCGAAACACCCCCCCCCCTCCCCCAGCTAGTTGTCTTTTGGAATGGAAGGTAAAAGAACAAAAACAAAAAGACTACAGGAAATGTATATATGTTTGCTCTGTTTGACTTTCCAAATCGAGCTGGGAGTTGATTTAGTTCAAGTAGTGTGATTGAGCAAGGATACTGTTCTCTGGATTAATTGACATCAGGGAGTTCTTATAAAGATATGCGGCATGGAGAATACTCCATAGGCAATTACGATTTTTTTCCTTTTTTAAATCTGAATGGTCTAAGGTTCAGAATTTGATAGTTATTTCACAGAATAGTGCTTTGAAAAAGTATTTGCCCCACCCTGATTTCTTCTGTTTTTTGTGTATATCTCATGCTAAATAGTTTTCAATCTTCAAACGAAATATACCATAAAACAAAGGCAACCTGAGTAAACAAACAATACAGTTTTTTTAAGCAAAACAAACTTATCCAAGACCTATCAGCCTTGTGGAAAAACTTAAAATCTGGTTGTCCCACCAAACGCTTCCAATAACTGGAGATCAGTCTTTCACTTACTCCTAGGACAAGGACTTACTCCTATGCTTTGGAACATTGTCTTGCTGCATAATCCAGTTGCGCTTGAGTTTAAATTTACGGACTGAAGACCGGACATTCTCCTTTAGGATTTTCTGGTAGAGAGCAGAATTCATGTTTCCCTCAATTATTGCAAGTTGCCCAGGCCCTGAAGCAGCAAAGCATCCCCACACCATCACAATGCCACCACCATGCTTGACCGTAGGTATGATGTTCTTTTTGTGGAATTTGGAGTTTGGTTTACGCCAGATGTAATGGGACTCCTTTTTTCCAAACAGTTCCAGTTTCGACTCATCAGTCCAGAGAACATTCTCCTAAAAGGTTTGAGGATCATCAAGGTGTGTTTTGGTAAAACTCAGACAAACCTGAATGTTCTTCTGGGTTAGCAGTGGTTTTCACCTCACCACTCTTCCATGAATGCTATTTTTACCCAGAGTCTTTCTGAAAGTGGAGTCATGAACCTTTATTGATGCAAGAGAGACTTGTAGATCCTTCGATGTTGTCCTTGACTCTTTTGGGACTTCCTGGATGAGTCGTTCCTGTGCTCTTGGAGGAATTTTGGAAGGTCAGCCATTTCTGGGAAGGTTCACTACTATGTAGAGTTTTTCCATTTGGAGATAATGCTCCCACCGTGGTTCTGTGGCACTGTGAGTCCCAGGGCCTCTGAAATAGCTTTGGAACCCTTCCCAGACTGATGTATTTCGATCACCTTCTTCCTCATCATTTCCGGAATTTCTTTAAACTTTGTCAAAGTGTGTTACTGGCTAAGTAAAACCAACTTTTAACCAACTTCATAACTGAACCCCATTATGAATGCAGTTTCTTGGATTTGGGGAATTATTAACTACAGGGGCAAATACATTTTCTCACAGGCCCACTTGGTATTGGTTGACATTTTGCTTCAATAGATAACATGATTATTATTCAAGAACTGTACTTTGTGTTTACTTGGGTTGCCTTTGTTTGATCTTTTTTGTTTTAATTTTGTTTTAATTTCTGAAACAATTTAGTATGAGAGATACACAAAAACAGAAGGAATCACAGCATTATATCTTGTGAGTGCTTTATTATCATACTCTTAAAGATTACATTACAGTTCAGGAAAGTTAGTGAAACAGTATACTTCCCCAACAAGTGCAACAGATGTTATTATTTTGATAAGTTCTTCTTAAAAATTCTTCTTTTGGGAGAAAGTCTTCTCCCAATTTGATTATCTGCCATCACCAGCCAACCCTTCTCTATAAAATGACAACTATGAATCAGGGAGGCTTACAATGCTTCCTCAGACAACTTCATACAAACTGCTGCTCACTCTGCATCACAGTGCAGCGTAACACACTTACAGGAAAGCACTATCTGCCCTCTTCCACATACATGAGCTCACACATGCCCACAATTGGCTAGTGTCACTGTGATTGACAGGAGAGAGAGAGTAATGCTTTCCCTCCCACCCAGAGAGCACAGCCAGTTTTTCTCCCTTTGGCCTTTGACCATGGATGGATGTTAATGGATGCTAATTCTTTTTAATAGCTAGTTTTCATTATCGCAGTAACTGCAGTTTATCCTCAGGGTTCATGTCTGCTTTGGAAAGTCTGGGAAGGTATGCAATTTAAATGAAAAAGTGTAGACATTCAGAAAACGTTTAGGAAACAGTACGGATCTAGCTAGATCTGCAACAATTAATCAATAAAATTGATAATAATCAATTTTGAAAATCATTGTCAACAAATCTCATTATCGATTAGTTGGTCTGTGCGTGGCGTGGGGTGCGATTACTCATTTAATTACATCCAAAAACATGCATCGGAGAGTACAGACTAAACAGATGTCTCAATGGTGGTCATGTTAAATCACTTTAAATTTATGTGCCTTATTTAGAGATAACTAATGGCTATGCATTAAAAGGGAAATGTAAATGTGTGTCAGTAACAATAATCCGATATTAACAAGATTAAGACAATACTCTGATTAAGAAACTACCATGTAAACAGCGATTATTGATTATCTTAACCCTGCTAAAGTCATACACGAAGTAAACACATATCGTATTAAGTCATGTGGAGTACTCCTGTTTCAGTCGCATTATCGAAGTGCATTACAGACATGTACACACCTTAATCACATTATTAACGTCGTGTTGGGGTTTTCACTGCATTTTGCAACAGGGCACACGTACACACACGGCAGTGCTCAGCCGTTTGACGGCAAACAGGAGAGCACGGCTGTGTCCCAAACCGCGTACTTACCTACTATATAGTAGGTGAAATACATGTATTACTATACAGTAGGTAAGTATGCGGTTTCGGACGCAGCCCACACAACAAAATCCCCAGTGTTGATTTAACACCCAGAGTGTGGAATTTACACCCTACAGTGTTTATATAAATCCATTGAACACAAACGAGCACTCTTGGTGTTAATTCAACACTAGAGATTTTATTGTGCACGGCTTCAATCAGTCGTCTATCTGCATGTATAGCATGACAAATAATTACCTGCACTTGAAGCTTTTGTAAAATTAAAAATGAAACACCCAAAACTGTATACGTTGATGCGTGAAATTCTGGAGGGAACGTCGGACGGCGTGGCGTGGGGACGTAATGACGTGTTAATCGATCTATGTTCTATAACATGTAAAACGGGAACATGAAAGGAGTATTCTAAAAGCAACTCGTAAATACCTTAATCAGAATGTCTTATTCAGAATAAGATCAATAATTACATTACTGCTGTCCATGTAAACATAGTCATTCATTTGTGAGCTTTGTAAGCAAAGAATTGTATGTAGCTGTAACTAGAAAAAAAAAAGTTTGTTGGGACATTTCCCTTACATTTGATCTTCTAAAAGAGTTTTTTGTTGTTGTCAGTTTTAATAATGGTGATAGATTCCCAATCCTGCTGTGACTTTTTGTAACGTTGCTCCATTGCATTCCACTGTCATGGTGTGTTTGGTGCAGTGACAGAATCCATGCCACAGACAGTTGCTCAGCACCTTCGCTGGATCATGCAGAAAGACCTGCTGGGGCAGGATGTGTTTCTCATCGGTCCTCCTGGCCCTCTGCGCCGTTCCATTGCCATGCAGTATCTGGTAACACAGTGTAGCTCTAATCACCAATATTTCATTTGATCCCTATTCTGTATAAAGCTATTTAATAATGACCTCTCAGTATGTGCCAGCTTTTGTTCATTTCAGAAATACATGCGCTTGAAATGTGTGCTGCTCATGCGTTCTAGGAGCTGACGAAGAGAGAGGTTGAGTACGTGGCTCTATCCAGAGACACGACTGAGACTGATCTCAAGCAGCGCAGAGAAATCCGCTCTGGCACAGCCTTCTACATAGACCAGGCAAGTACCAAGTCTTAGGCTTGTTATTATGCCTCTTGTCCATTATAATCCTTTATGATGTATCCAACTTAGTATTTCACTCTTTAATTTTCCTCCCAGTGCATGTCATATAGTTTAAAGTGCAACACTGACGTACTCAACACTTTCAGTCTCTGTAGGTGGGCCCGCCTCTAACGAATCACTTTGTGTTCTGTATGTTAAGACAGTATCTGATGGACTGACTGCTGGTTAGATTTTTCAAGATCTGCTGACTTTTTGTGTTTGTCCACATCCATTTGTGATGTTTATTCTTTTATTAAAGCTGGTGAAGGTACGTCAGTGTTTGTGTCGTCACGTCTGCCGTTAGGAGGAGGTCAGCTGTGTGAGAAATCATCTCGTGCTCAAAGTGCTCCTTAAAGCGAACGACCTCAACCAGTTTTAATTATTTATTGATTGTCCTTCATGCTGTTGCTTCTAACCCGTGTGTTAATTAATCACATGCTTAAAGAATAACACGGATAGAATTAAACTGCCATTGAGGCGTCAGTCTCCCGGGCATGAGCTGTTTCTTGAACACAGACTAACAGCAAGGTGAATCAGTGGTGCGTGCGTGTGTGCGTGTGTGTGAGAGAGAGAGAGTGAATGTGTGTGTGTGTGTGTGTGTGCAAGAGAGTGAAGGTGTGTGTGTGTGAGAGAGAGAGAGAGAGAGAGAGAGAGAGAGAGTGCGAGTGAAGGGGTGTGTGTGTGAGGGAGAGAGAGTGTGAGTGAAGGGGTGTGTGAGAGCGTGAAGGTGTGTGTGTGAGAGCATGAAGGTGTGTGTGTGAAAGAGAGAGAGAGAGAGTGAAGGGATATGTGTGTTTGTGGGTGGATACGTGAGCGTGTGAAGGTGCGTGTGTGTGTGTGTGAGAGAGAGAGAGTGAAGGTGTGTGTGTGTTTGTGGGTGGATGTGTGAGAGAAGGAAGGTGTGTGCGTGTGAGAGAGTGTGAGTGAAGGGGTGTGTGAGAGTGAAGGTGTGTGTGTGAGAGAGAGAGAGAGAGAGAGAGAGTGAAGGGATATGTGTGTTTGTGGGTGGATGTGTGAGAGCGTGAAGGTGCGTGCATGCATGTGTGTGTGCGTGTGTATACGTATGTGTGTGTGTGAGAGAGAGAGAGAGTGAAGGTGTGTGTGTGTTTGTGGGTGGATGTGTGAGAGAAGGAAGGTGTGCGTGTGTGTGTGTGTGTGAGAGAGAGAGAGAGAGTGAAGGTGTGTGTGTGTTTGTGAGTGGATGTGTGAGAGAAGGAAGGTGTGTTCATGTATGAGAGAGTGAGAGTGAAGATGGAGGGAGTAGTAACTTGTACTGCTCTCTGGGGTTCTGTGCTGTTTGTCTGACCCATATACCAGCTGTGTGTATAAAATGTCTCTCTGTAGACTCTGTATGTTAATAGAATATTTGCAGTAATGTTGTTAAGTTTCTCTTTAGGCTCGATTTCCAGGCAGGAAGTATTATTTTGGATGTTACTGCTTATTGGAAGAGAAAGTTCATTTCAAAGATATGTACGATTTCATTTGAAAGCATGATCTAATCAGTTAAACTCCCAGCTGCGGAGCCCAGCGCAAAGAGAAAGTTAGTGGTGCAGCTGACTCTCAAGTCTTTAAGCATCAAGCTTCTGATTTCGATTCGCTGTGTTCTCCCTGTGTAAGGAAAAGGCTTTGAGTCATGACGTTAGTAAAGTGTCTGCCCAAATAACTGCAGACCAGGAACTTTGCTGTCCACTTGGAGTATTTATGAATGTTACCTCATGCGCCCAGCTCTCCTCAATTATCCCATCACGAGCTTAATGGCCAGTTATAGTGCAGGAATTCCAGGAAAAGTTCTTTCACATGAGATCACTTTTTCCACCTTACCGCTGGTCTTTCTTGTCTTCTGTCTTTAAAAGTCATAAAGACATCGACCACTTTACGAATATTCAAATCAGAAGGAACATTTAGGGCGATCTGATTCGCTGTTTCATTGATAACACATGGCGTAGCTGGTGTGTGGCTTTAGCTCACCTCCTCGTCCTGAGTCTCTACTGTTTCTAGTAATTATGGGATTGTATAGTCCATGGTGGAAATAGAGCCCAAGTTAAATTTAGAGCGTCTGGCTACACTTTGGTAGGCCCTTTTTTCCACATAATTAGGCATATGCCTAGAACGGCGAGACTGTTTGATTCCAGTACACACATGTTTGTACGGTTGCATCGTCATAACTGCAGAAATCTGATCAGTCTGCCCACACGTATTCAGGGTTTTAAAATAGAAATGGGCTGTTTTTGGACTTTGGGTAAACTAGCTGCATCACAAAAAGGGCTTTCCCTTGATTTTTCATTCTAAAAGCATTTAAAATCAAATCACAGTTACTTGGATTTTTGAGGATGATTGTAGTGTTTATTAAAGGATATTCGAATGTGAGCTTTTTAAGAGGACTACTTTAGCTAATGAAGCGGTTGAATGGAAAGCTCAGGGTGAGGTGAAGATGTGTTCTCGGCATTAGCTGAGCTCACTGAGCCGTCTCATGTGTGCAGTGTGCTGTGAGAGCGGCAACCGAGGGCCGAATTCTGGTTCTGGAGGGGCTGGAGAAGGCCGAAAGGAACGTGCTGCCTGTCCTCAACAACTTGCTGGAGAACCGTGAGATGCAGCTAGAGGACGGACGCTTCCTCATGTCGGCCCAGCGCTACGACAAACTGCTGCAGGTCATAAGAACATAAACAACTTTGATTCCAATAGACCGTGAAGAGCTACTGAAGAGATACTGAAATACACAACTGCGCAAAAGTCTCAGCTTCCTCGGATGAAAATCTGCAAAGCAAAGATGCTTTCAAAATAATGAAAAACATATATATCATGATATATGACATATATGTAATATATAAATAGGGGCACACAGTGGCTTAGTGGTTAGCACGCTCCGTGTTTCAAGGCACTTCACGGGAACCTTAACGGCATAATAAAATCTCTTTAGCATGTTTAAAATTTCTACTGACGCACTAATGCAGAAGACAAAAACATTTAGGACAAAATTTATAAAGGAAAATAGGTAATGCTGTTATGACCTGCTAGTGAGGCACAGCACATCCACAAGCACAGCACACATGATTAAAATATTTACTGAAATAAAAATTAAATCTATTTAAAGAATATTGCATGATGTAAATTTCTCTGAAGGGATGCAATTAAAACACTATCATTCTAATTGGTTTAATTTTTGAAACAAGTAATAACATAAAATGAAATAGAAACATAAAACGATCCGAAATATTAAATAAATGCACTCCACCTGGGGTATAAAAGAGTGCTCTGAGACTCATGTGCAGTGTGAATTTGAGTAAAGTAAATTGCCCATGGTGTGTGCTGATTGTAGGAGCACACTAAAGAAGAACTGGACCAGTGGAAGATTGTGCGTGTGAGTGAGGATTTCCGTGTCATCGCTCTGGGGCTGCCTGTGCCACGCTACAAGGGCAACCCTCTAGATCCACCCTTACGCTCACGCTTCCAGGCTAGAGACGTCTACTACCTTCCCTTCAAGGTACAAAGGTGACGTGTTGTTTATTACGGCACTGAGTGAAATGCACATCGCTCACATTACTTCTGCTTTTCTCAGGATCAGCTCGAAATCCTGTACAGTGTTGGACCAAATGTGAAAGCTGAAAGGTAAAGAGGAATTAAAAAGATGTAATGGATAGATATATTTGGCAGCCTAATGATGGACAGTAAAGATTTCCTTTTTCTTGTCAGAGTGTCTCAGCTCCTGTCATGTGCTACTACTCTGTGCTCACAAGAATCTGCCAATCTGGGTCTTCCTGACTTTCCTGTGGACAATCTACCACCTGCTATCAAAGTGCTGGTGAGTGTACAGAAGATCCCACTCTGATGGGGAATGATGTATACCAGCGTCATGACCCGGGTAGTGGCTAAAAAAAGTGATGCCACTGTTGCAGGACTTGTTCCCCATGCTGTCCACTCAGCAGCTGCTCCAGAGACTCTACCCATATGAAGCCATGCTGGGGAAAGAGGGTCGAAATGCAGTGGAGGGTGTGCTCAGTGTAAGTGTTTCTCTCTCTCTCTCTCTCTCTCTCTCTCTCTCTCTCTCTCTGTGTCACTCTCTCTACTATCTCTCTCTCTCTCTCTCGCTCTCTCTCTCAAACTATCTCACTGTCAGTCTCTCTGTCTCTCTGTTTCTGTTGCTCTCACAGTCCCTCTGTCTCTCTCCTGGTCTGTATTTTTTCCCTCTCTCTCTGTCTCTCTCTCTCTCTCTCTCTCTCATTACTGTCTCTCTGTTTCACTTTGTTTTTGCATTATTGGCATGATAAATATTACCATTTGTATTGCCAAAGCTTGGATACAGACTTTGTGAACAAATCGGAAAATAAGTACAGAAGTATATAGATAGAAACAAATGTACATACATTCAACAACAAAAAAAAGCTCAGAAACTCAGAACCCAGAGAATAGAAACATAATACAAAGCAGAATTGTGTGTGTTCACACCTGTGTGCACACGTGTGTATGTTCTATTGATATATATATATGTGTGTGTGTGTGTGTGTGTGTATGTATGTATATATATATATATATGTATGTATATATATATATATATATATATATATATATATATATATATATATATATATATATATATATATATATATATATATATATATATAATATTCCACCAAGACTTGGTTGCAGAAGAAGTCCTAGAAGATTCTACAGGGCTACCATAGTCACCTGACTTAACTAACCCTAACCACATCGAAAATCTCTAGCGGGATTTGAAGAAGGCGGTTGCAGCAAACAAACCCAAGTATATTACTGAACTGGAGGCCATTACTCATGAGAAATGGGCTAAGATTCCTCAGGAATGCTGCCAGAAGCTACGCATCTCATTTGCAGCAGGTCATAACAGCAAAAGGGTGCTCTACTAAGTACTAAAGATGCTTGCCATGAAGGGGTTGAATAATTTTGAAACTGGAGACGTCATTATAAGTTACGTTTTCAGTTGAATTTGTACATTTTGACAATAAACCTGATTTGCAATAGGGGTTGAATCATTTTGATTGCAACTGTGTGTGTGTGTGTGTGTGTGTGTGTGTGTGTGTATCCATCCATCTTCTATACCACTTAATCCTTTTCAGGGTCACGGGGAAACCTGGAGCCTATCCCAGGGAGCATGGGGCACAAGGCGGGGTACACCCTGGACAGGGTGCCGAACCATCGCAGGGCACAATCACATACACACTCACACACCCATTCATACACTACGGACACTTTGGACATGCCAATCAGCCTACCATTCATGTCTTTGTACTGGGGGAGGAAACTGGAGTACCCAGAGGAAACCCCCACAGCACGGGGGAGAACATGCAAACTCTGCACACACAGGGCCACGAATCGAACCCCCGACCCTGGAGGTGTGAGGCGAACATGCTAACCACTAGCCACCATGCGCCCTATATATGTGTGTGTGTGTGTGTAATATATATATATATATATATATATATATATATATATATATATATATATATATATATATATATATATATATATATATATATATATATATATATAATATGACGTCGTCACTCACTGTCCCTCACCTGGTGGCAAATGTGTGTGTGTGTCTGTGCTGCTGCTAGTGTGCAGCTCCCTTTGTGCTCCCCTAATAAGTGGGGCAGTTTGTCTGGGTCAGAGAGGCAATTAAAATTGAGGATGATTTTGTTCATTTTGGTGAAGAACAGTTCAGTTCGAATGTAGTTATATTTAGCACATTCACTGAGGAAGTGCAGCTCTGTCTTGATTTTATTTAGTGTGCTCTGTTGGCACAGTCGCTTCTCTCGAGGCAGCCAAGGCTGTCTGTGTCGGCTCACCTCTATGGCCAGCCGATGCTCGCTGAGTCTGTACTTCATCAAGGTGTTTCTCAGTTTTGAATCTGTCACCGTGTTCAGATAATCTGCCACAGTGTACTGTGTGTACAGGGCCAGATAACACTGCATCTTACTCTGGAGTTTAGTTTGGTTTTCCAAGTAGGTCAAATAGTTTACTTTCAGTGTTTGGGTAATCTGGTTCATTCTAATTGGGCTTGCAAAATTCTTCTGTTCCTGAGTCTTTACTTTGTTAGGGTGTGTTAGAGGTGTGTTAGGGGTGTGTTAGAGGTGTGTTAGGGGTGTGTTAGGGGTGTGTTAGAGGTGTGTTAGAGGTGTGTTAGGGTGTGTTAGAAGTGTGTTAGAGGTGTGTGATGGTGGTGTGTTAGTGTGTGATGGTGGTGTGTTAGTGTGTGATGGTGGTTTGTTAGTGTGTGTTAGTGGGGTTGTAGTACAGTGACTCAGAAGTCAGGACTAGTTGGATGAGGGATGAGTCTCTCTGTCTCTCTCCTCATCTTTGTCTTTCTGTCCTTGCTATCTCTCCCTCTGTGTCTCTGTCTGTCCTTCTCTTTCTCTCTCTCTCTCTCTCATGTCTTCATCACAGTAGCACTCTAGATGTAAACAGATATTGGCACTGTTCGACTCCATGCTGAAGTGATGATTTCTCCATGTTCTGTCTCTCTCCCGCTCTCTCTTTCTCTGTAGCGTTTTGAGCTGATGGACGGAAAGAAGCTGCCGTCTCCCCGTGCTGTGGTACATGTGGAGCAAGGGCACACAAGAGAAGCATCAGTTACCCTCAGCATTGCTGACAAAATCACTTCCTTCCAGGTCAGCTTTCAACAAAATTCTTCTTGATGCATTTCAGTAAATGACTGTGAAAACAGAAAAGAAGCTTTAGGTAAGTTCCCCTTGCTCCCTTAATTCAAGACTAACTCAACACTAGCACAAGCCTGAGCATGCGATCAGTAAAGATACGTTATAAGCCTCTAGCAAGGGATCGAGATGTGATTCACATAGATATGATTGTAAGAGAACAATACTTCAAGCTTTTCATTTTGTCTGTAATGGGACCGCTATAGGTTCCAGCAGGATCACGCCCCCCCCGGTCACCCGACAGCAGTCCGTCTTTCATCAGCACCTCCACCCACTCTCGCCTGCTAGCTGAGATGATGCAGTCTCACCTCGTCAAAGACATGTGTCTCATCGGAGCCAAGGTACACAAGCAGCTTCCTGAACCACAGCAGACAGGGTTACACACATCAACAGAGCGGATTAACTACAGAGTTGACATGTGTAACTACAAGAACAATAAAGAGAACCGTATCCTAGCAGCCTATTAAAATGATCAGATAGGTTCCTCATGCCCTGTTGAGTTTGCTTTGTGGAGTGTGTCTCTAAATCACTTCGTTTCACTAGTGTCTGATTCGTGTGATTAGCTCAAGCTGATTGATAAACATGTATACATATATACCCATATGCTTTTCTTTTGTATCTTTACAGGGTTGTGGCAAATCTGTGATTGCCAAAGAGTTTGCTGAAATGCTTGGGTATAGTATCGAGCCAATCATGCTCTATCAGGTACAGTGGAAATAGTTTATCTACACATACTGTATTTGAAGAAGCACAGCTTTTTTTTCTGTGAACCCATAATGGGCGGCTGTGGCTCAGGTGATAGAGCGGGTCGTCCACTAATCGTAGGGTTGGCGGTTCGATTCCCGGCCCGCATGACTCCACATGCCGAAGTGTCCTTGGGCAAGACACTGAACCCCAAGTTGCTCCCGATGGCAAGTTAGCGCCTTGCATGGTGTGTTAGTGTGTGTGTGAATGGGTGAATGAGACACAGTGTAAAGCGCTTTGGATAAATGCGCTATATAAGTGCAGACCATTTTCCATTTACTATGATCTACAGTTAAGGTTCTTTGTGCAGTTGATTTCCATATAAAGAACTCTCCATTGCGTATTATATTAAAATATATATCAACAACATATGCTTAATCCTGCCTGACGCTAAAGTTTAAATCGGATTACTGTAATGTGTTCCAGACTTTTAAGTCATTTTTGTTTCTAGTTCGGAATGCAGCAGCACACATCCTTATGAGGGAAAGAATCATAGAGCACAACACCCCAGCCTTATTCAAGCCATATTAGCTGTGTATGAAGCTCAGTACTGACTACAATGTCCTGCTTGTGAGGGTTAAAGCTCTGAACGGTTTGTATTCCAAAAGATTGGCACATAGACAGATAGGATGATGAATAACCTTTAGAGGTCAGGTGGAAAATTGCTTTGAATTTTGGACATTGCTGGCATGTAGAGCTTCTCCTCAGAGTTTATGGATGAGTATTTGTGTTACTGGCACATGAGCTGCAGCTGTAGACAGAGCTGTTTACTCAGAAATGTTTGTATATGCTGGACAGACCAAAGCGCTGGCTCAGAGAGCAGCCCACTGAGCCTCAGCACAGTCCTGCCAGAGGTCGTGCACTCTGAGGTCATCCATCCCAGCCATCCAACTCTGTCCACCAATTAAACTGGAGGAAGGACAGTGAGACCCTCTGATTGGTTGATTCTGACTTTGGCATTTCCATAGACTCGTGCAAGAGATTTCAGGGAAGATTTAAAAAAAAAATTATTTACAGACACAAAAACATCCCTAAATATCTACATTTAAAAGATCAGGAGTCTTTTCTATTTTGAGCCCTGAATCTTGGACTGTCTGTTATCTTCTCTGAATAATATTCAGTTCAAGAAACAGAGCTGTTGTTTCTTATAATGTTGTCTCAGAGCTGTTGTTTCATATAATACAGCACTACTTCAACACCTAATCGGATTATGTAAACAGGAGGGGGAAAAACTCGGGGCACAAGGCAGGGGACACCCTGGACATGGTATCAACCCATCACAGGGCACAATCGCATATACACTCACACACCCATTCACAAACTATGGACCATTTGGAAATGGCAATCAGCCTACATTTCAGGTTTTTGGACTGGGGGAGGAAACCAGAGTACCCGGCGGAAACCCCCGAAGCACGGGGAGAACATGCAAGCTCTGCGCACGCAGGAGGTGGGAATTGAACCCCGGTTTTTAATTCTTACAAACTGACGGGAAGCAGCTGGTGTGATGTTAAAATTTTGTACTTAAAATGTATTAATAGTTTATTTTGAACAAATGTATAATTATTAGTTATAAAAGTTTTGATACAACTCTATGTTGCAGGCAGTTTATGAGTAAACCTGCATATTATACATGTCGTGTATCGTAGAAAGGCCTTCGAGAATCGTGATATGATATTTCTGTCATATTGCTTACTGTGACTAGGCAGTGCTTGTTTTGATTTAAAACACTGAGTTCAATCATAATTACATGTTATGCAATTTCATCAAGTTGTTTTTGGACCATTTATCAACTCAAGACTCAAATCCTCAGCATTCTTAGTCCTTGATCTTGGAAAGCGTACCATCTCCTTTGAAAGATGCTATGTGTAATTTAACACATCGCCCACACACACAAAAAACACCCACAAACCCTCTCTCTCTCTCTAAAGAGCGTGTGAATATATCACTTTGTTGTGTTAAAGCCAGTCGCACAGGCTAAGAGAAGCAGAGGGTAAGCACTATTGCCATAGGTAGTAAATGTCTGGTGCCCGCGTGTGTACGCGTATGTGTGCGGTTAAGTGAGTCTGTGTGTAAAGCTGTGGAATGCTGGGAATTTGTTGGCTCAGTCTGAAGCAAGCAGGAAAAGGAAGCAGCCTGTGCATCATGCTGTGGATATTTTTAGCTAGTGCAGGTCAGGGGTCCCAGCGTCCGGGGAAAGAAAGGAATTTTTCTGCTATAATTCATCACATAAACCGTTGCGTCTTTTCTCATTTCTCGTTTCTCGTTTCCATAGCGCCCCATTAGTCCCTTTTCACATGTAGTGATTTAGCCTGCAGTATGAAGCTGAAATAGTGTTTGTACATACTAATCCCCATGGCAATGTGCTGTAATTTGCCGCCTTGTGTGACCTTTTACACATAAAAAAAGTTTTTATATTTACCTGGTAGCATTAATGTGAGATGTATAACATTATGTAACTGAGCTTTTTGTTATTTCCTGAATTTTCCGAATTTTCCTAGGAAAGACATACTAGGAGGCACTACATTCTTTTTCTCTCTTAATATATGTTCTTTATTCAGTGCTGTGAAAAAGTATTTGATTTCTTCTGTTTTGTGTATATCTCATACTAAATAGTTTTACATCTTCAAATGAAGTACAACATAAAACAAAGGCAACCTGAGTAACACACAGTACAGTTTTTAAATTATAGTGTTATTTATTGAAGCAAAAAAGTTATCCAATACCATCTGGTCCTGTATGAAAGTGTATTTGCCCTTGTAGTTACTAATTCCCCAAATCTTAAAAGGTCTTACCCAGTAACACGCTATGCCAAAACTGAAAGAAATTCCAGAAATTATGAGGTAGAAGGCGTTGAAATGCATCAGTCTGGGAAGGGTTATAAAGCTAGTTCAAAGTCTCTGGGACTCCAAAGAACCACATCAAGAGCCATTATCTCCAAATGGAAAAACTCAGCACAGTAGTGAACCTTCCCAGAAGTGGCCGACCTTCCAAAATTCCTCCAAGAGCACAGCAACGACTCATCCAGGAAGTCACAAAAGAGCCACGGACAACATCAAAGGACCTACAGATCTCTCTTGCATCAATAAAGGTCACTGTTCATGACTCCACTATTAGAAAGACTCTGGGCAAAAATGGCATCCATGGAAGCGTGGTGAGGTGAAAACCACTGCTAACCAAGAAGAACATTAAGGCTTGTCTGAATTTTGCCAAAACACACCGTGATGATTCTCAAACCTTTTGGGAGAATGTTCTGTGTCGATTGATGAGTCGAAAGTGTTTGGAAGACGGGTCCCTTTACATCTGGCGTAAACCAAACACAGAATTCCACAAAAAGAACATCATCCCTACGGTCAAGCATGGTGGTGGCAGTGTGATGGTGTGGGGATGCTTTGCTGCTTCAGGGCCTGGGCAACTTGCAATAATTGAGGGAAACATGAAGTCTGCTCTCTACCAGAAAATCCTAAAGTAGAATGTCCAGTATTCAGTCCGTAAGTTGAAACTCAAGCGCAACTGGATTAATCGGCAAAACAATGTTCCAAATCCTAGGAGAAAATCCTAGTCTTAGAAGTAAATGAAAGACTGATCTCCAGTTATCGGAAGAGTTTGGTTGCAGTTATTGCTGCTAAAGGTGGCACAAACAGATTTTAAGTTTATCACTTCTATGTTTTGACTGTCAATTGTTAAATTAACAACAAAATGGCAAATTATTACTGATAATTTTGAGCTTTTAGTGCTGTACGATATTGGTGGAAAATAGCACAAAGGGTTCTTTTCTCCCTTATTCTTTAAAGCAGCTTGGTTTTGCTGCACACATGGTTTCACTCATCAAATGTGCATGTGTCTGTGTGGCAGGATATGACAGCGCGGGATCTGCTCCAGCAGCGTTACACGCTGCCTAATGGTGACACGGCCTGGAGGGCTTCTCCGCTTGTCAGTGCAGCTCAGGAGGGCAAGCTGGTGCTGCTGGACGGAATCCATCGGGTTAACCTGGGAACTCTGGCTGTGCTGTCCAGGCAAGCCCAATATGCGCTTATTAGTTTATTTATTGCTTTTTGATCAGCAAAGAAAAAAAATCCAGATAGAGGTGGTGCTGTGACTGAAATGTGTATGATCTCCCTGCAGGCTGCTGCATGACCGAGAGCTGGCTCTATATGATGGAACTCGGCTACTGAGGTGGGACCGTTACCTCGCCATGAAAGAAGAGCTCGAGCTCACTGATCGTGAGCTGCAGGAGAGGTATCTCAATCCACATCCTAGCCCGACATGCCTGTGATGCCTTACAGTGTTACTACAGACATGCGCGATTCTGACGAAAACACTTATGATTTGCAATCAGATTTCATTTCAAACGAATGGAGGCCAACACACGTTATTGGTTTTCAGTCGGATCTGCAGATGATATTCAGTGCTGCTTGTAGGAGGAAGGTGTGAACTCTGCAGTTCTGTGTTCCACTGCTTCTCTACCTGACAGACAGTCATACATGCTTACATGCTTACATGCTTCCTTCCAATGGGAACAACAGCCTGTGTTAACGCATGTGATGATGTCAGTGGCAAGGTGTTATGAGGAAATGAGTCACTCTCTCGCTCTCTCTCTCTCTCTCTCTCTCTCTCTCTCTCTCTCGTGCACTTTCTCTCACACTCGCTCTGTCTCTCTCTCTTTCTCTTTCTCTGTGTGTGTGTGTGTGTGTGTGTGTGTGTGTGTGAGCGAGAGAGAGAGAGAGAGAGAGGGAGACTTTGGTTTAAGGCTGTTAATTTGCTCATGGAAGCTTATACTAATTAACACTTCCAAGAGTGCTTAACTTTGAATGAGATTCTTATTTGATACCTTTTGAAAACTGTAGACTTCTCTTAGGTGACATACATTAGATTCCTGTGTTTTCCTTTCAAAATAGCATGACAATGTAAAATGTATTTGAAGTATGATATTCATTCACTCAGCCAGTCAAAAACACCTGGAGTTTCTTATAATGTTTTATTTCACTTTATACTACAGCACTATTGAATTCTCGAACCCGATTAGACAAAAGGTGTTGATTAAATTCTTATAACAGTAGCTCGGACTCAAACCTCACATTTAGATTAACGCACTCATTCTAATACCTTATTGTTTCTATAGCAACAGTACATGCACAAGGCTGGATTTTCCACATAATCTAACCCTTCTAATAAATGGTTCAAAAAAGAGTAGTTATTTAAGGAAGATGTATAACTGCTGCTATTCTGAAGACATTTATTTAATATGTATCCGTCCGTACAGGATATCGCTGAGGTTTTTTTTTTTTTTATTGATTGTTGGTGAATCTTTTTTCTAAATTTGCGCTGCAGTTTGCGGAGAGTTCTGTGATTTTTTGGGGGCAGAAAACTACTCGAATTGGTGAAATCTTTTTGCACGGTCTTTCACAGTGATGTTTGTTGGTAAGTGAGACCTTTTAGCTGTACTTATGTTTGACGCACGTGAATCGAAGAGGGCTTTGTGATGACGTCACATTACTCGTCTTGGCCCAGATCTGCGGTCATTCTGAAAAATTGCAAGCTCCTCAGAATATTGCAGAGATTGCTTGATTTTGCGTTAATTTCTGTAATCGTGAAAATCCTTGTGGGACTGATTTATGGAAGGAGTTTTGAAGGTATCTGTAAGTTTTCCACCACAGGAAAGTCTTCAGGACAGTGCACTTCCAGTAAAATGACAATCTGCAAACTTCAAGAGAAAGAATAAAATGAAGTTGGTGAAAGAACAGCGGTTTATAGCTGTTATCACTCGAGTGATAACCGGAACTATTTTGTCTTGCGGATATTACACAACAACAGATTTAACTGTAAACAGTTAAAAGTATGGCATGTCTATCTTTAATTAATTAAAAAGTATGATTGTGGAAAAATTGCAGTGGTATAAGAGGAATAAAACACAATAGAAAATTCCCCATTTTGGGATGCTAACAGCTTCATGACAGGCCACATTACATCACCCCATCTTTGATTATTTTACTATAACAGTATAACCGGTTGTGCTTTAGTCCTATATAATCACTTTTTTGCCACAGACCAAACAAATGATAAAGAATAGCAGTTAAATAAGGACAGCTTAAATCGTTATGATCAGGTCGTTCTTGGATCCTAATGAGGCTCCAAATGAGTGCATTATTAAAGACCGATACACTTGAAGGGTAAACCTGTTAAGCCTATTTATAAAAGCCTCATAAAGTTTGCTAGTATTGACCATGAAACATAAATATGTGATGTGCTACACAGTGATAAAGATCCAGTGAGGTTGGATCTAGATTGTTAATTTCTATCATTTCTCAATTAGTAATAAACCTTTCTCAATTCACTTAACGTTATTCCTCCTTGGATAGATTTTTCAAATTTCAGAGCATTTAAAATAGTTAATTGGCAGTGTAGTGCTTGTGTATGTAGTTTATTTTGATCAGGATCCTTTTTTTTTTTTTCTCCATTTCTGTCACGGTTGCATGTTTTATTTCTTCTGAAGCACCGAGCACATAGACCAGAGTGCGTTTGAGTTGTCCTGACAGCTCAGAGTTGCCTGAAAGGACAGAGCCATGTCTGAGGTGTTGATTAACTCCTGTTGACATCACCCTCATAGAGAGCGTCTGTCTCTGACCAGCAATTAAATACACATCCACTTTAAGAATGGTTGTTTTTCAGGCCTGGGCTTTAAATGAAAGTCAGGACTTGGTGTCTGGGTAAAGCACGGCTCTCGACGAGATGCATTTCATTCCATGACAATGGGCGCTTTCATCTCCCGCCACAATAACAGGAAGCTTCCCACCAGAAAGGCGAGCTTATTTTATACTGAGGGTTGAGTTTATAGGGGTGTCATGGGTGGCGAGTTATTTGTGTCTGTTTTTACTTCAGATATGAAATATAAAATGGTTCAGAAGTGCAGCACCTGGTTTAATGGGGAGTTAATGACCTGCTGGTGGAGTGCTACTGTTTTATGCTTTAATCGCCACATTGTTGTGTTCATTAGATAAAATAATAATAATTGTGATGCAACACGACTCATTGATAAATAGATTGATAAACTTTCCCGCAATGCTATTTTGAATGCTACGTTATCATATTGGACAATTGTTTGAACAAATTGCTTTCGTTATTATTATTCAGTCGACTTTTTACTGCGTGGACTGAACAGAAATGGAGGTTCTCTATATCAAACAATTCAAAATGTTTATATGATTTGACTTTTGGCCTATTAGAAAGACTTATCTTCATGTTATTATTTAAAAAAAAAAAATCTGATGTTAATATGGGCTTATCACAGTTCCGTAGTTACTGCGACGTCTCCACATTTCATCACTGCGGGAAGGCTGTAAACCTTCAGCCCCCAGACTCGGCACTGGATATGTTCTGCTGCTGGAACTTCACCTAGACGGGCAGGAAGGATGTTTGCGGTGGGCCGTCTGAGGCTGAAATAAAGCCTGTTCCTCTTCCTGTCTTTCGAGTCGGCATCCCAGACTCTACTTCATGTGGTTCCAGTGCTGCTCTTAATTAACACGTACACGTGCGCTCTCTCACAAACACACACACACATATCACTCCTTAGAGCCTGGTTAATGAATGAACCTACCATGCTGGGCTGTCTAGCCAGACAGAGAGGCAGAGAGAAGACTGACCTAATGCCATGCTTCAGATTAAAAGAACACACTGAAGGCTCCCAGATCCCTCAGCTTACAGTGCCTCAAGCCCGTGTTAGATTTATTATACCGAGTTAGTTCCATTATTTGTGATTAAAGTAATTTCACTTATCTGAAATCTTTCATTCCGGAGATTAGAGAAAGGTTTCGAGATTAGGTTTAGAGAAATCTGCTCCTCGGTGCTTCATCATTTTTGACATTCGTGTTAGTGCTGCACCTGTGTGTTGCCATTGCAACACAGCAAAATGTGCAGGAAACGCAATTAGGACCAGTCTCAGGCATGAGGGGATAGTATGGCGTTGCTAGGCAACAGGAGGCGATTGTCACATCGGCGATGATATAATAGTGAGGAGTTTTGTGTCTCACTTTCTTTCCGCCCCCTACCTCTGTCACTTGCAGTTTCCGTGTATTACATGCAGGACCCTCCTCTGTTTATAAATAGACGAAGCTGTCCAATGCGATTACGAGGAAATGTGAGTCCACCAGGAGTAGTATTGTCAGCTGCAAACACTCAGCTATGACAAAGAAATACTTTACATGGACATGTACTTGTTCTTGTTTCTTTGATGCCTGCAGACATCAAAGCCGAATGTCAGCCTTTAGGAACACTAAAGCACTAGTGTTTGATTATTAGCCTGACTGAATCTCAGAATAAAGTACTAAATTCAGCTGTTCAACTGTTCAACTAAATTCAACTAGGCACTGTGTTTGCTCAACACATCTGGTGAAAAATTGTGGTGCTATACACCCTGCCTAGAACTGTTTTGTGTGTGTGTGTGTGTGTTTTAACATAACTTGGCCAAGTTTGCACTTGGATATCTGTGTGATTTTACTACAATTAAAACACGGCACATAAATTATTGGCAAATGTGCCATACAGGAACAAGTTTGGACCCCTTAGTTCCACTGAAGAGATATCTTAATGCTATAGTTAAAGTTACTTTCTAGACCATTCTCTGCTTCCACCTTTGCAGCAACAGTTTGGGGAACGCCCACAAATGGATGTGAAGGTCAGGTGTCCACATACTTTTGGCCATACAGTGTATTTTATGAGTCATGTCTGTCAAAAGTCACCCTCCAAATTCTTGGAACAGACACAGGTACATGACCAGGGTTTGAATAATTCTGGATTTGCATTTGTAACCATACTGAGCCATATAGTTACTGGTGAGAGCCATTTTAGAGACATGCAGGAATACGGTGCAGTATGTTTAGAGACCTGCAGGAGTATGGTGCAGTATGTTTAGAGACATGCAGGAATACGGTGTAGTATGTTTAAAGACATGCAGGAGTACGGTGCAGTATGTTTAAAGACATGCAGGAATACGGTGCAGTATGTTTAGAGACATGCAGGAGTACGGTGCAGTATGTTTAGAGACATGCAGGAATACGGTGCAGTATGTTTAGAGACATGCAGGAATACGGTGCAGTATGTTTAGAGACATGCAGGACTACGGTGCAGTATGTTTAGAGACATGCAGGAGTACGGTGCAGTATGTTTAGAGACATGCAGGAATACGGTGCAGTATGTTTAGAGACATGCAGGAATACGGTGCAGTATGATGTGAGATGTATGTCTGGCACATTCACTGACTGAATTTGAAACCTGTGTATAATTCATATTGTGTCTTAATTGCCTAAGAATGACTACATCATCCTTTTGCTGCTTTCCTTCTACACACAGGCGTATCTTTCCCATCCATCCTTCATTCCGGGTTATCGCTTTGGCTGAGCCACCAGTGGCAGGCAGCAGTTCTCAGCAATGGCTCAGCCCTGAGCTCCTCACCATGTTCTTCTTCCATTCAGTCAGACCTCTTGCAAAGGTGGAGGAGGCGGCAGTTATCCATGGAATGGTCTGTATACAGTCGCTGACTCTATAAGCAATGTCAAATTCAACATTGTATTGTATTTGATTACAGAGAAATGTTCCAAATTCATGTTTATTTTTCAGCTTTGTTTTCCACATTCACCCTCACTCTGGGACTCCTCCCACCATGTCTTTATTCTGAACACCCATTCATTCAGCCTTTGCCAAGGTTTGCCAATGTGTAGAGCATGCAGAACGGCGCTTGCTCTATTTCCATAGCGTTATTTTACTGCCAAAAGTCCAAATTTAATTCCTTCTGCTGTCATTCATTTCTTTTGGTTTTAAACCAAATTCACTTCCACGCTCAATCTGTTATACTTGGGCACGGATTTGCTTTGCTGACACAAGATTACACTGATTTTGTCCAGGATTACACCGCTCTTGTGTAAATCTTACATGCTTAAATTCATTCTGTTTGCCTTTTTTATGCTTTTGCTGGTAGATTTACTTCTTCATGCTTTAGTCAAGTTTTCACGATACTTTACTGTCATCCAGTAAAACAGAACGGGCTTCCAGTTTTAACTACTTAAATGGTTACTGAGTGGAATTGCGCCCAAATTAAATTGTTGCACTGTCATATATTTCTTGCAGACTCCGAATGTTCCAAAAGAAGCCGTGGAACAGTTGCTGCATTTGACCCACAGTCTGAGAAGCACCAACGACCCAACTGTAAGATGCTATACAGTATCTCCCAATAATCACAAACAGAATCTTTGTCATGTGTGAGATGTGCAAGGAATTTCTTTTGGTGCAGTGTCACATCGATTAAATACATTATAATACAACATAATACAATGAAAGTAAAACACAATAATCAATGTAAGTGTAATACAATAATAATAATTCAAGTATAAGTACAATTATGTACAATACAGAATAGTGCCACACAAATACTGCCAGTGGTGAAAAGGTATGTAAATAATGCAGAGGTACGTATATCAGGTAAGAACTGGATAATTACAAAAATTGTGGAGGAAAAGAAACACTACTGCCCATGATTGAATCTTGACCGTAACTTATTTTACTGCTAGGGTATCGGTCCGTCTACACTGTGGCATTTCTGTATGTATTTCTGTGTTCTATCCAGGCCCAGTCTTTGGCTTCTTCATTGTCCACTAGGCAGCTGTTGAGAATTTGTCGCCGTCTGGCTCAGTATCCTGAAGAAAGCATCGGTCATGCTGTGAATAAAGCCTGCTTGTCTAGGTAGCATTCATATCTCACATAATCACATATTTATATTGGTTTTTTAAATATGTACATGTGTAACTATGTGTATTAACATAAAAACATTCAACAACTGAGACATAAACTGAACAAGTTTCACAGACATTTGATGAACAGAAATGGAATAATGAGTCCCTGAACAAAAGGGGGGGTCAATATTAAAAGTAACAGTCAGTATGTGGTGTCCTCCAGCTGCTTTAAGTACTACAGTGCATCTCATCCTCGTGGACTGTACCAGATTGGTCAGTTCTTGCTGTGAGATGTTACTCCACTCTTCCACCAAGGCATTTACAAGTTCTCCATCACGTCTGGGGGGACACATGGTTACGTGTAATTTTCCACTGCAAGGACGATCAGATGTCCTTCCTGTCTCCCTGTAGCACTGTCTTAGGCGTCTTACATTACAGACATTGCAGGTTATTGCTCTGGCCACATCTGCAGTCCTCATGCCTCCCTGCAGCAGGCCTATGGCATGTTCACGCAGGTGAGAAGGAACCCTAGACATCTTCTGGTGTTTTTCAGAGTCAGTAGAAAGGTCTCTTTAGTGTCCTAACTTATTGTAACTGTGACCTTAATTGCCTAGCGCCTGCAAACTGTTAGTGTCTTAAAGACTGTTCCACAGGTGCATGTGCAATAATTGTTTATGGTTCATTGAACAAGCATGAAAAACCTCATTTAAACCCTTTCCAATAAAGATCTGTAAAGCTTATTTGGATTTTTACAAAAATTATCTTTAAAATGCAGTCTTCTGAAAAGGGGACGTTTCTGTTTTTGCTGAGTATATTTATAATATGCCCCCATGTACCCACAAATACCCACCATCAGTATAGGTGTGTAGTAGCTACCTGAAGCCATGCAGGTATAGAAGAATAGGAAACATTCAAATCATACATATTAAACTATTTTCAAAGCTTATTTGAGACTCTTTTTTTTTTTGCCCTACGTAGGTTCCTCCCTAGCTTGGCACACTCTTCTCTGCAGAAAAACCTGGCGAATTGTTCGATAGAGGAGCGGACTGATCCAGTGAAAAATAGAGAGCTAAAGCAAGACACCACCTGTGAGTTACACTGTACATGGCACACTAGTGATTGATCATCTTTATTTATTATAACTATCATTCTAGTTATAATAGCATAATAATAATAATGATGATAATAATAATAGCGTCTATAGCATTCTTTTAGCTAATTGAACTCTCTCCGCAAGAAATAGCTCAGGCTGTTTGATTATAAATGCCTTATGTACTGCCAAAAAAAGCATAGATTGTAGAAAAAGATTGTATTGTATGTGATAGGCTGTCAAATTGCATCAGAATTTAAATTATGTAAAAGACAATATGTTTGAAATTGCTCACTCATTCACTGTTTTCTATGTAGGCTTAACAGAGTATATAAACTACTATTTTGGGGGCAGTATAAGAGACACCAGACTGAATTTAGATAAGACTAACTAGTGAGTGCTCCATGATTGTGATCATAAACTATTTGAACATTACCTAGCAACCTGACATCACAAAAATACCTAAAAATATATTTATATATATATATATATATATATATATATATATATATATATATATATATATGTGTGTGTGTGTGTGTGTGTGTGTGTATGTATATGTGTGTGTATGTATATGTGTGTGTGTATATATATATATATATATATATATATACACACACACACACATACCCACTGGCTTAATTGCTTTTAAGCTTTTTTTTATTACGGTGATATACAAATGATAAATTTCAATCTAGATTGAAATCTAGCTCTTTATTGTAATGATGTACAGACAGCATTTCAAAATTCTTATAAAATGGCCCAAATAGTGCACTGTAAAGTAAATAGGGAATTAATACAGACATAGCATTAGTCTTGGAAAAAGTCAGCAATCTTTTTTTTTTTTTTTTTTTTTTTTTTTAACTGTTTTTATTTTTTTCATTTAAACCTCTCAAAGTTTAGGATGACTCCCAAATAGTATCCAATTCATTATACATCCTCACTGCATAGGGTATACCATGATTGTATTTGCGATTTAGCCACAGAAAAAGAGCAACTGCAAGTGCCTTTTGGAAATTATTAACTGCTAGCATGTTTAAAATTAAGTAAAAACATTTTTTTCAAAGTTGATATGAAAACAAATCTATGACTTATAATTAAAATTAAGTATATTTATTCAGACACCTTAAGCAACTAACAAATGCTTGTTTTTTCTAGACTTTAGGTGACTAAAAAGAAAACACTATGGTCTATTAAATTATTATTATTATTATTATTTGCCTTACAATATGTAAATGTAATAAATATGTGAACATTAAAAGTCGTTCTGACGGCCTTAGTAAGGGATGAAGACAGATGGCAATTCTGAGCGCTGAGCTAAAAGGTCATCATATCCGTTGAATGTGTGCCCTGCAATGGATTGGCACCATGTCCAGGGTGCACCCCACCTTGTGCCCGATGCTCCCTGGGATAGGCTCCAGGTTACCCGTGACCCTGAAAGGAGTAAGCGGTAGAAGATGGATGGATGGATGGACCTGTTGAATGAGCAGTGTTGTTGTTTTTTTCTCTCTCGAATCTTGTCTCCCTTGCCTACTGTGCTCGCGATCTTATTTTCCTCAAGGTCTCCCTTTCCCACTTCCTTTTTTTCATCATTTCGCTCTCTCTCTCTCTCTCTCTCTCACTCCATTCATCTCCATCTTTTTGTTAATGCCAGGCACAATTAGAGACGGAGTTCTCACCATAGGCAAGGTCTCCGCCCCTGTCTATAGCCCTGATGAGAAGATGAAGGTCCCCGATGTACTTTTTTATGAGAACACTCAGGTGAGCGTGTCAGCACACCGTTGCCAGTGTACAGCATTACCCTCTTGTGCTGCAGCTCACTAACAACAGGCCTTAAGACACCTTACTGTCTTTATAACCTATTATTATCCCAGTAAACTTCAGGTATTGAAATGATTAGCTGGTTGTCAAGATTAATGCTGCACTCGGGGTAAATCCTTCTGTTCTTTCTGCTACTAAGTGACAATTAAGCAGCAACAAGGTGCTTGGGAATATTACTCTGTGATGAATTGCCTGTTAATCAATAGGCGCTTGTCTAGATAATTTTTTTAAAGGTATATTAGATGATTAATTGCTTTCGTACATAGCACCTTTTTTAAAAAAAAAAACTGAGGTGCTGTTTTTATGACTGATAATAAAGAGGCCGAGTGTGCTTGTGCAAACTATGCATCACAATTACAAACAATTACACAAGTTCTTTCTAATGTAAAACAAGCCTTGCCCGTATTGCCAAGCTATATATGATCACAAAATTGGATATGCTGCATGGAATTTTCTCAGTATCTTTGCGTTTGCGCTTTAATAATGCCACCCTGTAAGTGTGCCAGGCCATCCTCGTGAGGGGGGAGAAAAAAAAAACTCTGACCTGACCTAGATACTCCCTCTCCCTTTCTGAGAACGCTCCCCTGCTGTGCTGTTAGAGGACAAGGAAAAGGCAGATGGGGAAAAAGTTCCTCCCTGTCCCACTTCTGAATGGCCTGCTTTTTGTCTTTCGAGCATGCTCAGGAGAGGAGTAGAGCCCACCACTGAGACTAAAATGAGGACATGTCGCTTAGATATGGCAGCCTCTGCGTCCTGCATGTGTTGAAAGCTAACTTTGGCTTCACAGAACATCAGTGCACTGTTTGCACATGTTGTAGCCTTGTAAAAAATAACACTGCTTTAGGGTTATCTAAAAATACAGACAGCTCTATACAGTATCCAACACTCTCAAAAAAAACAAAAGGTGGTAATAAATTATTCTTTTCCTGGGATAATACCCTCAAGGGTACACCTTTTGTACCTTTACTATGTCTATTTTATTTAGAAAGCTGCTTATAGTGTGCCTTTCCTCTAGAAAGTAATTGCAGTCTTTTTATGTAGCATAAATCAGAGGTTCTCTTACTTTTTCGCATCCAGGGACCCCTTCCAGAGTAAAAAAAATAAAAATGTCCAAGGACCCCTTTATGATTACGTTGCAGATTCAGTTTTAAGAAAAGGGCGAATATGTGCCATATTATTCCTGAATTTTCCAGTATTCCAGATTTAGATTTTGATACAGTGTGGATCATCTTAACAACACTTACTAGTTTTGTTGTAGTTAAAGTTAACATTGGTAGTAATTGATAAAGTTGATACTAATTGACCACCACCAACAAATCACAGGTTATTTTTCAGACATTTCTTTGAAAGCATTTAATTCAGTATATTAATGAATTGTTTAGTAACTACAGTGAGATTTGTCAATAGAAAGCAATCTCAATATAGTTGAATCGTATTGCATTGTATCGGAGCTGTCGGAGACTTCTGTGTAACGTCCTTCTCACTGCAGCACATGATGGTTATGGAGGACATGCTGAAGGACTTCTTGTTGGGGGAACACCTGCTGCTGGTGGGCAATCAGGTAAATAATAGGCATAATAAAATGAATCCATATAAACACTTTCATAGTCTCGTAATATCGTCCACACTGAAATGAGTGATGATGGTCCGATAGTCAGAGGTGTTCAGTGAGCTGCTCCCTAACAGTGGAACATTGAGAGTTTATTAGCACAGTCCTGGGAGGAGTGTGACTTTGAGTCATGAGGCCAAGTTGTGGTTTTTAAATGTAGAGCAAAGGTCTAAACACTAAGGGACGGTGTGAAGTTAAGAACTAGAACTCATCATGCCCTACAGTGAGCGGACACTCGCCCACTCCCTATTATAGTTGACTTCCCTGTCCCTGGAGGGAGCGCTCTGACTCCGGATGCAAGGAGTGGCATGATCACAGCCGACACAATGCTCCCCGGCTTGCTAGATAGACTCTCACACATTTGTAAATTAAAGCTGATCCTAACAGATTTTTATTATTTTTTTCCTGTATCTACGATATTAGGATTGTTTGAAAGTCTGCGTATGACTGTTCTCGTATTCATAGCTGACTACAAAGTGTGTCTACTGTACGGTTTTGTGTCATAGCCGTTACGTTTGCTCTCTCTTGTTGACAGGGTGTGGGGAAAAACAAAATTGTGGACAGATTCCTGCATCTAATGAACAGACCCAGAGAATATTTGCAACTTCACAGGTGCAGTAAATCTGTTCTATATGCAAAACCTTGTGTCAGCAGTAGTTTCCTTAACTTCCTTTTAATTCCACTTCCAGTACTAAAGGAAGTGGAAGAATTTGGCCCTTAGTTATATACCTCGGGGAATTAGTCATTTGTCATTTATACTTATGCCAAGATATGAGTATCAGCCTCAAACTGTTAAAGTAGTAGATTCATTTTCTAAGACTCTTGTGATCTTATTCTGTGCTTTGACTAAAAACAGGTTCCTTCTAGCCAGGGTCAAGTAATTTTTTTTTTTTTTAAAAAAAGCTTTTATCACTTAGGACACTGTGGCTACAATGTAGTCTCATTCTAACTTAACTGTGTTCTACATGTTTATTTTAGAACATGTATGTAGTGATATTAAGTTAATGCAGTGTCCTTTTGAAAGGTATTTGAGAGTCAACTGTGCCCTACTGGCCTGGATAGCTGATAGCAACCTCTAATATTAGACCAAAGAAATCACTTCAGGGATTCTCCATGCCTGTATCTCTGCTGATAAATGCTTCACATCTGAGACCTATAGACATGAGAGACCACTCTGTCTATTAACGTTTTGGGCCACTTGTATGTTTTATAATTATATGGAGAACAAGGGTACAAAGCAGAGCTACCTCAGGTCGCTTAAGAGAATTCTCAGGCTGTGTCATTTCTTTTCATGTCATTTTGGAGCTAAACGTGTCGAATCAGATTAATATAGTGTATTACTTTTTACTCTTGGTTCATGCAGAGACACTACGGTCCAGACGTTGACTCTTCAGCCATCTGTGAGGGATGGGATCATTGTTTATGAGGACTCTCCGCTGGTTAGTGTCCCGTTACAATCCTGGGTCATTTTCTAAAATATGTCCAGCCAAGACTGAACCCAATCAAGACAAAGCAGTGTACTATTAGACAGGAGTTTCTGTGCCACCAGAGTTCAATGCAGTAAGGTTGGTCTTAAAGGAAAATCCACCCTGAATGAGTTTGTTGTTAATCTTTATAATTAACATGTGATCTTCAGTGGCATCTAATATTTATGGTGCAATGGAATTATTATAGGTTACATTTCTTTCATCATCATAAGTTGGTGTGTTTTCACTTTGGTTAACAGTTTCCTATTGTACATTCCCCGTAAAGCTGCCTAACTACCTGCTGATATGGTGCCAATGGTAAAAAGCATTTTGCTTCATCTATATGTAAAGAGACTGATGCAGCAGCACTTTAGTCCTTTAGTCTGTCCAGTTCTCTCATGTCCTCATCTTTACACTCTGCTTAAACAGATATAGTTCTAAAGCGTCATGCTAATGCTGCCATTCTTGATCAAATCCATTAGTATATCGCCAACTATCTGAGCCAAGTCTCTGCCGTAACTCAGCGCAACTGTGTCATACAGCTGTGTTGCATTCTGGAAATTTGAGTCCAACCTTTTCTGTTCCCACTACATTGATTTTCATATTAATATGAACGTTGAACGTGACTGGAAAATGGTGTGCGAGAAAAGAAACTCTTGCTCTTTTGTTTTTAGAAGTCAACGGTGAAACCTGATCATTATTACCTTATGTTTGGGCTTCCCCCCCCAAATAACATTATTGCAACTCTGCTAGCAATAACAGTGCTGTCCTGTGATGTCAGAGCAGGACACTACTATTTTAAATACAGCACCAATCAAAATATTCGCAACATTATTGCTAAGCACATCACAAATATTTCAATCTACATCAATATGTTTAATATGATTCAGGGGCAAATGTTCTGTTAACGCTCGTAAATCAAAGCAGAGGATGAAACTGACATCTGTAGTGTCAGTGAACTTTTCACAAGTTCCAAAGAGGGCACACTTGTTGCCATGCACCCCCAAAGATGCTATGATCCAGTTGAGGAAAAGCATGTTAAAGATTCATGAGCGGTCCAGTGAACACTGTGTACTAATCCACCAGACCTCTAGTCTCTGCAGTCTATGTGGTGTCTTGTTTTGAGTGTGAGTTGGTGGCATTTAGGTGTACTGTTTGTGAACCACAGGTATGGGTGTCATTTTCAAATGGGTGTTAATGATGCCTCAGCTCAATACACAGCCACATCCTTCTTTTTATCTCGCACAACTCTGAGTTTATCCCCTCAATTAGCACTCCTGGCAGCTCTCGGAGTATTAATAGGGCCAGCTTTGAAGTGCTCATGAGGCACTGAATCCTTTTCAGTGGTTTAGAATGTGCTTAAAGTGTAACAGCAGAACAGACACACGCCACCTGTAAATGATCTGAGATGTCTTAGAAAAGATTCTAAATCTGTATAAGATGAAAAGTTGACCCACCTGAATGGATCTCAGCAAAAATATTTTATATATAAGTAGAGACTTGAGTTAGCAGTCCATTTATGCTTTTAAGAAATGTATTTCTACTTGTACACTGTCCTATTTCCTTTTGCAATCCCGGTCAGCTTGCTGTGGTTTCAAAGTGAAATGTCAGACGTTGTCCATGAGAGATTAATAGCAGCCAGCGAAGCCAGGACATCATGACTATGTGTTAGTGCTATGAAAATGGATCTCTTTTATTTCTGCTTGTCTCCATGTGCTGGTCTGAAGGTGAAGGCTGTAAAGATGGGTCACATCCTGGTAATAGATGAGGCAGATAAAGCTCCCACTAATGTCACCTGTATCCTGAAGACTCTGGTGGAGAGTGGAGAGATGATCTTGGCTGATGGCAGAAGAATAGTGTCAGGTAATAGAGTGGGAGGGGTAGCTTTTTTTTTTTTTTTGCTTTATGTAAATATTAGTCTGAAGTAGGAGACAAATTATTCTTCCTCTCCCTCTAGATCCAATGGAAGCAGATGGGCGAGGCAATGTTATACCCATGCATCCAGACTTTCGCATGATTGTTTTAGCTAATCGACCAGGCTTTCCTTTCTTGGGAAACGACTTCTTTGGAGCTCTTGGTAAGACATCTGGCATTGGACACATCTGATTGAATGCAGGCCCCCCGCCACCCCCCTTCCCTGATATTAAAGGCATATTCTAGAGAACTGAAAAAACAAATATAAATAATGACACAGCTGCCGGTATATGAGTTTATTAAGTGATATTTAGAATTAAAAACAGTCCTCTTTTCCCAGACAGTAGGAAAGCATTCTATGTGACTCCGTCACAAAGACTACAGAGAGAATTCTAAGTGTATGCATTATCATCAAGGCTGCTTTGAAGGATCTAAAATATGAAACTTTGATTATTTTTCTCACTGTAGAATTTCATTAGTGTTATGCCAATGATGTCTTCCCCATTACAAGTCTATTCATTTCAATTAAATTTTTATTTGTGTAGCACATTTAACAGCAGACATTATCACAAAGCAGCTTTTCAGAAATAAATACGTTCAGGATATACATTTAAATGTATGAATTTATCCCTAATGAGCAAGCTAGAGGCGACGGTGGCAAGCTAAAACTCCTTGAGTTGATATGAGGAAGAAACCTTGAGAGGAACCAGACTCAAAAGGGAACACCGGATAGAGCAATTATAAAATAATCCCATAAATAAATCCCTTCTATAACTGTGTACTACATGCTCAAAAAGAGCAGTTGTGTAACCAGGAAATTCATTACAGCTTTCACATGAAGTCTGTTTTGTTGAACTCATCCATTGTTCACTGTTGGAGACAAAACTGTTCGTGACAATTGCACTTTTAAAGCTTATCATAGCAACTGTAGTCCTAAACCAAAGTATCATAACTATTCATATGAATTGTGGTGCAAAGCCATCCATGGTTTTTAAGTGGTGGATTTTTTCATTGATGAGAACTCCAACCAGAAGTAAGGCATCAGACACACTTTATGACCCTGTGTGTGACCCTGACCTGTGGTAGTTTTTGAACAATCTTTAACCTGATTCGCCTTATCAATTAAAAGTCTGTTCGGTAATTTTCAAGTCAGAAGACATTTCGTAATATTTGGCGAGGGTCTCCTCCCTTTCAGGCAGCTTCAGTAAAATATCTTCTCAGAGGACAAAACTTCTGTGAATAGGTGAAAAGGTAAACACCTGTCTGTCAACTCGGAGAGGTCCATCATTTATGCACTAGTATACAGCATGGGTCCATTTATTTTGTGGCCATGTTTTGGATGGAGCACGTAACGTGAGGGGCTGCCTTTGTTTGTATTTTGAGTTTTAAAACTTCAACAACTTTCCACCAAAATCGCTGTACCTTTAATTATCACATCTAAATATCAGGTGTCCTAGAGCATTGCAATCAAATGATGGATCTAATATGGATATTGGTATTTGTATTAGGGGACATCTTTAGTTGCCATGCGGTGGACAACCCGAAACCTAAGGCAGAGTTGGCTATGCTAAAGCAGTATGGACCTGATGTTCCTGACACAGTTCTCCAGAAACTCGTGGCAGCATTTGGAGAGCTGCGTGCCATGGCTGACCAGGGAACCATCACTTACCCTTACTCCACTCGGGAAGTGGTCAACATTGTCAAACACCTACAGGTACAAAACTTTCAAACAATGTAGCACTTAAACTTACGATGCTGGCAGCTGGAGAGAGACAGTGCTGTGGGGGACTGGCGGCTGTGACTCCTCACTCAGCCCACTCACTAACTCAGTTGACACATATAGGCCAGGCTGCCACTCTGGCCCACAAACACAATTGATTACATGGATACGTGCATTCTTCTAGCTATACACTTCCTGCTCAACACTGACAATGGATTGGCTATTAAATTTTTTTTATTAATAATAAAAAAAAGATTTATACCATTTTCCAGTATAGAATCTAATGAAATCCAGCAATAATAAACATTTTAGGAATTCCCATTGTAATATCCTTTGAATTAGAGAATGGAAATAACATGTAACATTCATAAATGCAGGCTATCTAGAAATATTTCGAGAAAAACAAAATGGTGTTTCATGTGGTTCCAGTCCAGTTATTGTGGCTTGTAAAGTTTATTTAAAAATAATTACCACATTATGACTCGTTACTATATCCTCGTTTATGGAACGATAATGCCACATTATGACTCGTTACTATATCCTCGTTTATGGAACGATAATGCCACATTATGACTCGTTACTATATTCTCATTTATGGAATCAGTTGCCACTGGACATCCGCCTTGCATCCTTAATTATCATTTTTAAAAAGAGGCTGAAAGCGTGTCTCTTTTTCCAGGTGTTTTAATCTAATTTTTACTATTGTCTATTGTCTGTCTCTATTTGGTTTTATTCTGTTTTCTATTTTACTTTTTCTTACTCTGTTCAGTACTTTGGTCAGCTTTGCTGTGTTTAAATGTGCTAGATAAATAAAATTTACTTACTATATATTGACGTATATAAGGAAACAAGCTTTTCAGTGATACAGTGTATGACAGGTCATGATTGTGTTGTGGGTGGAGCACGAAACAGTGATGAGTTTGTATATTTAGTATTACAGTGTAAGATAAGACATGTTATAGATGCAATTTAATCCAAAAAAAATCCTGAAATACGTTGCTATTTCTACATGTAGCAGGTAACATTAAATATTCATTTACAAAAAATT
Source organism: Ictalurus furcatus (assembly GCF_023375685.1). NCBI lineage: Eukaryota > Metazoa > Chordata > Actinopteri > Siluriformes > Ictaluridae > Ictalurus > Ictalurus furcatus. The sequence goes on along the minus strand of NC_071260.1, from coordinate 18,582,742 downwards.
GCAGGACATGCGATAATTCATACACCTGGCAAGGAAATCTCCTTTACTTGTGTCCTTTCTGATGCTTGTTCACACAGAGATTTTTTGCATCACTTCGCACCTTTCATGTCTAATATGTGTTAAGACACAATTTGTTCCATTCCATCTTAATCACATCCTGCTGCTTCTCTTTCCTGCACTTGGATTCGAGCAGCTGTTGTCTTTGAATGGGACATCACCGTTCTCAGTACCTTATGATTAATCAGTCCAGGTTACGTAACCCCAGATCAGTATTTGAGTAATCTATAATAAGTCTCTCTACACTTATTGATCCAGTGCAGACCTAATAATGAAGAAACAAAAAAAATGCTCATGCAGTGTCTTGTTCAAAATGCCCTGCATCATTGGGTCATCTCTGAGCCTACACAATCTAGAGCAACACATCCAACTTTTGTATAGATTTTCTTGTCCTGAGTTCCAGTAATCCCACCTGCTCAAGACCCATATCGCATATTAAGATAGAAATGATTGATGGTGTTTTTTGGGGTGTCCTGTAAGGTAAACCCATCACCTTTGTCTCTGTCATGTATGGCTAACATGCCTGGTTTTAGTGCAAATGCCTATTTTAAGTTTAATGATACATTTGCCCAGTCACTCCTGTGTGCGCAGTGCGAGTCTGTCGTCATGGTAACATAAATCAGGGGCATAAATCAATATCAGAGTCAGCAGAGGCGATATTGACAACAGTGGCCTGTCTACCTTACTGTAGCTCTCTCACCACCTCCCTCATTAGGCACCTGGACCCATCACACCACTCAGCACAACACTTTATCTGCCTTGACCTCATATTTTATATCAGGCCTCATATTGTGTGTGGGCAAAAAAAAAAGGTTTCTCTGAGGTCTCAAAAGTAGGTTATTTTATTTCAGGTCATCCAGAGAGCAGTGTGACTGTTTCAAAATAAATCACTGAGTAAATGATTCTCAAGTAAGCTCTTTATATTTATCACCCTAGAAATTTCCAGACGAGGGCCTGGCTAACGTAGTGAGGAATGTGTTCGACTTTGACTCCTACAACAAGGACACAAGGGAGGTTCTGATTGCAGCTCTGCACAAGCATGGCATTCCCATCGGAGCCAAACCCACCAGCGTCCACCTGGCCAAGGAGTAAGAACCCAGGATTCTCTCTAACATTCTAACAGGTCCACTGGTTGTGTATTGACAGCGTTAGTGAAGAGCTATTATTCAGCTTTTCTTAACTGAACTCGTACTTGAAATACAAGTATGATCGGAAGGTCATAAGTTCAAATCCCACTACTGCTGGGCCCTTGAGCAAGGCCCTTAACCCTCAGCTGCTCAGTTCTAGAAATAAGATAATAAGATAAATAAGAAGTAAGTTGCTGTAGATAAGGGCGTTTTTCAAATACCATGAATGAAAATGTAATCCTTGAGAATTATAGTGTCATGTGATCCCAACTGTAAATTAATTTATGTATGTTGACTTACAAGTCACTGTGGTAATCAGTGCATTTTTTAAATTCGACTCCTGATATAGTATGTAAGTTGTAGCAGTCTAGCAAGTGTATTTATTATAAAGACCTCTGTGTGAAGTATGTATTTATTGTCATTGCATTTTATTGGTATTTCTCTACCTCTGAATTGAACTGAAATGAATTGCAATAACACTGACTTGTTGACCACTTGTCGTTTGTTCCCTAGTGTACTTACAGTCTTTGCCATTTAATAAAGGAAAATATTTGTTTCTTCTGTCTCATTTTGTCTTATTTCTGAATTTTTAATATGAGAATTCAAATAATTCTTTTGACTGTTTTCCTTTTAAAATCAAAACAATGAAGAAACAAGTATTTTCGATCTCAACTCTTTGAGCAGATAGAAATATGTAACGAATTGCTATCAGGTTCAGTATCATAATTTATAGAATGTGTATTTTATCTGTGCTAGGAATAGTATTTCCACGTGCGTGAACTCAAGCATGGCAATGTAGTCCTTCCTGGTGAGAACAGATGTGCGCAGATGGAACTAGTAGAGCAGAGTGTTATCTCACTGCACTGACAGAAAGATTTTTTTTTTTAAAAAACGAAAAACACATCATTAAATGGAGGCATTGTGCTGTTATGTAATTTGAGGTTCTTTCATTAGCACCCTGTTTTATGTGCATCCTTCTTCTGCTAGTTGATGAATATGCTATTCTGTTGACTAAAACACAATAGAATGAGGTAGGCAAAGATACATCAGCCTTTGAAATGCATATGTATGTTGAATCCATATTCTCCCTTTCCAAGGTTGCCGTTACCAGACTGTAAGATGGCTGGGTATTGGACTATTAACCAGGGTGGCGGTGCATGGCGGAAACTGCTGTGTCCTACCGAATCCCATCGTATAGATATCAAGGTATCACACATCGTTGCTAAGTCCAGAGCTCTTCTCGTATAATGTAATGCTGTGCAGATAATGTGACCGCGATACATGGTGCTCTCCAGGGCCCAGTGTTTTTAAGAGTACAGGGTTATCCATTGGAGAGACACGAGGCCAGAGCGATGAGCTTCACAGAGGAGTACGCACACTGGCAGCTCCCCATGAATGAAGTCAACATCGTCTGTGACGTCACCACTGATAACGGTAGGCCAGAGGACCACAGAGCACTTCAGTAGAATATAAGTAGAGGCTGTTGATAGATTGTGTTATAATGGAACAGGCTTTTGATAGGCTGTGTTTAACATCAACATTGTTCTGTAGATCTAGTCTAGTAGTAGGAAGTCAAGGTGAATGGACATGTTATAACCTTGAAGACATTTCTCCACTCATCCGGTAGCAAGTAAGTTAATAAGATCGATTTATAGACCATAATGAAGTGTCGTTTACACAAATACCAGCATAAGACGGACACAATGCCATGGTCCCTCTCAGTACAGATTTGTTTCATGAACATTATTTAAATGTGCAAACTAACCTTCTGTCTATTTATTAGCATTATAGAGCTTTTTAGTTCTCAAGTTTCCACTAACAGAACACATTAGGTCCAAGTGTACATTATTCATAGGTCTACTTGTTTTTGAGTTATTAAGCTTTGGAGTCAAATGGATTAATAATAGTACGAATTCAATAATCAATATAATAGCTTTAATAATGGTGGGTTGTGATTTCCAGAGCTATAACTAAATGAAAAAAAAATCACAGACCCCGCTTTGAGAAGCACCCATCTAGAGGAGGTGATATGAATGCATGTATAACTGTAGATATTTCACAGTTGTTGAGACACTTTGAAAGCCTTCATCAATTTCTCTTCAAGATTATGATACAACTCCAGTGGCCTTACTACTTCTAGACATGTCTCGAATGACTGAATATTGCGATGTTGACAAGCTAATTTGTTGTTGTTTTTGCAGATGTGATTTATGTTGCGACGTGTAACCCCGTGTCACTGTACGCCATGCGTGAGCGGGCAGACACGCTGCAATCCATTGAGCTGTATGATGTCTTTCCCCGGACCATCAGCGGAGTGTGGCAGCCTTTCATCACTGTGGCTGCATTGGGCAGCCCGCTTAAGGGCCAGGTGGTGCTTCATGAGGAGCAGGTGGGTTTGTAGGAGTCTTGCAAAAACACATGTACACACAGACAAAACAATCACATTGTTACATCATCATTAATCCCACCTGCTGGTGTTGTACAATCCATCATTGACTACATGCTGTTCCCCCAGTCATTTGAGAATATGGGAAGGCATATTCTGTTATTATGCTGATGCTAGCTCTGTGTGAGACAGCAGATGATTAGTGTGTGTATACAGTCGGGTCCATAAGTATATGGACAGCGACACAATTTTCATAATTTTGCCTCTGTGCAACACCACAATGGATTTTAAATGAAGTAATGAACGTGTGATCGAAGTATAGACTTTCAGCTTTAATTCAAGGGGTTTAACAAAAATATTGCATTAACTGTTTAGGAATTACAGCCATTTTTACACAGTCCCTCCATTTTCACAGGCTCAAAAGTAATTGGACAAACTAACAAAATTATAAATATAAGGATCATTTTTAATACTTGGATGCAAATCCTTTGCAGTCAGTTACTCCCTGATATCTATGGAGCCCATGGACATCATTAAATGCTGTGTTTCCTCCGTTGAGATGCTTTGCCAGGACTTTACTGCCGCCTTCAGTTGCTGCTTGTTTGTGGGTCTTTCTGCTTTTTTGTCTTCATTAAGTGAAAAGCACGCTAAATTCAGTTGAGGTCAGGTGACTGACTCGGCCATTTAAGAACATTCCATTTCTTTTCCTTAAGAAGCTCTTGGTTTGCTTTTTGCAGTATGTTTTGGGTCATTATCCATTTGTACTATGAAGCGCCATCCTATCAGTTTTGCAGCATTTGACTGAATCTGAGCAGAAATGATAGCTCTATACACTTCATCCTCCTACTTCTATCAGCAGTCACAGCAGCCATACATGCCCATGATATAACACTTCCTCCACCATGTTTGACAGATGATGTGTTATGCTTTGGATCATGAGCCCTTCCTTTCCTTCTACATACTCTTATCTTCCAATCATTCTGGTACAAGTTAATCTTGGTTTCATCTGTCTAAAGAATCTTGTACCTAGAACTGGACAGGCTTTTTTTCTTTAGCAAAGTAATATCTGACCTTTCTTGTAACCAGTGGTATGCACCTTGAGGTAAACCGTCTGTATTTACATTCATGAAGGTGTCTCTTGATTGTAGACTTTGACAATGATACACCTACTTCCTCCAGAGTGCTATTGACTTGGCTAGATGTTGTGAAGGGGTTTTTCTTCAACGAGGAAAGAATTCTGCAATCATCCACTTTAGTTGTCTTCCATGGTCTTCCAGACCTTTTGGTGTCGCTGAGCTCACCAATGCATTCCTTCTTTTTAAGACTGTACTAAATTGTTGATTTGGGCACTCCTGAATCTTCTGCTATTTCTCCGATAGGCCTGTTTTGTTTTTTCAGCCTAATGATGGCCTCCTTCACTTGCATTCACCTCTTTGGACCGCATATTGAGAGGTCCCATGAACAGCTACCGAATGCAAATTCATGACTTGGAATGAACTCCAGATCTTTAATCTTCTTAATTTGTAATGAAATAACGAGGAAACGGACCACACCTAGCCATGAAACTGCTTACCAATCAGTTATCCAATTACTTTTGAGCCTGTGAAAATGGAGGGACTGTGTAAAACAAATGGCTGTAATTCCTAAACGGTTAATTCAATATTTTTGTTAAACCCCTTGAATTAAAAGCTGAAAGTCTACATTTCAATCTAATCTTGATTACTTAATTTCAAATCCACTCTGGAGGTGTATAAAGGCAAAATTATGAAAATTCTGTCATTGTCCAAAAACTTGGACCCGAGTGTATTTAAATGTGAATTTGATCATTTTTTAAATTGTTTTAGTCCTTATATGCATTTATGAATAACACACAATAATAATACATAATATGATATTGTAATATTAAAATATATGACGTCTGTGCTTTACTAATAACATTTAGAGGGTGTTTGAGGGAAAGGTTGTAACATAAGTGATATGGCTTTGGTTTAGGGACCACAGTTTTCCAAAACGCCTTCCCTGAGTATAAGATTATAGCTCTCACAGGTCTCTCTGAGCACCTAATGATACTTTACCTAATACGGCCTTGGAGCTGCACACAAAGTAAGCAAATAAAATGAATTTCAAAAGTTGTTACTTTTCAAGCGCTGCCCATAGAGGATAAAAATATCTAAAAATGCTTTTCTGGGTAAAAGTGTCTGTGTGTGAGAGAGGAAAAGTGCTGGACCATTTCAAAATTCTAGACACCAGAAAGGGGGTCATCCAGAGGTCATGGTTCTCCTAGTAGAAGAAAAACAAAGCATGAATGGAACAGTGGGGCCCAAAATCCTGACATCTATTCTTAGCCAGTTTCACCATCTATCCAGGCCTGATGTAACCTTCCTATTTATAGCACAGACAGTGTGAACTGTATGTCAAACAGCCCATAAGGAACCCATTAGACCTCAAAAGCGAGAGATAAATCCAAGCTGTTTTTTTTCCATAAAAGTCAGTTGAAGATTAAACAGTTCATCGTGAAAGAGGCCTGACTCAGCCAAGTGACCGTGTTTCATCTTCAGCAATGTCACTTACTACACTCTTAATACTGCTCACGTTTCAATGGCCCAAAAAGGGCATTCAAAATTAAGAGTTGTCAAATAAATAGAAAGTTATGGGTGAATGATATTGCAAGTGCTTCTCTGCTGTCTGTAGAGTAACACAGTGCTGCATGTGGACCTGGTGACTGGTGCAGTGAGGAGACTCGTCCTATCTCCAGGTAAAGAGGAGGAACCCGTGCACAAAACCTCCAACTGGTGGAACACGAAAGACTCCCAGGTTCGGTCCTGGTACATGCCAGGTTGTTTTCACTTGCGGATTCATAATAAAGCATTTTTGAAAACAGTTGTGTATAAGACTTGTGTATAAGCTCCACAGACAAAACATTAGCAGTGCCTTGTTTTTGATGTCTGTAGGTTGCACACCTGGATGAATAAAAGCAGATCATCAGTTGCTGGATCAAAATCACTGAACCTCAATCTCAAGGAAAAGTTGAGGGTTTATTTTGAACAGATGTTTAACTTAAAAGTCTAATTTGGGAACCAAAGTGTGGTAAAATTTCAAGTCACATGTGGTGTGCTAACTCGACATGATTGGAACTGTTATTAAGGTGATGGGAAGCATAACCAAGTATTAGGACAGAAATAACACATACAACAAATTTTTTGTCTGGGGAGCCTATATCATCCAAAAAGCTAAAATAAACATATTTATACTGCAAATTAAGTGTTGATCATCAGTACACTATAGATATGAAATAGTAATGTTTGTATCAGTCAATATCTCAAAATAATGTGTTGCTACAGTCAGCATCCAAAATGTGCCGGGAGTTTGCTCACAAGAACTGGCTCCTGTTCTACAAAGCTGATGGGTGAGCTCAACTCTCTGGTTCGATGTTCTACTCTGCGAGCCTCTTCTTGTCCTAGTGTAATGACATGCTCTCTGCCTTGCATTGACAGGAATCAGCTGGACGTTCTGGATGTGCTGGAAGGCCAAGTCCACACCATCACCCTCCCCATCAACGTTAAGGCTGTATTCTTGGTGGCTGAAGACCGCTGGCTGTTAATTGAGAGCACAACTGACAGGTGCCTCGTGATTTATGTTATTTTGGTACTGTGTTGTGCATCACTGTAAGCATGCTATGATTTATGATGTTGCTAATCGAGATACTATGCATGCTCATTATCACTAATTTGCTCTATTGCAAAATGTGCTTGTTTTTCTGGATGCAGGAAGTTCCTGTTGACCAAGCCCATGCCCATGGGAGTAGAGGAGTCAGGTGTGTGTCAGCTTCATACCATCAGTGAGGATGGAGTCAGCAGTGGCTTTGGTACCAGCTCAGGTAGAGTAGCTGTTTTGATATACAAAGTAATAGTTTAACATCTCTTAACATCTGTGTACTCCATGGCGTGCTTATATAAACTGATGTTTAGAGTCCTAGCCTGCTATCAGAGTATTTATTCAGGGTGTTGCATCTTTCCAGCCTTTTGAATTTCATATTTCATTAACAATGGGCAAGATTTAGTCAGTCAGTATAGGAGTTTATCAATAAATATCTTGCTCATTTTTACTGTAATTCTAGCAGGAATTTTAATAGGTCATTTCAGAAACCGGGGTTGTCATGATGCCGTGATTTCGACTTTCAATACAAATATCAAGTATGTTTTCACAATGGCCATGTAGCAAAGCAATACCATGGCAATAAATAAATTGTAAAATGGTCTGACATTCATCATACTGTGTTTAAAGTAAATACAAATTGGATTATATCAATTTGTATTTATATTTTTGTGTATATCTATTTCACTGAGCAACAATTCGTGTATATACTACCAGTCTTAAGTTTAGACACACTCATTCTTTATTTTTATTTTTTCCCCCACATTTTAGAATAATAATAAAGTCATCAAATCTCTGGAGTAACACAAATGGAACTATGGGAATTATGTTGTGATAAAAAAATCCAAAATGAATCAAAATAATTTAATATTTTAGCATCTTCAAAGTAGACCCCGTTTTGCCTAGAATTTCCAGAAATGTCTTCTTGGTATTTTCTCAACCGATTTCTTGAGGAATCTCCCTGCAGATGCTTTTTAAACAGTATTAAAGGAGTTCCCACCTATGCTGGACACTTACTGGCTGCTATTCGGAATATTTCGCTCTGAGTCATCCCTTTTAAAAAAATATTTTTTTGTAAATAAAATGTTATGTATGTTATATATGTTGGCACAATTATATTTTTGACACAGATTTCAAACTTTTAAATCATACATCTTCAAATCAAAAGGTTTTTAAGATCATGAGAAACATTTCAGTCAAGTGTCTCTAAACTTTTGACCGGTACTGTATGTTACTGAATAAAACTCTGCACCTGTAGGTTATAGATATGCTAATGCTCCTGAATAGTGCACTGATCCATAGTTTTGGTTATGGATTTTGGTTGGTAACAGCAAATTGCTCATTTGAACAAGATTGTGTCATCACGCTCATTCAACAATACGCTACATACAAATGAGGCTACAAATAATTAATTAGAATTGATGCCTATAATGCTGTACATGTAAATAGCCTATGTGCTGTACATGTTGTGCATGTGAATTAATTGCAGGGTTCTGATCATCTAAGTGAGATTAGCATATATAATATGACTTGTCTGTATCCATAATATAACGTCCCTGTAGTGTTGGAATATATAAATCATAAAGTCAAAGTATTCAGTCGTTTGCTACATTAGTATTCAATACAAAAACATTTCTGCAGCACTACTGTGCTCTAACGAGTGCCCTTGTGCATCCTTCACATGCAGTAGATGTCTGAAGAACAATGACCTCATCATTACAGGATTTTATTTATTGTGCAATCTAATTAACTAAGCAGAAGTGAACTCGTGCAGCATGGTTATATAAAAGGTTTTTGGGAGGGGGCATTCTCAGTAAACAGACAGTCCAATGACCATTTCTGAACATCTGTCTTCATCTAGAAACAACATCTACTCCACATCTGCTTGGTGTGGCCTGATATCCCGGGAGTTTACAGCTTGATTAGGGCTTCTGTAAAACAACACATCTCTTAAGCCTGAACGCTAAGCAAGATGCTACGATGACGTCAGGGGCTGGGGTTGAGATTTACTTCTTGTTTGTGTATGCGTGCTTGCTTAAGCTGCACACAGACCACAGATTCAGATTCATTCTTCCCACTTAAAGACGACCTATGCGGTCATCTCTCACTTTCCATATAGGGTGACACTTATTCCATTGCCTTATTATTATGGAACCGGGCTTGGAAAGGCTTTAACTTTGTTGGTCTGATTAACGATGGCAATCGTTTGAAGGCTTTATGGCTCATTTGATAAAAAAAAAAAGTTCTGTCTATTTTTAAGGCTTGAAATAGCAGGCGAAATAAATAGCTTCACTGTTGTTTATCTCCTGCTGGAATTTTATTTGTGGAAGAGGACTATCTTGATGGTCGACTCCCCTGATGAAAAGTCACCTTTCAGACAATTGTCACCTCTTCAGCTTACAACTTTATATGGCTTAAAAGTATCGCACAGGCACAAGACTGCAGTAGGGGTAGGCGATATGGCAATAAAGCATCATATTGCAATGCACAATGTACTTTATAAAAATGTGAAATGGCAGTCTCTTATTTAAAAAGCACAAATTTGAGACTATTTGAAACATAGTAGAATTCTCGAATCTTATTTATTCAGAAGATGTTGATTAATTTTTTTGCAGTAGCGACTCTGACATTTGTGCCAGCTACAATTCAAATGATAGTTTTAGTTAGTTAGTTACAGTTACATTTATATAGTGCTTTTCTAGACACTCAAAGCGCTTTACAGAGCTGGTGGGGGGGTGGGGGGGTGTGGGGGGGGGGGCTCCTCAACCACCACTAGTATGTAGTATTCACCTGGATGATGCGACGGCAGCCATATTGCGCCAGAACACCCACCACACACCAACTATTAGTGGAGAGAAGAGTGATATAGCCAATTCAGGGATTGAGATTATTAGGGGGCCATGATAGAGAAGGGCCAATGGGGGAATTTCGCCAGGACACCGGGGTTATATCCCTACTCTTTTACGACAAGTGTCCTGGGATTTTTTTTAATGACCACAGAAAGTCAGAACCTCGGTTTAACGTCTCATCCAAAAGATCCGATAGTTTTGTATTAATGCACTGCTTGTAATATGTTACTGCTGCTATAGAAACAGCTCATTCCCTGCACTTGCATGGCAGATGATCAACATAATCTAAGGCTAATAATAAACAGATTAGCATTGTTATTTAACAAAGAAAACATGTCATCGTTGATATGTTGGGTCTTTCTGTAAGGAGATGTCACGATTCTCAGCGATTTGTACCAGTCAGTAAGTTATGCCATGGAAGGGTCATCAGAACAGAGGACTTCTTGAATATAAGAGGAATAAAAGATTTAGTGTGTCGCATTGGGCCACATCGTAGTGCCCTTTTGTGGATTATTTTAGTCCTTCAGCATGTCCTGTTGTGTTTTATTCCTGAAAATTGAAACAAGTGGTGAAAAAAACATACTAAACATCTTGGATTGGAGTGTTACGGAAGCGCTGATGATACCTGCCATATTCTCAGTACGGTGATGTAATTTCATCCTTTCACCCACGCTTACACTGGAGCAATCAAGATGGATGAACGTGTCATCAGTGTCATTTGGTGGATTGGGTAAATGCACAATTCAGGACAGAGCCTGGCTTTTGCTTTGAAAAATGACACCTTAATCAAGCTGAGTCTGACAGGATGTCATGAAACACACCAAATTATGGCCAGTTAGAGTGAAATGTTCAGATGTCATCCATCAACAGTAGCAAACCAAGAAAGACCCCTAACTCTATTATAGCTTTTACATCAAGCAGAGGTGGAGTAAGGGTCATGGTGATAATAGCTAAAGCACACAGTTTATGATCTCATTTGTCCTCTGTGCCATGGCTCAGGGATGAAACCTGGCGCCCCTCAGGATGTGTCCAGTGAACAGCTGCCCAATGAGAACCTCAGCGCTGCCCTGGGACAGAAGATCGTCTCACCAAACCGCCTAATCTGTGACAGTAACACCTACGCTAACATCATAGTGGGCTTTCCAGACCTGCTGGTGAGTAGCTGTCACAACCCGTCAATCAGCCATCCTGTTGCCCGCAGTATGACACACTGCATCAGTGTTATTAAGTTCACAAACAGGCCTGAAGACCTCATGCTATAGCAGGAGACCTGACTGATTCAGAAATCTTTCACTGTTCCACTCTTTCACTCAGTCTCCGAATGAGGTGTACAGTTTTCAGAGAAAATCATCCCTCACAGAAGGCAGAGGGCCTGACATGTTTTTTGGGTCGAGTCACCGCACCGGACCTGCGAAAAGAGTCAACTGCGTCAGTCTGGTAGGAGCCAATCAGGTGGTGCGAGCGCTTCCCCCTACACAAGTGCCTCTGGCTGACATTTACCCTAAAGGTAAGGAGGGAAAAGATGAACCAATGCTTAGATTAAACAAAAAAAATAGTTAAGCACTTTATATTGTATGATGTACATTTAATTACAGATATCACCCCGCCTTTGACTTCTGCCTATCTCGAGGTATCGGATCTGAACACCAAGAAAGTCAAGTATATTCCAGTGCCAAGGTAAACACACTGGTTTCTTAGAACAACGCATTGTGCTCCAGTTTTTATGCTGGTTGAACATGTGCTGTGTCTGACCAGAATGTACGTAAAGCTGCAGTGCCCCCTTCTGTTTAGCCCAGATGGTGTGTTAAGAGCAGTGGAGTGCAAATGTTTGTATTCCCCATGGTTTTTGTATGGGGCAAAAAAAAAGGAAATGTATCTCTATTTTCCAGCTCAACAACCTTGAATTACAATAAGTTAAAACTAAAATGCGTGTGTATGCTACAACAGGACAACAATCCAAAACAAGAAAAAATCAATAGCTTGGAAAAAACTTTTGCCATGAGATCACAGTTTGATTTCTGAGAAAAGGATGAGCATGCAAGACTATTTATTCACGTTCACATAGGGAGATGCAAACTTTTTAACAAATGTCATTTTGTTGTTATACACCAGCACTGTCTGATTCAAATCACAGGTTTATATCAGTGCACTCGTTCCAATATGTTATCGTTTCTATAGTAACAGCTCATTTACAGGGATATGTATGATATGCGTCACATAATCTAAGCCTTAATAATAAATGGATTTTTAAAAAAATTTAACAAATTAAAATGATTTCATTATTTAATGTTTTTGGAAGCAGTCTCGGGTGTCAGTGCTTTGCAACAGTAGGTTTTCCTCTATGGGTGAGTCTTTGGTACAGAGGACTTTACACAAGCTGCCTTTTTTTGTGTGTTAAAGTGCACCTATTATGGTTTTTCAAATATTACCTTTCATGTAGTGTGTTCTAGAGATGTTTGTGAAAGTAAAAAGTCTGCAAAGTTTAAAAAATCAAAGTGCACGACAAACGGAGTTATTGACTCCCAAAAGAGGGAACCGATTCTGAACTGCTGAAACAAGTCGTTTAGTAATTCCAGACTTTCTTCCTGTACTAACCTGCGTAGGTTTGTAACAAAAAGCCCCGCCTCTGAAACTCGTTATGGTAGTGGCCATTTCCTTTTTGACACACGCTGACAATCACAACAGACTGGGACATCTGACCAATCAGAGTAGAGTATGCTCTCTGAAAGGAGGAGTTTAGAATGAATCCTTTAGAACGAATCATTTAACCAGTCGTTTTTGACACTGGGGAAAAAAAGGTAATGCTGCAATTTAAATTATGAGCACGTTAAAGTGTTTTTTGACCTTGGATGCATGTAAATCTACTGTATGAGACCTTTAAAACCAAATTAGGCACGTTTCAAAACCATAATAGGTGCGCTTAACTAAAATAGAGAGGAAATAAAGAGGCTGGTGAAGGAACGACTGGTTATAGCTGTTATAACATGAGCGATAACATGAACTAGCTTGTTTCAAGGATGTTTGACAAAATAAAGTGATAAAAAGTCTGACATTTTAATGAATAAAAAATGTATCGTCAGCAGATTGCTGTGTAATAAGAGGAATAAAACATGATAGGGCATGTTGTTTATGTATATGCATGTACATACACAAACACACACACACACACACATATATATGTGTATATATATATATATATATGTGTGTGTGTATCAACAAAAGTTTATAAACCCTTATGACTAGTAACAAAAAATTGTCCAACAACATACAGCATTTAATATATATATATATATATATATATATATATATATATATAAAATATAATATATATATATATATATATATATATATATATATATATATATATATAATGTGTGTGTATATATTTTAAATGCTGTATGTTGTTGGACAATTTTTGTTACTTTTTTTTTGTACTTTATAATATTGAAGAACAACCAAGAATTCAAGTCTTTACTTTGAACAACATTATGAATTTCGCCTAGTCTAATATCTGGCTTTTCTTTGTAATGGGAGCTACCTTGCCGTCACACCACAGACAATGCAGAAAATGCAACCATTGACAATATACATTGGGTTCCCATTCATTACAGTTATTTATTTCTCTGACCACTGTCTCACTTTACCAGAGGCACATCATAGCAGAAACATCAATATACAAATATATTAAATGGTGTATCACTGCATATGTCTCATATTCTTCCTATGTTCCCACACTGTTCCCACACCTACAGGACTATGTCTATGTCTCCTTACACGGCGTGGATCTCTAAGGTGTCGGACACTGATGTGCTGATCGCTCCACTGGGCTCTGGTGGGGTTGTGACTGTAGATATGGGAGGCTATGTGAGGGTGTGGGAGACAGGATTGGACAGTTTGCAGCGCTCCCTGCTGGAGTGGAGGAACATGATCGGTTCCGAGGACGGCCGACCTGTCCAGGTAGGAGAATGTTTGCAATGAAGCAATGTTTCAATGTTTATTAATACAGAGATTTAAGGGGCTTTGTGATTTGATGAGCATTTTATTGTTAGCTAAATATGCATAAAATCATGTTTATGCATACAAGATTACTTTTAAATGTGAAGTGTACCAAATGATTTCATCACTATTTCATTTGCTGTGCCTTTTCATTCGGTCTGTATTGCTGTTGCAGCACATGACCATGTGATGGCAGACTTAGGCCTCTAAGTGGTCCTTTGAAAACTATTTGGCATTAAAAGCACATTTTTAAAGCTATTTTCAACATGATATGGGTACAATGTCATATATTTTTTTCTTTCTTTCCAAGTCATTGGACTTGGCCTTTATTTGAGTTTATGTAAGTTTTTGTACTTTCTCGTGATCAGTATCTGTTTTGTTCACAGTTTTAATGCTTTTTTTCCTCTATACATTTTATTTTACTAGTTTGTTACATTGATACTTATGTAAAAAGATACTTGTCAACATTGTTTTATGGCTAAAATTCTGCAGCCTTCCTCCTTGAATTTAGTGTTTCATGGCAATGCTTCAGTACTTGGCTATATGAATGAGAGGTAAACAGCCGATCCTTTTTATGTAATTAGACTATTCCGTGTATTGGGTTTGCAAATATGTGGAAGGTCTGTCCACTCCACCCTGTATATTCAGTACATCACATCTGAAATCCATAAATGAGAAGAGCATTAATGAAGATTACATGAGAGTTGTATGTTCTCACATTCTCACACACTTTTGATGTACATGATTCGTGCACACAGTTGACCAGTGCATCATTAAATTACTTGTAGTCACACACCTGGTCGAGGATATTTATAATGGAGTAGCCGTGCATCACTTTTCTCTCACTGATTTGTTTTTATACTCTGATTATGCAAGTCGTTCTTCACACACACCGAGTCTTTGTCTGATCCTATAGATTCCGTTCCTCTAGAAGTTCTCCAGGAGAACCTGTCCATTAGATTCCTGAACTCTAGGGTTCTTCTTTCATAGCTCTCTCCCAGCATTCATCACCTCCGCTCCATGACATATATTTACCTAGATCTCTGTCCTCACTGCTTTGTCTCATTAAACCTCTTTGAACACTGTTCAAAAGTAGTAGTGCAGGTTTGCTGTGTAGCCTGTGTAAAGGTATGGTATGTGTATGTGTGTTCACACAGGGGGTGTAAGAGAGGGAGGGAGAGAGAAAACAGGGCTGAATCTGACAGTGTCTCACTGTTGGCACTTTGAGGTCAGGATTTATAATGAGACCTGAATCTGGGTTATCATGTTACTGCACTGAGGTTATCCTTAACTTCCATGTCTACAGGAGCTGCCTCACACAGTCTGTAATCCTACCGTGCCTTATTTCCATACACACACACACACACACACACACTCACACACACACACACACAGTGCTAGCTATGTTGGGTCAGCGGACTCTGTGGGTGTGCTCAGCTGGAGAGTTTGAGTGGAACACTGTGGCATGTGGGATTAGAGGACATCCTGGATTAGAGAGACGGTGTTGTCCTGTGTTTGAGTGATGGATAGGAGATCCATCAGACTCCAAAACAAAAAATCAGAGGAGTACTACTCATTGGCTTGTAAAGACGTATCTGGCTCCGTCTGTGTTTTCTTTTCAAGTCAAATTAAGTCAGGGACAGACAAATCATAAGCTCATTAGCAAGTCAATGAATGCTCCAATGTCATTGCACAGTGCCATGCTTTGGTTCCTGGAAACCATTGTTATTTATTGGAGCAGTCTAAATTGTTCCTATCAATGAGCAGAATGACCTTTGTTGGTCAGCAGGATTTGATAACAAATAGAAAGCTGTTGCTTGCCATATCAGCAGTCAACTGAGTCACTAGTTAAGTCACGACTAAGCACTAAACTGCTTGTTCCAGGCACCTGGGTAAGTGATTCGTCCACCACTATAAGTCACTTTTATTTATACAGGACATTTAATAGACAACAGGTGTCAGTCCAAAGTGCTTCATATTAAGAGCAAGTAAACTAAATTTATTCAAACTTGACCGTTCTCTACCTTGTCAAAAAAGTAAAAACAAACACCAGTAGAAATTAAGAGAGACGACAGCACGGACACAGCACAAAAGGAAGTGCGAGGCAGTGACAAACCGTGCAAGGCAATACTGAGAGTAAAGCACTACACAAAATGCAAATAAATACATTATAACAAGATATAACTAGTTTAAATTGTAGTGATGCAAAAGTTGCTGTTAATAAAAAATAATAATAATAACATAGAAAATATTTAAAGTTACTCATACACATGAACCACCGATGACATAAAAAGATATGTCTGGATCCTATAAAGCTTAAGAAGACTGGGAGAATATATATGTTTTCAAATTTGATTTTTATAAATGTATTGTCATTTTTTATTTTAAAAATGTGTTCCATAGACTGGGGCATCACCAAAAAAATGCAAGATTGCCTTTAAGCCTCATCTGAAAGTGTAGAATGGTTAAAAGCAACTGGTTAGAGGATCTGATTGTAGGTTGGTGTCGTTTTAAAAAAACAATGCTTAAACACTCTTAACTTACTTCACCTCCTCTTGTGTTACTTCCAGTGACAAACTGATCCATTTTTGAACACTACCGCAACAGACTTCTTATATGTAGGCTACCTAAACATTACATGTACCAGATACAATCAGTTGTTTGCATTTCAGAGATCTGCGTGTATGATTTCTCTTACGCCCCACCGCAATGCTCTTTAGGCCATACACTTGTCTATTACATGTGGAAATCCTTCACTATTGGAATACCTGATATATAATGCTGTTCTAGTCTGCATTCCTCGGATTGCTCTGCTAAATGAGTTAGTGGCGAGAGTGACGGAGACATTAGAGCAGCAGACACCAGCAGTAAGAGGGTTTCTTTAAGCTCATACTCGGATCCCTGCCACCTGCCTCATTCCACTGCTATAGACTCATTCCCTCTCTCCATCTTTCAGCTTTAAAACCCTCTGTCACACATTGTCAGATTTTATTTCCTCTCCCTTTCTCCCACTGTTTAACTCCTTATATATTTTCACACTCCAGCATTCTTGTGAATGGTGCCTCTGTTACAGAGTATAGTGGGGCATTCCTTCAGCCGTGGGTGTTTTCCCCTTTTTCAGTCTCATGCCTCGCTGGATTAATGAGTCTGTAAATTTCCCTCCGTTCTCACAGGCTGGACCCACCTGGCGTGGATTTATGAGGAGGGTCGAGACAAAGTGAATCACTTTCTCATCACATGTCCAAACTCTGCACGGCGGAAAGCCGAGGAGTACTGACGATGCTGTGGCCTTCTGCACTGGTGTTTAATAAGATTGATTACAATAGTCCTGGCATTCTGCTGAACTTTCAACAGCGTTCACCTACGTGCATACCAGTTCAGTTTGAACATCTATTTTATTTGGATTACAGGCCCTTTCTTTTGTCAACAATGTGAAATGAAGTGCTTGGGAATATCCTTCTCAGGTGCACAGTAATTGACAGTAGTTTTGTTTGTTCGGTGCGCTATCTGCACCAGCTTGTCCAGACATGGCCTATGGAGCAATAGCTGGGTCAGAATGAGTCCCTTGCAGTTCAGTGTAGGCATTTCCGTGATCTGTATGAATCCCGTTGTTTGGTGGGAAGAATTCACTCTGGCCTTTCACCCCATGAAAGAATCCATTATGAAGGCATGGCCATCTCTCAGTTCTGTCTGTCCTCTGTCTACGGCTAGCACTTTTCCCTTTATTAAATTCACATTAATCGAGTGAATAACACTCTCCTACGCGTGCTGATGTCAGAACTGTGGAATGTTTGCCTTTGTTCCAGTGCTTATATTGTTCCCTGAGGCAACTGATGCAATTTCTGTAGTACAGCAAAAAAGCAGATAATTTGTCTCACTAAGTTTGCCATCTTTTACAATAATATAGACATGGACGAACATGTAAGTGAAGACAGATACCTGAGTAACATTAATGGTCTCTCAGTTATCGGAAATTCTGCAAACCAAGAATAGCTTGACATCGCACAAGTCCATCCATTTACTGTAGTGAAATGATGTATAGCCCATGACCCAGTGCAACACAAAACAGCCATGTGGGGAATGTAGGTTCCTGTTATTCAGGCCAGCCTGACGTCAGTGACTCTCTCTCCAGGCCAACCATATATGTTCTTATGTAGGGCTGAGCTGAATGCTTTCCTGCAGTTCAAAACAAGTAATCAGAGAGAGAGTGTCAGGAAGCCAGTCATTCCAACAGGTGCAAGCTGAGATCCCTGTGTGTAAGTGTCTGTAGGGAAGTGGACACTGACTCATCTCTGACCAGCACTCAGTCTTAAAGTGGAGAAACACTCGTAACGGTATAAGATTGCAGACGACGAGTGACGTATGAAACAAGAGAAATAGTCTGACAACTGATTAGTGATTCATAATACAGTTTGGTGTAGCTAATCTGTGCTTTTATAGGCATTGACTGTATAGACTTAGTGTCTCATTACGATGACTAAATATTCTGTTTGTCTTGAATGATTCTGATTACAAATGATTCAGTTATGTTTCATGTTTTGAACTGAACTCATGGCCAGTGCTAACAGGGGGGAAGGTGGAGCCCAGAACTAGAGGAGATCCATTCAAATTTAATTATTCACTATGTCTGACTATAGTGAATGTATGCAAAATATATTATAAATTTAAATAGGGCTTGTAGACTAAAGCAATATTTGATGATAACTTAATAATAGCATTTTACGTTAGGGCTCCCATGGGCACTGTACAAATACATATATGCATGTAATACTACTACTACTAATAATAATAATAATAATAATAACATTTAAATGAAGGAAAAAGGAATAAAAACAATAATAATACCACTAATAGTAAGAAGAAAAAGGACATTTCTTTTAGGGGGGCCCAGAATTCTTAGCTACAATCCTGACTTAATTTACTTAAGTTAAGTACTTGTCAAATACTTGAAATTAAGTACTTAATTTAAAATGTCCTTTAGAATCAAAATGTGAGGTGAAGGTATGAAAAATTAATTGCTAAAAATGAAAACAATAAAAATAACGTGATAAACATTCAATTCAATTTTTCGATTTTATTTGTATAGCACTTTTTACAATGGACATTGTCTCAAAGCAGCTTTACAGAAACATATAAACACAGGATACAGATTGTAAGTGTGTGAATTTATCCCTATTGAGCAAGCCGTTGGCGACGGTGGTGTGGAAAAACTCCCTAATATGATATGAAGAAGAAACCTTGAGAGGAACCAGACTCAGTAGGGAACCCATCCTCATCTGGGTAACAACGGATAGTGTGAAAGTAAAAGAAAGTTCATTATGGTTTTTAGATGAAGTCTGTTTGTTGAACTAGTCCACTGTTCACTAAAGGAGACCTGAGTGCAAAACTGCATGTGGTAATTGCAGTCCCAAGGCCATAGTAGCAACCGTAGTCCCAGCAACAACAGCAAGAATGTCGATGTGGAATTGAGGTCCAAAACCTTTTCCATGATCCTTCAAGCAGTACCATCCTAAGCAATCTCCAGGCTGTAGCCTCCAGTTGATGAGAGCTCCATCCAGAGGTAGGGCATCAGGATGGATCAGGCAGGTCCGGAGAGCAGAAAGGGTCAGGATCACTGGCATCTCCATAATATCATGTGTGGCTCAACAGAAGGAGAGAGGGAGATGGAGGTGAAGAGAGGGAGAGATTATTAGGTATGCTTACTCTCCCGGAATAGATATGACTGTGTACTTTGCGTAAAAGGAAGTCTATTCATGGTAATTTGCCTTTGATTGATAAAACATTATATGATTGATAAAATATGTGTGTTTCTGATTCATACTATTTATAATTCAAAACTGATTAACATTAAATTAACATGTAGGAACCAATATTCTTTGATAAATGAACCGAAAGACTTATGAAAGCACCCCCATTTTAAATTGCTGGAAAGATGAATTGTCCTATAACACAACTGCTAAATGTTGCTGGTGTTTGTTCCAGTGTGAAGGCATGTGCATGAATTATCCCACTGACAGTGTTTAGGTTGAGATGTGTTTGGGTTGATAACGATCAGTAGATCTTTATCTCACAGTATAGAGATCGCGTGAATAGGCAACATTTCCCCTTTAACCTCTGGAACATTCTGTCTGCTGTCTGCAGATCAGAGACTCAGATTAAGGTGTGTCCTGTATACAAGTTCTCCATGCAGTATACAGGTATTCTGTATACAGCCGTGTTTGTGTTTGTCAGTGGGTGTGTAACAGTAGCTGGAGTCATGTGTCTTCGGGGCTTGACGTGGATGCATGCTGTTCTTGTAGCTGCTTCTGTCCACATATTCTCATGTCTGTGGTATGGCAAGTGTCATCACCTTTCTGTTTTCTCTTTGTCCATGTCGTATCTGACCCAGAATCACAGTCTCCAAGTGTGAAGTGCTCTAGCAGCTGGGGAAACATTCCACCCTGCAGGCTCTGTGGCTGGTGTGCCTGTGTGAAGACGCTCTATTTGGATAATCCTAGGGTCATGAAGCATTAATCCTATTGGATCCTTTAATACTGAAAACTGACCTGACTAGCACTTTCTCTGACAGCACTCCTCTATAAAAACTGCAGCGTTTGTGTTCCTGCTGTGTTCAGATCCCGAATATTATTCAAGACACACTTCAGCGTTACTCCTACCATCAGTGTTAATGATCTGACACCATGTGGTTTGCATTCATCACTGACAGTCATTTTTATTAAAAAGTTTAAGTCTAGTCAAACCATCAAGATAATGTTCTCTCTGTCGAATCAAAGTGGTACATGAGCCTCGATAGGAACACCACTGAGTATATGGTTAAGAAGTGAAAGTTTGGCTTTGATATCATTAAAGGTTCATGCGGAACTTCCTTATTAGTATGTGGTAGTAT
This sequence comes from Ictalurus furcatus, assembly GCF_023375685.1. Taxonomy (NCBI): domain Eukaryota; kingdom Metazoa; phylum Chordata; class Actinopteri; order Siluriformes; family Ictaluridae; genus Ictalurus; species Ictalurus furcatus. Next base: position 18,561,787 of record NC_071260.1, on the reverse strand, counting down.
GTGTCTTAATGTCTTGTGTGCTCTATGTTGAATGTTGTGACCACACCAGGACACTTCATTGTGGAGCAGCAGGCTCCGAGCAGAGCATTCCTGACATTCCGACCCAGGATGTCGCTGTGGGATGTTGGAGGTTGGAGCTGACCTAGTCTCAGCCTCAGATGCTCCATCCACAGTCCATGCAGTGTCTGATACGTTTTGTGCACTTACAAGGTCACAAGCTTCAAGGTTGCTTTTCCAAGTCACTAGAAAATGTTCACTGTATTCCATATTTAAGTGTTATAAGAGAAGTTTACACGTAGTATTGCCTAAACATGAAAGGCTGTTCTCCGAATGCACAATATGTCAAGCCGAAGACCACATCGGATTCCACTCCCATCAACCAATCTGAAACTACAGTGGGCACAAGCTCATCAAAACTGGGCAGTTGAAGAAAAGACCAGGCTATGTTTTTTCCAATCTTCATTTGCCGTTCAAAGTGTTCTGAGATAAACCAGTCTGGCCCAACAACCATGCTATGGTCAAGGTCACTCCTATCACATTTTTTCCCCACTCTGATGTTTGATGCGAACATAAGCTACTATTGACCTGCATCTACATGGTTGTATGCATTGTGCTGCTGCCACATGATTGGCTGATTGGATAATGGCATGAAAGAGCAGGTGTTCTTACTAAAGTGGACGGTGAGTGCATGCCGATCACTTTCTAGAAATTACGAGATTGAAGCTTGAAGCTCAGTCAAATAGTATGTACTTGTATTTGTAATTTGTGCTGCAATTCTCTTACTACTTAGATTTTTTAGAATTACATCATTACAGTACAAAAAAAAAAACAAACAAATTTTGAAACATGTAACCTGTGCATGCTCCTTGGATCAGAATTGCTGGATCTGTCTCCCTACAATACTGTATGTAGAGGCCATGTGTGAAAACAAGAATGTATATTTTAGTACTCTTCAAATCTTTACATATCAGTGCAGACGGACGTCTCCAAGTGAGCAAACACAGCGGGGCCTGAAAGCGCAAACAGGCTGAGTATGCAGTGTGTGGCATTGGAGAGCAGCAGAAAGCAAGCCTGCATAGTGATTATGTGAGCTGCTTCACTAATACTAAAAACACACATTATGTTGAGTGCAATCCAATTCATTCAGGCCACAACATAATACCTCCATATTCAAAAGGGTTCGGAAGTACCAAAAAGCTTATTTGGCTGCTTAATGTGAGTGAGAGTGGACTTGCCTGCTGCCCAAAGCCGTCCACCAACCCAAGACACTGAACACTTGATAAAAGATTAATAGGGTTGTATTGATACAGTTGTATTTTAACTGCTCATGGTGGATGTTAAACTCAAAGACAAGCAAATGCCAAAATAATAAACCAAAATGACTAGGCCACTAAGTAACCTGAAGTAAAAGAAATAGAACATGCAATACAATATGAAGAAATGGTGTCTGTGTTCTACCTTTTAACCTAACAGATTTACTACCACAAAATAGCAATAATGCAGGACAATAAAGCTGCTACAAGAACAGGTTCTGACTCAGTGGGAGGAGTGCTGATTTGTTCTGGTCAAATGGAACTTTTGATTAGTTGGCATGGGTTAGTTCTCCTCGTCTATTTATAGATATTATGACGAATAGCTATGCTCTACACATTGGAATGCAGCAATGTAAGCAGAAAACACAAGCAATCCATGCAACAGATTAGTATTACAACAGACAGTCATTAACAATGCTTAAGGAAGTACTTATGATATCCACTGAAAAACCCTCGAGCACTCCAGGCCAGAGATCTTGCCAGTGGCTTAGCGGTTAACACATTTTCCTCACACCTCTAGGGTTGGGGGTTCGATTCCTGCCACCACCTTCAGTGGGTTCATCCTGGTACTCCGGTTTCCTCCCCCAGTCCAAAGACATGCGTTGTAGGCAGATTGGCATTTCCAAATTGTTCATAGTGTGTGTGTGTGTGTGTGTGCCCCATGCCCCGAGTTCCTTGGGATAGGTTCCAGGCTCCCTGCGACCCTGTGTAGGATGAGTAGTACAGAAAGATGGATGGATATTTAGGATCAGACATGCAGCATCATGATGTTTTTACTGGTTCTGAGATCAATTGAGTAAGAATATTAACAGACCTTTAGTGAGACGAACTGGGAGAGTCGTAATAAAAGCAGGCATTTATAATGGCGAAAACGACGAGGGTGTGGCTTTATGCATACATGCATGCGTGCTTATGGGATTATGAGTGCTCTTATCTGTCACCTTTTTGATCTTCAGTGACCTATAAATCAATTCCTGACAATGACTGATCCGAAAATGTACATTAACTAGGCTTACATGCTTAACTTAGAAGCCTGGCCCACTTTTAGACGTCCCTTTGATGGCATTTGCAAGGGTGGCCTAAAAAATCCTCAGCCTGAATGTGGTATAGCATTTTCCTTTGGTCCTAAGCTCTCGGTCATGCTGTAGTCATGTGCCACACTGTGGTCTGCATTATAGACTTTTAATCCTAAACCTTAAAAGTGTAGGGTTTTTTTGTTTGTTTTGTTTGTTTTTTGTTTTTACACATTTTTTTTTTTATTACACTTCAGTTTTATGGAGTTGTAGTGTGATCATGTAGGACAGTTAGACTGCTGGAATGTCTCTGTGTTTGTTCAGTCCTATTCTAGGCTTCTGCAGATTTTTCAGCCGTCTCTCTCTCTCTCTCTCTCTCTTTCTCTCTCTCTCTTCCTCTTCGTTCTCTCATTCTTCTCCGTGCCTCCCTCTGCCTTGAGGCACTGCAGGAGAGCCGGGTCTTATCTGAGTGAACTCATTCTATTGACGCGTAAACAAAACAATAGCGACAGTTGTTATGGTTAGACACACCTGGATTCTCACTGACCGTCTGTGACTGTGTAGACCGGGTGTGTGTGTGTGTGTGTGTGAGACATATGTTGTTGATTCATATAACCACATATCAACCCTGCATGCACTGCACAAACTGAGTTGTCTGATTTGTGCAAAAGATAAAACATCTGCAGCTTTAACCAAGTTCAGTTGTACTTCCATGAGTGATCCATCTGTGTGTGTGTGTGTGTTCAGACATTAGTGTGCAGGCTTGACAGAGATGAAATCGTGACTTTATGGTGTAAATTTCTGGCTGATCTAACGCCACGTCTCACACACACACACACACATATCCTTCAAGATCGGTCCTTAATACTTTGGGGAAATAAGAAACACATGACTTCTTAAACTTTACTGTCACTCCACTCGCTGTTCAGCTCAAGCAGACTAAACATTGGATGTTCAAGTGTGTCATCAGAATCCCAACTAACCACGACACTTGGCTGGACTGAAAGTAACTGACCAACAGTTCTGTGTTCTTTCTTAAGACTTTTGCTGACAGTACTGTACACTTCTGTCCAAAGTGGGTACTGGTACATTTTCAATCTCCAATCTGCGTTAAGCGTCTGTACGTGACCTGTTTGAGAGGTACGCGGATCAATCATGTTGACATGGACATTTAGGAAAGATCTTCTCTTATCTTGTTTTCTGGATCGTATTCCAACTGCTAGCTTCAATGTGTTTAAATGGACTTGTGCTAATAACAAGAGGCTCCTGGCTAGCATGGGCTGAACACATGGAACATTTCTGCAAGTTCTGCAAGAAAGAAAGTAGTTCCATCTTGATATAATTTATAATTCATGCCACATAGACTGTAAAAGCATTATGACTGTTCTAAATGTTTGAATAAATGAATACAGTTTACCAATTGACAGCAAGTGTAATTCTGTCCAGCTCCTTCAAATTACTGTAGAAATTGAGACCTTGGAGCATAAAGTGACTTATTATGGTGTCGGGCACATCAAGTCACAAGAACTTTTCTGCATCTTGGCCCATGTCTCTGGAACTGTACCAGAAGGATTACCACTGTTCTTCTAAAATATTTTCTCACTTATTTAGTTTTGATGATGGTGGTGGAGAGCGCTGTCTAACAAGTTGGCCCAAAATCTCCCATCGGGTTTCAGTTGGATTGAGATCTGCTGACATGAAGGCCATAACATGTCATTTACATTTACATTTTATGGCATTTGGCAGATGCCCTTATCCAGAGTGACTTATATTTATCTCATTTATACAACTGAGTAGTTGAGGGTTAAGGGCCTTGCTCAAGGGCCCAGCAGTGGCAGCTTGGCAGTGTTGGGATTTGAACTAAAGACCTTCCAATCAGAAGTCCAACGTCCTAAACACTAAGCTACAACTAAATACAAAGGAACACACTTATTATGTCATAATATTTACATAATGTTCACGTTGGCCTTGGTCATAGACAATGCTGTGTGTACAGTATGTTCGATTTGGTGATTAATTACATCATAGTACACTTTCTTGAAATATTATATGTATTGATAATAAAACATGACTGACACCGGTGTTACTCAGTGACAGGTAGCTGATTGGTTGGTAAAATCTTTTCTATTCCTTATTAATTCTTTTTTTTTTTGTAAATGTTAAATGAAGTTAAAAGTTTAGATTTGGATGTAAAGTGTTTAATATTGCCTCCATCATCATTCTTTACCTCTAAATAGCTTTTGGATCGTCTCAGCTTGCAGTATTGCCTGTGTATTCTTGCCTGTGTGTCAGAAAGCAGACCCCAGGCTCCAGCTTTATTTTTTTTGCTCTGTGCTGTATAATGGCCCGTGAGTGCTGACTCTATCCATCACACCTGTCTCTAATCCACACAGACCTGAAGCGCTGGCTACGTGCACGGCTCCCAGTAAGGCTGCTTTTGCATACGAGTGTGATTCATTGACATGTAAATGCGGTGGCAGATGAAGAGACCGGCACGAAGCATGTTTTCAGTTCCTGGGTTGTTGTCGTCTCTGGAATTGCAGAGAGTTTGCTATGCCGCTTTCCTGTAAGCGTGTATTCATGGTGTGTGTAAGGTTGACTGTTCTACATAACTCAGCACAAATGATATCAGTTACTAAGACAAACAGGGTGGGCCTCATGACAAGTGTTCTTCTTAGATTGTTGACTGTCCCAACTGTTCTTTCCGAAATGATTCAGCAAAACAAGAAATGTTCTGTATACTCTTAGTACAGTCATTATCAAGGTTTGATAGTCAGGTTGTTTACTGACGATCAGCATTAGGCTGTCTTGTATGAGGTCTGATAGAACTTGGGCAATGAACACAGTTTAGGACTGAGCACTGACTTGCTCTTGCAGATCACAGTAAGACCTTAGAAAGGAGTTATTATACTAGTTTAGCCCCAAGTATCTCCCAGCAGGGGCGAGAGAGGAGTGTATGAAGGTCATAGACATCTGCACTTGTGTGTGTGTGTGAGCATCAAAGAGCTGCTCAGTTGCTGATGCTTTTAAAGCTCTTTGTCCTGGGAGATTAGAGAGGATGCAGAAGTTGGGTCTGTGCGGATAAATAGATATGTTACACAGAAATCCAGTTCCAGGTCAGAACTAGGTGGAGACGAGGACCTTTCCTGCACATACAGGAACACACTTATTCATACACATTTATTCTCATGCACACACACACACGCATACACACATTCACATTTCAAGATAAAGACATCTTGAAAGACCTAGTCTTGTGCTATTTTCTCAATGTGTAATAGCAATCGTTTTTAAAATGCTGAAAAGGGTACAGAAATAATAAAGCATTTTATGTGTATCAGGGAGGATATGCCATGCAATTAGGAGCGAGAAAAAAATCACAGCTACTAACTGAAATGTTAACCAAGTAAAATAATCACAACAATGAAAAGGCCTGTATTTAAACAAAAAAAAAATCTGTATCTAGTGAAGGTTTTTCATTTCAGCAGTCACAAAAACACTCTCTATTTTTACATGCCATTTGGACTCGTTGACTTTTTCTGCATCATGTAAGCAATTCATTTAACCAAATGACTGAGGGCAAATATTGAGGGCAAATAACATACAGCACATGCTATGTCCCAAACCGTATTCTGTTATTCTAACCATGAACCGATCTGTTCGCTATTCCAGCAAGAAATTATGCATTGTCAAGAAGATGTGATTGTTTTTGTTTATTATTATTACTTTTCAGATCACCATTCAAAGAGACAGTGGTCTCGATGTCAGCGCACCAAAACATGGCAAGATTGATGCCAGGAATGCCCCTCATGTAGGGGGTAATCAGTGGGCAGGAGGCACGGGTAGGTTTTAACTCAAACTTACTACTTCTGGAGAAACCATGGCCCTGCTCTTACTAAACAGTCAAACATTTCTGAAGACTCTATAATTTTGCATTTTTAATTTACATGATATAATTTTAAATACTCAAAATCTAATTTGAATTGTAAATGAATAGGTGAGTCAAGAGTTTTATTTTTTTTTTAATGTTTATGGAATTCCACAAAAAGTTCCACAAAAGTTTCACTTTCCTTATTTAATTGCAATTCTGTCTCATTTTGTTTGATCTGTGGTCACACTATAATAAAACTGCAGGGGTTCAGAAACATTAGAAACTGTGTATAGGATTATAATGTAATGTTAATGTTGTGGTCCTGCAGGGGGCAGAGACACAGCAGGCCTTGGGGGAAAGGGAGGTCCCTACCGTCTAGATGCTGGCCACAAAGTCTACCAGATCTCCCAGGCTGAGAAAGACGCTGTGCCTGATGAAGTGAAGAGAGCTGCGCGAGAAATGGCCGAGAAGGCCTTTAAAGAGAGGTATACTCATTCATCACTTCTCTCTTCATTTCCTACTGCCCTCATACAATAAGAGGATCTTTGAGAGCGTTGAAACCTTTCCGACGAAGCGTAAATCTCTCAGCTGTTTTTTTTTTTTTTTTTTTTTTAGCAGTGAGAGATGTTGAAGGATGTCAGTGACACTATTTGTGGTGTTTACATGTGTGTGTATGGGTATGTGCGTGGTGCCAGGTATATATTGAAGCACAGAGCCTCATCAGTAGGCTACAGAAGACTGAAGCCTCAGAGCTCCACCAGAGCCAGCTATTCCAAAAATGCACCCCATGAATACCGCAATTCATGCGACTCCATGAATGTGTGCGAGTGGGAGAGAGAAGCCACAGAGTGCAGTGTGAGAGGGCCTAGAAATGAAGGAAGCTTCTGTTTCTGCCCATTTTCTCCTTTGTGCTTCTTGTGTCCACACCCAAGCCTCTCGCATCTAAAACAAGTTTCGCACCCAGGTCCATAAACACACAGAGGCGTTCTCCACCGAGCCTGATCTTTAACTGACACACTCATAGACAGGTTTGCCTTCAGAATGATGAATATGAGCAAACTTATTCTGTAATTACATTCTGGACTTGACATTTGTTCAAATCTTTGAAATTGTGCGTTATCGCTGAAACATACCTGACTAATCGTCATACTGCAGCGTTGCTGTTGATGCTACTCATGATTCACTCAGTGTATGTGCGAATTTATTCTATTTATGTGATAACGCTTTGCATCCTGTTCTATAATCTGCATGCTGCTCGTCACGTTCTCAACTGCTAAATCTCAGGGTTTGCTGTGTAAGTCGGTTTTCACAGGAAGTGGGATTGTATTTACCTTTCGTGTTTGAGTGGAACATATAAAACTGCAAAAAACCACCTGCAGTTACATACAACAAGCAGGCCTCTAGAGAGGAGTGATGACAATCTACCGAACCGCACTCAATTTCTTCTCACCTTTTCAGCAGAATATAGATCCAGACTGAAATTTTACTTTCACCCATTTCTCTCTCTCTCTCTCTCTCAGACACACATACACACACACTGGCGTTCTCTCTGTGGTCTGTGGACAGGTCTGGAATTCAGCAGAAAATAGCAGCACAGCCTGTCCCTTCTCCAATAACGCTACACAAAGAATGTGAGCTTCTGTGGCCAGTCAGGAAACCCACAGCCATTCACTGCTCTAAATATGTGTGTGTGTGTGTGTGTGTGTGTGTGTGTGTATGTGTGAGAATGGGACAGAGCACAGGAGGGAAAAAGAAAAGACAGAAGAGGGAGAAAGCTTGGCAGTTGCCACTGTTTCACACGATGGAGGTTATCACTCCTTAACCCGTATCATTTCACAAAGTTTCAAAGTCTCACTACAGTCTGTGAGAGAAATTCTTCAAGGGCTTTTTCTCACATCTGGTCCAGATGGCTGTGGGAGATGAAGGTTACTCGTTTAGCCGTGTGATGAGATGAGACCGTTCTGTGATCTCCTCTGTGTAGAAGCTGAAAGCTGCTTGCCTCTGTAGTCTGTTTGCATGTTAGGCTCTGCTTCCCCTCTATGACTTCAAACGTCTCTCACATGCAAACACACACACACACACACACACACGATGAATTGTCTTTATCGTTCTGCTCTGCCAGGATCAGAGTATTGTAGGATTAGCACAGGTCTGCAGGGTTGATTGGGTTTCTATGGCAACTTACACCTGCTGAAAGAAGCACATGGAGCTGTCAGTTCAGCAGCCACACACCCAGTGAAAAACAGCTCCAGAACAAGCTGAGCAGGAACAGTATGGTTGGCGTGTGCTGCCACTGGGGCCGTCAGGACTTCTCACATATGGTAGTGCTCATAAGGAGTCTCCTACTCTCGAGTGCTCATCATCATTGCTGTTTTCACGGACAGATGGCTGTATCACTGAAATCATCAATTGGCAGCCCAGAGCGAGCTTTCTCTGGCCTCAGTCCATCCTCCAACACATGTCTCCAGTGACTTTAAGACTATGTAGAATCTGAAAAAAAAAAACTAGCTATAGAATACTGATCTACCATGAAGATTAGAAATGTATCACTGTATAACTGTATATAGGCCAGGGTTTGTCAACTGGCCGATCGGGGTTTGGATGTGGACCCAGCAAAGTATTCAAGTGGATTAAACTTGTTTTAACAGAGATGTTGTAAATTATTTAGTGGAATCAGCTCACTGGACCAGAGACTAGCTACGGGGCTAAAGACTAGAGGCTGTGTCTGGTCTTAGTAGCGAACTAATAACATGGCGTGGTTTTAAAATAAAATGTTGAGGAAGAAGAAACAGGGGGATGATTCGACCAGGAAGTATGTTTATTCTCCACACATACAATGGGGACCAAAAGTCTGAAGTGAAAAAGTCAGTAGTGAAAATGCTTTGTTTGGCATACGTTTTCAATTAATCGCAAACGTTTTCATTACAAACTGATATCAGCAATAACTTGAGTGAAAAGCCTTAGAAATCTTCGAATTTTAGAAAATTCTAAAACTTTCTGTTTATTTGCAGTTTTAAATGTGGTCTCAGAATGTTGGACCCCAATGTAATCTGTCTCGTCTGTTCAGAGTCCAAACCACTTTGAAAAGTGTGCAAACTGTTGTCTTTATTCACTCACTTTCACTTTTGTTGCTTATCCAGACGTGTGTAAGCAAGGAATTTTATCTAGCCAGGCCACAAGTTGTGCTTGAATTCCTTAAAAAAGACTAACATAGCGATTAAAGAAGTAGTTTGAAATTTTGAGCTTTCTGCCTGCCTGCAAATTACAAATTCAGTGCAAATACTGAAAAGCATTTGAGGTGCCTTGTGAGGTGCATTTTAAGGAAAAGGGGCAACACTGAGCAGCTCTCCTTTGGCTGGGATTGGAGTTCATTTTTTGGGGCTAGAAAACTGTAAACAGAAAGCTAAAATGAAAAAAGAGGCGCATCTGCTCTCTGCTATCATTGTGGCATCAGTTTTATGTAATGTATACTCAGTAAAAAAAAAGAAACGTCCTCTCACGTTCACTACTTTTATTTCCAGCAAATTTCTTAACATGTCTAAATATTTGCATTAACATAAAAACTACTATAACAACAACTGAGACATAAACTGAACAAGTTTCACAGACATTTGAGGAACAGAAATGGAATAATGAGTCCCTGACTAAAGGGGGGGGGGGTCGATATTAAAAGTAACAGTCAGTATGTGGCGTATCCTCCAGCTGCTTTACGTACTACAGTGTATGTCATCTTCATGGACTGCACCAGATTTGTCAGTTCTTGCTGTGAGATGTTCCTCCACTCTTCCACCAAGGCAATAATTTACGAGAATTTACAAGTTCTCCATCACGTCTGGGGGGACACATGGTTACATGTAATTTTCCACTGCAAGGACGATCAGTTGTCCTTCCTGTCTCCCTGTAGCACTGTCTTAGGCGTCTTACATTACAGACATTGCAGTTTATTGCTCTGGCAAGTCCTCAGGCCTCCCTGCAGCAGGTCTATGGCATGTGCACACAGGTGAGAAGGAACCCTAGACATCTTTCTTCTGGTGTTTTTCAGAGTCAGTAGAAAGGACTCTTTAGTGTCCTAACTTATTGTAACTGTGACCTTAATTGCCTAGCGCCTGTAAACTGTTCGTGTCTTAAAGACTGTTCCACAGGTGCATGTGCAATATTGTTTATGGTTCATTGAACAAGCATGAAAAACCTCATTTAAACCCTTTCCAATAAAGATCTGTAAAGATTATTTGGATTTTACTAAATTATCTTTAAATGCAGTCTCCTGAAAAAGGGACTTTTTATTAAACATGATGTAAGTTTGATTTGAAATTATAAACACCTTTTAACAAGGAAAATCCACGATGGTCTGGAGTGTTTGTGTAGTTTTTGAGTGTGCTGGTGTGCCTAAAGGAAGTCCTGTGTGTTTCAGACTGAAGGAGATTCAGATGAGTGAGTATGACGCCACAACATATGAGCGTTTTTCCGGAGCTGTCCGGCGCCAGGTCCAGTCCCTACGCATCATTCTGGACAGCCTGCAGGTAAACATTTCATCTCAGCTCCCCCAAAGGGTGTGTGCAGTGCTTCCACGAGTCTCTGAATGTTCTTTCCTTTCCTTCCTTTCGCAAACACACACACACTTTGCTGCTATTACAGCTGCTCCTCTTTTCGTCCGGCATTTGCCCTCAAGTCATGAAACAATTACCCCCTATCACTAAGTGAAACTAAGTGCTATTGTTGCTTTTCTGAGTGACCTCTGAGTGGACACCAGGTCATGTGGTGTGCTAAAGCAGCTTGCGAGGGGTGTCTTGACACTTCAGCAGCACTCCTGGGGATTCCCTTTGCAGCGAGATAGAGCAATGACTTTTGGAGGATCAGGTTTCTCGCTGGGAGCCTCACTGAGGAGAAGATAGACGTGTTAATGGGAAAATACCGTGGTAGGAATTCCATCTTACGTTCGGCTCCCTTTTCTGTGTCTCCCTTTGTCTCATTCTCTCACCCACAAACCCACTTATGGCATCTTTCCATATGTTTGTAGTCTGCAGCTCTTTGAAGTAAGGGTATTTAAATAGTACCAGTGATTAGCTACGATAAACTGTGGCAGTTGTGTGTGTCTCTGTAACTGTTTCCTAGCAAGGTAGTTGGCGTTTTTTTCTCTCCATTTGTCCCATATAGAAAATCTTGCTTATAATTCTATATTTAACACTAAGTATGGACAAATATTTGCCAGGAGTACAAAATTCCGCACGTCCTTTCTTAATAAATCCTAATCAATATGAAACAGACATCAAATCTACGTGCATTACCTTGTGTGAACCCAGAGTCTTGTTGTAATAAGCAAATGACAGTTAAATTACTTCCTATTTTCACTTTCTTGTTAAGACACAACAGCTACATCTGTGAGGGGGGAAAAACAATCAAAATTGGAACAAATCAGCAGTTGTGAGATTAAAGTGGAAGCCAGGAGAGTCACCAATTTGTAGTTCATAATGTATCACGTATGAACCTAAATCAAACTGCGCATGTATTCTGCCATGTTGTACATTTCTTTATTCACACGAGCAGTATACAGGCCTAACGTGATATGTATTGTCCTACCAAGAACTAACCATCACACACAAATCAAACCAAATGTCTGTTCACAACACAGCTTGATTACTTTCAAATTTTTGTAACACTTGACATGATAACATTATGAGCAAATGACTTTTGCCATGGGTTTTCTATTTCATTATTGCAGTGTGAGTGTAGCTGATTGGCCCAAAAAACCAATTGTTACAATTGTTAAGCTCGCACTTAAAAAAGTTGTTGTGTTTAACCCAATATTAAAACACTCTGGCAGTTTTTCTACTTTGCTGGAAGATCGAGTCGCCAATTAGCCTAACAAAACCTAGCAAAATCGACATGAACTTGGGTTTTCAAAACAGCACGCACAGTCTTGCATGAGCGCTCATTTCTGTTCACCCCAGTGTGAATGTGAAAACTGAAATACTCAACCTTGTACATTTGTGCACTTATTTCCGATGCTCATTTTCGGTTCTATCTTATACAGGTAGGAGATTAAAGCAATCCATTCCATCGCTCGCTTTTATGCAGACATGCCTGGTTTTTCTTTTTCTTTTCTTTTTCGCCTTTGTCGAAATGACTTGTTAGAAACATCCAGCACAAACAGCACACGTCGCATGCCTTTCCCACATTTCCTCACTGTTTGAATGCACACACCTGAGCATCACTGTGGTATGACAGAGCTTGGAGTTTACAAAAGAATGAAAACAGCATAACCATTATACTAACTTGTTAGAGGAATGCACAGACAACTGCAAAGGAGAAGAACCAAGCTGCATATTTGCTTGCATGGTGTTGCTCTATAATCAGTGCACAGGGATAGTCTATGCTTTTACATTAGTTCCATTCTCATACACACACCTGGGCCACTTACTTGGCTCATATTCCCACACAGCTCATATTCATGCAAGCTGGAATAGCCCTGGCATCTTTAATATCATAAATTTGATCACTATTCACTTTTATAAGACCTTACAGGTATATCAGAAACCCTAACCAGCTTCAATAATACAGATTGGGATGTTAAAAATCTTTTTCTTTACCAATTCTTTAATACCTTTTTGTGATCAAATAAAATGTGAGGTTCTTCAATTGTCCCTCTGGTGGAACTCTTAAAGGTTGGATGATAAAAGGATGGTATCCAAAAAACCCTTAAGGAACTGTTGAAGAACCCGAAGAACCACTTTCTTCTAAGAGTCTACCTACTAGTACAATCCTATGAAATACTGTGTGAAACAGTGCAAAAATGCATTAAGTAAAAAAAATCTTTTGTTGTTTAACTGGATTTTATATATATATCTGTATAATATATTTGTGTGTGTTTTAACCGAGTTCAAACCACGCTATAAAACCAGATAAGCCATGTGCCTTAGCTTTTACTCAGCTACTATTAAAGATGTGACCAAAGTCTAGTCTCTACTTATTGTTTGTAGTGCAGCTCAGGTCATTGTTCTTAGCTGTGAGATATGGCGCAGAAAAGAACCCTGATATCCTTCAGTCAGGCAGTCTCTGGAGAGTAGTATATTTTTGTGCTGAATTGCAGACACTTGCCAACAATTTCTCCTCTGGATCACAGAAAACATTGTTGTATTGTGAGTGTAACACTTTGTTCTGCGTTGTTTGAGCGTGACTGGCAGGATGACAGAGGAGGACAATGTGTGGGATGATGTAGCAGTTCAGGGAGCTCCTGCGGGATCCGAATCTAAATGAAAAGCAGATGTGGAAATGCATCTATGGCAGTTTGACAATGTTTTGCTCATTGTTCATAGCTGAGGTGCTGCTGAGGTCATGATCATATCGTTTCGGGGGGGACGACAGTACATGCAAGAAAACCCTCAAATGTCTTGCAAGTGAGAGAATATTGCATGGAAGAGTGGTCAAAAATTCCAGCAAATCTGGTGGACAATAAAAATAAGACACTGTCCAAACTTTTGACTGGTGGTGTTATTTTTCAACTGATTTAACTGATCAATTTACCTCTCTTTCAACTTGTGGGTGTTGAGACAGTATTGTATCTCACTGCCAGCAGACCACTTTAGTTTCTTAGTTTTCTTTTTCAGTGCTAACACTGTCACTGCTTTTATTGAAGCCTTGTTGGATTTTTTTTTTTTTTAATAAAACTTCTGTTAAGTGCTGAGTGTACTATTGTGTGATGTGTTTAATGCTTCTTTTACAGGCTAAAGGGAAGGAAAGGCAGTGGCTGAAGAACCAGGCACTGGGAGAACTGGATGATGCCAAGATTATTGATGGCTTGACTGGAGAGAAAGCTATTTACAAACGCAGAGGAGAGCTGGAGCCAGAGGTGAGAGAGCTGTTCTGTCTGTGTGGCTCTGAGAATATCTGAGCCCATTGGAGGCTTATTTAGACAAGGTAGCTCCAAGTGATTGAAAAACACATACTTACAAGAATGTGTTCAATAGTTCATACGAGTATGTGCCTTCACACTTTTATATAAACACTTTTGGTCTAAAAAGCATTCAGCTTATGACTTTGATATTTCCGAGGGTTGTGTACCATCTTAAAACATGCAGCTGCTAATAGGATTGTATCATGCTGCCATCCATGAGCAGTCAAGAGTAACAGGATTCAAGAGTAAAAGTAAATCTTTTTAACTGATCAAAAATGAACAGTTCAGACATGAATTTTCATTTGTCTTATCAAATATTTTTGACATTTTCTGCCAACTTTGGCTTACTGGTTAGCTAATGTTTAATAACCCTGTTGGCGTTAATGCGGTGGCATTAACAATTAAATCTTTCGATTTTATGTTAAATTTTTTATTTAATTTTAACCTGCAAGGCAAAGAAGTCATGTGGTCCTGTATGAATGGTTAGTAACTCCAGCAAAGCAGAACACTAGCTCAAGACAATTGTGTTTTATTTGACAATGATGTGAATCTGATTGTGTGTCTGTAAATAAAACTTTAGAATAAGTGTGAACACGACTGAACACACTGAGTAGCATGTATAAAGATGCAGTGATTGGCTCTGTGTGTCTCAGGGAAGCACATTCTCTTCTTCAGGTTTTAGTCTGTTTTATAAATAACCTCGACACAAGGACTGCTTAGGAATGTAAAAAGTGCTGTAATAAATTATGTAAGTGCCTCCTGTAAAATCTATTAGAAACTGTTATAGCTTTCAGGAATGAAACTTGAGCAAACCGAGAACTAGAATTAAGAGCACCGCAGATGAGATGTAGTCTAAATTTCATATTGATGTTCTTTCTTCATGGTGTACTATTTCGCTTTTCGTAGCTGGGCACACCTCAGCAGAAGCCCAAGCGATTGCGTCTGCTAGCTGACGTGTCGGGCAGCATGTACCGCTTTAATGGTGTGGACGGGCGCCTGGAACGCTCTATGGAGGCTGTGTGTATGGTGATGGAGGCACTAGAGAACTACGAACACAAGTTCAAGGTGAGATGCCAAACCACTGGGGGTTTTTTTCTCCACACCTTTATATTTTGGCAACTTTTCGTTTGCTTTCAAAGAGACGGGCACAAGAATAGACCCGGTCCGGGTGCTTGCAATAATTTTCCAAGCCAGCTTCTCTCTTAATGCTTAATATTCTCAGTGTACAATCATGCAGCAGTGAGCCATTAAGAAAGTTGTATTTATTTACAAAAACCTAGCTCCATACCAACGCACCACGGAAACAGTGGCTGTGTTTGCTTCCTCTGTCAGTTGCGCACTGCTGCGCAAAAGGGATGTCCCCAACCACCAACAAGCTGTGATGGAGGTTACCATGGAAACATGGGTAAGGGGGGCCGAAGAGATCCTCAGAGGCTGACGCATACTTCAGTCACAGCTGTGTGTACAGCAACAGTTGTGCAGGGTTTCGGCCTAAGTGGTCATTTCTTTCTGTCTCTTTTTTGAGTTTTCTCTTCCTCCTTCACTGAAGCAAGTCCAGCTGCTGGCTGCTGTGCAGGAGGCAATGAATCACTGTATTACTGGAAGCTGTTCTCCAAACAGCAATAGCAGCACAAAGCCAGTCTGTTGTTTCTCTATTTATTTCCATCTCGGAAAATCCGTAGGAGGGAATAATGTGAAAGGAGTTCAGAATTATGTCACTGAAATGAACTGTGCATCATTATACTATATTACAGATACGCTGTACGTCAGTTTCAGCAGTCTAATCCAGGAGGAGTAGGAGGTTAATTAGGAATGAAATTATTTAGAGAAAAGAAGGGTGACAACATGAGAGCTACAGTGGTTGTGTGTCTGCGAGTGAGTGTGTGGGCGCCAGACATTATGGCCCTCTAACACCTTGTACATGCATCCAGCTGGCCTATCATATATCCTTCAGTGCCACTTATGTAACTAACATATATAAAGCTCTATGTGACAACTCATCTACGTGGGTTTTTACTGACAGGAGAATACATCTGTCAGCTGTCATTTACTCTTTGACCCACAAGAGGTTTCCATAACTTGTCTCAAATGCTATATAATACCCATCAGGCAGGCACACAGAACTGAATACGTATTTCCTGGGGTTTGTAATCGGTTATTCTTCATTCTATACCTACCTATGTTTGAGTTTATCATAAAATGAAAGCGATTTTAATAGTATAAATATGTGCTCAATTGGAAGAGTGATTCTAAATGGACTAAATGGCAATTGATGGAAAACAAAAGCATCTCGTAGTTTCAGTATAAATCGTATCTAAGCACTCGATGTCAAACAGAACACCTGACATTAAAAGGAAGCTGCTGGATGTTACCCTGTGGGGTTGAGAGTCTTTGGGGCAATTATTTTGCTGGCATGGTTTGAGACCACTTGTCCCCTGCAAATCAATACTACAGTACGTCATTCAGACTGCATACCTTTATCCTAGGATGAAACATTTCTTTGCTGATGCGTGTGGCTCACTGAATGGTTTAATGAGTATGGAAATTATGTAAATCATTTGCTATGGCCTTTACAGTCACACGACCTGAACCCAGTTACACAGCGCTCTCTACGACCATCATCAAAACACCATTTGAGGGAATATCTTTTGGAACAATGGTGTTCATCCATTGTACTAGTCTAGGACAGTTTCATGGACTGGGCTTGTGGTGGCCAAACACCTTAGTGTACAAAGATACACTGGTTACATAACGTACATTGTTTTTTTGTTTTGTTTTGTTTTGATTTATTACCTGTCTACATTTTGCAGGTCGCATGTGCCTTCTACAAGTCTCAAATGATTATCTGCTAACCACATGATTAAAGCATGCCTGCTGGTTCACCTTATATACAGGCTAGAAAATCAAAATGTAGTTCCAACAAGGAGTGAACACACAGAAACATAGAGAGAGTACTTTACATTTATAATTTGGGCCAATTATCCTAAAATGATCCTATTCTATTAAGCACTGAAATAAAACAATGCAAAGTACATGCAGTTATAATCATTTTCACAATAGACATGTGATTATAATTGTGTTTAAGTGTTGATCTGCCATTATACTGAAAAAATCTGATTATCCGCCTTGAATATTCTTGGATTTTCCCTTAGAAAAGCTGCACAAATGCTGTCTTTAGCTTGAGCATGAGGTTTGTGGGGGAAGAAATGCTTTCCTCAGATTGGATTTGGAACCGGGTCATTGTAAAATTAAATACTCGTCCAAATTGCAGGCTTTTAACCTGTATTTTTGCATGGTGTAAAATGGTATAAATTTTTTGACTGTGTGTTGGGTTTGTTTTTTTGGGGGGTTTTTTTTGGGTTTTTTTTGTTTTTTGGAAAGGCTATCAGTAGAACAACAGTTGTATTGCCACACGATATCGTTATGAAAGTGGTTACAAAATTCTTTGGGTGTCTATTTAAAATATATACATAAATAACATCTGTCTTCTGTCTGCCCTGTTGATCCTTTTGTTAAGCAATGAGCGATTTATGTAACTTCCCTTTCATAGTTCTTTTTTAACCCTCAGTGTCAGCATGCCCTATGTGCCTGGATAAACGAAAAAACCTTTCTGAACAGTTGGCATAGCTATATATTTGTCATTCTCAGGATGGAGTTGTTAGTGTGTGTGTTCATGTTCTAATACACAGTACATTCACTTCTCTGCTTTCCTGTGTTTTTTTTCTTTATGCAGTATGATGTAGTGGGCCACTCTGGGGATGGATTTGATATAGAACTGGTCAAATGTGACAAAGTGCCAAAGAACAACAAACAGAGACTGAATGTCTTAAAGGTATGTAGCCTACGTAAGTGCTGCGTGCATTCTCTCATGCTTTTTTTCCCCTTTGTTTGGAAATCGGCTTCCTGACAAGCTTTCCTGGAATGAAGCCATACTTATAATCATGAAACGTGGCAGGGTGTGCACAGACAGGCATGTTTCAGTATTCGGTTCTGCAGTGAAGGTCCATTTATATTCAAAGAAATGATCTTTGTCAGTCTTGGGTTTTTAAACCCTAAATAGTCTGCAGAAGCCAGCTCAGTTCCCCTATGCATGTTTTGATATGGTCGTCTGATGAACAAAAACACACTATGAGTAGTCTATGCTACTTATTCACACCTGACTGTACAACTCTGAATTATTAAATGATTTACCTGAATACCCTGTCCACAGACCATGCATGCACACTCTCAGTTCTGTATGAGTGGAGACTACACACTGGAGGCCACAGAGCACGCTGTGAAGGAGCTGGCCCGCGAGGAGGCCGACGAGCACTTTGTTATTGTGCTGAGCGATGCCAATCTGGAGCGCTATGGCATCAGCCCTGACCTCTTTGCCCGCGCACTCACTAGCAACCCTCAGGTCCATGCCTTTGCCATCTTTATTGGTTCTCTTGGGGACCAGGCCGAGAGGTGAGTTGCATCCCGCTTGCTTTTACACATACACACACACACCACAACACAGATGTTGTGCTTGTTGGGCCACTGTTATACACCACTGTATTTAACCAAATATTAAAGCAGCGGTTTTTAACTTTTAGAGTTCACTGCAGCTTGAGAGATAAATTACCATTACAGTAGAAGCACTGACAACTTTCTCTTTGCCTCATCGTTCCAACTCCTCTCTGTTTAAAGCACATATGCCTCATTAAGTGCCTTTGAATAAAAAGGAGCAAAGTTGAGAAGCTCTTCTTAGACTTGGGGTGGAGCTCATTAATGGGCCAGAAAAAAAAATTAAAAAACAGAACCTAAAATTTAAAAAAAACCAGCAACAGTAAAACTGCGCATTGGAGCTTTTTTTCCAATATATCTTTGAAATGATATGATTATTATAGATTTAAAACGCTTTTAAACATTACAAACTGAATCTTTAAGGCTTAACTGTGACTAATATTGGATTTGTGAAAGAAGATCAAGACTTTATGACAGAGTATTTATGTATAAGGTGTAAAAGACTGGGATTTGTTTGCTATGCCAGAATGAGGCCAGTGAGGACAAATGAGGAGAGTATTGTGACACAAGTGCGATGCTACTGCGGTGGTCAGAACACATTCCCCATAGCCTTTAATCTGAGCCCTCACTAACTCCACTCTTTTCAGGCCCACCATGATTTAAAGGGCAGGCTTTTCAGAACCACTGTCCTCTCTGAGGGGACAGAATGACAGTAATGAATGGTCAGTGGAATAGGAAAGGTGGGAGGGCAAGAGAGTGAAAGGAGCGGGGCGTCTCTCTGCCTTTAGCCCCTTGCCCCCAGTAGGCTTTTCCCAAACCACCCCCCCAATCTCTCACAAAAGAATGTGTGTGAATGACAGCTTTTGTCGGCCCATTGAGGACTAGGAGCTCACTTTGATTGCAAGTGAAAGCACATTTGCATTGTTAATGTTTTTTTTTTTCTGGGGGGTTGCTTTTGGGGGGGTGGGGGGTCTTTTCTCCTTATTTTCTCTGACACATAGGCTCCAGAGAACCCTGCCGGCAGGCCGCTCTTTTGTCGCCATGGACACCAAAGAGATACCTCAAATCCTGCAGCAGATCTTCACCTCCACGATGCTGTCCAGTGCCTAAACAGGCCTGACCACCCAGGATTCCTCTGCTGGGCTCCTTGGACTCAGTCGCTGCAGATTCCAGTCTTGTGGCAGCCCTGTTCTGCATTTCTACACTAGTTTTTCATTTTTAAATCATTAACTTTACTTATTTAAAGTGACACATTACCCACTACAGATTGTTGAGTTTATATACTGTTAATACATTTCATTTGATTGTATTGTATGAGTGTGTCATGTGTACATGTGTACGGCAAAAAAAACCCCAACTAAACGCTGATTTTCATCTGGTGTTTGGTGTACAGACATCCGACTATAACCTTAGTGCCCCGTTATAAGAAGCCAGTGTTACATAAGACTTGTCACTTGATGGATGTGTTTGTGTGGGTTTTCTTAGGATCCTCCCCTCTCCTCAAGATCATAGCATGACATATCCTGTGAGGGAGCGACAGAGTGAGGCAGACAAATCACACTCACCTTATCACCTTAGTGGCTCTGTTTAATCTCTCCTTATCTGAAAAGATTCTTAAATGCAATTTTATTCCTGTGCTTCTGTGCGAACTCTGTCTTATAGTTACTAAGATTAAGCTAATTTCTCACCCAGAGTTTATGAAAGTAGCTCACTTTAACAAAATTAACCAGCCTGAAATCCCAGATAAACTGTAAACAATTTGAAGAGACAAAGCTCAAGCTATTTTTATCTCTCCGGTTTATAACCTAGCGTGAGCCTTGTGTTTTTAAATGAACTTGAGCATGATTTAGACTCAGCTTCCTGTCTTTTCTGACCTCTTGGCTTAGGTGTTTGGCGCTAGCAGCACCGATTGAAACGTCGCCAATCTGACCTCTGGTATTCCCCTTTTAACTGTTTGCACTCCTTTAGCACTACTTGCGCAGGTCCACCCGCCCCTTCCTCTGGCTCTTCCTAGAATCTTCTGCTCTGTCGGGATGCGTGTGTTTTTCCTGTGTTCCAAGCGTTCTTTTTCCTTCCTGTGCCGCTGGAGCTGCTGCTGTTACCCAGCCAGGCTGCCGTGTGCCTCTCGAGTCCTTGAGCATTCCAGGCCCGAGCTCAGGTTACACCATGCTCACTGGGTGTTGCTGGGGAGAAAGTGGACCTGTAATTTATATGAGCTGAATGGCAAGCAGTGGAGAGCTGTGGACCGTCAGCAGGTGGAACGAACACGTGTGTGGAAGGAAGATGGATGTGGCTGCTGGTCACATGTATTTTTATTTTTTCATGAAACTCTGGGTGGGTGGAATGGAGCAGCGCTGCTATGCATTCAAGGGCAAAAGTAATAGGGATCGAGAAAAGTGCGCATGTGTTTGATTTAGCTGTAGTGTGTAAAAGCCATCTGTAAAACGGGTTAGAGTTACTCCTCAGCATTGTCAGTGAGCGAATGCTCCCACTACCCTGAAGACACAGCTTTAAAAAGAAAACGATTTGAGTGTTTAATCCATGATGTGTGTGTGCATGCATTAGGTGCATGGTCATATCCTGTGATTGTGAAATGATCTGTTACTAGATCTCATATGACATTTAAAGACATCAAATCTTAACAATAAACACCATTATCTTTTCTTGTCACAGGGGATTTGAAGGAAAACGCTGACAGGAAGCGTGCACCCTGCTGACTGTGTTATGTCTGATATTTACAGTATAGTTGTCTCGAGATAAAAAAAAACAAAAAACTTTTCACTTAGCAGCACAAGGCAGGGATTTTCCACTGCTAACAGAGCTGGCTGTTTGGTGTATTTCTAGAGGGCACAGCAGTTTTCCTCTGTTTGGTCACTTTTTCCGTCTGCTAAGGAACAAAATGAAGGATCAGCAAATTGCTCTGCTAAGATTTACAATCCTGCCCACCCATAGCCAACCCATAGTCTTTTCCATGACATCTACATCTCACATGGTTATGATTATAAGATTATAATTTCATAGTGCTGTTAATGCACCCTCCTTCATCCAGCTCTGGAAATATATGCCCGTTAAGTCTAGTTTCTCATTCCTCTCCTTACAGTCTTTGGTTAAGGTCCAGTAAGGCTGTATAGTGTGCTCACCTACCTTTTGCTGAAGTTGAATTATTAATAACAATTTGCATTAAGTTTACAAAACACATTTGCACTCCGCTCTGAAGTAGCTTACCTTACCTAGTTGCCTACCAGGAAATGTGAAGTGTGGGCTCTACTGTTAATTATTTACTAAACAAAGATTTCCCGTTAAGAACAGTTCTCACAATCAAGGTCACGTGTCATTATTACTTCTAATGGAACAATCAGGAATGTGTAGCAAATATTATTTAATATAGTCATGTAGATTTTCAGCCTCTGTGGTTTTTCAGTGGAAAATATATAGGAAAATATACCTACTGCTTCTTCTTCACAATTTATCTCTAAAAATAATAATAATAAAGAAGTTTAAAAAGAATACCCCAACTCCATCCATCCATCCATCTTCTATACCGCTTATACTTTTCAGGGTCACGGGGAACCTGGAGCCTGTCCCAGGGAGCATCGGGCACAAGGCGGGGTACACCCTGGACAGGGTGCCGATCATACCCCAACTCAGTAACAATAATTTGCCTGACTATAAAGTCCTGAAAGCTGCTCAGAGGATACCAATGAAATTGGAGATGAAAGTAAAGACAAAGCAAGTTTTCACATATGTAAAGGGAAATGCAAACATTATAGCAGGAATTATCATTATTAATAGCTTAACATACACAATTTAGCCATTTTTGTTACTAGGAAGACTTGGGAGCCTAACAGACTAAATGCCTCGTTGCTATAAATCAAAAGATCTGCTAATGTAGTCCTGAGAGGATGCAAACCTTTGCACTTGACTGTAGACCAATGGTTATTTCTGTGTACACTTTTCAACGGTTGTGTTGCTGTCTATTGACTGGCTCGTTGATCCATGTGTCATGACTGATTGACTACAGGTGACTAATGCATTGCAGCACACCTACTTTTATTACATCGTTGTGTTGAGAAACTGAGCAGTCTAGACCGCCTTTCATCCGTCATTACAGATGTGCGAGTACTCATGAGGAGGGCATAAATAACAAAGTATCTGCTGCCTTAATACACACAAACATGTGTAATGCCATGTATAATCTGTAATTTTCCCAAGGAAAAAAACCCCACTGCTGTTTTGATATCAGGATGGCTGCATTTATTTCTTTTCATGCTTTTTATCTTCAGGGTGAAGGAGCACACGATGAAGTGACACACTGCTCCGCACATGCTAGAATTTAGTCTGAACTCCTACAGAGAATGTGACTATATCCTCACTCTCTATTGCATAATGTGCTGTTGCTACTGTACAGTCAAGTTTACTAGGGCATTGGGCAATATTCTCCAGGCCCTCCTGACATTCAGTATGACCTTGACGAACACGTGTGCTCTATATTAAGACTACAACTGAGTGTGAAAAGCGTCCATGCGCTTAGGACAAATCGAAGAAAACAAAAAATATTTATGTGAACAAGGTGTTTAGATCCGGATTAACTAAACTTTTGCGTGTGTAAAAGCATGTGATAAACAAGTTCAGGTACTCTTAAGCAGTCATTTGTGACTTTACTGTTCACTGAGGTTAAGTATGAGGTTACCCAGGGGTCAAGCTTTAAAGGTAGAGGAGTTTTTTGGGTTTTTTTAAAGAATTATTACTTTTTTCTTTTGCCTTGTACCCCCAGGGTTGGGGGTTCGATTCCCGCCTCTGCCTTGCGTGCGTGAAACTCGCACATTCTCCCCATGCTTCGGGGGTTTCCTCTGGGTTCTCCAGTTTCCTCTCCAAGCCCAAAGACATGCATTGTAAGCTGATTGGCATCTCCAAATTGTCCATAGTGTGTGATTGTGGCCTGCGATGGATTGCCACCCCATTCAAGGATGTCCCTCACCTTATACCCCAAGCTCCCTGAGACAGGCTCCAGGCTCCCCACGGCCCTCTATAGGCTACGTGGTACAGAAAATGGATGGATGGATATTTTCAGTGCTAATTAACTATCCATCCATCTTCTACCGCTTATCCTTTTCAGGGTCACGGGGAAACCTGGAGCCTATCCCAGGGAGCATCAGGCACGAAGCGGGGTACACCCTGGACAGGCTGCCAATCCATCGCAGGGCACACTCACATACACATTCACACACCCATTCATACACTACGGACACTTTGGACATGCCAATCAGCCTACCATGCATGTCTTTGGACTGGGGGAGGAAACCGAAGTACCCGGAGGAAACCCCCGCAGCACGGGGAGAACATGCAATGCTAATTAACCACAGAGACATTTTTCATTATCTTTACTAAGGGTGCTAATATTTCTGAAGCATTCCACTTTCCATTGATGAACTTTTTAATAGTTTATTTTGCATGTTTGATTTATTGAATATGCCATTTGGGGTGTTTTATGTTAAGGTGCACATCACAGCACGGTTTTAATGCATGTAGATTCATTTTGTATTCCGTTGCGCACACAAATGAACGCACATCATTTTAGCTCTCTGTAATTCATGGCCTCAGTGTGTTAGGTTTTACAGACACTCCTTCATCATGCATTATCCATGAAACAAAAATGGACAAATTGTGTATGTTGAGAATGCAGTACTGGGGCTTGGTAGTCTAATTGTCTAATTGGTATCAGTTCAGTGGTTTGCCTTTTCCTTTTCTGAATGCGATGTAAATATTCTATTTAAAAAAAAAAAACTTGTATGTCAGCACTTTGCTTTTAACTGTGTCCAACATATTTTAATATCCTCTGAGCTGCTTTGAGGTTCTCCCAGTTGCTCTTTTTGCATATTTTTTCCTGATATATATCTGTTCTAAATCTGTCAGATTGAAATACAGAACCTCAATTTTTAATATTTTAGAATTCCTGTTTGTAGTTAGACTGTAAAATCAAGGTGCATTTCCTTGTTCCATTTAAAAAAACAAAAAACAAAAAAAAAACATGGGGAATGCAAACGATTTCCTTCGACCTACCTACCTTGCATGGATTTAATGGAAAACCTGAAACATTGCAGAGTGTGGGTAGAGGAATAGGATGTTTAAAAGCATCTGGGAATGTGTTTACTGAATTGTTTTGAGAGTGCTTGTGTGTCCTGTGTTTGTCAGCTTGGTCGTGGAAGGGTTATTTGCCTGCGCTAATGTGCTTCCTGATCCTGCTGATACACTACTGAGTGCTAGGAAGGGGAAGATGCAAATTACTAGCCAAGGCAAGTTATTAAGGCTAGCGTGCGCAGGGCTCTGCTCAGGTTTCATACAGTGGGAAAGTGTTATTGGAAGATGGTAGTTGTGGCCCAATCTTTTCTTGTGTGAATGCAACAGATTACTGATTAAACCTATGTGTAATATTCACACATCTCTACAGGGTCACTTTGTTTTCTTCAGGTTAATTAGTTACACAGTTTTAGATTAGGACAGTGCTCCTAACCAGCGACAGGCGGGTCAGCTGTCTCTGTGTTTACCTCAGGTGGAACAGTTTTTAGTTATCTATCATCTGTTCTCTCTCTTTATATGTATTAACCTCTGCAGGCAATTCCAGATGTTCAGATTTTGTGGCCTGGTCATATTTGACAGATTGTAACATCTGGCTGGTCCCCACAAGGAAACCCTTTTTTAAAAATTGTTTAATTTTTTTTTATTTTCCCCTCCGTTTTCCCTCCAATTTTGACCGAGGGGGCGGGGCTTTGGTCTCTCTTGTGACTCTTGGGAGCGAAAAAAGAGTCAAAAGATTTCCTTTTGGTTACTGAGGTTATGGTTAGGGTTAGATTTAGGTGGAGCAATGGGAGGTCCTCATAAGTGCAGACCATAAGGATAGTAAGACAAACAGGTGTGTGTGTGTGTGTATGCGTGTGTGCGCGCACTGAAGGCAGGGTGATGGTTGTCAGGTTCAGGTTCCAGGAAGAGACAGAGCTGTCACTAGCAGTTAATCAATCTGCCTTAAAGCAGCCAGTGTGATCAGTGAGTAATACAGTCATCCTCTCACTGAGTAAAACTATCAGTCCATCCTCTCAGCTCTGTGGACCTTCTTTTGCTACAGATAGCACTGAAACACACACACACACACACACCATCACAGCCCTGTGATTTGGTTGTATGAAGTTGCTATAAAATTGTTAGTTGTGAATAGGAATGAATATGAAAGACAAAGTGCTGTTGACAAGTATGGTTTAGAATCACTGTGCTTCCTTAAATGCTCACAGTCATGCAACAAATGATGTCATCAGATCATCTGCTTAGAAGTCAACCAAAGTTTCGGGGGGGAAAATCAGCCAGTAAACGTCATCTAAATAGCAATTTACCTCTCTGCATTCCTAATCAGTGCTGGAATGCAAGGAGCGTGTTTTGTGTGTGTGTGTTTAGAGGTGGAGCTTTGAGTTACGTTACTGAGTGGATGAATGAAGTCAAGCTCAGAAACCTCCTTTTGTCTATGTGCTGTATCAGTGAGGTGTCGTCCGTCCCCCCCAAAAATACTACACAATCCAAAATGAATTCGGCTTCAGACATTCTTCCCATGGGGCTTCTGACATCCTTTGCACACTTCAGCTTCAGAATGTTGAATTGACCATTCATTTCTGTGAATGTACAGCTTACACTGATTTTCTGGTTTGAACACAATCTATTGAACACGGTGCCATTAGGAGTTTGGAGCAGAAAATGTAGTGGCGGGACTGGAAAACAAAAAGCAGGCATTGATGACATGCTCCATAAAAGCTTCTTGGCCACACGGTATGCGACTCGCTAGCATCAGATAGAAATCTGTATCGTGAGACTACCTCCTGTCTAGAAGCGTTTCGCATGAGCTGTGTTGACGAGTTCAGGGTTTTTCACAGTCTGGGTAGATCTCTAAAAGCTACTGATTCATACAGCAATGTTGTGTCTATTATGAGGCCATGTTGTGACACCAGGCCTAAACATGTCCAGGTGTCCTGGAATGACTTTCAGTTTTGTCAGTTGCATCAGTCTATTCGCTGGTGTGCAGTTACGCCGATCTTCTGTTGCACTGAGTGTGTGAGGCCTGCCAAAGTTTTAGGCACGCTGATGAGTTCTGCTGTTTTTGTCATTTTACCAACGCTTCGCATCCTGTTATTTTCTAGAGTCCATGTGGTGTGTGTGTGTGTATACATGTGTGTACATGTGTGTGTGTGTGTGTGTGTGTGTGTCTTCTCGCACCTCAGCAGCCAGCTGGCTCTGCCTGACCAGCTCCTCTCACTTTCCCAGCTATTAGTACCAAAGGCTCTATCCACAGCTGCACTCCAGACTCGGAGTGCAGGATTCCGATGGAATAATGGGAGTTGCCTCAAGGAGTTTCCACACATATTCTCATTTGTGACAGTTTGCACACTCGATGCGCAAGTTTGGAATGGTTCATAATTTATTTTATTTTGAACAGCATATTCATTTGAACTAAATGGCTGACAAACACGCAGAAATCCCTTTATCACTAGTGCTGTCATGCTTTCATGACTGGAAATCGACGCTGTGCTTTATTTCATATAAAACATAGTTACTTTGTCATCGACTAATTGGCACTTCTGCGAGACAGATCATTTTGAAGTGTTAAAGTTGTGCAAGCATTAAACTGGAAGCTTGTTTCCAGTTTAACTACTTGTTTGTAAGTAGTTTGTGGTTTGAAAGATTGTTTGATAGGCTTTAATATGTATCTTTTCATCACTTTCAACACACACACACACACACATATACTCCCAGTCTGCCTAAATCATTTACACCACTCCATTTCTCTTAACCTGAGAATATCCTCAGAAAAATATTCTGCCTTAAACTTTAACTACTTTGTTTTGTAAATGTTACATAAAGATTTCTCCTCCTGTCCCTTCAGAAGCTGACCAACATGATTTCATTAATAGGTACCATATGTTTTTCCCTTCTGATAGCCAGTATGATATGCTTACTTACGTGTAATAGTCCATGAATCATTATGCTGAACTATTTTAGTTAGAAACTGAGGGCCAACACTTTTTTCGCCCCCATTTATCAAGAGCAGCATTAGAAAGAGAAGAAGAAGAAATCTTTATTTGTCAGATATACATTACAGCACAGTGAAATTCTTTTTCTGCATACTTTTCCAAGTCAGAGAGCAGGGTCAGCCATGATACAGTGCCCCTGGAGCAGAGAGGGTTAAGTGCCCAACCATGGCTGTGCTGATCAGTAACCCAGCGCCTTAACCACTGAACCACCACTGCGCCTTGGGACTGCAATTACCACATGCAGTTTTGCACTCAGGTCTCCTTTAGTGAACAGTGGACTAGTTCAACAAACAGACTTCATCTAAAAACCATAATGAACTTTCTTTTACTTTCACACTATCCGTTGTTACCCAGATGAGGATGGGTTCCCTTCTGAGTCTGGTTCCTCTCAAGGTTTCTTCTTCATATCATCTTAGGGAGTTTTTCCTCGCCACCGTCACACCGGCTTGCTCAATAGGGATACATTCATACACTTAAAATCTGTATCCTGTGTTTATATGTTTCTGTAAAGCTGCTTTGAGACAATGTCCATTGTTAAAACCATTATACAAATAAAATTGAATTGAATTGAATTGCCCCACTAAAAGGAAATCTTTCATGCTGTGTGTGTGTGTGTGTGTGTGTGTGTGTGTGTGTGTGCGTGCGTGTGTGTTAGTCTGAGTGTTACACAGTAACAGATCAAACAAAATCCTCTGAGTGAGTTTGTTGCTTAGATTTAATTACATATGCAGGTATATAGTGTAGCTGCAGTCTGAGTTTAGATGTTAGATAACACCTCGTGTTCTGATTAAGTACTCTAAAAAACTGAACATTTTTAATGACCAGAGAAATTAGTGAGCATGTGGGAAACCAAATATGGCACATGAAAGCATATTTGAAAATTCTGCAATCGTATATTTTGAGTTTGAAGACACCTCACCCATTACCTTCAAGCAGAAGCCTCTTATTAACTTTCTGTATTTTTGCTCTTCTGTCTGCCATCTGATTTTGCTCTCTGTATTTGTGGTCATGATTCACACAGCTTAGCTTGGTATTTTTGTGATTTCAGTCTTGTATGGGCTAATTTAACGTTCTGCACATTTGTTTTTTTTAAGCAATTCAATAAGAGATCATAACCGGTGCCAACTTGTCTTGGCATTTGTCTTTCCATTTCTCAGTAAGAAAAATGTGAGAGGCTTAGTGATTCCTATAGTATTAGATGTTTCCATGGGGACTTTAAGCTGGATTTGCAAGGAGTCACTCCAAAGAGTCTGGTGGTGAGGCGGAAAATGCCTTTATGTGAACTCTGGAATGGACTGGATGCCTAAAGGTCATGCCTAAAGGTCATGTGTTGCAGATCACAGCATCATGTGATGACCAGAGTGATGCCTGTCTTATATTATCAGAAATAATCGCTGTGGCTCTGATACTGAACCATTAATCACATGATTGATAGTTGTCTCTGCACACTTGTGCTGTATTAATGTGCTTCTTTTTCAGATCTATTATGCAGGGTGTCCCAAAATCTCCATACATAAGGAAAATTAACACTTTTTAGCAAAAAAGGTTTTCCAGATAGCCTTTAAGAATGCCTTTGACAAATTGAAAATCGTTGTCATGGCTGGATGGGGAAGCTGTCACAAGGTTGCAATGGACATGCAATTACAAGCATAACACCAGATGTGTTAACACGAGTTCTTCGTGTGTGGGAGAGACACAAAGAACCGTGTGTGTTTGCAAAGAAATGGCAAATGTGTAGAGGATGTTTTGTATATAAAGTTACATTTTGCTAAAAAATGAATGAATTAAATGTCATTTATTAAGTAATAATTCCCCCTATGTATGGAGACTTTTGGGACACCCTGTAGTCTAAATTGAGTTGGAATATTGCTTATAATCAGATAATAACATACTTCAGTGCTATCAAAAGACATTCCTCTGTAACCAAGTCAGATTCTCACTGATATCCTGTCTATCAACTGTCCCATTAATAACTCATACGCCTCTTTGTGCATGGAAATACTACATATTAGCTTATACATGTGCAAATCCAGGCAGATGTAGGC
Source organism: Ictalurus furcatus (assembly GCF_023375685.1). NCBI lineage: Eukaryota > Metazoa > Chordata > Actinopteri > Siluriformes > Ictaluridae > Ictalurus > Ictalurus furcatus. Next base: position 18,532,098 of record NC_071260.1, on the reverse strand, counting down.
ATGTTCCATCCTGAAGACTGACTACCTGATTATTCTCTGGAGTGAAACGCTGTGTATGTGAAGATAATTAACTGGCATTTAAAGCTGGTGTGAAGTTAATTGAGAAGTGGTGCGCCAGAGACGATGGGATGTGTTTGCTGTCATAGCTCACTGTGAGTATTGACAGAAGCTAATTAAGAAGGATTAGACTGATTACAGCCATGGGAGAGTGAGGCACACAGCTCTGTCTGAAATCAGTCCTTGTGTAATCCTGCCCATAGATTATACAGGGTGTCCAAAGTCTCCATATATAGGCGAAATGAATTTTTTTAGAAAAATGTCTTCCACGATTTTTCATTCTTTTTATATATATATATATATATATATATATAGATAGATAGATAGATAGATATAATGTATATTCCTTTTTTTTCCCCAGAAAGCCTTAAAGAACGCCTTTCACAAAAGAAGAACGTATTGAAATCATTGTCATGGCTGGATCGGGAAGCTGTCGCAAGATAGCGATGGACTTTAACAGGAAACGTGGTGAGCACATCACACACGACACTTCTGCCAAAATTATTAACAAATTGAAAAAAGACGTGAAGTGTTGCGAACCAACCGGACGTCCATGAACATCCACTGACCACGGCACAACCGAACGTGGTGCTTGCAAACATAGTCCCCTCTATATGGAGACGTTTGGGACACCCTGTAGTAGTTGAAAAATGATTAGTGATGTTCCAGAATATTACAGAAAGTATAGTACGTTACTAAAAATAGTAATATTGTATAAGTTTGTCTTGGACAGTGTCCATTCAGTCTTGGTTAGCGCACTGTATTTGGTGAGATGGCATGGAGAAATGATTTTGACAGATTACATGCGGTCGATTGATTTGTTGAAACAGAAACCCGCCGAGAAAGTGTCTCCTCGACAGAAGGTGCATCTGATACAGCCTGACATCCTCTAGCCTCCAGGTGAAAGGGGTGTCATGCAAAACCTGCAAGACTAAATGAGAGGGTGGTGATGTTAAATTGAGCAGTTATCCGCCCGCAGCCCTGACCTAGCCAGAGGGGGAAGAGAGCAGAAGAGCAGATGTGAAGGATTACTTAGTGGTTACTGTTTTTGCTTTGAGAACCTGAGAAAAGAATTTGACCTGGTCATTTTAATCACCATCTGCCGAGCAGTATGGTTCGTTCCCGGTGCATTCGGTCTCACTGTGATTAAATAGAGTCAAGAATAGAGTGAATGAAAATGACTGCATTTCTTGCTTAATCCAATTTAAAAGCCAGTGTTAAATCATTTGCATTTCTAACCCTTTTGATGACTGTAAAATGTAGGTTCCTTGTGATAATTCCCCTTCTCAGAAGCTGTTCAAGGTTCTTTATGAGATTTGCAACAAAGACTCTAATCATTTCACAACATGAAGGACTGAATTGTGCTCAATTTGTAAAAGGCGGCTTGTTTTTTTGTTTTTTTTTTTCATGACCGAGCTCACAGAAATGCTAAATAGAGTCCCTTCATGTCACTGGCAGGCTTCTGCCTAATTCTCATTCATGCATTTCAAAGTGGCCTTTCTTTCCTCTGCTGGCAGAGCCTGCCCTGCTGCAAGCAGATAAGTGAGCTGTGCGGAGAGACGCATTGAAGGGTGAACAGGAACAAGTTGTTTAGCACTGTGGATTACAGTTCACAAATTCTTGTCCTCCCTACATCCCTCTTTATTACTAGATTGTTTTCCTACAGTATCAGCACAGCAGTATCTCTTCTGATTGTAGTTCACTTAAGTTTACCAGCCTAATACCTGTTTACAACCAAAACAGTGTGATCTTATCAGAATCGTTACCGAACAGAGGGTTATTCTGCTGCCAATCAAGATAATGACCTCCTTGATTGGGATCTGTAGGTTTAACTGTCTTGACTGTCTCTCCTGTACTCACTAGATGATCAAAGTGCCCATCATTTGAGGTAAACATTGTATTTCAAATAGCCCCTCAGTTAGACAGCGAGTGTGTTTACATGACGAAAATCCTGGAAAACTTGAGTTATTCTGTTAATAATTCATCCAAGATGTCTACATGTGCACAAGTAATCTGATCATAAGAAAACTCTTCAGTTTTTCACATTATTGAGGCAGAGAGGATTTTAATGACTCCCTCCCTAAAATGAAACGATTCTTTGTGGAAGCCCAGATTCCTTTTCCAAAGCATCATGTTCATCAAACAGGATATGGCCTCTCCCCGGAGAAGAGTGATGTGTATGCGTCAGACCAGATCCCGCAGCAGACGAGATGTTCTGCTCAGTAGGAGCGCTGATCATAGCAGGACATCTGGACCCTGCCTCTGCACTGAGAACGAGAGTGTATAAGTATTGTGTGCTCTAGTCGGCATGTTTTTCTAGCTGTGCTGTACGTATATCAGATCAGATTAGATTTCACATGTCTGATTAGAACAAGAGCTGATATATATATATATATATATATATATATATATATATATATATATATAGAGAGAGAGAGAGAGAGAGAGAGAGAGAGAGAGAGAGAGAGAGAGAGAGAGAGAGAGCGAGAGCACACACGTGTATATACATATATAATATATGTGTATATATATGTATATATATATGTGTGTGTGTATGTGTGTATATATATATATATATATATATATATATATATATATATATATATATATATATACACATATATATTTATATATATATATACATATACACACACATATAATATATATTATACACATATAATATATATATGTATATATTATAGTCTGAGGAGGTTATGTAACACTGTAAATGGTTAAAGCAAATCCCTGTTCCCAGTATCAGTTAGATAAAGATGGGCACTTTAGATCATAAGTGGTGTTTTTCCTTCAAACAAAACAAGCTAATGGGCTTTTAATTCAGCTATTTCTATCTGATTTTTTGACTCAGCCTCATGCTTTGTTGTGTGACCCTTGACACAAGCCTCCTTTTCTGCGTGTGTGGGTGAAAGGTAGCTGATGACACAGAGGTCAGAGGAAGGACAGAGACAATACCGAGGCCGCATTAGAGATGAATGTGCTGTCCTTTCCCTGGGATTTCCACCATTCTATATTTAAAGTGTGCGCTGTGGCTGTGAAGGTATCAGCATCATACAGCATCCAACATCTTTGCAGTTCATTGTCACTGTAACGTCAAAGTTAACTCTTTATAATTAGAGCACACTACAGAGTTCATCTGAATCCCAGTGTGTTTAGGATATTAGTATAGAGCGATTCTTACTGATGCCTGATGATTTTATTACCCTCCCCCAGGCTGAGACTGATAGAAATGATTGCTTTAACATTAGTCTTTCACCATCTGTGGGAAATGAGCACATTCTGCATTGCTACATTAAACCAAACACTACATTTTATGAAGAAGCATAAAAAGCGATACTTTTTTTTCCAAGCTAAATAACTTAACTGACTTAACGTTCCTGAAATCCTGGGCTGCTTGGCTTGGCCTGCAGTCCCGGTGCATTCGTTTTGGAAGCTACACATGGGAAATGGTCAATGTAGGAGCAGCTAAGGCAGAACTACTGCTTTCTTGTGCCTTATGATAGCACAGATATGATCGTGGTACAACACCATACGCAGTTAATAGCAAATAACTATAGAACGTTAGTTCACATGATTACATTAACCATGCAAGCCATGCATTTTTTTTTTTTTTATCTGTTCATAATTTTTTTTTACTATCATCTTTTAAAAGTGGATTCTTTTTGTATTTTTTATTTATTTATTTTTATTTCTTTCACCATGTACTGAGCTTGGGGGATCAAATCGTTGACAGAATTGAAAAATGGGAATGCTACAGGCTTTTCATAAGCATGATGTATTGAAGCCAATTTGCTGAATTGCACACAGCCTCTCTCTACCTGCAAGCTATGTGCATGAACAAACTGGCCAGGTTTTACTGAACTTTTGTCAACTCTTTATTTTCCTATTATATTTATTTTCCTATTATTGCTTCCAGATGAGAAATCAGGCCAGAAAATGAGCATCAAAGGTTTTCAGGTTCCTTAAGGTACCCCCCACCCTTCCCGCCCTACCCGCCCTCCCCGCCCTCAGGTTTCTTATTTCTACTCAGATGAACATGAGAACATAAAAAAAAAAATCTTTCTTGTCATAGAATCATATTCCATTTATATACTGTATAAACTGATAAAACTTCACCTAGTTAGATTTTCCTATGGACCTGGGATTTCAATGTACACCTCCTTCTTAAATTCCTGCTGCATGGCAAATCAATTTGTATAACAATACATTTGATAGTGATTGCATTATGCTGTCCTCAGACTAAAGTTATGTCTACAGTCTATTTATGTACATACTGAAAGGATGCAGATTGGGAAGGGGTCTATCCTGTTATGCCATGATGTATTATGTAACTTTGTTTTGCCCACTGGAGTAAAGCCCTGCTCCTCGCTGTGATATTGATTTGAGGTGGTGATGCCCTCCTCCAGTGTTCCTCTGTCCCACAGGGTAGGAGACACAGTTGTCACCTGCCATTTACACTTTCCCACACTTCCAGACCACTGGCTCTCTGCTGTCTGCCAAACTTACACTGACAGCACTGCCAGAATGGTGCCTGCTGCTGCCAAGTGGGAATTCAGTTTTAAAAATGACAGAACCCAGCTCAGAGCATTAATCTGTTGTGTCAGTATATTTGACACTGGGTTGCCTTAGGCCTGTAGCTTGAATACACTGGCTGCTGCCCAGTCCATACAAGTGAAGGACAGCTGCTGTAATATAGCCTGTGGTTTGTGTCAACTTTATTAAGAAAAAAAAAGCACATACCAAAGCCACTTCTGCTTCATATATTATCAACACAACAATAAAAGTTCAGCTGGACTGTGCTAAGGTCATGTACTGACTCATGAGTATGAATGTCTGGGTTGTTCTGCTTTTTCACCCTTGCGCTTATTAGTAATCCTCATTGCTTTGACTAAACAGGGCAGAAGTTGATATTTCCCAGCGTCATGCATTAAGTATCATGGGGTTTAATGCAGAAATGATGGAGTGATTTTACTGGAGCCGTGTACAGTATAGATGAAACAGAGCAGCAGTGACAGGTCATTTCATCTTCATGTCTGCTTTTCTGACTATAGACTGACTTAAAGCTCTCTGAGGTGGTGACCAGCTGTCAAATATTCTGCAGGACAACTGCTCACAAGCTGAAACCCCTACTGTGTGGTAAACCATTTACAGACTGCCTACAGACTGTGTCGAATTTAATTTACTGCACTGAATGACTCAGCAAAGCTCTAGTCAAAACAAACTCCAACATCGTGTATATATAGAATCTATTTTTACATGCGCAATATTCTCGAATTTTGCTTGAGTGGAAAACTTCACTTTTCTAGTTAGAAAATATTATGGACACCAAAACCACAAGAAAAAAAAAAACTAAACATAACACAGAGACATACTTTAAAGTCACAGTTTTTTTATTTTATTTTAATCTCAGGTTTAGTGACCTACACTAATATTGGCACCCTTGGTAAATTTGAGCAAAGAAAACTGTGAAAATTTGTATTTATTGTTTAACCTTTTGTTTAAAAAATTCACAAAAATACTCTGCTCTCATGGATATCAAACAACTGCAAACACAATATAGGTTTATCAAAAATATATCTTTGTTAAATATAGGTGTGCAACAATTATTGGCACCCTTTTAGTCAATACTTTGCGCTACCTCCCTTTTACCAAGAAAACAGCTCTGAGTCTTCTCCTATAATGCCTGATGAGGTTGGAGAATACATGGCAAGGGATCTGAGATCATTCCTCCATACAGAATCTCTCCAGATCCTTCAAATTTCGAGGTCTATGCTGGTAGATTCTCCTCTTCAGTTCACCCCACAGGATTTCTATGCGTTTCAAGTCAGGGGACTGGGATGGCCATGACAGGACCTTAATTTTGTGGTCAGTAAACCATTTTTGTGTTGATTTTGATGTATCTAAATACATCAAATATATACAATAAAGACAATTTTTCACAGCCTTCCTTGTTCATATTTACCAAGTGTGCCAATATTAGTGGAGGGCACTGTAGTTGTATTAAATACACTTAATGATGCTTTCCAGTTTTTCTAGTGAATTAAGTGTGCATTTCTGTTAAGCTCAATTAATAATGCAATATCTTAAATGGAAAAGCTTCTTATAACAAGGCGATAGACTTTGACGCAATTACTATTTACATAAGAATACAAAAATATATATTCACAAAAGACGGATAAAATTTACAGTAACCGGCTCTATACAATTACAAATAATAATAATTTCTATAAAAAGCCATTTAAATAATCTTCCAGATCAAGTTTTCCAGAGGAAGCACAATGAGTCCTTATAGTGTAGGTGTTTATGAATGAAACAGAGAGATGTCTTCATGAGTTTCATCATCGTGTAGGCCCACGACTGTGCCTGTCCAGTGTGGCCTGCTGTCTGCTTGCTCTTCCTGATGGAGTTAAACTTGGTAACTAACTCCAGGTCACATGCCTACAGCAGAACAAGTACACAGAGGGTACAGTTAGTGAAGCTCCTTTGGTTATTAGCTGTAAAAGTTGACAGGTTTGGTTTTAATGAACAGTCACACGATCAGGATTGCAGCCTTGTAAACCTTAACTGTCTATTTTAACTGTCCGGAAGCTCAGACTGGAGAGCATTCAGTTACAAGTGGCGAAGCAAAACAACACATAAAATGCAAAGCTTTCCATGAAGCCACTCCGCTCACGGATATGTACAGTGTTCATTCTGCATTTTACACACACACATTCCATGATCTCTGAGGCATGTTACGTTTTGAAGTTAAGAGCACTTCAAAACAAACCGAGCTCCGCTGATTCACAGACATGTATAGTTATATAGTTACAGGAGTTGGCCCTCACATAGCATTTCAGTCACTTACTTGCTAATGTCTTATCAAGGTCAGCAATGAAGTCTTCCAGTTCCTTTGTGTCACCAAGTTTCGCTGTAATTAGAATATTACCAAATAAGTCAAAAAGAAATAATCGTTTATATATTACCTCTAGTGTATATATATATATATATATATACACACACACACACTATACTAATTCGTCTGTGACAGAGTTAAACACTTCTGGATTAAAAATTAATCATCTGACAAATACTTTAAATGTAAACATCCAGACACTCACGTTTGGGTGATGTGACTGAAGGGCTGGTAGGTGAAGGCGAGAACACGGGAGAATTGAGCCTCTCATCGCTGAAGCTGAAGCTGTTTCTGTTGAGAGACTCTGCACCTGTTGTGGAGAGAAAGAAAGCATGAGGGTGGCTAAAAACATGCGACTACAATTCCTTCCTCTCCATCCCCTTTAAGACTCCCACCCACTGGCAGGATAATTGGCAGCCAAAGGCCACAGTGAGCATGGTCTTCTCTGTGAGAAAAACAGCACTCCCATCTTCATGTTTAGCTATTCTTATCCCTGCTCAGAGTTCACACACAGGCATGCTGCTACAGGAAGCGTGGAGTGTGCTCAGTTTTGGCCCTCTGTGTTAGGCTCCACAGAGTCCTGCGCACCTCCGTGTTGTGAATAGTGTTTTCTCTCTCACTCGCAACAAAGTCTTCTTTGGCAGAAGAAGCACATGTCCCTTGCATTCCACACTGAATAGTGAAGAACTGAGAGTGACATAACCATGGCTTTGAGATGTTTTAGGCCACCACAAAATGTGACTACTTTCTCCAGGATATAATGTGAAGAAAGGCTTCATTACTGTTAAATTTATGCATTTATTTATATAATTGAGTGCGGCTGAGAAATGCATGCACATTTATTTCGGAATTTATTTGGTTATAATCCTTTAGAGGACTCTAGCTCTAAAATCACTGGCTCTATTTACAAATGCTTTTATCTAGAGTGACTTTCAGTGCAATGTTACCAAGCACTTACGGACTTTAAAGATTCATAAACTGAAGATACTTCAATCAAGTGCTAGAGTCTAGTCAGTAACGATACTGGACACGTTTAAAACCCATTTGAAAACTTCTGGAGGAATGTTCTGGACAATATACGCCACTGCAATGAAATACAACATGTTATCTTAGATATTGTCTGGTAAAAAGTATAAATACTTTGTTTTATGGTTCCTCACATTGCCCAGGATACAAACTGCTTTCATTTAGCTAACTAAAAGGATTGAAGTGAAAATGTGAGTGTTGAACTTGAAAATGATATCCTGTATTCTCCAGACTGCACTGAACACTACATGTTAGACACTTAATCATCCTTCTTGGCTGAGCTGAGGTTCAGAGGTTCAGACTTTCCACGCATCAGAAGCCCCAACATCAGCGCTGCCAATTCAGCCTGTCTGCTTTGAGAAATCTTCCAGACTCCCGGCTCAGACAAATCCGTGAGCACAGACTGTTTTTGCTTCGTATAGCACCGGCTCCAGAATTATAATCACATGTATGCAGATATTATCTAGATCAGGGAAAAAAACTTTGATAAGAAAGCGCTCACTCCAACTTTGTGAGGCAGAGTGACCTGATTATGAACGAAGAGGTTGTCAGATAAATTGTGAAGGAACACGAAAATATGTCTTAGATTATATAATAAGGTTTTGCGCAAAAAGAAATTACCAAGGCCTTGTGTAGGGCCGCTCATTTCATCTGCACAATCTCAGGGAAAAAAAAATACTAAATTGTATTACTCCTTGTTCTTGGGGTGGCACTCTCAAGGGTACTCTTTTGTACTTTCATTATGCACCTTTTACCTAGAAAGGTTCCTGTAGTAAACCTTTAAGGCATTTTTAAAGGTACACTATAGCCACGTTTCCAGAAATATACAAAAGATGTATGGTTTTAAGTAAGAAGTTACTATTATTTTTTCCTCTCTCTCTCTCTCTTTCTGTGTGTGTGTGTGTGTGTGTGTGTGTGTGTGTGTGTGTGTGTGTGTGTGTGTGTGTGTGTGTGTGAGAGAGAGAGAGAGAGAGAGAGAGAGAGAGCGCGAGATGCCACATAAAGAGTTCAGGTTTTATACAAATCAGATGCAAAGCAACGGGTCATGTGCCTTCACAGCTAAGAGCCAGGGTTTCACTTCAACAGTTCTTCATTTAAACTGTAATTATTTCATATTCATGCAAGTTTGGGGATTTCTAAATCACATGACCAAGCTATGAGAAATGGTATTTCATGAATTCATGTGATGTGACGTGGAGTCATTACTCCTAAACACCTGAAATGATCTGGATGACTTTAGTGAGGTATGGTTATGGTTATGATTATGATCTGATCTCACAGCTCTGTCACTCACTGTCTGAGTCGCTGATGCCGCTGTCGCTGACGCTCGCGCTGCTCCGCCTCTTCATCGTCTTTAAGTGCTCGTCGTATCGGAAATGTCTCTTCTCAAACGGCGAAGTGAAATCCTCAATGACTGCGTCGAACTCGCACAGCACCGCGTTCAGGTCGTCGTCATCCTCAAGGAAAGCTGAAAGAGTCGCATTTCAAACTTAACATTCCTCAATAAACTGTGACCAAAACACTTAACCCCTATAGGCTTCACCTTTACAGGTAAGAGAGCTGTACCTGTACCCTGACCTCAGCCATGAGGGAAGACTTGAACTTACATTTACTCTGAGGCTTTATCTTTGGTGACTTCATTCTGGAAACGTATCCCAAGCGCAAACCTAAATTATTCCAAAAAACGTGTACGTGTAACGCCTCTCAGTCTCGCAGAACTCTCTCATGCCTGAGCAGCGCGGCTTTGCTTTTAAATATTCCCCGACTTCCACAGGGGGCGGGGCAAGGGGCGGGGCAAGGGGCGGAGTCTACGCATCAGCGCTCGTGGCTACGTGCCATACCGCATAGCCTACTGCTGTACTAATGAGTAAAGGACACTCGGCCGCGCACACTGTTTGGACTTACTATTTAGGACTGTATAGTATGTTGCCACGCTTCTTTTAGCTTTCCGGTTGAGTTACACTGCTTGGCGTCATCCCTGGTAAAAGTATATGTTTTGTAAACAGCCAAAGCACATGACTTTAACGCAGGTCCTGTTTATTTTTAACCACGCCTATACCCTTAGTGTACTTGAACCGTTTTCCATTTTCATCACCCACTCTTTATTTATTCTTCAGTTTGTCCCTCTGGGGACCCGTTAAGGTTATAGATGCAGAGAACCTTACAACAGAGAATTTCTTTTACCGAAAGGTTTTATCCATTCAGATTACCTGCAAGGGGTTCTCAAACTGTCTAGACCCTTTAAATATCAAATAAAGTCACGTAATCCCCCCCACTCCTTCCCCCCAGCATAGGTTTATTTTGTGAACATTATTTAACTGTGTAGAATAATATTTTGTCTATTTATTTGATCCATAAACCTTTCAAGTGACAGAAAACATTAGCTCCAGGTTAGCATTAGTTCTAGGCTTTTTGAGTTATTGAGGTTTAAATGAAACCCATTTAATTCAAGGGAGCAGTCAAATACTCTAATAAGGACCTAATTCGCCTAAATATCATAGTGAATTGTGATTTCCACCACTCAAACAAAATGAAGAACAAAACCCATTGCTATAGGTTACATGTAGACCGTAACTTTTAGTAAAATTACATTTAGAGGATGTGGATTGATTCTGCCTAACACTGATATGCGATAACATGATTAAAACATTTGTGCTTGTATTGCTACTGCATCCGAAAATGTGGGATGTTTGTTGTAATGTTGAGTGTGTAGCGACATCTGGTGGTCCATACCAACAATTACACACTGATTTTAGGACCCACAACAACGGACTATTGTGCTACCATTTATATATTTCAAACGTGACACAAAATAATAGAATGATGTGGAGTAAGGTTAATAGGTTCACAATTGACGTTCCCTGAGGTGTGAAATCCAGCAGTGTTTTATTTACAGTTTATAGTTACATGTATATAGCACTTTTCTAGACACTCAAAGCGCTTTACATAGTATTGGGGTTGGAGGTCTCCTCAACCACCACCAGTGTGTAGCATCCACCTGGATGATGCAACGGCAGCCATAGTGCACCAGAACACCCACCACACACCAGCTATTGGTGGAGAGGAGAGTGATGTAGACAATTCAGGGATAGGGATTATTAGGGGGCCATGATAGAGAAGGGCCAATGGGGGAATTTCGCCAGGACACCGGGGTTATACGCCTACACTTTACGATAAGTGTCCTGGGATTTTTAATGACCACAGAGAGTTAGGAAGACAGTGCTGTGTCTACAGTATAGTGTCCCCGTCACTATACTGGGACATTAGGCCCCACACAGACCACAGGGTGAGCACTCCTGCTGGCCTCACTAATACCACTTCCAGCAGCAACCTTTGTTTTCCCATCTAGGTACTGGCTATGCTCAACCCTGCTTAACTTCAGTGGGAAACCAGGTGAGAACTGCAGAGAGATATGGCTCTGGCATTAGTTTATCATTATTAGTGTATCATTATTAGTTTATCATTATTAGTGTATCATTATTAGTTTATCACAACACTGACTGAGTATTGCAACAGGCGGACAAATGGAAAAACACGGTGTGTGTAGTTGCACTTTCCTGGCGCCTTTTTGTGCTGCAGTGGTGGACAGTAACAGTATCAACAGGGTCGTATAATGTTTAAAAAAAACAAAAAAAACAAAAAAAAACACCTATAGTGGACAGAGCAAAATATTTATTCACAAATAGAACAAGTTAAAAATGTGACGAGACTGAATTGATTGTTGTATATACATTATACAGTCCCCTCTGAAAGTCTTTGGAACATCAAGGCCAATTCAAATATGAATATGAGACGATAGAGCAGAATTTCATCTTTCATTTCCTGATATTTCCTATACTCAGAAGAAAAAAAAAAAAAGTCCTTTTTCAGGAGACTTTATTTTAAAGATAATTTTGTAAAATCCAAAATAAGCTTTACAGATCTTTATTGGAAAGGGTTTAAACAATGTTTTTCATGCTTGTTCAATGAACCATAAACAATTATTGCACATGCACCTGTGGAACAGTCCTTAAGACACAAAAAGTTTACAGGTGCTAGGCAATTAAGGTCACAGTTACAATAAGTTAGGACACTAAAGAGACCTTTCTACTGACTCTGAAAAACACCAGAAGAAAGATGTCTAGGGTTCCTGCTCACCTGCGTGAACATGCCATAGGCCTGCTGCAGGGAGGCATGAGGACTGCAGATGTGTCCAGAGCAATAACCTGCAATGTCTGTAATGTAAGATGCCTAAGACAGTGCTACAGGGAGCTAGGAAGGACAGCTGAAACGGGAGCCCCCCCTCTTTGTTCAGGGACTCATTATTCCATTTCTGTTCATCAAATGTCTGTGAAACTTGTTCAGTTTATGTCTCAGTTTTTGAATGTTTTTATGTTAATACACATATTTACACATGTTAAGAAATTTGCTGGAAATAAAAGCAGTTGAATGTGAGAGGACGTTTCTTTTTTTGCTGAGTATAGATGTGTTAAACAACTTAGAACACTTAAAATTTTGGTAGTCTGCACCTTTTGGTGTCAGACTACCAAAATTTTAGGTAAGCCAAAGTATAGGGAAAGGCTTAAAGTAAATTAAAGTAAATAACACTTAATATTTGGTTGTATATCACTTGCTTGCAATGACTGCATCAAGTTGGGGACCCAGTGACATCACATAAACAGTTGCATTCTTCTTTTATGATACCTTTCCAGGCTTATACTGCAGCTTCTTTTATTTGTTATTTGTTTTGGGGGGTTTCTTCTTTCAGTCTCCTCTTCAGGAGGTGAATGCATGCTCAACTGGGTTAAGGTCTGGTGATTGACTTGGCCAGTCAGTCCACTTTTTTCCTCCTGATGAAGTCCTTTGAGTTGGCAGTGTGTTTTGAGTCATTATCTTGCTGCATGATGAAGTTCCTCCCAATTAGGTTGGATGCATTTCTCTGTAAATTGTCAGAAAGAATGTTTCTGTAGACTTCTGAATTCATTCTGCTGCTACCATCATGAGTTACCTCATCAATAAAGATTAGTGAGCCTGTTCGAAAAGCAGCCATGCAAGCCCAAGCCTTTCTTTCTCCACACTTTTGCCTTCCATCACTTTTGGTAGATGTTAATTTTGGTTCCAGAGCTTTTGAGGCTCATCTCTGTATTTCTTTCTGAATTCCAATCTGGTCTTGTGATTCTTACTACTCATGAGTGGTGTAAATCTTGTGGTACAGCCTCTATATATCTGCTCTAAAGGTCTTCTTGAAACAGTGGGTTGTGACACCTTCACGCCTGCCCTGTGGAGGTTGTTGATGTCACTGAATGTTATTTTTTTTCGTCACAGCGCTTACACTATTTGTCATCAACTGCTGTTATTTTACTTGGCTGACCTGTTTGATGTCTGACTGTTGGTACACCGGTGGTTTCTTTCTTTTTTTAGGACCTGCCAAATTGCTGTATCGGCTACACCCGATGCTTGTGCATCTTTTCTCAGTTTCAAAATGCTTTGCTTTTCTCCCATAGACATCCTCTGTTCTCAATGTTGTTTTATCCTTTTTTAAGAACATATGCAGTCTGCACAGGTGAAACTCAGGGCTCACCAAAGAGAAGACATTCAGAACTATTAATTGTTTAAACAATCAATCTGACAGGACTCACCTGGGCAACCAGAAACACATATCAGTCAAATGTTCCAATATGTTTGATCACTTGAAAAATGAGTGGGTTCGTACTAAAGACGTCATGTTCTAAGTTGTTTAACACATCTAGATGTAAATATCAGGAAAGTGAAAGCTGAAACTCTGCTCCATCGTCTCATATTCATCTTTTGCTCTCAAACCTAAATGTCTTCAGTGTATAGCAACAACAAAAGACTTGGCCTTGCTGTTCCAATACTTTAGGAGAGGACTAGATGATGTGTAAATAATATTTGTTTCCATTATAATTGTTTGGGCTTGTAGTTGGGTATAGCAAGAATTTTATAACATTTATTAAAGAATAAGCAAAGCATTCTGGTTGCTAAAGAAGTGGAAAAAGCATAATTCTGAAAAATCTGAATGTTTACTCTCCAAATCAAAATTTTCAATGTTCAACAAATGCATTTGTTTATTAAACAATTCAGACATCCCTAATCAAACACTGTAACCGTTTAATTCAACAGCCACTATAATGCAATCAGATCTTGCTTTGTAAATGTATAAATCTTTTCCAAATAACTCATACAAATAAATAGCTAAATAAATGGGAGAGTAGTGCAGTGTATATTTTATTTATTTAATTTATTCACTAAGACATTCATGACTGGTTTATTACATGAATCCCAAACAATGGTTACACAAAAACATAGAGTATTTTGAAGACATCCTCAAAATGACACAAAATGGGTTGTTTTCACTGTATTCCCGAAGCTTTCCCCCTCTCACTCAGGATTCAGATTCATGGGTTTATTGTTCTCATGCGCATTCATAGCAGATTCAAAGGTGCAGTGACATGAGATGATTCATTACTATGGCCTACATTCACATTAACTAGGAGACCATGTGCTGATGGTTTTATTTCCATTTTGAAAGAAAAAAACTGATTTACATGGGGTTTGTCATGTAGTCACAGTTATGTAAAATGACATCAGCAACAACAGGGGCATGATTTTAGGACTAAGGCTGCAGTCACATTACAAGCCTTAATGTTGGGATCCAATCATTCTGCCTTAAAGGTTCCTATATCCTATCCTATCCTATATATAAAATGCCCTACATCTCTTACTGTGAACAAACCTGTGCCCTGAAACCACCTGCATGTACACTCTTCAACTCAAGAATAGCACGTGCCTGATATAGGTGCATGAACAACAAACATCATCGTATTTGAGACGCAATCCTTCACAAGCCTTCAACAGAAAGATTATTTGCTCTGGAGGTATAGCTTATCAGCTGTTCATGATTAGGGTGAGAAGGTAAAAAGCTGCTCAAAACTGACTTTAAAATATTACATTTTTGGTTCACACAGCTCTGAACATATCAGATGTAAAATAAAAATAATAAAAAAAACATTGTATTGTATATGTGACAAAGGCTTTCTTCATTTAGGCAAAAAAATCCTTTAAAGCAGGAGTGTCAAACTCATTTTAGGTGACGGGCCACATTACACTATAATCAATAACTCCTCTTAAATGTGTTCATTTATCTGAAAGGTACTGAACGCACAAACAGATTGAATGTATATCACTTACAAAACACACGAACACACTGCAATTCATTGCAAAAAAAAAAGAAAAATTATGCTCATACCATATATACAGTTCCCCCCCTTTATATATGGTTTTACCATATATAAAGTATTCACCCCCTTGAAATTTTCTACAATTTGTAGTGCTACAAAATGCTTGTATTTTCTCATTTGTAAGTCACTTTGGATAAAAGTGTCTGCTAAATGAATAATAAATGTAAATAAATGTACAACCTTGAATTGAGCTGGGATTATGTGTAATGCATACACACACACACACACACACACACACACACACACACACACACACACACACGATACTAGTGAAGTGTGTGTGTGTGGGGGGGGGAATCAATATAGTTGTGATTGCATTGCATTGCATTGTATCCTTGCTGCTGTGAAATCCAAGTATGTATCTCTGCAGCCCAAAGCCAGCTCTAAATGTGTCACATATCGGATGGATTAAGGTTAGGTTTAGGATTAAGGAAGATAGCCCATAGAATCATCCGCTACCAAGACGTGCTATCACATGTTAACATGCTAGCCCATTGGAGCTGTAGTAACTGTTATACTTTTATGGCCCGAGTTTACTGCTCTATTTTGCCCCCTAGAGGAATAACAGAAACTAGCTCTTTTTTAAATGCTATCAATTCAACTACAGTGCACAGGACAATTTTGATTTAGAGCTGGGTTTCTAAATTCACATGGTGGGCTGGATTAGTACCTTCATCGGGCTGGTCCCTGCCCGCAGGTTGTAACATTCCAGCAGTAAAATTAGTGTGAGCTTCGAGTAAGTTGTTACATATATCAAGTTGTCATGCTGGTAGTTAAGTGTTGTTAATGGATACGTCCCTCTGTGTGATACAAATCATGTTAAGTACAAGCTTTGAGAATATTTCACTGCCATTCTTTACACTAATCAGAAAAAGCTGGTCCTATTCATTGATACAATTATAATCAAGCAGCTAAATTTCACCGTTTATGTAACTTCGGCTGATATCATTTTGAACTCTATGCAACACTGCATTTGTGCAAAAAAAAAAAAATCCTCAGTAAGGATGGTTTCAATCATGCAAGATAATCAGAACAGATTTTCTCAAGTTCCTCTGAATCGATGCAGCACATTTATGTCAAATAGTGATTATGAATTATGAAGTGTTACGAATATCTATAACGTATAGTGTGTGATCAAAGAATAATGAACACCATCAGTTGGTTCCCTTCTTACTCCTGAAATATCGCTTTGAAAATCACTGAATTCTGGCTCAGGCACAACGTAACTGAAATACTGCAAACAATTAAATACAATAGCACAACACTATATGACAACAAACAGCATGAAAAGAAAAGCAACATTTTTAAAAACACTGCAATTCAAGTTGCTCAGAATGGATGAGCCCTAGATCTTAAGGGTGATGTAAAATAAGTATTGTATGCTTTGACAATATATTTTTGTCATGCTAATGCATGAG
Source organism: Ictalurus furcatus (assembly GCF_023375685.1). NCBI lineage: Eukaryota > Metazoa > Chordata > Actinopteri > Siluriformes > Ictaluridae > Ictalurus > Ictalurus furcatus. Next base: position 18,515,449 of record NC_071260.1, on the reverse strand, counting down.
GCATTTTAATGTAATTCAAATGTAAGTATTTGATCGTTTTCTTGTGCAAAATTTCTGCAACTGTTTGTTTGCTTCATTAATGCTGTCATGTTGTTCCTTCCTAATCACTGCACTGATTTATTGGTAAACACTCACACTGGCTTTCCGAGTATAAGGAACATCTTTGGTAATTGCACACAGTTAATAATGCTTGCCCTCTATGTCTTTCTGTTCCATTAAAAACAGCAAAAAGTTCCCAATCTAGACTGACCATCTTACCATTTCATCATCATCATCATCATTTCAAGGCAGTTACACAAAGCCACCGTCTCTCAGCAGAAACAGAGCTTCTTCTCTTCCTGCTCGCTGGTCAGGGGTGTTGCAGTGCTTCCACTTGGCTGTTTCAGCCTCAGGGGCTTGTGATTCTTCAGCTTGTGGGCCAGGGTGAGGAAAATGGCATCCACATGCTCCTTCTCAGCAGGGTCCTTGGCAGACGTCTCAAAGAGGGGGAAATTATAGCTGTCAGCTAGTCGCTGTGCCAATGAGGTGGGAACCTCTCCTCTTCCTAAGTCACATTTGTTCCCTACTAAGATGTGGGGCACGTTCAGTGGGACTGAGTGGCGCCTACACTCCTCAATCCACTCGGGCAGATTTTCGAAGGAGGCCAGGTTGCTTACATCATACACAAAGATCACAGCATGCACACTGCGGTAGTAATGTTCCACCATACTCTTTCTGAATCGCTCCTGTCCTGCTGTGTCCCAAATCTGCAACTAAAAACAAATGTTATGTTTGGATCAATTTCCTCAAAATCATCACATCACAAACTCATTGTTAAATGGTAGCGTGATCTTCACCATCCCTACCAGTTGCGATGATTTTAACTTTGCAGTGCTATGGGGAAACTGGCTGTCATATGTGCATTAGCCAAGACTGGAACTCGAGTGATTAGGCAAGATTTGTTTGTTTTACATACACAAAGCATGCTGCCAGGATCTGGGGTGGTCAGTGGAGTTCAGTTAGACTGACTAAGTTACCCATGTTATCCAGGAATGTCATGACATCACTTTCAAATGATGATGTAGGCTGTTTATTAAGTGTGTTGTATGAAATTTGACTCATACGTATTTGCTGCTGTGAGAAAGGTCAACAGTGCCCTCACTTTTCTTTTCTTTATAATGAGCACAGAGGAGTTTTTAGACTAATTGTCACTACTGTTAGATATAACATTACATACATTTCTATGAAGGTTGTTCATTCAAGGCATTACCTTACCTTGTTTACATTTACATGTATTCATTTAGCAGACGTTTTTATCCAAAGCGACTTACAAATGAAGAAATACAAGCAAAGTGATACATCAAGCGGAGAACAATACAAGTGGTGCTATAATACAAGATCTTTTATTGAGTTCTAGAGAAGCAAAGTGCGCAGAGTAGAGGTGTAACTGCCAGTGTAGTTTTTATGGGTTTTTTTGTTTTTTAAAAAAAATAATGTGGGGGTTGGCAGGTTAGGGGTTAGTTAAGTTTTCATGAAAGAGGTAGGTCTTTAGTTGTTTTTTTAAATAGTGACAGATTCTGCGGTCCGATTGAGGTTGGAAGTTCATCCCACCACTGACGGACATTTACTTTGAATTTTCAGGAAAGGGACCTGAGTAGGCACTGCTAAGTGTCGGTCATTAATCGATCGCAGATTGCGTGAGGGAACATAAATCTCAAGGAGAGTGTTGAGGAAGGGGGCTGCTGTTTCAGACAAGGTCTTGTACGTGAGCATCAAGGCCTTGAATTTGATACAACCTTGTTATGTAAAGCCAGCCATTCACAGTTCAACGCTGTATACAGATCACATTTACACACGTGCTGGGATCCCACCATGTTTTCCTTTCAGAACTGACTGAGATGAGGGCGGAGTGAAGGGATGTTGGGGGCGTGTCTATTAAAAGATTGACAGGCGCCCAAGACAGATAATAAGTCCGGGCCGGATATGATTTCCAAATGGGGATTTGGAAAACACTATTCACTTGTGCTGATGCCCAAACTATTCACTATTTTAATAAATCCGTGTTTATCATATTCTAGGATATTTGTACTAATCAGAAAAAACGACTATTGCACCAAATCCCACAGTTTATATGTGATGTTTTGCAAATGTGTAAAGTAAAACTAGTCGATTCGGGCGTGTTAAATAAGGTTTTATTGTTAAACTCTGTAGTAAACGCACAGAGGAACTGCTATATCATTCGGTGTAACACGCCACGACTGTAGACTGTTATTGACTAACGCTCAATAAGGATGTTATACCACAGTCTGAAATGTGTTCGTTATCAAAATACCGGACAAACATCACTCGCTATGAACAACTTTTCCACCTACCTTGATATTTTCTCCCCCCAGCTCAAGGGTCTTCTCTCTGAAGTCAACTCCAATTGTGGCTTCTGGGTTTTTAAGAAATTTAGCTTCACAGAACCTATAGGTTAAGCACGTTTTTCCAACATTGGAGTCACCAATGACAATTATTTTAAATACCCTTGTTTGAAAACTGTCCTGAAACGAATCATTCGCAAGACTGTCTCTGTCACAGACCGTAGCGGTATCAGGGTCAGCATTTTGGTGTTCAGCTGCCATAGCAGGACTAGCTCCCGTGAAGTATCGCGAGAACACAACGCGACGCCTGACCTCAGCGCGAGCTCACTTTCCATCGACCAGGATTACCAGACATCACTGTCAGCATAAATCATCATCATCACCACACACACACACGAGCTACTGAACAACTTTGCAGCTGGAAAATGACTTGAATAGGGACTAACATATAAACCCCAGGAATAAAACATGTAGGATCCACAGACATTCATTCGTGTTCAGTAACAGCTTTATCCTGGTCAGGGTCACAGTGGATTTGGAGCCAATCCCAGAATTACTGGGAGGAAGCAATACACCCTGGATGGGCTGCCAGTATATCTAAGGGAGACACACATTAATTTGCATTACTTATATAGGTGGTTAATGTATAGGCTTTCTCACGGAATGGTATTGGATAGGAAATGCACAGCTAGCTGTGATCAAATTGTGGTCACGTGGCCTGGTTTTGTTTATTTACATGGTTAGGCAGTCCATGTGTTAAAAAAACAAACAAACAAAAAAACAACTAGTAGATTTCTGGAATCCAGGGAAGTATAGATTGAACCGTTTTAAATTTATTTTGAATATTACAAGAAGTATAAAAGATTGCCTAAGGTATTAGTTTCAGTAAAATAATGCTGCATCTGTCTGAGTTGCCCTAAATAATTTGAAAGCATTAAAACTATGCAAACTGTACATCAGTGTGAAAACAATATAATTAATGTCCTTCAACTTAAAAAAAAAAAAACCAACAGTTTTTGTTTTACATAATTAAAAGTGTTCTGCATGATAAATCCATTTAAATTATGTTTGGAGTATCCAGAACATCTGAGAACTTAAGAATGTATTATTGTTTCCCAGCAATGATATTAGTTGAAACTGCGATTAAGCTCATTTATTCTTCCCAGGGCCTCCTTGTTATCTATAGTCTTGTGGACGGTTATGAGAAAGGGGAAGGCAGAGGGCAGCTCGACTCTGCGGCTGAGTTTCTGGTGGCCCCAATGAAGACAGCGCAGCCTCTCAGTCAGGTCTCTACGACCAGCACGCTCCAGTCCATCCTGCAGCACTTTAGTCTTATTAGGCTTATCCCAAGTCCTCTCATACCTGTGGGATAGGACATCCTACACTTATACTGTATGTACAGAAATAAACACATATAAAGCATTAGAATATAATTTGAATGAATATTACAGCTTCAAAATCTTAATAACGTGTGTTCAGATGAAAGATTCTGTTAAGTGTTGCCTACCAGGATTCCAGCATGCTCTTGGCCTGATCCCGCTTCTCCTTCGATGTAGCATGAAACTGCCTGACGTCAATTCTTGTGAAGCCCAGTTCATATGCAAGAACTGGCTATTCAAAGCCCAGCTGTTTCGAGATATCCTGTATAGACTTCATGTTGATCATACACTTAGCACTGCCAAACCTCATAATGGCACGTTTTCGGGAGGTGAGAGAAAACCACAGTGAACTCAGGAGAAAGCGACACAGACATGAGAGAAACATGTGGCACCCTTTCTACCAACATACATTCTACCATATATAAGATGTGTGTAAAGAAATCAGATTCAAAATATGGTTATATGTATCAGAATAAATCAATCTAAAATGTATAAGGTATTTAATAACTCAAAAATATATTAATACTGGTCTTTATCTGTCAAAAGGTGAAAAAAACCAAAATACACTTCATACTATAACAGCACCAAATTGGCAGCAACAAGAATCTGAGAAAATCATTTTCTGGTGTTCATTATCACAGTACCTTTTAACTCAGTAATACTAATACAAATACCATGTAAATTCAAGTAAAAGCAAAGCCTCTGTGCTGGTACATAAATAAAGTCACTTTTGGCCAGTCACATAATATCAGTACAATGCAATGCTTGTCGTCAGAAGGAGTTTAAGACCTTGTTTGTCTCTTACGTACAGCCATGAATAAACACAGAGATTTCCAGACATAGTGTTTGCTACCAATTCTCATCAGAAAAAGAGCTTGAGCTGCCAGAATCTGAGTCTGCATCCGTCAGTCCAAAGTCCCAGTCCACACTGGAGCCACTGTCATCGTCCTCCTCAGTAATGAAGTTCTGTCCTGAACTAAGGCAAGCCGTATAAATGCGAGCAGAGAGACTTATCGAGCCAAATGAAGACCCGAACATGGTGACCACATTTTTCCATGTGTCCCTAGAAGAGTCATACTCATGTATGACAAGCCTGTTTTTGTTGTGATGGACAATGGCAAGAGTAAGCAGGAGCAGTTTGTTTTTGTGTTGCACCACTTGGTAGTTCAGAGCACTGCTATCAATGGGTATGTCCGCGATGCGTCTCCATTCCCCCCGGACTGGGTTATACACTTTCACGACTGGGATGTCACAAAGGCAGATGATCTGATCCTGAAAGACGCAGGCTTTGTGGAGCTTGCTGCGTTTTAAAGAACCACGCTGGAGCCAGTGGTTTCGCTTGGGCTCGTAGCACAGGATCCGTCTCTTGTTCACTACGTATAGTTGCTCATTGACTGTCACGACTTGCATCTTGCCTAAAGAATGAGGCAAAGGGGCGACAAACATCCACTGGTTCCTCTGAATGCTATAGCACTCAACCTCTTTGAGCCTGGCATCAGATACAGGGTCCCTACCACCGAGAATGTACATGTGCCCATTGAGGTAGCCGATGTATGAATGCATTCTCCCTAGCAGTCTTTCAGCCAGCTCCTGCCAGGAATTCAGCAAAGAATTATACACCCAGAAGTGCTTTGACAGGTGTGACGCTATGTACAGGTTGTTCTCTGGCGTGGCACAGACTAAAAACGTTTCCATAGGAGAACGTTTAAAGTTCTGCTGACCAAGATTAATGACAGGAGACGACATGGAGTAGATCTCTTCGGTGTAAGGGTCATAACACATGAACGGCTCATTCGGTCGGCCAAAAAACAGCACCATTTCTTTTGCACTTTTACCAATCCTCTGTTTTGTGCGGTTCGTCGAAATCACACCGCTCTCTCCCGTACTAGCCAAATCCGGTAAACTCGAAAGGTGTTTTTTAACAAAAGGCTTCAATCGAAGGCTCTCTAAATAGAAGCGGTCTTTCTCTGTGAACAGCGACCATCGGACACACTCGAGGATGTGCAACGCGTCCTCGGTTTCCAGAGGCAGGTTGTGTTCGATCCAGCATATCGCAACCGCACACACTTTCCTCTCACAGTCGATATCAAGGGAATCTAAAGTGAGGATCTCTTTCATTTGTTTCATGTCCAGTTCGCACAGCTCCTTCTCGCTGGCACCGAGCTGAGCAAAGTGCTTCGCTATGAAGGCTTGAGCTTTGCTTTTCAGGTCCATGTTGTCAAAGGTGTCTGCAAACTTCAAGATGCCTGTACAGTTAGACAGGTCCAGCCTTCTGGTCATGAAATCAGCACAGGCATGTCTGATGTACTCCACCTGCAGCATGTTGGCAGCTGAATAAAGCTTCTGCACGTTGGCTTCAGTGATGGTCACTTTGCCGGTGTAGCAGTAGTCAATGATGAGCGCCATCGACTCTGCGTCCACGTCGTGAATCGTAATCTTGCTCTGAGTGCTCTCGTACAGTCCTCCTGTAAACATGCTTTTGAAATATGGACTCGCTGCCGCCAAGATATTCCGGTTACACTGGAAAAATGACCGTGTTTCCGTTTTGGAGGAGCATCCTGACGTCTCCTGTCCTGCTTCCACTTCAATACGAACATCAACCAGAAGTTGGGAGTCGTAGAAAAATTTCAGCTCTCTCATCAAATTCAGTGCATGGCATGAATCCTCGAGCTCTTCCGGACCACTAAAACAGTTTACTGAAGCCATGTTGAGCTTAACGACATCCAGGTGTGTCTGTCTCCTGTCGGAATGACCACCACCACCACCACAACAACAACGTCCACGATATTTGTCAAGTCTGCACCCGAAGAGTCCCAGTGTCGCCGGTTTATAGGACTCAGCTTTCTAATTCACATTCCCAGCTAGGAGACTATAACAAGGTCTCAGTGCTAGAAAGGGGCAGCGTTTATCTGTCATACAGCGCAGCCATGTTTACTGAATGAAACGAACTGGAGTCGAGTGACAGCAGCATTACATTTTCCATCACAGTCGAGAGAAATGAGAAAGCTCCTTCGACCCGCCTGTTGGTTGACTCATCTTGCTCTTGAGGTAGCGACGTCGTACGGCGTAGTCAAACTAGCAGGTTGCCAGGTATGTACAACAAACGCAATCCTTTTCAAATAGCCTCATTTTAGTCCCTCTAGGATTTTGCGCTCGCAGAGTTGAACGGAAAATCAAGCGAACTCCGCATTGTAGGGAGGAGCTTGCAGTTTTTCAACATCACCGCAGATTTTCTGCATATTTGGGCCGAAATGCGTCATCTGACGTCATCATAACGCGCATTCAGCCAAAACCCTCTTTCATTCTGGAAAAAAAAACTGCTGGAAAAAAACAAAACAATAGAAACCATGACAGAAATTATGTATGTAATGGTTTCCTCTGCAAATACCATTACAAACCATCAGCTAACCATTAAAACCATTACCATTACTGGTACAATTCCCATTATAACCATTAAAACCGTTACAAATTATATGAGGTTTCTATTTTTTTTTTTTTGGAGGGGGGGGGGGGGTTCAGCAGGGAGGTCTCATTTACCAACAAACATAACTGCAAAAGACCGTGCAAAACAATTCTATGCAATTGCAATTTCGCCAATTCAAGTAAATAAAGCACAAAAAGTCCGCAAGTTGAATTGCAAAATTTTGAAGAAGAAAAAAAATTTGCAGCAAAATTAAGCATCTCTGGCCACAACAATCACAACAAATATATTTAATAAAATCCTCAGCAAAATCCTGTACAGATAGTCAACATACCAAACTGAGACAATCCTTTTCCAACCAGTATGCACTACTTTTAAATCCAGCATATTAATGACTTTCATTGTTCAATGTAAATTTAAAATTAATGTCATATTATACATTTGTCTATGAATGATACCAGTGTCTATAAATGATCTTGAATTATTATTTATTATTATAAAAAGAATAGTTTACTATTTGTATACTAATATATATATATATATATATATATATATATATATATATATATATATATATATATATATATATATATATATATGCACGTCTGGCATGTGATTCAGGTATAAATAAATGCCGTTTAAATGCGATTAAGTCTTAATATGTGTATATGATATAATTCGTAATGTGTTCAGAAGGCCCAACCCCCAAACAGTGGACAAAAAAATTAACCAATCAGCGTCAGTTCAAGTATCCCGAATATGACGGTTTATTAGGCACCTGGCAACCCTTACAACATGGACGCACACAGCATGGATTGGCTACACACACTGAGTTTGGTTGACTCGACCTATCGTTGTTCCAGCATTCATATCTATCCTGCTGTTTAGACACAGTTGGCTGGAATAGATATAACATGATTTGCTGTGAAGCAGACTTTATATTACTTATATAGGTGGTTAACGTATAGGCTTTCTCACGGAATGGTATTGGATAGGAAATGTACAGCTAGCTGTGACCAAATTGCTGTCACGTGGCCTGGTTTTGTTTATTTACCTGGTTAGTCAGTCCCTGTATTAAAAAAAAAAACAACAACAACTAGTAGATTCCTGGAATCCAGGGAAGTATAGATTGAACCGTTTTAAATTTATTTTGAATATTACAAGAAGTATAAAAGATTTCCTAAGTTATTAGTTTCAGTAAAATAATGCTGCATCTGTCTGAGTTGCCCTAAATAATTTGAAAGCATTAAAACTATGCAAACTGTACATCAGTGTGAAAACAATATAATTAATGTACTTCAACTTAAAAAAAAAACCCCAACAGTTTTTGTTTTACATAATTAAAAGTGTTCTGCATGATAAATCCATTTAAATTATGTTTGGAGTATCCAGAACATCTGAGAACTTAAGAATGTATTATTGTTTCCCAGCAATGATATTAGTTGAAACTGCGATTAAGCTCATTTATTCTTCTCAGGGCCTCCTTGTTATCTATAGTCTTGTGGACGGTTATGAGAAAGGGGAAGGCAGAGGGCAGCTCGACTCTGCGGCTGAGTTTCTGGTGGCCCCAATGAAGACAGCGCAGCCTCTCAGCCAGGTCTCTACGACCAGCACGCTCCAGTCCATCCTGCAGCACTTTAGTCTTATTAGACTTATCCCAAGTCCTCTCATACCTGTGGGATAGGACATCCTACACTTATACTGTATGTACAGAAATAAACACATATAAAGCATTAGAATATAATTTGAATGAATATTACAGCTTCAAAATCTTAATAACGTGTGTTCAGATGAAAGATTCTGTTAAGTGTTGCCTACCAGGATTCCAGCATGCTCTTGGCCTGATCCCGCTTCTCCTTCGATGTAGCATGAAACTGCCTGACTTCAATTCTTGTGAAGCCCAGTTCATATGCAAGAACTGGCCATTCAAAGCCCAGCTGTTTCGAGATATCCTGTATAGACTTCATGTTGATCACAGCATCCTGAGAGACACAAAATTGGCGCTAACTTTTATATCTACACTTCAGTATTCATTGTCAACTCAGTTTTTGAGAGAAGCCAGTCTTTACACAGCTCACCTCTTGAGCTTTAGTTGGCATTTTGTCCACACGGTTCCTTGCTTCCAGATCCTGCTGATCCATGATTTTTCCATGAACAATAAGAAAAGTCAGTGGCTGCTCTGATGTTGCGTAAAATAACATTATCTCTACCCTCGTCACTCCAACGTTTCAATTCCATTCTATTGCATTAGCAGTTTTAAACATTTTCAATATTATTAAATACAAAGAACACATTTTTTAAATTGTAATTATATACGATTATCCAAAATCATTTGAAGCACTTACTTTTTGCTGCTGCACATCAGTCAGTGGTTTTACACTCACTTGGGGTCACCATGGAGATTGTCCAATACAAATCTGCTCTGTTAGAAATTAAGGTTACATTTAAGCTGTGCTCAGCCAGTCATGTCCATTGGTGTGCCATGTGACTCTCACTTTAATTGTACATTTTGAACAAAAGGTAGGCAATATCCACAAGTCCTTACAAACAACTCAAACCCAGATGTACCAAATTATCTGTATACTCAGGTTCAAGGTGCCGTATGGACATTACAAAAGCTTACCAAAGAATGTGTGAATAAAAGAAAGTAATAAATAGACTAAAGATAATACAGGGTGTTCAAAACGTCTCCATACATAGGGGAAATTAACAGGTTTTAGCACAATGTCTTCCAAAATTTTTCATACTTAGTTTACATTATATATCTACTTTTCAGATAGCCTTTAAGAATGCATTTCACAAAAGAACAAAGTATTGAAATTATTTTCATGGCTGGATTGGGAAGCTGTGGAAAGGTTGCACTGGACTTTAACAGGAAACATGGCAAGCACATCACACATGACACTGTTGCCAAAATTATTAACAAAATTAAAAAAGACTGGAAGTCTATTGGTTGGATGGACCAACCAAGAAGTGGATGTCCACGAACATCCAATGACGAAGGCACAACCGACGTGGTGCTGGAATACATAGTCCCCTATATATGGAGACTTTTGAGACACACTGTAATTAGGGGACAGGGGGGAAAAAACCAAGAACACAAGCAGTAAAAGAAGAAACACTGAAATAGATAAAACAAAGTTGAAACGTCTCTGTCAGAAAATCCTCAGGTCAAACGTAATGTCAGAATGGCACCTGAACAGAGAGCTGTATGTCTACATACACAACCAAAACTCAAATCTGCTCTATAAAAAGGCATCCAGATCAATAATCCAAATCTTTATTGCTTTAGTATTCTTGCCTGTGAGACAAAGCACTTCCTTGTCAGGTCTGCACTCATTAAAACTCACCTCTTCAGACTGTTCTTTGAGAAACCATTACCTACGGATCTTTCATAGCAATGCATAACCCATTTATCATGCATATATATATATATATATATATATATATATATATATATATATATATATATATATACTTTTGATATACTTGTGCACATTTTCAGTGTTTTAGAGGATATGAGTCATTATTTTAATTATGGGCTATGGACTGCATGTAACATCAGTCAATAGATTATTAAAAATTATGTATTAGAATTCTAGCATTAAATATTTAATATTACCAGATGACTTAAACACTTCAAGTCTCACTTAAACCAGTAAATAATTTGCCAAACGTATAAAAAAATATTTCCAAGAGAATATATATTTTCTATGCCTCATATTCTCATTCATAATTGAATATAACCTGACTATAACTGAGTGTTAGTGATGAAATAAAGTCTATTCCACATATGATAAGCCTTTGCCATAGTGCCATCTACAGGCAAACAGTGAAGCATTTCCTCAGACACCAAATATTCAACGTGTTCAAGTAAAGACAGTCAGTTGAAAAACTTTATTTCAATGTTAAAATACACTTATTTGAATTTTCTTTCATGTTCCTACCAAGATGTGCAATCCATCAGCAACGCTCTTTCACATGAACAGCTTGTAAACACACAATTATGCATGTTGCAATCGCATTAAGAGGCATTTGTATTTATGTTACATACTTAAAGCCAATTTGCTAAAAGAGCGAGATCAGTGTGTTAATGTATTTGTAATAGTGTCAAAACCAAGCTGTCCAGTATTCACAATTGTAGTTACTGAAATTCACAGTTTCAATGTTATCTTATTTTTTGACACTAATGTACTTATCAAGGTGCTTCCTTAGATACCTTTAGAGTTCAGTAGTACTAGATATTAGTGGTTTGTTAAATAAAACTTAACTGGCCGAACAGCTCTCAATTAACACTGAATAGTAAAAGTGCCATTTGGCAGTCAGGAAATTACTTACAGTATAACCTTAAAACAATAACCATTAGGCACTAAGAGCTAACAATATTTGATAACTTACTTGATCTTACTTGTTTTCTGTGAGTATAAAGAATTAAATAACAAACAAGTTTGTAATTATGGGGGAGTATCTTACATGTAAACAATCATTTGCATAATGTTCTAATCAAAGTTTTTGGTCACTGGGGCATATTGCAATTTTTGGACATATACAGCATGAATCAAATTAGCTGTGCTAACCATCTTATACCTTCAATGATCACACATCACTGATTACACTTTAAACTTTTTCTGTTGCCTGTAAGCAACAGCTTTGCCCAGCCAGCTGGGCCTGAAACACTGTTGGCCATTTTTGAAGCGCAGTGGATATCCAGCATCAATAACATCCATCCCTCCAGCTCGCATCACGCAGGGCACTCAGGGATGCCATACTCTTTGGAGGAGTCAGTAAGCTGATAAAAGTCAACATAGGCAATTGTTGTGTAATACGGAACAGTAACATAATCTGAAATCTATAACTAAAATGATTTATGATCAGCAAACATGCTTGCAAAACCATTTACAATGTATACACAGTGCAAATACAGTGCTGTGGAAAAGGTATTTGCTCCATACTGATTTCTTCTGTTTTTGTGTATCTCTCATAGTAAATTGTTTCAGAAATTAAAACAAAAAAAGATACAACAAAGGCAACCTGAGTAAACACAAAAGCAAAAAGCAAAAAAGTTATCCAATACCAACTGGTCCTTTGTGAAAATGTATTTGCCCACGTAGTTACTAATTCCCTAAATCTATGAAACTGCATTCATAATGGGGTTCAGCTGAAGAAGACACAACCAGGCCTGATTACTGCAAACCCTGTTCAATAAAATCAACACTTAAATAGAACTTATTCAACAGCATGAAGCTGGTTAAAAGATCTTACCCAGTAACACACTATGCCAAAACTGAAAGAAATTCCAGAAATGATGAGGAAGAAGGTGACTGATATACATCAGTCTGGAAAGCGTTATAAAGCTATTTCAAAGTCTCTGGGACTCCAAAGAACCACAGTGAGAGACATTATCTCCAAATGGAAAAACTCAGCACAGTAGTGAACCTTCCCAGAAGTGGCTGACCTTCCAAAATTACTCCAAGAGCACAGCAACGACTCATCCAGGAAGTCACAAAAGAGCCAAGGACAACATCAAAGGATCTACAGATCTCTCTTGCATCAATAAAGGTCACTGTTCATGACTCCACTATTAGAAAGACTCTGGGTAAAAAATGGCGTCCATGGAAGAGTGGTGAGGTGAAAACCACTGCTAACCCAGAAGAACATTAAGGCTCGTCTGAATTTTGCCAAAACACAACTTGATGATCCTCAAACCTTTTGGGAGAATGTTCTGTGGACTGATGAGTTGAAAGTGGAACTGTTTGGAAGACAGGTGTCCCGTTACATCTGGCTTAAACCAAACACAGAATTCCACAAAAAGAGCATCACACCTATGGTCAAGCATGGTGGTGGAAGTGTGATGGTGTGGGGATGCTTTGCTGCTTCAGGATCTGGGCAACTTGCAATAATTGAGGGAAACATGAATTCTGCTCTTCAGTCCGTAAGTTGAAACTCAAGCATGTATTATGAAACTGGATTATGCAGCAAGACAATGACCCAAAGCATAGGAGTAAGTACACCTGTGAATGGCTGAGAAAAAGCTAAATTAAAGTTTTAGAGTGGACTAGTCAAAGTCCTGACTTAGTCCTAGTCAAAGTCCTGTGGCAGGACCTTAAATGAGCAGCTCATGCTTGAAAACCCTCCAGTGTGGCTGAACTAAAGCAGTTCTACAAAGAAGAGTGGGCCAAAATTCCACCACAGTGCTGTGAAAATTTATTGCAGTTATTGGTGCTAAAGGTGGCACCACCACATTTTAGGTTTAAGGGGGGCAGTTAGTTTTTTTACATGGGTGATAGGTGTTGGATAACTTTTTTTGTGTCGATAAAATAATTCAATAAATAAAAACTTTATTTCTCAGGTTGCCTTTATGTTGTAGTTCATTTGAAGATCTAAAACTATTTGTATGAGATATACACAAAAACAGAAAAAATCACAGCACTGTATATAACCTTTCATATAATCTATATCTTAATATGAATTTAAGTCAACTAATATGGATTGTTTCAGGCTGTGATTACCTGCGTGCTGGCTGAGCGATCTTGCTACGTGTGGTCCCACTGGTGCCAATGAAGGAGGCTGGTCGAGGTAGAGCACTGCGACTTGTAGAAGATGGAATGCTGGCTTTACTGGGTTTACTAACAATATTGCTGGAGAGTGAGTTTAAACTAACCGATGAGGACATTGTAGTGGGACCCTGTATTGTAGGACTGACATAGGCAGTGGCTTTCACTGGTTGTCTTGTTGCCGTGGAGAAGGTGCCTATACTCTGCACCCGCTGCTGCAGCTGACCTGGAGATGGAACTGACATTACAGATTATATACAATATGGGCTAAAACAAAGTACAGGTCAACATATGGTATATAACTGAATTAGGAAATAATTATATCATATTATATACAATTATATTAAATATTTTTTGTATTGTATTTGTATTGTATTACATTTCAGTGCAAAGTCAGAGTTTTTATATATAATAATTCTGGATATAATATTATTCTGGGTCAACTTTCTATGTATCTGTCTGTATTTTTGCAAATAAAAACCATGAAATACAATTTTACATTCATACATTCACAATAATTTGAATGTTCCACCACTGCATTTGGTAATCTTTTAGGTTTAGTTCCCAATCTTCATGAAATGACTTACAGAAACGAAACATCTGCAATTATTCACACTTAAATTGAATTGTGATTGTGCCCTGCAATGGATTGGCACCCTGTCCATGGTGTCCCCCGCCTTGTGCCCCATGCCCCCGGGGCTAGACTCCAGGTTCCCTGTGACCCAGTAAGGATAAGCGGTACAGAAAATGGATGGGTAGATGTTTCAGTATGATTGCTTGTTTTTTAATTATTTCACAGTGCTGTTATGTGATAGGTGTTATATAATGTGTCTGAATGTTGCCTGTGGTAACTACTGTGTTGTTTTCTTGGCCAGGGCTTGCTTTTGCGTTGGCCTTACTTGCAGACTGAAGCCTGGCAAGGCCGCTTGAAGAGTCAAAGCTCTGACTGCTGCGTAGGGACGATGGTGAAGATTGAAATGAAGAGAAAGTTGTGTGACTGGCAGGAGCGGCAATACTTGTCACACTTGGCACAGACAGCATGCTGGGAGCTCGTATAAGATTTGGCATGCTTTTCCGCAACATATCTAAAAGCACAAAGTACAAAGATCAGCAAGTGGAATAGTTTCACTATTAAATGTGAAAAAGCACTCAAACATTTGATATGAAATGGAATGAAAATGAACTTTGCCACCTGCCAGAATTTATAATAATAATAATAATAATAATAATAATAATTTGTCCTTTAATACTCTAATCATGAAACTATCTTTATACAAAAAGCCCACACCTCTGCTACCTCTGCTACCACACCTGCATGTGCTGATCCACATCACCCACTCTGGCATAAATAGATAAACATTTGCTGTGTAGGCCAAAGGCTGCCATAAACTGCCATTCAACCACTCATAATCTGTAAAACTGGCCACTTATTCTCAAATGACACATGTTGTGGCTATGTTGTTACAACCCCAATTCCGAAAAAGTTGGGACAGTATGGAAAATGCTAATAAAAACAAGGAGGAGTGATTTGTAAATGTACTTTGACTTGTATTCAAACAAAAAAAATATAAAGACAAGTTATTTGATGTTTTACCTAATCAACTGCATAATTTCTTGACGGTAAACTTTATTCTGAAATTGATGCATGCAACATGTTCCAAAAAAGTTGGGACGGGGCAATTTAGGACCAATAGTGATGCAATGAGTTGAAATAAGAAGGTGATGTGAAACAGGTGCAGAAATCATCTAATCGTGGTATATTAGGAGCCTCCAAAAAGGCCTAGTTCTTCAAGAGCAAGGATGGGTCGAGGCTCACCAATCTGCCAACAGATGTGCCAGCGAATAATCCAACACTTTGAGAACAACATTCCCCAAAGACAAATCGGTAGGATTTGGGGCATTTCACCTTCTACAGTGCACAATATAATTAAAAAATTCAAGGAATCTGGTCAAATCTCAGTGCGTAAAGGGCAAGGCCAAAAACCACTTCTGAATGTGTGTGATCTCCGATCCCTCAGATGTCACTGTCTTAAAAACCGTCATGAGTCTGTAATGGATATCCTGACATGGGCTTGAGAATACTTTGGTAAACCTTTTGTCAGTCAACACCATTCCCTGCCGCATCCACAGATACAAGTTAAGGCTTTACTATGCAAAGAAGAAGCCATACATCAACACTGTACAGAAGCACTGCCAACTTCTCTGGGCTCGGTCTCATATGAGATGGACAATGGCACAGTGGAATCGTGTTTTGTGGTCCAACGAGTCAACATTTCAAATAGTTTTTGGACAAAACAGCCATCGTGTTCTCCGGGCCAAAGAGAAAAAGGACCATGAAAGCTGTTATCAGCGTCAGGTCTAAAAGCCAGCATCTGTCATGGTATGGGGGTGTGTCAGTGCCCATGGCATGGGTAACTTGCATATCTGTGAGAACACCATTAATGCAGAAAGATATGTACACATTTTGGATGTTGATATCCAGAGCAGAACAATGCCAAAGCACATTCTGCCCGGATTGCAAGCGCATGATTGCATAAGCAGATAATGCGGGTGTTAGCATGGCCTGCCTGCAGTCCTGACCTGTCTCCGATTGAGAATTATGAAGTGCAAAATAAGGCAACGAAGGCCCTGTACAGTTGTACAGCTGAAGAAATGTAAAATGGATGAATGGGGGGAAATTCCACTTGCTAAGTTAAACAACTGGTGTCTTCAGTGTCCAAATGCTTAATAAGTGTTATTAAAAGAAAAGGTGATGTTACACAGTGGTAAACAGTCGACTGTCCCAACTTTTTTGGAGTGTGTTGCAGTCATCAGATTTGAAATGAGTGTATATTTTAAAAATAAATTAAATTCACAAAGTAAAACATCAGATAATGTGTATTCCATATAGTATAGGGTGAACTGAATTTTCAGATGACTCTTTATGTTTTTTTTTTTTTTTTTTGCATTTTCCATACTGTCCCAACTATTTCAGATTTGGGGTTGTAAACATGAGCAAGGAAGGATGTGAAAAATTGTCTTTATTGTTTAACCTTTTATCTTTTAAAGTTATCTTTTGTTCAAAAAGTGAACAATAATGGTGCCCACCTATATTTAACAAAGATTTATTTTTGGATAAACCTATGTTGTGTTTGTAATTATTTGATATCCATGAAAGCAGAGTTTTTTTGTGATTTTTTTTTTAAACAAAAGATCAAAAGGTTAAACAATTAAAGACACTTTTTCACAGCCTTCTTTGCTCATATATACCAAGGGTGCCAATATTAGTGAAGGGCAATGTATATACTGATCTATGTCAAAATTCAACGGGAGACAGCAGCAATTTTTCTGAGGTACAGTAAGTTAACTTATTTTCTAACTCGATAATAAAAACACCACACTTTAGCTGTTTGTGTACTGGATGCCTAAAAAACAATGCTTTTTTGTGTTAACTTTAATCGATAACCCTACACGTATTATTTTAACTTATGAGGATACAGTAACATTAGTTGGTCTGGCTAGCTAGCTGTCTAGTAATGGTGGAGCTAGCCTGGACACCGAACCAAACACTCAGTGCAAATTGACGTAGCTCTAACGTTATCGATAAGTTAAGACAACTGCTTACTGACATTAGGTAACGTTATCAAGAGTGTACTACTACCAACTTTTGTGTACGTTTTATTTCTCCCATTCACCCGCTTTCTCGCTACCATCACTCGTTCTCTTCATTCGCTGTCTAGCTTGCTCGACCACCACTGCTCTCTCACTCTCTCTCTCTCTCTTGCTCTGTGCTGTCAGCTTGCTTCTCTTCTTTTTAAAAATGAGTCGGGAAGCCAACAACAAGCCTGACTTTACTTTTAACGTGATCAAACGAAGAGAGATGTCCTCCCTTCATCCTAGAAACGTCTTTGTACTCATGGCAGAGTACAGCTCTGATCAATCTGATTGCTAAACTCTGCTGTGACTGATGTTGCGGACAATCATGGTGCAGACACTCTGTTTATAACTTTAGCGTCCCTCGTCCAACGAAATATTGATAACACGCTTATCAATAAGCATACCCCTACAGACAGGCATTGGAAAAGTTTTTTTTCCAAGCCAAGGAACATTGTGCAACTGGGAAAACTGTGCAAATAGACACATTTGGAAATGCATTCCATAATGTAAATATTTATTTTGAAAGTTATTTATTTTGATATGTTCATCAAAAACCAGTCTGTGTTTTGTTCTTGAATACATTTTGAAAATTGAAAATGTATTTTAATATGTAGTTATTTATTTATTCATAGTTATTTATGTTGACATATAGATAGTTATTTATTTTGAGTAGTTATTCGTTTGCAATAAATAGTTTATTCATAAACCTTTGTTTGACTAGTTTATTACTGAATCTGCACCGTCACACACCACACGCGCCAACCCCCACCACAAGTAAATTCTCAACCTGTGGGAAACACTGCAGTGCTAACCTGTGCTGGTGCGGTAACCCTGTGTTTCGGTGCTTGTGTAGCTGGCTGTGCTGGGACTGGGGCTGCTGAGGTATTGTGTGCTGGAGGAGCTGCAACGGCGTGGCTCTCTGAGACTGGACAAGTTATGTGAGTGGGACACACTCCGCTGCATGGACCCTGTACGAAAAAGTCGTGGCTGGGGAGGCGGCAGATCATCAAAATCCTCTTCATCTTCCTCCATCCTCATATCAGTCCTCTCTGGACGACGCAATCCTGAGTGCACAGAGAAGCTGGAGCTCCGGCGGGCACCTGTGGCAGAGGTAGTGGCGTACTCCTGACGCAGACCTGAAAATATGAACAAGCATGCAACATGGCTTCAAATATTGGTTTAACCTCATATATGTCTTGTTGTGTCGAGTCTATAATTCATATCAGTACACATTTTCATGAACTTTATAAGGAAGATGATTACTGTGTTAAAATATACATACTCTCCTCCTGTAGCCGGGCCATGACCTGAACATCAGTCATGTCTTGAAGTTTGTAGTCCATAGAGACTGAATCATCATCCAGCTCTGAGATGCTGAACTCACTGTTCATGGAAGACTGTGGACTGACGGCAGCATGTGGACGGCTGTAATCTAGTGAAAAGATAGTGTTATGTTTGGGAGCAAACTAGGAATTTACTAAACCATTAACACTTTACTTAAGGATGATAATAATAATAATAATAGGGCTACGTGACACCTTTAGGACAACTGACATAAACCTACAGAAACATTTAAAAATGCTTATTCCAACTGCCATTTCTTCACAGAGCCTGCTTTTGTGAAGTGGCAAACAGTGGTGTTATGACAAACGTAAGGACTGACTTTGAAGATCAGTGGACTTCTATTAGGTCAAAGTCATAATGCGATGTGTCAAAAATTACAACAAATAAAACTTTAATTTATATAAATTGAAAGTCAGAAAGAAATATATAGAAATGTTATTACAGTGTCATCACATTTCCATTGGTTTTAATAATAAATATCATATTATATAAATAAACATCACATAATATCTACTAAATAATAGAAATAAACTCATTTTACATAAGGGCCTGGAGATACATAACTCATTACATTTGTCAGGACACTGGCATAAGTATTGATAAAACATATTTAATGTATGCGTTTTCAGTAATGAGCCAGGAGAAGTAAGAGAGAAAAGGAGGATAAGAACACAGCGAGAGAGAGAGAGAGAGAGAGAGAGAGAGAGAGAGAAAGAGAATGAGGGAACTGGCAGAAGGATAGAGACTGATAGAAAGGGATGAGATGGTGAAAGGAAGAATGAGAGAGGGAGAGAGGGGGAGAGAAATGTGGTTGATGCGGGGAGGGAGAGAGAGAGAGATTAGAGAGAGAGAGAGAGAGAGAGAGAGAGAGACCGAGAGACCTATAAACCAAAATGTTTAGCTTAATAAAATTAAACCACCCAACATTATTCAGAGCAATTTATGGAAGAATGGAAGCATAACATAACAGAGATTACAGATTACCGGTTGGTGTAGTACATATTCAGAATTGTGGAATATGAAGTGGGTCACATTTCTGGAATACGGCCCAGCTTACACTTATTGGAATAAGCTTTCATAAATGTGTGCATAGGCTATATGTCACCTGTTCATAGGATTACAGTGGTGCTTGAAATTTGTGAACCCTTTAGAATTTTCTATGTTTCTGCATAAATATGACCTAAAACATCAGCAGATTTTCACAAAAGTCCTAAAAGTACATAAAGGGAACCCAATTAAACAAAAATATTATATTTGGTCATTTATTTATTGAGGAAAATGTTCCAATATTACATATCCGTGAGTGGCAAGAGTATGTGAAAATCTGCTGTGGTCTGTGAAAATCTGTGACCCTCTGTGGTCCAGATATTCACACCTGTGAATATCTGGTGTGACCCTCTTGTGCAGTAATAACTGCATCTAAATGTTTCCAGTAACTGTTGATCAGTCCTGCACTTCGGCTTGGAGGAATTTTAGCCCATTTCTCAGTACAGAACAGCTTCAACTCAGATGTTGGTGGGTTTCCTCAAATCAACTGCTTACTTCAGGTCCTTCCATAATATTTCTATTGGATTAAGGTCAGGACTTTGACTTGGCCATTCCAAAACATTAACTTTATTCTTCTTTAACCATTCTTTGGTAGAACGACTTGTGTGCTTAGGATCGGTGACTTGCTGCATGACCCACTTTCTCTTGAAATTTAGTTCCCGGACAGATGTCCTGGAATTTTCCTTTAGAATTCACTGGAATAATTCAGAATTCACTGTTACATGATGGCAAGCCATCCTGGCCCAGACGCAACAAAACAGGCTCAGACCATGATACTTCCACCACCATGTTTCACAGTTGGGATAAGATTCTTAAGCTGGAATGCAGTATTTTTCTTTCTCCCCACATAAACCTTCTCATTTAAACCAAAAATTTCTATTTTGGTCTAATCCATCCATAAAACATTTCCATTAACCTTCTGGCTTGTCTGCATGATTGTTAGCAAACTGCAGAGCAGTGAGTTTCTCCTTGCAACCCTGTCATGTACACCATTGTTGTTCAGTGTTCTCCTGATGGTGGACTCATGAACATTAACATTAGCCAATGTGAGAGAGGCCTTTAACTGCTTACAAGTTACCCTCAGGCCTTGTGGATTATTATATGTTTTACTATTGAAGTGATCTTTGGAGGTCGACCACTGCTGGGGAGTGTAACAATGGCTTTGGATTTGCTCCATTTGTACACAATCTGTCTGACTTTGTATTGTTGGAGTCCAAACTCTGTAGAGATGGTTTTATAGCCTTTTCCAGCCTGATGAGCATCAGGAATCTCCTTTGTTTGTACCATGATACACTTCCACAAACATGTATTGTCAGATCAGACTTTGATAGATCCCTGTTCTTTAAATAAAACAGGGCGCTCAGTCACACATGATTGTCATTCCATTGATTGAAAACACCTGACTCTAATTTTTTCTTCAAATTAACTGCTAATCCTAGAGGTTCACATATGTTTGATACTCACAGATATGTAATACTGGATCATTTCCTCAATAAATAATCGACCAAGTATAACATTTTTTTCTCATCTGTTTAACTGGGGTCTCTTCGTCTACTTTTAGGACTTGAGTGAAACTCTGATGTTTTAGTTCACATTTATGCAGATATGTAGAATATTTTAAAGGATTCACAAACTTTCAAGAACCACTGTACATGTAGACTCAATGTAGTCTTATGAACACAAGACCTTACTATTGAATAAGGTAGTTTACATGACTTTTAAACTAGCTATGATGTCTTCTGTTACTGACTCAATTCCAAATTAGCTACGCTGTTATGCCTCATAGAAGAATGGAAGATGGATGAGTATGGTGAGGCTTACTGTGAGTAGCCGTGTGATAGAGGAATGAGGGCGATCTCTCGGCCAGGCCACCACAACTTCTCCCAATGTGAGGTGACTGGAGAGAGCAGTGGCTGGATTGAGGAGATGGAACTAGATCAACAGACACATGAAACATGATTCATTGTAATGGATTTACCAGATTTCAACTCGGGTGATGAATGTGATAATATGACCATCATACTTTGTTAAAGTAATATGAGAAATCATTTTAGCAGCATTTTAGCTATAAATGCTTTTCTACAGAGAACATATGCTGATTGAGCCACTTCCATAAAGGATGTCACCAGAGCCAATCAATGAGTCTCACATTTCAGCAAGTCTGTTAGATATATGCTGAGTAGTATAAGACATTTGAGATCTTTTTTTTTCTTGAGCACAAATCAATAAACACACTAATGCTTTGAGCTATGTCATTTGTATTTTATCTTCATGTCCATATGGGTATATGTAAAATGTTCCTGTAATTTTTTTTATGGAATGCAATGCTGTATAATAAATCTACTGTCACTATGTAAAGGGAAAGTAAAAAAAAGAAAAGAAAAGGGAATTATTATTTCTATTACTCTTTGAGTCTGTTAGTGAAGCTGTAGTGATGGTGTTACCTGTTTGTTCAGTTAGTGCAGGTTTAGTAAGAGATTTAACTGAGGTGCTTAAGAAGGAGAGTCCATCTACAGGTCTGTATGATAAGGATGATGTACTGCCAGAGAGACTTCCTCTCCATCTTTTGGCTAAGAAAAGAATGGAAGTGATATTAGTTACTGTTCAGTTTATGGAGGATATTTTCATATGTGTACAGGTGAGAACTGAGAACATTAAGGTTGCTGGATAATGTTGTTTATTAAATAGGGCTTGGGTTAGAGCACACGGTTTTAGCATTTTTAATGGTTAAGAAGTGTAACTTTCCTGCCTTCCCATTTCTGATGATTACTCAACTGAAAAATGACAAAAATGTAATAGCATTTTTGCATTACACATACAAAAATCAGCTAATTCTGATTAATTAATAAGCAAACAGAGCACTGTGCTTTTGCGGTACCACAGAAAATTAGCCTTGCCACAAGCTACATGAAAACAAGCATTCACAGCCACCCACAAGAACAAAGCTTTTTTAGAGACTGGCTGAACAAAGCTGTATTCATAACCTTCCAGCACACAGCCAACCTTTGCTCAATCTGGCCTTTCAACAGCAACAAGAGCTCAAAGCTGAACAGCAAACTCCTCTGTACACATATCTTATATTTATACATGCACGGATCCTCAAAGATCGTAATGCCGTGCCTGTCCAGGCCAAGTGTGGAAATGAAGCCAGAACACTGTTTCCCTCTAGTTTAGCTGAAAGGGTTAATATAGTCATAGTTTCTATGGTAACCATCCTCTCCACCATGGCTGCAAAACACTGTAGAATATTTCAGGATGAAAGAGAGTTAAGGAAAGGAAAAAGGTTTACAGCTTGGTTTCTCTGCTTCATAAACAGAGTAATATATTAACATTTATAGGGATTATTATTACTGATATGGATTATCACTGACAGGGACTGTGTTACACATGCAAACATGCTGTAATATTACATTCAAAAATACTATACATAGTATAATGTCATGATATAAAATGGCCTCACACCAGGCCATATACAACAACAATATACAAATCTCAAAACAAGACTCTTTTTTTTTTTTTTTTTACACAAGATACGGATCTTGATGTATTAGAACATTATTAGATTATTCAGAACATCACCCAGGATATTATTCATAATCATGTGATTATATGCAAGTATAATGACACTTACATAAGTATCCAAGCTTATTACCAGTCGGGCTCTTTTCAAAATGGTTGTCCCACAACCCATATTACAGCAGAATATAAAACAGCTGATATACAGTGCTGATACATACTATAGGACAAGCTGATGATGCTGATGATTAGTCTCTGAGGTAGCCGTACCAATCTGAGGTAAATGTTGCAGTTTTATTAACTGAAATATAATCCGTATATTATGCAACTTTTCCTCTAAGAATATTAGCCTCTTTATTTGTTCAAATACTACATGCCACCATTTACTCAGATGTGCTCAGCTCTTACGTTCTTGTCGGCTAAACGTTATGTTT
This sequence comes from Ictalurus furcatus, assembly GCF_023375685.1. Taxonomy (NCBI): domain Eukaryota; kingdom Metazoa; phylum Chordata; class Actinopteri; order Siluriformes; family Ictaluridae; genus Ictalurus; species Ictalurus furcatus. Next base: position 18,491,776 of record NC_071260.1, on the reverse strand, counting down.
GTGATGTAAAATCAAGAATACCGTACCCTGGTCTAGCCGGTAGCACAAGGAACGCTTAGCTGACTCCACCTCAGGCCCGGGGTTGTCGAATACATGCCTACACCACTGCAGAGGGCTTAGGGGTGACCGAGGGAACAGCTTTGCTTTTGGAGACACATACAACCTGGAGATATAAGCCACAGTTTCAACATGTTGGCGTGTTACTCTTTAAAAGAGTGTTGCAGAATGTCTTCACTTCATGTATGATATAGGATGGAACTTGATGAGACCATTTAATCCAGGTGTTATGAGGCAAAATATTGTCAAGGTAATTATGTGCACATGATCACATTCTCACACAATAAATACATGGATGTAACGTTTAGTAAGACCTGAGATATCAAAACATCCCAATAAAACGTTTATATATATATATATATATATATATATATATATATATATATATATATATATATATATTCTTAAGCAGAAGGATTGAGTCTGGGTTTTGTGGGGTACACGGCATTAACAAAAGACATCTACAAAAAACACTTCAGCTATTGCTGCAACAGGACCTGCATATTTCTCTGCTAACTAGGACATAACTGTAAATATCACAGTATTGGGTCAGCAGTGATAATATGCAGTTCACTGTGTCTTATCAGATACAATAGTATAGCTGGGTGAGCTTGATTTGAGACAATGTAAAAATAATAATAATAAATAAATAAATAAATAAATAAATAAAATAATAATGAAGTGCCATGACTTGAATGCATGTAGAATGTTGAAGAAATAACGCAGACGAGTTAGCAGGTGGGAAATGGAGCAGGGTTGCAGTACCAGCGGTCCTCAGCCTCTCGGTCGATGTTTAGGAGAGAAAAGAGGTCTAAGATTTCCAGCTCGTCCAGCAGTGAGCTCTCCACATCGCTCGGAGACTGAGCATGAAAACACGCGTACTGTTCATCTCTATTGTGCACTTCCAGTTGCGTGGGCTGAGCTGAAAGGCAATGGTTCCCTGAATAAGCATGACCGCTGGCCGGGTTTGCAGCGCAGTTCTGGTTTGGGAATAAATGTCCGCTGTGGGTGTAGTTATTAGCCGCTCTGGTCCTCAGCTGCTCGTTTTGTCGCTCCAGTTTGCGCACGAGCTCCTGCAGCTTTTTCACCTCGAGCTCCGCGTCCATAACTGTGCTGTTCCCGTTAACGTCCGCCATCGCGTGCAGCTTCATCACGGCCGCCTCCATTGAGGTCAAATCAAATACAATCAGATAAGATACAGAAGAAAGAAATGTACAGTGATGGCAGTGTTTTTAGTCAGTGTCAGACAGTTTTCAGCGAGTGCACGGGGTTTATCTGCTCAGCTCGCAGCGACATGCTTCTTTCAGATGCTGATGTGCTGCTCAGAGCCTCCCTTTCTCCTTCCTCCCCGTTTAAAAAAAAAACACAATACTGAATCAGCTCTCTCTCTCTCTCTCTCTCTCTCTCTCTCTCTCACACACACACACACACACACACACACAGCAAGACGCAAGAAACCTTAAAGCTTTGACACCCCAAGAAAAGCTGCCACAGACTGGGGTATATATGAAAAAATATACTATTTACACACAATATTCTAGCTTACTTTTAAAAGTTAACTAACCACGATTTGGTATATTTTAGCATAAACAATAACAACAACAACAACACTGAATATATGTGAGACACCAAAATATTGCTTTTACAAAATACATTTTTTAAAGTTTATTGAGGGTCAAAGCATTTTGGATATTGTAAAATCACAAAAATGTCAGATAATATACAGGTGCATCTAAAAAAAAAAAAAGATTTCAACTTTCATATATTATAGATTCATTACACATAAAGTTAAATATTTCAAGCCTTTTTTGTTTGTTTGTTTTAATCTTGATGATTACGGCTTACAGCTCATTGAAATAAAAAATCCAGTATCGCAAAATATTAGAATAAAGACTTTATAATACAGCAATGTCAACCTTCTGAAAAGTATGTTAATTTATGTACTCAATACTTGGTCAGGGCTCCTTTTGCACGAATTACTGCATCAATGCGGTGTGGCATAGAGGCAATCAGCCTGTGGCACTGCTGAGGTGTTATGGAAGCCCAGGTTGCTTTGATAGCGGCCTTCAGCTCATCTGTATTGTTGGTCTGGTGTCTCTCAGAGATTCTCTATGGGGTTCAGGTCAGGCGAGCTGGCTGGCCAATCAAGCACAGAAATACCGTGGTAAACAAACCAGTTACTAGTAGTTTTGGCACTGTGGGCAGGTGCCAAGTCCTGCTGGAAAAGGAAATCAGCATCTCCATAAAGCTTGTCAACAGATGGAAGCATGAAGTGCTCTAAAATCTCCTGGTAGATGCTGCATTGAATCTCGACTTGAGAAAACACAGTGGACCAACACCAGCAGATGACATGGCACCCCAAAACATCATTGACTGTGGAAACTTCACACTGGACTTAAAGCAACTTGGATTCTGTGCCTCACCACTCTTCCTCCAGACACTGGGACCTTGATTTCCAAATGAAATGCAAAATTTACTTTCATCTGCAAAGAGGACTTTGGACCACTGAGTAATGGTCCAGTTCTTTTTAAAGACTTAGGAAACCTTTACAAGTGTTTTGAGTTAATTAGCTGATTAGATCTCTTCTCAGGTCAGATTTCTGTATTATAAATTCTTCATTCTAATGTATTGAGATACTGGATTTTTTTTTATTTATTTCCATGAGTTATAAGCCATAATCATGAAGATTAAAACAAAAAAGTCTTCAAATATTACACTTTATGTGTAATGAATCTAGAATATATGCACCTGTATAGGCCTGAACAATGTACAGTATATCTCTACTTTGCTTTGATAAGTTGTTAAAAGCAAATTCTCTTTACAACTTAACCTAATATTCTATTTTCCATATCCAAAATACAAAATGTCATTATTGTGTTACAATTTTAATAGTTTAATACAGTTACTGCATTTTTTTAAATATACAGTTTCGGCCGTATCCGACTTCACTGAAGACCTTAAGGGGGTCATGTTCATAAAGGTCACTATTACCTATTATTCATATACTTATTATTTATGTATCATATTTGAATTGATGTGTTTTTTTTTTTTAATTATGCCCGTCTCACATATCATATAAAATATAAAATATATCATATTTTTTTGATATATCATATATAACATATAAAAAGCTTAATGATCCCTGTCCTAATGTGCTAATTCTGGGGGCTACATTTCTTTGACTAGCCTAATAACCCTTGAGTAAAAAAACATTGCTTGGTCTTTTTCTGATCTTCAGCTATCCTGTTTCAGTGAGCCTGTGCCCAGTGTAGCCTCAGATTCCTGTTCTTAGTTTACAGGCGTGGAACCTGATGTGGTCCCATCTGCCTCAGATGTGTTGTGTGAGATGCTTTTCTGCTCACCGTGGTTGTAAAAAGTAGTTATTAGAGTTACTGTACCCTTCCTGTCAGCTCAATCCAGTCTGGCCTCCTCTGTCCTCTCTCATCAACAAAGGGTTTACACCCATAGAACTGCCACTCACTGGATGCTTGAAATACTCAAACCAGCCCATGTGGTCCCAACAACCATGTCACAGTCACTCAGATCATATTTTTCTCCATTCTGTTGTTTTATTAACTGAAGCTCTTTACCTGGTTGATTGGATAATTGCACGAATGAGCAGGTGTACATGTGTTCCCATTAAAATGGCTCTTAGAACAGCACCAATTCTTTGTGCGTGGATTATGCCCCTAAATATGTGAGATACTTTACACCAGTTAAAAATATTTTTTATTAGGGGTCAATTCAACAAGGGGTAATATTTTTATTTTTAAACAAAAAATTAAAAAGAAACCCAAAGAAATGGCCCCAACACTTCACTGACATAATACATGAAAACATGGTGGCTCCTAACAGTTTACTTCACTTGTTAATTATATTATATATTATTTATTGAAGAAAGTAAAATAAAGAAGTAAATCCACTCCCACACGCATTTTCAACAGATCCACCACCCAAACTGTCTTTTTTTCTTTTTTGAATCTCAAATGAATAATTATTAAAAACCCCTAGGTGAGTACTTTTGATATGCATAAAGAACTGGGTTCTTTCCTTCACTATATCAAACTATTTTAACATTATGAGAAACTCCTTCGTGTCTGTGCGCTTCATGGACTTGCAGTGGTTTTGTCCTCAGCGTTGCCATTTACCTGTAGGACAAAAAAATGTGTTTCTTTCATTTTAAATTCTGCACTTACATTTCAGTGTAATCATGTGAGTAGCACTTTGTCTTACCCTTGGTGATACCAAAGCAGGCCTCACAGTGCACATTGCGGCGGTACACCCACATGCTGTCTCCTGCCTTTAGGTGTCCAAGAGGACTCTTACACACATCACACTGGAAAAGGAAACGTGAGAGTATGCTAAAGTTTTAACTTAAATATAAAATGCTGATATAAACACAATACTGTGTGCTAAGTTTGAATTAAAAACCTAAATGGTCTTTAAATATTGGTCTTTAAAATTATATTGCATTATACCACAGTGCAGTTACATTTTCCAATCAGACTGTTTAGGTGATGATTGTTTTTGTTTTTTAAAAAGATTTAATATCACAGCTTTATATTAACATGTTCATTTTTAAGTTACTATTGTTTCTATGGTAACAACTCATTCACAAGTTTCAGACTTTTATTTAACACTTTGAAAGAAGAATTCAGTCCATGTCAGCACATTTTTGTTGTAAATTTGTTTTCTGCCAGTACATAGGATTTTTTTTTTTGTTGTTGTTATCTGTGTTAATGGGAACTAAATTGTTTCACAGACATTCCAGAATATTAAAATGTAACTATAAATGGATAAAAAAAAGTATGATATGTTGTTCTTAAATAAATAAATAAATAAATAAGCAAATGTGTTGTAATAAGATAAGTGTTCTTACAATAAAAAACAAATATATATCAAAAATCATTTACCTTAAAACAACTGGCATGGCACTTTATATCCACATCCTCTAGAATCATCTTTGTATCAGAGAGCATTGGTTTCTGGCAGTATGTGCAAAGATCCCTGTCTGCGATTTTCCTACAAAAAAGGCGATGTAAATATGAATATTCTGTCACAGATAAAGTAAGAACATGTAAAGTCCAGGTTAATTACCTTTCAGGTGATGTGTAAACTGTCTCAACAGTTCTTGATTTGTAGATGTCGGAGTAATCTTCAGGTCTGTGGAGAAATGATGCACCAGTTAAAAGTTCACATTCTGTATTTAGCACACAAAAAAATTATACTTAGTTAAACATTTGTTCTCTCATTGTACCTGTTTTCTGTGTAAGTTGTTGTAGAGTAGGTTTTTGAGGAGCCCCTCTGACTGCCATATCCATAACTGTGCATAAAAAGGGCCACATATTAAAGAGTCTGTAATACTTCATCAACATATGGTGCTTAATCTTATTGAAATGAAATGTACCTTTCAGACGCTGAGGACACAGTCTTCACAGATTCGGTGAGCACGGTTTCAGAAAAGTACTCTTCTGGCCTGCGAAAATAATATAATGACATTGTAAAATGTCTGTAAAAGGTCTCGAGTGATCACTCAGGTACAGGAGACTAAGTGCGAATGCGTACTTGCTGTCTTTGTAAGATCTTCTAGCATATGTTGTAGAACTGGTTACGCTGCTTTTTTCATTAGTGTGAACAGATCCGATATGAAAAATAGTCCAAAGATAGCAAAGATTATGTACACAGTAAAATAACAAAGAAAAATACCATTAATGGTCCACACCTTACTATACATTCCATACCTGGGGTCAGACACCTGAGCTGACTTGATGGATGTGGGTATGAGTGTATCAAACAACTGGTCCTCAGCACTAGGGGAAATTAGTAAATCAATCTATGCTCTTTTTGCATGAAGATTTTCAGCTGTGTGTGTAATTATTCCAGTTTTTGTTCATCTATGTGCCATCTAAAGTTAATACTGATAAATTACCTGGGTGTGGAGCTGAAGGTATAGGACGTTGTCTTAGAAGTAGGAGTAGTACTTTTATAGCTTGTGCTGAAATTGATAAGAACAAGAGTTTATCAGAAAGTTAAGGTGATAAAATGACTCAGGTTAAAGTGTCTCTGAAAGTTGGTTACATTTACCTTGTAATGCTCTTGGTGGGTGAGGTTGGTAGTGCTGATCTGACTGATTTGCTATCTTCTCTGAACATAAAAATAGAGGTATATAGAGTTATATGCATTACTAAATGAAACAGAATAAGCAATGCTTTATACAGGATTTCACCACTCACTGAACTATGGTGTCCTTAAAAGTAGTCACAGTGACAGTCTCTGTCTTGCTAGACTTGGTGGGTGAGAATGGTGGTGCTGATTTGGCAGTTTTGCTGTCTTCTCTGAACATAAAAAAAGAGAATTATGTATTAAAAAAACAAAACAAAATAGGCAATACTTCATACAGTGCTGAATTCACCACTCACTGAACTATGGTGTCCTTAAATGTAGTCACAGTGACAGTTTCTGTCTTGGCGCTCTTGGTGGGTGAGGTTGGCGTTGTCACAACTTTGACTGTTTTGTTGTCTTCCCTGAGGAAAAAAGGTTATATGCAACAGAAAATAAAACAGAATAAGCAATGCTTCATACACCAATTCCTCACTTACTGCACTGTGTTATCCTTAGAAGTAGTCACTGTGACAGTCTCTCTCTTGGTAGTCTTGGTGGGTGAGATTGGTGGTGCTGGTTTGAAAGTTTTTTTGTCTCCTCTGAACATAAAAACAAAGTTATGTAGAGTTATGTGATTAAAAAATGAAACAAAATAGGCAACAGTTCATACAAGAATTCACCACTCTGTTGACTGTGTTGTCCTTGGAAGTAATCACAGTAAGAGTCTCTTTCTTGGTAACACTTGAGTTTTCATGAACAGATATTTATTGACAGTTATTTTGCTGCTTATAAATGTTAATACTTTTTCAAACCATTTTTCATGTATGATATTCATATACGATAATTATTATGTTATTATGTTAAAATACAACTTTTGGTAGTTGCCTCGACAGGTGTTGGTAGCTGAGTTTGAATTTTCCTTTGAATAAATTAAATTGATTTGTATATATTATAATTATAATATATTATAACTTGTAAAGTAATAGGAAATAAATGATTGTGCAATATATATATATATATATATATATATATATATATATATATATATATATATATATACACACACACATATATATATAGTACATATTGCATTTAAAGGGAGAAACAAAAAACAATCAAAATTAAATACTATTATAAACATAAGTGTACAGCCAGGGAATGACTTGAGTGTGCAGTTAACATATTTTACTTTTAGAAGAACCTAAAGAGGCCAAGAATTGAAGTCACTGAACTACACACAAGAAAACATGTCCTAGGGAGGTAACCAGCCATAAATGAGACACCTAAGTGACAGAACCTTATCAGCATATAGCTGTCAACCTTCCAAGCACACGAGACTAAATAACACAGACTTACACATAGATAGCATTGATAATGAGTTATGGGTGTGTTGAAATATAGTAGCACTAAAAGCATTTACCCGATATTAGTCTTGGAGTCTGTGAAGATCTTTTCAGTAAATGTCTCCGTTTTGGTTGGTGTCCTGAATGAAAACACATTGCAATTTTAAAAATGAACTTAGAGCAAGTTGTATGTGCTGCCTATCAATTAATGAGCAAAATGATTTTATTTTTTTAAGAGGGTTTTTTTTAAAATCAATTCTCTACCTGCTCGTGGTCACAGATGTCTTCGTGCCATTTTTGAAAGATGTAGTAGTAGTGCTGAAAGGGACACATAATGTTTTTTTAAAGATCATTCTGCGAAACAATGTGGTATTCCACTAGGTGTGTGCTTTCAGGGTGTGTTCTACCTTGTCTTCGGCTCTACCGATGCGGTAAATCTGGAAAATGATGGGTGGGGAAGGCATACTTTAAATATTGCACATTTTGGGTATGACCATGCATTATAAAAGATTACCAGATAAAAGTCTACTATGTAATGTAAGCAGGGGTTCGGCAACATACAAATAAGCAAGTGTACAAATATAGATGCAGGACTTTGACAAGAATAAGAATTATATTATAGTTATATATTGATTAATAAATAGACCAAAATTCGAATAAACAAAAAGTTACCTGCTTGAATCCAGTTCATCCTGACTCACACTAAATCTATAAGTTAAAAATACAACATGAATTTATTTTCATTTTTTGTAAAACTTTTTTTACATATGTATTTTGTAGATTGTGTTACCTTTTAGTCAGGGACTGGACATATTTTTTTGATGAACCAGTTTCAGTGACTTTGGAGGAGCTGGTGGAGCTAGTGTTTATTTCTGTAGTGCTAAAGAGAATGTAATGCACAAATACAAATCCATTTATATCCATTGATGACAATTTTTAAATGCCCTTATACATATCACATGTTTTGTAATTACAAAGCAATTGTATTTGATTGTGTTTGGCATCTTATGTGGCATCTTTTGTATGATAATGTATAAAGTAGCGTCCAGATGTTTTCAGTATACCTGCTGATATTTTCTGTGGATTTAAACCGGCTCAGGACACTTCTTCCATAGTTTGAATTTTGTCTGTAAAAAGAGAGTGTGTCAAAGTTTTAGCAAAGTTACCATAAATTATAAATTGTACATTTTGTATTCCTATGATGACAAAATGTGGTAATGACAGGTACAAAAACCAAATGGAAAAACAGCTGACTCTTTCCATCTCCATGAAAAAAGATGGATTTTCCCCCCTAGTATTTGTCTGTATGTGTATTGCCTCAATGATAACTCACTCCACTGCTTTATCATCAGTCACATCTTTCTTGATCCAGCTGTTGTCCTTCAGCAGGGACGCCTTCTTTTTGCTGTCCTCTACCACACTAGACTTGCTCTTGGCTGCAGTTACAAAGCATAGTTTATGTATTATTCCTTAACTCATCTATCTGTACAATAAGCAATGAGTGTAATGCAATGAGTTGTTGTTTGAAGAAAAAAACAATGCTACTGAATGGTTTGTTCACAGCGCTGACACTTGTTTTAGAGAAATGACAGAAAAACCCCAATTCTGAAATAGTTGGGACAGTATGGAAAATGCAAAAAAAACAAAAACAAACAAAAAGAGTCATTTGAAAATTCAGTTCACCGTTTACTATATGGAAAACACATTATTAACACATTATTTGATGATTTACTTTGTGAATTTAATTTATTTTTGAAAATAGACACTCATTTCAAATCTGATGACTGCAACACACTCCAAAAACGTTGGGACAGTCGACTGTTTACCACTGTGTAGCATCACCTTTTCTTTTAATAATACTTATTAAGCGTTTGAACACTGAAGACACAAGTTGGTTATGTTTAGCAAGTGGAATTTTCCCCCATTCATCCATTATGTATTTCTTCAGCTGTGAAACTGTACGGGGCTTTCGTTGCCTTATTTTGCACTTCATAATGCGCCACACATTCTCAATCAGTGACAGGCAGGCCATGCTAGCACCCGCACTCTCTGCTTATGCAACCATGCGCTTGTAATCCGGGCAGAATGTGGTTTGGCGTTGTTCTGCTCTGGATGGCGGCATATGTTACTCCAAAATGTGTACATATCTTTCTGCATTAATGGTGCACTCACAGATGTGTAAGTTACCCATGCCATGGGCACTGACACACCCCCATCCCATGACAGACGCTGGCTTTTGGACCTGACGCTGATAACAGTTTGGATGGTCCTTTTCCTCTTTGGCCCAGAGAACACAACGGCTGTTGTGTCCAAAAACTATTTGAAATGTTGACTTGTCGGACCACAAAACACGATTCCACTGTGCTACTGTCCATCTCAGATAAGACCAAGCCCAGAGAAGTCACTGGCGCTGACACTCTGGACAGTGTTGATGTATGGCTTCTGCTTTGTTATTTGCATAGTAAAGCCTTAACTTGCATCTGTGGATGCAGCGGCGAATGGTGTTGACAGACAAAGGTTTATCAAAGTATTCTCAAGCCCATGTCAGGATATCCATTACAGACCTGGGACGGTTTTTAAGACAGCGATGTCTGAGGGATCGGAGATCACACACATTCAGAAGTGGTTTTCGGCCCTTTACACACTGAGATTTGACCGGATTCCTTGAATCATTTAATTATAGTAGAAACTTATAGAATCTTTAATTTAAGTAGAAGGTGAAATGCCCAAAATCCTACCGATTTGTTTTTGTGGAATGTTGTTCTCAAAGTGTTGGAATATTTGCTGACACACCTGTTGGCAGATTGACAAGCCTCGACGCATCCTTTCTCTTGAAGAACTAGGCCTTTTTTGGAGGCTCCTTAGATGATTAGACGATTGCCCCACCTGTTTCACATCACCTTCTTATTTCAAATTTTCACATCGTTATTAGTCCTAAATTGCCCTTGTCCCAACCTCTTTGGAACGTGTTGCATGCATCAGTTTCAAAATAAAAAAAACAACTATGCAGTTGATTAGGTAAAACATCAAATACCTTGTCTTTATACTTGTTGTTGTTTATATGCAAGTCAAAATACATTTACAAATCATTCCTCTTTGTTCTTAATAGCATTTTCCATACTGTCCCAACTTTTTTCGGAATTGGGGTTGTAATTATTTTCCTGTCCTTGTTCTCCATAACCAGCTCCCAGTGAACATTCAGTTCCTCTAATGTACAATAGTAGTAGTGACATTGAACAAGGTGCTAGTACATTGATTCTCTGACATGAATGAAGACTATGACTGCGTTTGGTTATAAGCATGACATACAGCACTACTGTACACATAACACATGGTCTTACATGTCTCGGTATATGTTTTCCTGTTCAGGGTGGAAGTCATGGTTTATGCTAGTGCCCTGAAAGAAAAATATAAAATATTGACATTTTATAATAGACAGTGGATGCCATCTAAAATTTCCAACCAAATCAAAAGACAAGATAAGATCGTGCTGCTGTTTTGGTCTATGAAACCACACCTCAATGCCAGTGTTTTGTAACAATGAGTACCTCAGATTTCACCGCACCATAAAAGATAGTATTATACTGGTCTCATGTCTGTTAACAAGGTTTCATTCTTTATTTTTTAACTTCTGATACATTCTTTTCAGCAAAGAAAACTTGTCTGTCTTGATCCTCATCAGACACACCCTACACAAACATGTCCCTGGCATCTGAAGCGAAGCAATGTTTCCTACCATTTAATAATAACACACACATACAGTGTATGAGCCTTACATGATCAAACAGTGCAGTGCAGTAGGCACTGTCCTAGATCCTTGAAAAGCTTGTCAGAATTCTCAAGGGCAAATACAATCCTTGTGTTTTTGCAATTAGCCAATTTTCATCACGAGATGATTTATGTGTTTTAAACCATGTCATCACCACGGATGTCATATCCATACCAAAACTGTAATTTAACTGTAATTTATGTAAACATAAAATGAACAGAAACTTGAGAAATGCAAAAACAAATTGATAATTGCTTAAAGTTCAATGTTAATATGATTTAAATTTCATTGTAAATATTGTTCAAGTGTGGCCTGTAAGCATTTTGACTAGTTTTAGCTTTTTGTGCTGTACTTCCTTCACTTGTCTTCTAATTTAAGGCCAATCACTTCTCATATGAATGACAAATCAATGCAAGGGAAGGTTTCCATAAAATATTTATTCATTTATTTCCACAGGAGAAATCTCATTCTCTCAGGTTATGAATTATGAAATGCAGCATTCCCACAGAACCTGGCTAATATACACGATCCCGGACAGAAATTAAATATTTCTGCAGTTACGTAATTAGAAATGTATTCAAAGTAAAGACGTTTTAACTTTTCCTTTATCACTACACACACAGAGCAACAGCAGATTCATCTACTGTTTTACTCCTATTACATTATTATATTATGTATCCCTATCACAACATCCATCAGATTCTGTAAGACAAGAACTCAACATAATCATTCAATGAAACCACAATATAGTATTACAACAACAAAATATTTCTGTCGTTCAATATTTCAGACTTTCACATCTTATGAAAGTACATAGAACTTTAAAGAATTTTTTCGGTTTGTGGGAATCCTTTAAGGATCTACGTCATATTTTACGACAGAAGGTTTCCCTTTCATAAAATATTCCAAGTAGAAGCCTTTTGAAAATCTATATAATGCAGTATTTTACGTTATAATGAAAAAAATAAATGATGGATTGAGATGAATGAGATGGATGAGAGTCTACTTACCTTAGTGTGTCAGTGGCTGGTGCTGGAATGTGAATAAGTTTCCTGAGCTTTCCTCTACTGAATTTCACTTGCTAACAACTCCTGGGAGGATACCTGAAAGGTGTGGCTTTACACTGTACACAAACCAGTCCCTCAACCTGAATGCTAAACAATGCACATATTTCTCAACCTATAATTAGTAAGGTGTTCATGTGTGGCAGGTGATTCAGTAAACGTGAGCCCAGGATAGGTCAGGAGAGGTCGAAACTTTTTAAAGGGTGAGACATTCTTAAGCACTGAGTCATGAAAACTATTTGACAGTTTCTTGCACTTGACCATTCAAAAACCCATTATTCTAATGTTAACACCTGAAAATGTCACATTAGTAGACATATAAACACACTGTCAGGGAAGCATTATAACAGTGTGGGGTTTTTTGCTTTCAAGAAACCATGAATAAGTGAAAATGGAGTATTTTTTTCTGCTGCTGTAACCTTTGAACTGCTCTGTGAGTGTTCCTACAATGTGTTCCTACAATCCTACAATGTAGGATTTAAATCGGTATCTCATACACCTTTATATAACCTTTATATAAACTGACTGCTCCTGTTTGAAATATCTTAAACTTTATACTCAAACGTAACTAAAGCCCACATAACATCAGCCACCTTTTAAAAAAGACCTGAACGTCAACCTAACGTCTTGTGTAATGTTGCTTCTTATCTCTTTCCACCACAACGGCCACTTATTAACCTTTGCTCCTGACTAAGATTAATGTCTCTAATTCATATCTAGAAGAGTATTGTAATCTTTACTCTCCATAAACATTCTGTCAAAAATGTTAATGAAGATATATATGTGTGTATTTTTTTTCCAGTACAGATATTTGAGTGTCTGAGAATATATTAGTTTCTCTTGGCTAATGGGAAATAGGAGTAAAAGAAAAAATTCAGAGATTTGTGATAGATAGATTCCAAGCACTAAAATATGACCTCTTGTTGGGTGTGATGGTGCCTTTCTGACAAAAATCCATATGAAAAGAAAAAAATGTTACAGAAAATTGTAAATACATTGACAGCTACAGAAAGAATAAAGGACATAAGGATGTATTGGTGTTTTGTAGTTTGTATTATTGGCATTAAGCATATATTCTAAATTGTGTTATATGAAATACTTCTGCATGTCATCCAATCTTTGTTCTAAAACAGGGATGTCCAATTTTATCTTCAAAGGGCTGGTGTGGCTGCAGGTTTTCAGTCACAGGTGGAATCAGGTCAGGCTTCTGTTTGGTTGGGATGCAAATCTGCAGCCACACTGGCCCTAAAATATAATTAAAATATATATATATATATATATATATATATATATATATATATATATATATATATATATATATATATATATATATAACAGAAGCAATCAAATAGTTTTGTTGCAGCATGGTGAAGTGGCACAGTTGGAATTGTTATTTTCACAGTTGGAAAAGTTCCAGGGTCCCACGCCTGTGTGATGTTTTGCATGTTCTCCCTGTGTCCATGTCCCAAAAACATGCAAGTAGGTGTATTGGCCACAATATATTACCCCTATAGAGTATTTTCTGATTAAAAACTTGTTATAACTACTGTATAATCCATCCGATTCAATCAAAAGGTGAATTAATCAATAAAAAATGTTTTGTGTCCATCACAAACCTAAAGACAACCTTGGGTTTGTTTTAGTCATGAAAATGTAAGTGCAGACAGTAAGAAAAGCCTAAAGCTGACTAAATAAGTAGATCACGAGTGTATCAGAATTTAAGCACATGATTAAGAAGCTGTATCCACAGAATTGCATTAAATAAGTAAATGTTTGTGTTTGCATCAAAGACCTAGGGGTAACTTGGTCTAAGGATGATTGGTGGAGTGTTAATACTGACAATACAGCCAAAGAGTAGAATCAGGGTAATGGGGAGCTCAATCAACAATTGAACCTTTTAAGAAAATAAGTTGACTGAGCTTGCGCCACAATTATAAACAACACATGACCAGAATGTGTAAATCGTGCCGAAAGCTCGAGGTGTGACTAAAAGAGCAAGGGGGTAAATCCCGGCTGAAAGAGATCATTATTTCAGGAGAGTATAAAAGCTTGTGAAATGATTGTATACATACAGACTATCTGTGGAGGTCTCAGCTTTGTTTGACTCTTTTGACATCTTTTGACATCTAGAACCCCTTGTCTCCGTAGGTTCTTGATTTAGATTGGAGAGATTTTCTACAACACCCCTAAGTGTGAATCAGTATATGAATGTGTGGGTCCTAGTGCCGTGAAATGGACTGGCATCCCATCCAGGATGTATTTCTGCATTAAGTCCAGTGTTTCTGAGATAGACTCTGAACCCACCATGACCCTGATCAGGATAAAGTGCTTACTGAAAGTGAGTGAAAGAGAGCGAGTTTACATCTCATCTTATTATTCAGGTGTTACTAGAGTACCTTTAACATGGCTTTAAAAACAAAAGAGTTACAATGCAGTTACAACTTTCCCACATGCCCTGCGATGGACTAGCTTCCTATCCAGAGTGTAGCCTCAGTGTATCACTAGTGTTCCCTGGATAGGCTCCGGATCCACCAAGACACAGACCAGGATAAGCGAGTGAGTGAGTGAACGTTCCCACAGAAGGTAACAGAAATGGTGAATATGTGCATGTCAGCTCATAACACTGGTGAACAGGTTGATGAATTATATCAATACAAGTACAAGACTATACACCTTGACTGAATTTTTAATTAGGTCCCCTTTGATAATTGCATGTCTTTGCCTGAACAAATGTGTTGACTAAGTTGTAACAAACTTGGAGTCAGTGTAAAGTGGCTTTCAGACTCAGGCCATAATTGGTGTGAAAAGCTGAAGCTAATTGGGGTTAGTTGAGTAATT
Organism: Ictalurus furcatus; assembly: GCF_023375685.1. NCBI lineage: Eukaryota > Metazoa > Chordata > Actinopteri > Siluriformes > Ictaluridae > Ictalurus > Ictalurus furcatus. The sequence goes on along the minus strand of NC_071260.1, from coordinate 18,476,603 downwards.
CTGACTCTTCTGTAGCTGACACAATTGCAAAAGCTCCTCGATGGGCACGTAGACAAAGTGAAAAGCGTGGAGTAAATATAATCGGTAATTGCCATACAGTAGGCCTGAATAGTTCTTAAACATTATCCTAATCCCTCTGACACCTTGACTGAGTAATGCAGCACCAGGCTGGCTGTCTGCTCGTGGGTTAGGAGTCTGTCATGTCTTGTATTTTGTTTATCCCTATCTTTCTGCAATAGGGTTCTCAGAGTCAGTCCTCATATTCTTCAGAAGACTTATTTTTATTACATTGTGCATTTTTACCTCGTTTGTACCTCAATGGTAGTCTATGGTGCATGCAAATTGTGTTTCTGTAATATCTACAGCTGATCACATTCAGAAGTTGGAAATGTCTTTCAGTCAATTGAGATATTGCCATGTTTTCCTCTCGTTTTAACAAGTTGTAATTAACATTTTTCACTCGGATTCTCTCTGAGTCATTGCACTTAGCTAGTTTGAACTGCAGATGTCGGTGTTGCTTTGCTTTCAAGTTTCCACTAGTCGCTCAGGATCGGAGAGGGTTGGTTGTGTGATGGGTGAGGCTTTCACTGATGAAAAATTCTCTTCTGCATATGCATCAAACAAGAGGAGAGTAAGCTCACTTGTTTTTCCACTAAATGATGCTGTATGCTTATTGTTTCCTTTCTGCATATGCCACACTAAATAACCAGGCTGCTCTATTTTATGTTCTATATTTCTCACATTCCAAATGCTAATCTCATCATTTGTTTTTGAATATAAAAATAAATAAATAAATAAATAACCGTTTCCCCCCATGGCCTGCATCAGTGTAGCAGAAGTCTCTGTGTGAATCTCTAAATTTCCTAATTTAACATCTTTATATGTGGTCATTACCGTTAGTGTAGTGAAGGTCAATTGGGAGCTAATACTCACACAATTCTTATACTAGACAGGCTTTTAGTGACTGATCCATCCATCCATCCATTTTCTGTACCACTTACCCTACAGGGTCGCGGGGAACCTGGAGCCTGGCTCAGGGAGCATCGGGCACAAGGCGGGGTACACCCTGGACGGGGTGCCAATCCGTCGCAGGGGACAATCACACACATTCACACACTACGGACACTTTGGACATGCCAATCAGCCTACCATGCATGTCTTTAGACTGGGGGAAGAAACTGGAGTACCCGGAGGAAACCCCCACAGCACGAGGAGAAGATGCAAACTCAACACACAGAGGGCAGTGGTGGCAATCGAACCCCTGACCCTGGAGGTGTGAGGCGAACGTGCTAAACCACAGTCCGCTTTTTCTTGACTAATTTTAATTATAATTGCAATTAAGTCCATACAGTGTGGGGTAGAAAAAAAGTGTTTCACTTGCTTGATTTGAGTTTGAGCTTCATTTCCAAAACCATCTCACACTGGTCATTTGTATGCCTTATGAAGGGATAGGAAACATTAAACATTTGTGTGAATCCTTCAAAGAAACTTTATAACAGAGGATTTCCATAGAACCCTTTAACAAAGCTGGTCCAATTAAAAACATAATGAATATATAGTGGCACAAGCACTCGTTGAGTAGTTGGATAAACTGAATAATTAAATAACATTGAATAAATGATTTGAAAAAGGGATTTTTTAAATAGTGTAATGGGTACTTCGTTAAAGCTACTGGAGCACACTGTGTAGCTCCTGGAGCCATTATTGAGTTAGACGTTATTTATAAGCTTTATTATTGGATTATTAGACTCGAGCGAAGCAAAGAAGGGAAACAAAAAGGCGTGGATTGTTTTTTATTTTGTCAGAAATTTCTAGTATCACGTCCGTGCCGTGCACTCCGCGGTGATGTGGTGTGGTGAGGCTGAATGGGTGTGAGCGTAAACAGGTGTTGTGTCAAACTCCGTTTCTCCATCTGGATAGGTCGGCCGCCGAAAAAAAAAGGGGGGAAAACGCGCGTGCACGAAAAACTCGCCCCCGAGATGCTGTGCTCGTACCGCTGAGGTAGTATGGAAAGCCCTAAGGCTCGAAAAACAGCGTTTTTAAAGACTTCGATCTATAGAACATTGTATTCCAGAAGTGAAAGGCATATTTCATGCCTGTCTAGTTATATTTTGAAAATGGGGTATTTGAAAATGGCATTTTGAATGTCTTTATTAACACAAACACCTACTGTTATTTCTATCAATAAATAATGTTATATTTGTGAGAGTTTTCATTTTGAATATTATAGACTTCTGGAAGAAACGTGTGCTCACTCACATATGACTGTGATTTTCTAGGCTAAATATTCAACCGTTCTCAAAAGTCACAATACCTGGACATATTTTTTCCCTTAGTACAGTTTATTATTATTATTATTATTATTATTATTATTATTATTATTATTATTATTTTTAGAAATGCAGTTGTGTGATTTGACCACAAAAGAGCTCCACTTTAGTTCAGCTGTTTAGAGTAAACTAAATCTGATGGATTTCTGTACCAACAAGTACACTTTCACTGCAATTTACTGAGAAAAGGTCCAAAGAAATTGAAGATAAAAACAATATCATACAAGTTTTAGCTTTTATCTTTGTCTTAACATCACCTCCATCATAGCAAATTTGTCCATAATAGAAGGGGGAGCACATCCTGACAGCTGAGAATGGTACTGTCAGATACTGTTAAATAAGAAAGCTTGTATATGTGTCATACTGCTGGCTTGTTTACCCACAACAGGTAATCCTGCCTATTTTTTAGCCTGTTATCCCTATATTTGTCCATCATTGTATGTGGAACGCATCCCGACAGCTGTTAATGGTGCTGTCAGACATGGTTCCCCGGTGTTCAATACTAAAGAAAGCTCATACCTCTGTCAAATTTGTACCGTTGACTTGTTTACAGACACCAAGTAAGTCCTGTGATTTTCAGGCTGCTATCCCTATATTTGTCCATCATAGCAGGGGGAACACATGCCAACACCTGGGGATGGTACTGTCAGATACGATTCCCCCTGCGTTCAATAAGAAACAAAGTTCACAAAAGTATTAAATAGAAAACTTTAATAACAATTTAAAAAATTGTTACCCCATTTTCAAAATATAACTAGACAGTCATGAAATATGCCTTTCACACCTGGAATACAACATTCTACAGATAAAAGTCGTTCAAAACGTTAGTTTTGAGCCTTAGGGCTTTTCATAGTACCTCAGTGGTACGAGCACAGCATCTCGGAGGCGAGTTTTTCGTGCACGCGCGCTTTTTTCGCTGTTCGGGCGGGGGAACCTATCCCGATGGAGAAACGGAGTTCGACACAACACCGGCGTGTCTCTGACTGAGAAGCAGCAGGAGGAGGAGGGTGAAGTTAAGATGGCAGCGCAGCTAGAGCTGTTACCTGGCCGACCTCGAGAAAATTACAAGGAATAAACAAAAACAACAACAACCAAAAAAAAAAAAAAACCCAGACGACGTCATCTGACGCGTTTGAGAGAATTCAGTGTCAGAAGATGAACGCTCGGTTTGCCCTCAAACGCTGTTTTGCACATGCCAGGCTTTAATCGCTGTTGTGAGAGAAAAGAGAAAGCTTATTTCGCAGTTGCACCAGCGGCGTTTCGCCGACATTACTACCGGATTGACGATCCTGGATCTAGCAAACTGCTCTTGTACTCGTTTGCATTTCCGTGGCGGATATATGGGGGGGAAACCTACTGTGCGGTTTACGACGGGTTTAAGCACCTATTGATCGCCAGCTAGTGACATATTGATGTAATATATATGCATTGTTCCCCAAAACGATGATGTGCGCTGCTGCTGCGGCAGCTGGAGCCGGCGGCGGGATTCTGTCTTCGTCCCCGTCCATGGGGCTGGGTGTGAGGGTTTTACCCGGAGCTGGGGCCGAGTTTAATTCTGCCGGACCCGGGATGGGCTCCTGTTCCACCTCAGGGTCCCAACCGGACTGTCGGAGCCGATACCAACTGCTCCTGTCGGGACGAGCTTTAGCGGAGAAGTACAGGAGGATATACACAAGCGCTGTCAGCGATAAAGAACAAGGCATAAACCTCAGCAGGTATGTGTGGTCGAGTTCAGGGTTGTAGCTGTGAGTTATATATCAACATTAATCTTAAAAATAACGCGTAGCAATCTATACAGCTAACTGACTAGTCAACACAAGCTAACATTGTGTTGCTAGCACTAGCTAACATTGTGTTGCTAGCACTAGCTAGCGTTCGCTAACTTCCGTATGTTATGCTAAGCAATGTTAGCTCGCGTTTGTTTTTGTATTTTATTTTATTTTTTAAAGCAGATAAACACTCAGACTAATTACAAACGCAGTGCGTGTGCTGACACAATGACAAATAGCGCTGGCGTTATTGAAACCTTGCACAAACCAAGACAGAGCAAGCGAGTGTGCTAGGCTAGCTGTTCCCCTGGTTCACTAACGGTTAATTTAAAAGCTAGCTAGCATGAGAAATACTGCAAAACCTAGCACACGGGGATGTTTTAGCCTAGTATTTGCTCTGTCTCGTGTTAAACACTGTCCTGGCTTACTACAAATTATGCTTTGGTTTGTTTTTACTTAGTCTGAAGCTACATAATCTCTCACTCCCTCGATAATTAGCTGGCTAGTTAACTATTTGCGGTATTACCATAATGATGACAGTGTAGCCGATATTAGCAAGTTACCACAAACCGTGCGCTGTTACATTATCGCAATGAAAGACAAATTTGGTTTATTAAATTATCTAAAAGATGATGATAATAATACAATATTAAAGTCGTATTTGTGTGCGTGTGTTTAATCTCTGAACATTTGATGGGTGCGCCTGACTAGCTCGTCGTAATGTAATCACTGGAATGCAGTTAGATAAGAGTACACAAGCCAAGCTTCTGCGTAAAGCCATTTCTGTTTATCATGAGAGAGGAGTTATTTAGGAAAAAGCGTTATCTAATTCATATGTAAGTGTAATAATGAACCCTGACCCATGGGTTCTTGTTTGTAATGCGCATAGGCCCTGTTCATTGGTTAGCCTGCGCAGGCTGAACTAGCTTTTTGCCTTACGTCACCCTGTTCACATCCTAAGCGCTGCTGCATCTCCGGCTTTACTCAGCTTCTTTAACCTTTTCCGAATTTATAATATCATTAGGCATGCCTTCTCTATTCAGCTAGAGTATTTAGAGAATCTAGTAATGCAAAACATGTTCACATGTAAGAATGCACGACATACAGTGACGTTCAACACGCCCGATATTGTTCCAGTGGACACTTTAAAATATCGGCACTGCCCCTGCACTTCCTTTGGGAGGAGGGTGGTTAGTGTGCTCCTGAGATAAACAAGGCAGGGTAAGGATAACAGCTGTCTGTCTAAGTAGGGACGTCATAACATAGGTCATGCACAGCTTAAACTACTTCTTTAAGCTCAAACCACACCTCGGTCACGCCTTGGATATGTTTTGCATGACTTTCTCAACAGAAGCTAGCAGAGAGCAATTTCAGATAGTAAGAGGATGTCAGCATCTGATCGCAGCTGAGCTCCGATATCAGTTTCAAATTGAAAACATTTTTTTTTTTAAATCTGCAATCATTCGGTTTCCAGTTATTTAAAAAGCCAGCCTGGGTTTTCTAAGCTGAGAAGCTAGTACACGTGAAACTGAATCTCAGATGAGTTAGGCTCATTTTCAATGATATGCATCGGACTGATATGCGTGCAGATAAACAGGTATTCTGTGAATATTGGGATAATCACAACAGACAGTTATCCTGACATTTAATAGAACATTCTAGGTGAAAGAGATGTCCATCTTCACCATCCACATACAAATGTGTTTGTTGACATCCAGTCGTTCAGAGCTTGTTAAGGAGAACTTGCATGGCAAATCACCCTGGCACAAGACCAACAGGCAGTAAGCTAGTAATCTTACAGTGGATCGCCCCTGTGACGGCATCCAGGCAAATGAACGTATTCCGTTCAAGTGAATTTGTTATCGTAGCACATTTAAATGAACGGAAACGTCCAGGACAGGCTGTGTTAGTGCTCGGAAGTTTTACTCCTTATCCAAATTTGACTATATTTTAAGTGTCGGATTCATTTATTAAGTTGACCATTTACTGTGCGTGACATCATTTCTCACAAGTGGTCTTCTCAAAGAGGCTTTTTAGGAAAACAAATAAGAATAAGTAATATGTAGGTCAGTTTAACGTCGTGTCCTTAATATTACAATGAGTGATGTGCATTTACATGCACAGTAATAATAGATTGTTATCTGGTTTTGGTAGTTACCAGGTAATTCAAGTGGATTTGTGAACAGCATATTAAATAGGCTATCAGCTTTAAACACAACTGAATTTATGCTTAGCTATTGATTGAATGTGTAGCTTTAATCCATCGCTTTATGTTTCAACATCCTTGCATATACGCAAATGTAACCAGACAGAGAAGCAGTTAACTCTGTTGACTTGAGCTTTGTTTTCTGTTCAGATGACCTGTTTTAAATTTTTATACTATATCCATACTAAATATTTTTTAGTTCAACTTGAAACTTTAGGCTCCCTGTATTGAAGGAAAAAAAAAAAAGGACAAATTTATTATGGTGCATATTCTCAACCCCCCCCCCCCCCAACAAATAAATCACAGGTTATGTTCATATTATTATTATTATTATTATTATTATTATTATTATTAAGGACGGTAATTGATTTTTTGTTGAACACATTTCCAAGGTTGGTCATTTCAAATATTATTTGTCCCAGGTGCCCAAAGTCACCATGGACATTAAATCCATTACTAAGTACTGAACAGAACAGAAGGCAGTCCCTCCAGGTTTCGCAATTTTGTGATTGCAGAAATGAACGCAAAATCAAGCAAACTCTGCAATATTCGGAGCAGCTTGCGGTATTTCAAAACTAACACAGATTTTCCACAGACAAGTCACGTGACATCATCACAACGCACATTCAGTCAAAATTCTCTTTGATTCATGTGCTTCAAACATGAGTACAGCTACAGAGGTTTGTTTACCAACAAACATCACTGCGAAAGACCGTGCAATACAATTTCATGCAATTGTAAGTTCGCTGATTCAAGTATTTTTCCACCAAAAAACTCAGATTTTGGGGAAAAAAAAGCAGCAGAAAAACAAGCATTTTTGGCCGCAACAATTGCAAAAAAAAAAGAAAAAACTCTGGGAAATCCTGTACAGACTGCCGAGAGTTAATTCAACATCGCATCACCAACGAAATGGTGACAGTGTAAGATTTTTTTAAAAGCACATTTAAAAATTGTAAATGAGTTGTCGAGGTGCATACGTCATGTATTTACAAAGATATTCATTTAGAAAGATATTTACTGACTGCATGTAAATGGGTTGAAAATAGTATTTGTCAAAATTCACTTTTTTTGCATTCATCAGATTATTTTTACACATCTAAGCATACTTAATGTAAACTGATGAGAAGCAGCGACGTGCCTCTAACTGTGTGTTATTCTGTGTATCAGTGTATTGTGAATTTCTAAGGCGTTTTACTCACACAAATTTAAACATGCAGATTTGTTGGTTGACTGGTATTAAAAAAAACAAAACATTTCTTACACTATGTTTCCTGTATGTGAAAGTAAAAGTAAATCTGTTTTTTTTTTTTTTTTTTTTTGTATTTTAGGGGAAAGAAGGCTTTGACTAAGAAGAAACTGAAGAGGCGGCAAAAAATCAGATCAAAAGTCAAAACAAGAACAAAGGTAATATTTAAAGATACTAAACCAGTTCCATAGATTAGACCAATTTTGTACTGAACCCCACATTCCTGGAAAAATAGTGATGCTTGAGCAGAATACATTGGATTTGTTTGATACTTTAGATGAAATGTTACAGAAAATAGAAACTAATACAGGACCCGTATGTAGTCGTGACTTTTATGGATATGTATTGTATATTTTTTTTCCTTTTCTTTTTCCTGTGAATTACTGAAGGATGTTATACACACACACACACACACACACACACACAATGTATCATGCACATCATCGTAGTTTCAAATGCACTTTCCAAGCCCCATGCCTGTCAGGTTTTTTAGGGATGCAAGGATGGATTAGCTGCAGATCAGAATTTGACAATATCAGACAATTTCTGATATATTTGTGTCAGAAATCATCTAATACCATGAGCCTGTGCTGGGAAGTCAGGTCAAGTAGACTTTATTGTCAATGAGCTCATCACATTTGGTGATTGTTTTTGTTGTACATTTTGGTTATATATTATTTGATGTAATAATTTACAGCCCGTGTTCCGCCCACTTTAAAACCGCAACTCCAATGACCTACATTCTTGGCATGCCCACCTTTGTCACATTCTTTCAGTGTCATCTGATGCTGGACACCATGACACGATTATATGATAATCAACCATAGAAAGACACGTTCGGAAGCAGATTTCAATGCATTTCAGTAATTTTGAGAATTCAATTACTCAGTCGAGTGTATTCTCGGGAGGTGCTAATCTAGTACCTTGAAGGAAATTGACATCCATTCTTGGCTGTTAGTTGTGTTTTTGGCTGCGGTGTGGGTTTTCACCTGATATTATGTTTATGCAAATCTAATGAGCCGGTAGAAGAGTTAAGTCCACTGAAGTCGCAGTCTCACTGTTTGCAAAATGTTCCTATGTAATTGTAACTTGTGCATCCAGACATAGAAAAATGGCTTCATATTTACTAAAACCAATGAATGAAGTATAATTGAATGCTCAACATGAGAACCCTGGCTGGTATAGAATCAAATGCATAGTGTTGCCGTTGGGTCATGCTTCATGCAGTGTTCACTTATGGTGTTAAATGGGTTTAATCTGCAAGCTTGACGTACATGAAACAGGTGAAAGGTCTGTGCTAAATGGAAATGAATTATGTCTATTTTATCCCTCAGGCTTCAATATATGACAGTTTATGGCCCTAACCCTCATAACAGTAAAAACTCCTGCCCTTGATGTTTTTTTAGTACCAATGCACACATCTAATCCCCTCTGTATCAAAATATTGGCTAATACGGCTCTGGAGTGGTGCAACAGAACCTGGCAATAGTGGCGTTTGCCCTATTGTCAGGAGATCATGAGTTTGAATCCCGAAGATGCCACAGCAGTCTATGACTGGAGTCCAAGACGGTTTTCTGGATGGGAAAGATGGCGTACTCGCTCTTCCCTGAATGGCACTAGACAATCATTGGTGTCTGGGTGCATGTATGCAGAAGAGTGTAGATGGCGCTCTCCCCCAAGTGTGTTCAGCTCCCTGTGATGTAGCATGAGCAGCAGTTTGAAAAAACGTGCTGGCTTCAGGTGTCCCCGATTGGTAGCTTGGGATAGGGGAGTTAGCTTGTAGAGGGGAATTGACAACTGACCAAATTGAGATTTAGGTTATAATCAATGCCTGGACGGTGATTTCAGTATTTGAATGCTGATGTGTCAAAGGGTATTCAAATACTTGTGCGTATCCTTTTGACATACATTCTGTTTTACTCTTTTTTTTAACCTCCAGGGACGATGTGTAACCATGGATGCAGTGTGAAGGCAAATACAAGAATTTCCTTTGTAGTCTTTCTCTATTGGGGTATAAACAGGATCTGAAGATGCCTAAGCTGATTTATTTATTACAGTTTCCCTATTATATAGGCATGCCTCACACCTCTACCTGACACCTTAAATCTGTACGTGTATGAGGTTATTGTCTAACTAGCTTCTGTCAGACACACAACCATGTTTGTTTCAGAGAGACAGGAACAGTAATACGTGTTAAAGGCTTGTAAATCAAATAAGCCATGTCTTAGTTTAAAGTGATATCACGGCACATGACTTGTACTGTCAAGTCGTAAGGTTTTGAGATTAGATCAGATAATGTTTTGGTAAAAAATGTTCAATGGTTTAGTTTTTGCTGGTAAATAAATTGTTCAGAGTAGTCATTTTCTTAAGCATTACTCAGACAGTTTCATACCAGTGGGTATTGATAGTGACAGTTGTGCTTAAGAGTTTGGGTTTGGAGGTACAGGTCATCACTTCCGTATCAGTGATTTAACATCATTAACAGATATTAATCCCTGTATAGCCTTTGTATTTGCAATGCCAGGAATACTATTTTATTAGGCTGTTAGAGCTGAGTACATGCCAGTAAACACTTTCTCACATGGAGGAGATTTGGGGAGTGGCTGGGTCACGATTGGCTGTTGCTAGACGACCCGTGTTGCACGTCTCCACAGCAACAGCGTTCTCCACATCCTGAACTGAACACCAGTCTTTGGAGGGCAATTCCTGCCTGTGTTTGGATATCCTTCATGCATCACATTTATTTTGCCAGTGAATGGGATTGGTTCCTGTTGTGCGTAGTGTTACAATACCATTTATGATACTTAATGTTTCTGCTTCGAGATTTATGTAGATAAACTGTGAAATTTGCAGGATTCTATGAAAATTAGGCTGAGATATCTTTAATGTGATATAGCAGCCAACAAAATTCAAGTGAAAAAATAGACGTGTTTTAAGGGGGAAAAGGAAAAACATACCCTTTTATTTATGGAGCATGTGACTGTGGTCAGAATTAACCAATCACATGTTCAAAAGTAATTATCTTACATCTGCCATCAATGAGGTGATTCTGATTAGCCCCAAACTTTTTCGGTAGGATTTTCTTGTTGATTTCTTGGTTTCATCTGACTGCTGAAGCCATGGTTTGCAAAGCGCTTACAAAGCATGTAAGGGGTGTCTTTGTAGAAATGTATTGATCAGGTGAGAAGTACAAAAGAATTTCTAAAACATTAGATGTACCATGGAACACTGAAGGACATCACCAATTGGAGAAAATGTGTCACCACAGTGACATTGCCAAGAACAGGATGTACCACCAAAATTGATGAAAGGACAAAAGGAATAACCTGTCATGGAGGCTGCCAAAAGACCAACAGCAGCATTAAACGAGCTGCAGGAATATCTGGCAAGTACTGGTAACTGGATGGGGTTAAAAAAAGAAGGAAAAAAAAAAATTCCAAGCATGACTAAATCATCCCAAACCATGTGGCAAAATGAGTTATGGTCAGATGAGACCAAGATATATCTTTTTAAGCATAATTCTAAAAAAAATATGTTTGGTGCAAAAAACAGCTTATTGGGAATTCGATGGAGTAGGACACGAAGTTGGAGGCTCCTGCTGATTTCAATTAAAATTGTAATTCATTAGTGCTTTTCGGTCATACGATATATTTTGACTTTTTCTACTCTGTTTCCTTGTTTGCAATTTTAACTTTGTGGTATGTTAAAATGTCTGGAAAGAACACGAAAACCTGTGGTAGCATTCAGAAACGACTGAGGCCAAGTGTGCGCGCCGTGAGTGAGTCCCCTTCTCCCCCTGTATCCGCGTCGCCGAGTGGTGACCCTGACTTCGCCACATTCAGGCTTGAGCTGCTGGCTTTACTGAGGAAGGACGTCGCCGATATTTTTAAAAAGGAGCTCCAGGAGACTCTCAGGGGTGCGCTGTCTACTATCCAGCTTGACCTACAGGCCGTGAAAACACAGCTGGCTAGTGATAAAGTTTCTACAGAGGCTACCATATCAACACTGAAAGGTACTGTTGGGGAAATGGAGCACGCTCTCTCCGGTTGCACCAATGACATAGTTCATATGAAGACTACTATCAAGTCTCTCACTGTGACCGTGACTCAATTGGAGAATAAATGTGAGGATTTGGAGTTGGGGTCACGGCGCAATAACGTTAGGATAGTGGGAGTTCCAGAGGGCCCTGACACATGTACAACTGCTGCTGTAGCGGCCTTGTTAAAAGAAGCGTTTGGTCTGGAGAAGGAGCCGGTTTTGGACTGGTCCCACCGGACCCTTCAGCCGAAGCCCAAGCCTGGTGAACGACCACGAGCTATTGTGTGCAGATTCCACTATCACAGTGACTGTGTTGACATTTTACTGTGTTGAGAGAGAGATCCAGCGGATTAAAGTGAGGGATTTGACCATCTCCGTTTTCCCTGACTACACAGCCAAGACAGCCCGGGCCCGGGCCGCATTTAACGGGGTTCGGCGTCAACTTCATGGTATTGAGGGTGCTCGCTATGGAATACTTCACCCGGCTCAGCTTCGCATTACATATAATGGTGTTCAGAAGGACTTTATTTCAGCGGAGGAAGCAGGAGACTATGTTAAACTCTTGATATCAGGGTGAACTGCATCACCTACACAGCGGAGTCTTTTTCGCTCTTCTTTTATTTTTATTTTTTTGCACTCGGCCTTCCAGCTCTTCAGAATTCGGATTCTTATTGAAGATATTGTCGTTGCATTACTTCACCTAGATTTTGTGGACTTACTCCTCTTAAAATTTTGTTGGTTAGTTCAGCTTACTCTCCGAGTTTTCACATTGTGGACAACGTTCGGTTTTTGTAGGATACACTGCTGTCTCATTTGTTTATGGAGACTTTGGGTGTGTGGGTGTTTGGAGGATTGTGAGAGTAAGCAGAACATGCCAATGCTTTGAAGGATGTACTGTTATTTAATTGTGAATCTGTTTTTAGAGGATTTAAACCTAACATGGTGAACAAATTATATTATAGAATTCAGGCAATTTTACTGGGGTTATCTCATACAGTGTAGCAAGTAATAATCTGGAAAGACCTTTGTAATATCACAGTCTAAAACTGGATTTAAAGAGAAGCAAATTAGTAAATGAATGACATGTAAATGAATCATACGTAATAATCATACGGAAAATGTATCACTTGAATATGAATCACATGAAGAAAAAAAAAACAGCTTATTATCCAAAGAACACCATACCCAAGGTGAAACATGGTGGTGGCAGCATGTGAACTATGAGGCTGCTTCTCTTTGTGTGGGACCATGGGCTATTCAAGATACAGAGAATTATGGATAAAGCACAAATCCAAGTCAGAGCCCAGAACTAAATCCTTTTGAATACCTGTGGAATACTTGAAGAGGGCTGTGCACAGGAGAGCCCCTTGCAATTTGATAGGTCTGGAGTATGTTTGCAAGGAAGGAGTGGAATAAAATTGCCAATAGTTGGGAAAAAGATCTGCCATAAATTATCCTGGTTTATTTATTTTTTTACATCCCAAAAACCTACAATTTTAATAATGGTATGTAGACTTTTTATATCCACTGTACATTTACTTGATATTTCTATGAAGGCAAATGAGGCATGAGAATGGTACATGGTTAATTAATCTGGATGTATTTGCCTCAGGATATGTGGTTGACAGATAAGCAGATTTTTTTTTTGTTTATGTTTATCCCAATCACTAGTTCAGAGCCCATGTGTGCTGTGGTTCGATTAAAAGCTGCTTCAGTTACCCAGTTTTGTGTTGATTAATGTATCTTTACTAGCTATCGGTCAGACTTTTCATAACAGTTTCTGTGATGGAGAATGTAGGTCTAGGATGCCATGTTGGTGTGTTTTGTTTTAAAATACTCTGTAGACTTTGTTGTACAGATTAAAAGTCATTTTGTCTTGCATTTGGTGTGTATTAGCAGTATTCATTACAGTTTATGCTGATAAATAGTTCATGCTGGACAAATGTGTATTATTGACAAAGACAAAAAGACTAGACCTATACACATGAAGTTTATATTATACAACGCACTACGGTGACATTCTTTCTTCACTTCTCCTGGCTTGTTGGGAAGGTTCAGAGTGCAGAGTTAGCCTTGATACTGTTAAGGGAAACCGATTTACATTTCCTTTGAGGTAGATATCTGCGAAAGAGTGGGATTACACCTGCATGCAGGATTGCTATAATTATCACTAAAATGCCAACAGGATTATTTAGCAGCTCATGATAATCTTTAATCTGTATGATAGTTTTATTGTATTAAAGTTAGTGCTGCAGACAGAATGATTGAAAGCTGCCTAATTTACACAAATGTGTATTCAATATGTGCAACAGAGGAAGCTGGGCTAAAATATTGTTTGTATTTTTTATCAACGTAGAAACTTTGTAGGGTCAATTTATGAACAGGTTTTGTTTGTCTGCTCAGTCCGGCTATGATAATGCTCTGAATGAACTCTGGCCACGTGAACTCTGAGTCGCATACTGCAAACACTCTTGATAGGGGAGAGAGAGAATGCCGTCCCTCGGCATCCAAGAGTTGCGCCACTCCGGAGTGCCCCAGTTGCGATTTGAAACCACATACAAATTTGGCTTGAATGTGATTGGGAAAAGTCAGATTTCTGAATGAAACGCGGGAGGTTGTGGCTCAGGTGGTTGAGCGGGTTGTCCACTAATCGTAGGGTTGGCGGTTCGATTCCCGGCCCACATGACTCCACATGCCGAAGTGTCCTTGAGCAAGACACTGAACCCCTAGTTGCAAGCTAGCACCTTGCATGGCATCTCTGCTACCATTGGTATGTGAGGGTGAATGAGACACAGTGTCATGGATAAAAGCACTATCTATATAAGTGCAGACCATTTATAACAATAATTTACAAAACCCTGATTTTAAACAGAATTTTAATAAGGCCCTAAGTTATCTTCTGTACAGATTGTTTGCAATGCTTATGTCAGCCTGTGCATCATGTGTCATCTAGATTTTGATCTAGATTTAGTCAGTCTGTTTTGCACTGCTGGTGTGTGGCGTATATATCTTACATGGTGACACTGTATATTGATTGACTAATAGGTTTAGTTATATTTGCTATACCAATGAGAAATAGATGAAATCCTCTTTCATCACTGTGCTGCATGTCTTATTCATGACTTTCAATATATATAACCCATCTCACACAGCCTCTTTCCCCCACCCCCTCTCTTTTCTCTCTCTCTCTCTCTCTCTCGCTCTCACTCTCTCTTGCAGACAGAGAATCTGGATGGGGCCTTTCTAGTCCCAGACATCAAGCTGCACAGTAATCCATCTGCGTTTAATGTATACTGTAATGTTCGGCGGTGTGTACTGGACTGGCAGCAGAAGGAGACCTCCCTGGCCCTGGCGTCCCGCAACTCTGTGCAGAGTGGTGACTCGGACAGTGAGGAGGAGGAGGAGTACCGTGAACCTGCTGTCAAACTACCCAAGGTTCGTGGATCACAACAGTGTTGATAAGACCCTACTGCAAACCTAACGTTAATTTATTATTATAGATTTATTTAGCATCACATAGAAACAGGCCACCTGCCTAGTTGCTATATGAACAGAAACCAATGCAACAAGCAAATGAGTTGGCTTTTTCATCACTGCAGTTTCACACACAAACTGTGGAGTGAGGGCTGAGATTGTTGATCTTAGCTCAAGTTAGCAAATTTTAAAATTCAATACAATACAGTGGTGTGTTGACACAATACGATGTATTCACTGGTTATAACTACCATCCTGAGTTGATGGAACAGATAAATATCCAATCAGCTGGATGATTAGGTTGGTGATGAGCAACACCTTCAAGAGATCAAGCCACCTCCGTTTTTAAAAATTTTTTTGTCAGTGTATAGAACGCTCACCGCTGTTTTTATATTTATTCTGATATGTCGCCTAAATGCCTTTTTATATTCATTCGGCTTAAGGTGCTCTGCAAAAAAACGCTTAACTGCTGTACTTAAGCCTTTCTATGTTAGGGAAAACCATGGTGTATATGTTTCTAAATGCTTTAGCAGAGAAGTAATTCATAGTTTCTTCTTGTTTTTGTCAGATCATTGGTATTGGGCTGTGTGGAGTGTTTGAGCTTATTAAGGAGACACGGTTCTCACACCCCTCGCTGTGTCTGAGGAGCCTGCAGGCGCTGCTGGACATGCTGCAGGGACAACAGCCTGAGAGCTTCCAGACAGAACCTCCAGATGTGCTGGGTAAGTATTAACTTTTCTGTATTATTACGTGGGAATTTTTGGTGTGTGTCTCTCTGTCTGTCTTTCTCCATCACTCTCTCTCTCTCTCTCTCTTTCTCTCTTTCTCTGTCTCTCACTCACACACACATACACGCACATACACGCGTGCACAAAAATAAATTATTTGTGTTCTTGTCTGTACAGAATCTCTGTTCCACCTGCTCCTGGAGACCACAGTGCGCAGTACAGGAATGAATGACCCCACTGGTCAGGCTCTGACCGCTCTATCCTGTGCCTGTCTGTTCAGCTTGGTGGTGGCCTGGGGAGACACTGGGAAAACCCTACAGGCTGTATCCGCAATCCTCACCAATAATGGCAGCCATGCCTGCCAGACTATCCAGGTTAGAGCAGCTTTTTATCTGCACTGTGTCAGAATCCAAAAGAAAGGTGCTTTCTGCATTGAGACATGGATACCTAGGTATCTCCAGGATACCTAGGATCTCCAGATAACATCTGAAAAGATAATTGGGTTTTATAATGTACGAGTATAATATTTTGTATAATATTCCTTAAAGTAATTGCAGTGCTGTTCTCCAGAATTACTGGCCTCATATTCAAGAGAAATGTCAATGTTTTAAGTCTTCATCCATCACTACTTGGGAAGCACTTACCACACAAAAAATTATTGTAAAGGATTCTTAAAAGACATAAGCAATTAAAAATACCGTTAGGCGTAGTCAGGCCCGTAATAATGAAACAAAACCAAAAGTCTGGAACATAGGGTTGTGCAATTTAATAAAATTTTCGATTTCGATTATGGTCTCCAATGATTATGGAAACAAAATAATCAAGATGAAATGATTATTGTGCCCCATTCTGTTTCGCAATGTTCTCATTTTTCCAGTGGTCCCGTGTGCCATTTTTCTTTACAGTGGTGCGCTTTTGCCCCTCCCTATAAGGCCAAACTCTCTCCCCGCCAGGCTGTGGCGTTTTTAGTTCAGCTCGACCCAAGATGACAGAAAGAGAGCCTTTGGTCGACAAGAAAGATAAAACCATTTCAGCCGTTTGGAAACAATTTGGTTTTGAGGAGTTCAATGTGGAACAAAAAGAAATATTTGGTATCATTGTGCTCATTTCCTCTAGCGTCATAACAGCTGATCTAAATACGCTGATTTTCATTCTAGAGCTCACTAATAGTGAGAAACTACAGGCTGATATAAACCAGGAGACAGAATTTCATTAAAATTATTTTCTGGCGATGCGATTCGCCAAAATGCGTCATGTGGCGTGCTCCACTAGCTTACAAGATAGACATCAATACAGTAAAAAGAGATGTGGAAAACGCAGACATTTCGTGCAAAGGCATTAAAAAAACAAATGTAAGAAGCTATCCATAGCTCGAATAAGTAAGGAAAGTACATGTAAAGGCATAGTGATCTAATTTATTTTTAGCATTGCATTATTTAAGTGTATATATTTATTTATATATTTCATTTTATTTTATTTTTTTTCTTTTAGGTGAATTATGTTCAAGGAAATACACTGTTAAAAAGACAATAAAGCATAAAATTTTTATTTGTTTAAAAAAAATTTTCAATAAATGCATGATGTTTCCAAAATCAATGAGTAATTGTGTTTAATAATCGAATTTCGATATTGACCAAGATAATCGTGATTATGATATTTGCCATAATCGAGCAGCCCTACTGGAACAGTTGAAACATTTCCAGGAAGAGGCTGCATGAGTATATTGCATCCAACCAGAATCACAAAATTGCACAGTTTTATTGATTTTGGGGATGTCAGATTTAAAAAATGACCATTAGAGGTTGTTATTTTCCTGGTATATAAAATTATTATTTTCCTTGTATATAATTCCTGTTTCGCTGATCATTTTGAAGCCAGTGTTTTTTCAGTACTACTGAAAACTTCTGTTTTGAAAATCTGTTTATTAAAATAAAACATTGAGCATCCTTATGACTTTAAGCTCAAAAGATCGCTCACATGTTATTTGGTGCATAAGAAGGGTTTGTCAAACTTTGATTGCTTAATTTGATGCATAACAATTATAGCTTATTATATGACTATTGGATATAAAGGACGTTGAGTTCATGGTGACATCTAATTGCCACATGAGGAATGTTTAAAAGGGTTAGATCTGTTGATTCCGACTGATCACCACACGAGTTGTGTATGGGTGTGAGAGAAAGCATTCGAATGCAGTTGCAAACTCTTGCTTTTTTTTTTCTTCTACCAATTAACTATGGAAGAATCAACAGATAGTTTCATACAGACTGTGGGGTCCCACATGAAGACATGGATTAGTAAGATAGGTGGTGAGTATGTGGCTCTGTTACACATTAGATGTGTGGCACACATTAGAAAACATAAAAACAAATTAATGTTTAATGTATAAAATGTTTCAGTATTCTGTGCCTACAAGTGATGATGAACTGGGAAATGAAATGCGCACTGCTCCACCGACTTTTGAATAATGTGTTACATTGGTGTTGTGTCAGTGTCCTGATGACTGTTGTTGCTTGTAATTTTCTCAGGTGCAAAGCTTGCTTAAAAAGCGCTTGATTTTCATTTCTGCTCTACAAATGAGTACAAGTCAAGTTACTTGTATGCCACACAAGTAGCGACGCTTGTCCATCCTTGTATTGCTTTCTGAAACTCCTAGTTCTATCAAGCCAGTTTGCTTTCCAATTCTGGTTTGAAAATATAGAAGGATTAATAAGAATCACACACTCAGTACGTTTACGTGGACAACAATAATCCAACGTTAACCCGATTAAGACAATACTCTGATTAAGAAACTACCATGTAAACAGCAATTTTTAATTACCTTAATCCGATTAAAGTCATACTCGAAGTAAACAAAAATCTAATTAAGACATGTGGAGTACTCCTGTTTTTGTCACATTATTGAATTAATCACACTATTAATGTCGTGTGGGAGTTTTCACCGCATTTTGCAACAGGACACGTACACACACGGCAGTGCTCAACCGTTTTACGGCAAACAATAGAGCATGGCTGCGTCCCAAAACGCATACTTTAAGGACGCAGCCCACAGCTTCAGGCAGTCATCTATTTGCACGTACAGCATGACTAATAATTAACCGTACTTGAAGCATTCATAAAAATAAAAACACCCAAAACTGAATACGGTACCATAACGAAGACAAACTGTATGTCGATACATGAAATTCTGGAGGGAACGTCGAACGGCGTGGTGTGGTGACGTAATGATGTGTGCCGTTAATTGAACTATGTTCTATAACATGTAAAACGGGAACATGAAAGGAGTATTCTAAAAGCGACTCATGTAAACACCTTAATCACAATATTGTCTTATTCAGAATAAGGTCAATAGATTATTGCTGTCCATGTAAACGTAGTCAGTGACTGCTCTGCTGAAAAGGCCGGAGAAATGGCTCGCTAACAATGCCACACTGAATCTGTGGAATAAAACCAACAGAAATCTGATCATATAAAAGATAGAAAAAAGTTACATGTTGCATACCTGCTCTAAATGTAATGAGAAATCTTGTGAGAGTTCATCAGTACATGCTTTATTACATCTGACTGTGCTGCATAGGTTCCAACTATCCTGAATGCTCTACAAAGGAGTGTACAAGCAGTGTTAGTAGGGAAGGTCCAGATTCAGGACTGGTTTGGGAACGGCATCAAGCGAGCAGCACTGATGAACAAGTGGGTTCTGAAAGAGGTGAGCATCGACGAGGATGAGCACTGCCTGCTCCAAACCGATGGATCCTTCCTTTATCTGCTCTGTAAGGACGGTCTCTACAAAATCGGCTCAGGGTACAGCGGCACTGTCCGGGTAAGCCCATGTCCTTAAATATGTTTATAGTTTTTATATTTATATATATATATATATATATATATATATATATATATATATATATATATATATATATATATATATATATATATAAAAATATTTCTTATCTACAACCCCAATTCCAAGAAAGTTGGGACAGTATGGAAAATGCTAATAAAAACAAATGCAAGTTAAGGCTTTACTGTGCAAAGCAGAAGCCATATATCAACACTGTCCAGAAGCACCGGTGACTTCTCTGGGCTCGGTCTCATCTGAGATGGACAATAGCACAGTGGAATCGTGTTTTGTGGTCCGATGAGTCAACATCTCAAATAGTTTTTGGACAAAACAGCCGTCTTGTTCGCGGGCCAAAGAGGAAAATTACCGTCCAAGCTGTTATCAGCATCAGGTCCAAAAGCCAGCGTCTGTCATGGTATGGGGGTGTGTCAGTGCCCATGGCATGGGTAACTTACACATCTGTGAGTGCACCATTAATTCGGAAAAATATGTACACATTTTGGAGCAACATATGCTGCCATCCAGAGCAGGACAACGCCAAACCACATTCTGCCCAGATTACAAGCACATGGTTGGGTAAGCAGAGAGTGCGGGTGCTAGCATGGCCTGCCTGCAGTCCTGACCTGTCTCTAATTGAGAATGTGTGGCGCATTATGAAGCGCAAAATAAGGTAATGAAGGCCTCGTCCAAAAAAATTCCACTTGCTGAACTTAACCAACTGGTGTCTTCATTGTCGAAACGCTTAATAAGTGTTATTAAAAGAAAAGTGATGTTACACAGTGGTAACTGTCCCAACTTATTTGGAGTGTGTTGCAGTCATCAGATTTGAAGTGAGTGGATATTTTAAAAAATAAATTAAATTCACAAAGTAAAACATCAAATAATGTGTTTTCAATTTAGTAGAGGGGGAATTTAATGACTACTTCTTTTTTTTTTTTCCATTTTCCATACTGTCTCAACTTTTTCGGAATTGAGGCTGTAATTTAATATGGAACTTTAACAAATTTTATGAATTAGTTTGGTAATGGAAGATTGTATTATAAAGTTACAATTTGTGTGAATGTTATTATGGGATTATAAATTGTGTATTATTGCAGGGCCATGTGTATAACTCTACATCTCGCATCAGGAACCGAAAGGAGAAGAGGTCATGGTTGGGATTTGCTCAGGTAACAGCCTTCTTACCTATTTTCCTCCTAGAGATGATGAGTGCTACATTCAGTAGCAAAAAGCTGTAAATTCACTCTGTGTGTGTTTATAGGGCTCTCTGTTATATCGGGACATGAACAGTCACAGCATGGCAGCCATCAAGATCAATCCAGAGACTCTGGAGCAGGAGGGCACTGTTACAATGCCTGGTACAAACACCCGTATTTCTTCAAGTGCATGTCAGGGCAAACAGCTGCTTGAATAACGAGTGACTTTGTAAATCATTATGAAATTGTTATAGTGACACTGTAATTTGCATTATGTTGTGTAGTTAAAATTTTTTTTTTTTTAGAAAAATAGAAGATAGAAAATGGCAGGGAAAGTATTCATCTTTAAAATATGTTATTTTTTGTCCTGAGGTCTTCAAGCAGAAGGACAGAACATCATATTCACCGATGGAGAATATATCAACCAGATAGCAGCCTGCAAGGATGTAAGTACTAATTTGTTTTCATATAACTAACCACAGCTTTATTTATTTATTTATTTATTTATTTTTAGCTTTGATAGAGTAATTATTCATGCCTTTTGTGCTTCATGTGTAAGGGTGTTAATTGTGCAGATTATTATTCTGACAGAAATTATGACTTTACTGGAAATGTCACTTGCATTATAAACTAACCCCATAAGCATCAAAAGAAACCATGCAGTGTACCATGTGGCCGTTTTCTCAGGGTTATACCTACTATCTGATTATCTGTGAGAACCAGTCAGATGCAAATTTTATTTTCTTAAAGAGCTGTTACATATAGACAGTAAATAGTATTACTGAAATGCAGAGGACGTTTTACAGTCGGACAGAGAGATGGTATATACATATGCATAAATGTTTCCATCAGCAAACTTCAGACAGCTACCACGGATATCCTGGGGGGAGGAGAATGTGCATTCTGCAGCATTAAAGTATAGGAGAATTAAAGAATAATCTCCAATATACATTCACCTCACTCATTCACTCGAGCAAACAGACTCGGTACTATAAACAGGATATCACACTTCAGTGTCATGCCATGCTGTCTGAGCCGGATGTGGCTGTGTACGCCTGGCCATTGAAGACACTGGTTTGCTGCTAGGAGGAAGAAAGTCTTTTCCCCTATCATTCTCAGCATTATTCAACTGCACACACTCTGATTGCTTTATCTCACTGTTATATGTCTGTTAACAGACTTGTCACGGCAACCCAGATTCAATCCCACTGGGTTAGGAAGCATGAGGCATCATTTATGTCGCGGACTATTTAAAAACGCTGTTGAGTTTTATGTGGTGATTACACTGTCTTGGTGGCCTAATTAATTAGTGAGTAGAGAATCTGACTTGCTCTTTCGATGGCCATCTTTAGACTGCGTTTTTACTTGTTGAATGGCTCTGGGATACTTGGATAATTGGCTTCACACATATGATGCTTTATTTAAAGCACAGTTGCTGTTACAAATACAATAATTCCAGACACTGTATGAATCCCATGGACCACAAACAACCTATTGTATACATCCATATTTATGGAATTGTCAACAGTAACGTGTGTAATGTGTGATGTAGGATGGCTTTGTGGTGCGAATCTACGCTACGAGTACAGACCCTGCCTTGCAGCAAGAGTTGCAGCTCAAGTTGGCTAGAAAGTGTCTCCACGCCTGTGGCATCTCGCTTTTCGACTTGGAAAAAGACCTGCATATCATCAGTGAGTACACTTGTTGCAGTGATCATCACAGCTTCTGAAAACATTGCTGAGGATATACACTACCAGTCAAAAGTTTAGAAACACTCATTCTTTATTTTTATTTTTCTACATTTTAGAATAATAATAAAGTCATCAAAACTCTGGAGTAACACAAATGGAACTAGGGGAATTATGTTATGATAAAAATCCAAAATAAATCAAAATTATTTAATGTTTTAGCATCTTCAAAGTAGACACAGTTTTTGCCTAGAGTTTCCAGAAATGTCGTCTTGGCATTTTCTCAACCGATTTCTTGAGGAATCTCCCTGAGATGCTTTTTTAAAGAGTATTAAAGGCGTTCCCACCTATGCTGGACACTTACTGGCTGCTTTTCGGAATATTTCGCTCCGTTTAATTTATAAATATAATTTTAGTTTTCTACTGAAACAAATGAATATTTTGGCACGATTATATTTTTGTCTACAACATCGATTTCAAACATTTAATCATATACCTTCAGATCAAAAGGTTTTTAAGATCATGAGAAACATTTCATTCAAGTGTCTCCAAACTTTTGACCGGTAGTTTATGAAATCTTGCATGAAAATACAGCTCACGTTTGCCTGTTGATGTAAAACAATGTGCCGTAGTCACCTGAATTTATTTTTCATGTTTTAATGTTTGCAATCACATCCTCAGGCACAGGGTTTGATGAAGAAGCAGCACTGCTTGGAGCTGGTAGAGAGTTCGCTTTGATGAAAACAGCTTCTGGGAAGGTAGGTGTTTGCACCATAATGTTAGGAAAAGTCAAGGTGGTAAAGGAGGGCATTCGACACACATTTGAGAATGTGTGTGTGTGTTACATACTGTGATGTGTGTTACGTAATTATGATGTTGCAGATAAATCAATCAATTGTGTGCTCACCAAACTACTGTGCTTAATTGTTTTGCATGCTCCCCTTGTACAACAATTCTAAAGGATTGTTTAAAAAGTCCTTTGTTTTGAGCAGCAACATGGGAACACATTCGACATAACAACAGAGATGAATCTGCATTAACTTTTCTGTCATCAACTGGGAATTTTTGGTGTGTGTGTGTCTACATTAAAGCAAGGAAATGTGCACCTAGTTCATAAAACCTCTTGCATGCCTAAGTAACAGTAACTATTCTCCATGTCCTGTTAAATAATTAAGCTGGTTCCTCCTCACTGTAGAAGCGGTAGAAACGCACTCTTGTTTGGATTAGGGAATGGGTTTGGGAATATGAATGAACATAAATGCTTTGTCACTCTACATAAAACAACCTTGCAAACACTAGAAGCTAATAATGATCAGAAGGATAGCGTAACCGATAACTAACTGATAAAGTTGGTACAAGGCATATTTTGTAGCAATACTAAATGGACTAGTTTTAAAATAAAATTAGCAATTTCTCATGCATTCTGCGACATACTGTGGATATAGGCATCTATTCCTCATGGGTTTATTTATTTATTTATTTATTTATTTATTTTTTATTCCAGCTATTTCCTGCAGAAAGTTGTCCTTCTGCAGCTATTTCCTGCAGAAACTCTGACCGCTCCTGCCTGTTCCCTGATTTGTTTTTGTACCCTGCTTGCGATATCTTCTCATCAACTTAGCTAGCCCTTTATTTCCCAGAATAAAGCAGACATTGAAGATGAATAAGCATGAATACAGTAAACATGTTGCATGGTGCGCACAAGCACCACGCCACATCCAGTGCACTCCGGTGTTAATCAACGTGGGTTTTCTTTCAGCTTCATCTCTGACCACACACTTCCGCCTGCGTGAAAGTGCAAAGATCAGCTTGCAGCTTTGTTTTTGAGCATCGCAGGATCCCAGTCCTGATGCACACCTCATTAGGCAGTGATTGGTGGTATTACACCAGGGATATTTAGAGATTGGCATCAACTTGGATTTAAAATAGTACATTTAAGTTTTTCTGTTCAGAATGACCAACTGAAATTGCATGAATTATTTTTAAACAAAAATCTCAGCTGTTTGCAACATTCCATTTTTAAAATGGATGTATTTAAATGGCAGCAAACACTGCAGTAATAGTACAGTTTTGTTTGTTTTTTTTTGTTGTTGTTTTTTTTTTAGGAGGATTCTTTTGTCTTCAGTAGTTTGTTAAAACTAATTTTTTTTTTTCAGGCTTCATCACACTATACCATCGTATAATCATCCCTATAAACATCCAAAATCATTCCTAGAAGACCTTTCATTGAAATGGAATATACTGTTGCAGTAATAACTGGTTGATCCATGTACCTTTTTCTTCCCCACATGGCTTTCCTTTCACCTTACCACTACTCTCTGTTATAAAAGTGTGTTACAGATCCCATATAAATGTTGAAGCTTCAGCCTTCCCGTGTGTGACCCTCTTGTTTGCTGCTTTTTGTTTTTTTTTTGCAGCTGCAGATGTGAAGCAGGCCTTTCTTTATCACAATTACTATGACCTCCTGGTTATAGCACCTCAGTTGCTCCATATCCCATCAACTGCACTTTCTATTTTACACTGCTTATAATATTAATGTACCATAATTAAAACTGCCTGAGAAAATAATCAAACATCATAAAGGTTTATATATGCAAAATGATCATGTATCTTTGTAATGTGTACATTTGTTCAGCTACATAAATTCACCTTTCCTGTAGATCTACTACACTGGAAAGTATCAAAGTCTCGGCATCAAACAGGGCGGGCCGTCAGCTGGGAAATGGGTGGAACTGCCCGTTACAAAGTCACCTAAGATTGTACAGTTTTCGGTGGGCCATGATGGCTCCCATGCCCTCTTGGTGGCTGAAGATGGCAGTGTCTTCTTCACTGGATCTGCCAGTAAAGGAGAAGATGGAGAGTCAAGTTAGTCTCTCTCTGTTTTTATTTCCTTTGACTTTTTATTCATAAATTAGAACGGTACAGCATATCTTCTGGAACCTTGTTTGAAATAGTTTCCATCATATTTCGTCATATTAGTTTAATATGGTTTTGCGTTAGGATTAATTCACTCTATTTATTCAATAACTAGTGATTTTCAGATGTCTGCACCACAGATTTCATTCAAATGTTCTTATCCCAAAATGTATTTGAAGTTTGAATTGTTGATCAAACTAGATTGGTTCCAGTTTAGCGTGCTAACATATTTTTCTTGTATTTGTCTTTAAGTGAAATTGAGCCAAGAGTTAGCTTGCATTTGAATTGAATCTCTGTTATCTGTACAGGACCCAAAGCTACAGGGGGATTTTAACACTCACCCACTTCGTACCCTAAGAGCAAATACACACACAGGTGTAAGATTTCTGAATTATTGCTGAATTTTATTGAGCTTGTGATTTTTGATCCTCTTCAGCAAAGAGTCGGAGACAGCCAAAGCCCTACAAGCCTAAGAAGATAATAAAGCTGGAGACAAAGACAGCGGTATACACAGCCTGCAACAACGGCAGCAGCAGCATAGTAACTAAGGACGGAGAACTGTATATGTTTGGCAAGGATGCCATTTACAGTGACAGCACCTGTAAGTGCTTATCCCAGGCATCTTCACTAAATATAGTCTTTATAAATGATGCACTGGCATTTAGTTGTCTGTGTGAAATTTATCTACAGTAGATGACTAACCTCATAGTGTGATATGTCCTCTTGTTGCCACTTATGTTTTGTTGTATGAGCCAAACTGGGCCACATCTTAAAACTGCTATACCTTTAATAGAGTCTTAATTATTCCAGAAAGATTTGCTTGTAAGTAATGCCTGTATATGTGCTTTAATTGTTCTGATTAATTCTACCAAAGATTACAAACACAGAATTAAAGTGTTTCCCTCTTTTCTCACTTGTTTTTCAGGTCAGGTATCAGATCTGAAGGGGCACTTTGTAACTCAGGTAGCCATGGGGAAAGCCCATACATGTGTACTGACTAAAAATGGAGAGGTGTGGACGTTTGGAGTAAACAACAAAGGCCAGTGTGGCCGAGACACAGGAGCCATGAGCCAGGGAGGGAAAGGTAACAACCGGCTTTCCAGATGTGCAACTATTTAGTAATGTAGAGAAATTATCTGGGCCTTGTGTGATTATTTGGACATTAATCTGCGTTCACGCCATGTCGTAATTACGAGATTCCGACTTGTGGAAAGTGTTCATATCCTCGTAGAACTCGTAATTACAACCTGTAAACTAGGAATTTACTGAGAGCTCGTAATATTTCTGTGTAATAATTCGTATGAGAAAATAAAAGAAAAACATACAATAGCACAGAGTTGGATAACCTTCTAATGTCGCATAATTCCGAGTCCGAGGTCGTGAAATGTAGAACGTCATGTAGTAATTACGGTAATTCTGACTGTGTTTTGTCTTGGCAATTTGAATCAGATTTCTTTTTCATTATCTGCATTTCCTATATGCAGTTTTTGGGGTGGAGAACATGGCTACAGCAATGGATGAAGATTTGGAAGATGAGCTAGATGAGAAGGAGGAAAAGTCTATGATGTGCCAGCCAGGCATGCACAAGTGGAAGCTGGACCAGTGTATGGTTTGCACTGTATGCGGGGACTGCACTGGATATGGAGCGAGCTGCGTGAGCAGTGGAAGACCAGACAGAGTGCCCGGAGGGTGAGTAACACAGCTGCAGGACCTCACATTGCTAGGAAATGTGCCCTGTCTTTGGATTTGGTGTGTGTGTGTGTGTGTGTGTGTGTGTGTGTGTGTGTGTGTGTGTTAATGGCTGTCTATGGGTGTGTGTGTGCGCATATTCTCTTTAGAATTTGTGGTTGTGGTTCTGGAGAGTCGGGCTGCTCTTCGTGTGGCTGCTGTAAGGCTTGTGCTCGTGAGCTGGATGGCCAAGAGGCCAGGCAGAGGGGAATCTTTGATGCTGTGAAGGAGATGATCCCACTAGACCTGCTGTTAGGTACAGCACCAACTTACAACTGGTTTTCAAACTGTCCACTACCATCTCTAACATATTCATTCCATGTTGAAGAGCTGCTTTTTTTTTTTCCCCCTTTCGTTTTTGTCACTGTTTGTGCATGTGTGTGTGTGTGTGCACTCCACTGACTTGCGTTGCCTTTTCATGCTCATCATTCACCGTCTCCATGTTGTCTCTTGTTTGCCCCCCTTCTTCTGCCCTGGCACTTCTGGGTCGTTTTTATTTTAGCTGTGCCTGTCCCTCCCCCTCCAGGCGTCAATATAGAGGAACACATCCAGATCCGACAGGAAGAGAAGAGACAGCGCATCAACCGCCGCCACAGGCTAGAAGAGGGCAGAGGTAAGATGCAGTCATGACATTGCACACACACTCTCCCACGAAGTCATCCCAGTTCTTCAGTTTCGCAATACTGTGACACCTCGCTAATAGATATACTTCTAAGTTTTGAAGAACTGGAGCTTTGCAGAGCTATTGAATCAGGGCATTGCTTCTCTTGGGTCCTATAACTTTTTTACATGCAGCTAATGATTTTTTTTTTGTTGTTGGTTTTTTGTTTTTTTGGTGTGTGCCCGGGGCTTGTGGTGTTCCACATACAGTAAATTTGATTGATAACATTTTAAACAGGAATCTTTTACTTTTGATTCATCAAAGCAACTTGAAATAAATGTGACCAATAGAGCTACCACAGTTATATTCAACCTTTTACATGGGCTTGTGACTTTCTTGTCAAAGTGCCCCCCTTTGCTTATGTGTTTTATGATTTGCCATGTGTTTCCATTTGTGAGATGCTTTACCCATGCATGTGAAAGTTTCTTTCTCCCCCTCATAGGCCCCCTTGTATTCCCTGGCCCCCTTTTTATGAACCAGCGTGAGCAGGCCCTAGCCAGGCTAAGACCCATTCAAGAGTTTAAGCTAAAACGGGACAAACTCAAAGGTACTATGGTCTTCACTACAGATTCTGCTTGGAGCCCAGCTGCCCGATCTTTTCCCCTCACTTAGCACACTAGCCTTCTTTACTCTATCTTCTTGTTTCCTTTCTTTATTACTCTCACTCTTTATTGCTTTAAGAATAATACTTTTACCTTTCTCTCCCTTTCTGTGCCTATTTTTATACTGTTTTCTGCACACTGTGGTAGAACTAGAGAAATGTGTTTAATGCTATTATATCTTCTTTTTTTTTTTTTAATGAAATGTTCACTGTGCTCACGATATTTGTTAAATAAGAGTAATCAAGCTGAAATGTGCATATACTGAGTGATACTTATTTATCTAACCAAGATCCAGTAGTGTTTGGCAGGGTCTGGCTAATACTCGCACAACAGAGTTCACACAAGCAGGTGGTGTGATTTATTACAGGTACATTTGGCATGTGAAAACTGTAGGAGGCATTTCATCACTTTTTAAACAATAAATTCCACTGCATCATCATTATGAGTAGTAATACAACATGGTTCTATTAGGAGTAATTTATTAAAATACAAATACCTTATAAATAGCCGTGTCATGTTTAAATACTGTTTCACAACCTTGCTGGTGGTGGATAAAACCTATCTGCTGCTACATCTAATGTGTATATTAGCCCTGATTTTGAGAGGGGAGCATGCCTGCCTCCATGTTCATATTTGAGGCATGCTGTCTTGCCTGCTCATTTAATTAATTAGTTAAGTATGTACTGAGTATTAAGATTCTCATTCGTCTCGTTGCTTTTGATCAGGGCCGTGACAAACTTCTGTCTGTGCTCCTCTCTTGGTTTTAATGAGCAACCAATTATCAATAGATTTTTTTTTTTTTTTTTTTGATGTTTGAAATGCCTCCTAAAAGAAACCCACCTAATTAGGTGTAACTTTTCCGTATGTTTGGTTTTATTGTCTGTTTCATCTAGCATCTTTTAGTGTGTTTCTTTGGTCTCAATTCACGATGCATGCCTTTTAATCGTTCATTTCATCGTTATTCTTGAAGCTCCAGTTCTGAATCTCTTTTCAGGTGACCAATTGCCCTGATCTTTCTCGCTGAATAAGGCATCCATCTATGTGAGGTGGTTCTCAACATTATCAAACTGTACTTTGCTTTATAGATGGTAGCAGTGAGCGTGGGGACAAAGATGCAAGTAAGATCACTACCTATCCTCCAGGAGCAGTGCGCTTTGACTGTGAGCTCCGTGCGGTGCAGGTCAGCTGCGGCTTCCACCACTCCGGTAAGCTGGAGCTACAGTTGACTAGGCAAACAGATGCTAATAGAATAAATCTGTTGATTAGACTTTTGTTATATGAAATAGTAGAATTGCACAGCACTGTTAGTTACGTTCCCATTGCATCACATTATATTATTCACTAGTTACAAATTGCATTACTTGTGTACACAGAGCCCAGTACATTCCTCTTTTGAATTTAACTGTGTGCTAACCTCCCTTCCACAGTGGTGCTAATGGAGAATGGGGATGTGTATACATTTGGTTATGGGCAGCATGGACAGCTTGGACATGGAGATGTGAATTCTAGGTAATAACGATTAAGCTTTAATATGATGTTATTTTATGTGTAAATCTTGTAAGTATAAGACAAACTGGTCTGACCCAGCATGTTGACCTGTGGCTTTTATGTTTTGTTTTGTTTTGTTTTGTTTTGTTTTGTTTTTTGTTCCACAAAGGGGGTCTCCCACTCTAGTGCAAGCTCTCCCAGGTCCCAGTGTTCAGGTTACAGCAGGCAGTAACCACACTGCAGTGCTTCTAATGGATGGACAGGTCTTCACTTTTGGGAGCTTCTCGGTGTGTTGATCAATTACTTTGTCACGTTTACCAATTCCTATTACAGCATATTAAGGCATTTTGCAATGTCTTGAATGAATAACTGAATGAATAATCAGTCATGCTGAATAATACAGTAAGGCTTCTGTCTTCATGATTATGGTGAAAACATGAAAATAAAAATAATGCATACAGTCACATACAGTGTTGTATATTATTACAGGGCAGCACTGAAATTTTCATAGTTTATATTTCACATCAGTATTTTAGTGATGGAAATAACCAGCTTGCTAATATAATTGCAGCATGCGTGCTTTATGTATTCTGATACATAGATCTTACATCAACTTTTAGTTGTAACGTTGCCACAGTGGAGACTTTGTGATGCACCGAAAGGAAAATTCTCGGTCGAAACCGAAAATTCAGGACGCACTTTGTCGAAAACCGAAAATGAACTTTTTTTTTAAACCCATTGAAAAATATATTTTTTCATAATTGTGTTAATGTTAGACTTTTTAAATTCATTTCATGAATTTAATGAATCTGAATTGGAAAAACTACAAATCAATAAAATGATCACCCTTTTATTGAAATGAACACACCAAAACAAAAACAATATTAAATATATAATTCTTCATTCAGTTCAGTAAAAATCAAATTTAACAGACTTTTTTTTTTATCCAAGTATCCAAATAATGTAACGTTAACTATTACGATATGCAAAACAGCAGTCAAGTAATGAACTTAGCAGCTCTAGGCTAGCATCTTGCAAATACAAAAAGTTTAAATATGCTACACAATCATTTTAATGAAAACAAGAGGCAAAACACAGAATGGCAGAGTGCCTCCGTTCTGTCGTTGTTGTTTTGCTGTACTCTGCATATTGAACGGGATGTCGTGTTTTCAGGTGGTGTATCAAACCTGTCGTGGAAAATGCTTCGGCACCGTACCCCTTCTTGAAATTTCTGCTGAACAAACTTGATGTCCTTATCAGAACGTTTGAAGTATGTCCAGACCGCTGACATGATCGCCCTTTTCCGGGTAGCGCTGTGATGACCATCGGCTAGATCGAAAGTGAAATATGAGTGCTGAGCACTGAGGGGAGGGGCGGGGCATGGCGTTATATATTTTCAGCTCATATTATTGATCTTTTTTCTCTTTCGGCCAAAAACCGAAAATGCCGTTTTCTGCAGCGAAATTTCGGTGCATCCCTAGAGACTTTGATACAAGTGGAATCATTTGTATTTTGAAAGGCAACAATTCCAAATCCCCAAATGCAGTCAGTAACTAGGCAGGTGGTCAAAGGTAGTGATATCAGGTTAACACAGAAATGGACAAATGGTGAATGACAAATATAGACAGATTACAGAGTAAGGTTCTGTCATACACCATGAAACAATGGCACTGTTGCCAAGGAAATCACAAAGCACAGACTGAAGGAGGAGTAGTAATAACCGTCTTACATAATTATGTTAGTTATAATATCTTCTGTGCACGATGACATGGTAAGTGATTGATATTTTATAAATAATTTTTTAGCTGTTACTGATAAAAGAATTCAGTCAGTTCTAATTCATTTTTATGATGGAAATAGTCTGTTTTACAGACGTAGGATTGTAAGAGCTGAGATGAAACATTTAGCGGCTAAGACAGGGTCTCATCAGGTCATAACGCAATTTTGGATCTTAACCCAAAAGTGAGAACGAAAATCCCATTGTACCAGCAAATTTTAAACTTAATGCCCTGACGCATCATCGCAAATTGGTTGCTTTATGAGAAAAAGTGAAACGGATTGCAAACAGGAAGAATTACGATTGTGCCCACACAAAAATATCCCTAATGGTTTTTTTTGCTTTCTCGCTGCAGAAAGGACAGCTTGGCCGGCCCATTGTGGACATGCCGTACTGGAACGCTAAACCTTCGCCCATGCCCAACATCGGAGCCAGGTACGGTCGCAAAGCCACATGGATTGGTGCCAGTGGAGACCAGACCTTTCTGAGGATTGATGAAGCGCTAATCAACTCACACGTCTTAGCCACCTCAGAGATCTTTGCCAGCAAACACATCATTGGTACAACAATATTGGAATTTGACTGAATTTTGCTTGAAATATGTTCTAATTAGAATATTCCTGCGTGTCCTGGATTAAACGGCTTTATGATTCGATCTGCTTAGGTTTGGTTCCTACCTCTGTATCTGAGCCACCTCCCTTCAAATGCCTGCTGATCAACAAAATGGATGGAAGCTGCCGGACCTTCAATGACTCAGAGCAGGAAGATCTTCAAGGCTTCGGCCTCTGCCTAGACCCTGTATATGATGTCATCTGGAGGTAAGGATCTTATTACATTCTCTGGGCTTAGCTAGCTATCTTAGTAAGAATATGCTGATGTCAGCTGTGAAATAAAAAAAAGGTAACAAACACTATAACTAACTGTTAAGCATGTTAGTGGCAGATGTATATTCTTGAGAGCAAAATAATCTTTTCTTTATTACGTGAATCCAGATATCAGTAAGAGTCTGTATATGTTTTTTTAGTAAATAAGAGTCAGTATATCAATGAGGCTATACATGTTTGTTTTATTTTATTATTATTATTATTTTCATCATTCATAATCAACTTTTTCCTCTAGGTTCCTGCCCAGCACACGAGAGATGTGGTGCTATAATGCTGTAATTGCAGACGCCCGCATGCCTACAGCCACGGACATCCAGGCACGTTGCAGCATTTTGAGCCCAGAGCTGGCACTACCCTCAGGATCCCACTCTACCACCACACGCTCCCACGGAGCCCTTCACGTCCTAGGTACACCAAGACCTCATCAATCAGAGTCTCTACACTGTCTCTCTATCCCCCTTTGTCATTCTGTTGTCCCTGTCGCAACCATTCCAGTTGCTTCACTTCTCTGCAAAACCTTCCTTATCGTTATTATTATTCACTTTCATTTTTCAGACAAAATTCATAGTGACACCAATGTGAATCAGGTATTGCAACATTGCTGAGATCTTTCATTTTACACTTGGGTGGATAATAGTGGGCTAACCAAAATTATCAAGACAAAAGATTGTAAGAAACTACTGATGATGGATAGAAAGTGGAATCCAGAGTAATGGAACTGATTTCATATGCTGCGGTGGTATGCAGGAGGTATTGTGTATAGATGGAAAACTGACTATAGGGAGTGGTTGTTGTTGTTTTTTTTGTCTTTTTTTGTTTGGTTTTTTTTTTTTTTGTCAGACTACAATTACTGTATAATTATGCATTTTGTGCTGCTTTTGTCTTTGAGCACCAGACTTCTATCTTTATCATTTTTGGGTACACATAAATAGCTTTTCATATAAGTTTTTTTTTGGTAAAGCTTATTGTTTTTTTGTAACTGTCATGTCATTTGCTAAAATCACTTTTCAGAATATTCCAAAAATTTCTAGTCAGTTACCTCACATTTGGTTTTGAGATTTATCTTGCTGAAATGGCAAAGGCTCACTCTAGGATAAGCTGATTGTGACCAAATTTGGAATAAATCAGAAACTTTATTTGATTATTTGAAGTGGACTTAATGATAAGGCTTCAGCAAAATGATTACAATGGAAAAATAAGAAACATGTCTATTATAAAGCGTTACTCGTGTACGTTATGATGCTATTCCTGATTCTCATGGGTAACCTATTTGTAGGTTGTTTGGATACACTGGCAGCCATGCAAGAGCTGAAAATGGGTGTGGCTAGCGCCGAAGAGGAAACCCAGGCAGTGATGAAAGTTTATTCAAAGGAGGACTACAGTGTGGTCAACCGCTTTGAGAGTGAGTGCACATTCCCTTAGCAGATCCAACACTGAGATGCTGAATGTTTATCCATAAATAACTAATGAAGTTTATTTGTGTCATCGCATCTACAGAATATTTTTAATAGTATAGATGATGAAAGTTGCAGTGTGTCAGTACTGTGGTGTGTTCAGGTCATGGTGGAGGCTGGGGTTACTCTGCCCATTCTGTAGAGGCCATTCGCTTCTGTGCGGACGCTGACATCCTGCTGGGGGGTCTGGGGCTATTTGGAGGCCGTGGGGAATACACTGCTAAAATTAAGGTAAGTTAGTGTTTAGGATCAGAGCTGCTCCACTCCTCATGCTAACAAACAACCATATGTCTAAAACCACACCTTGTTCACTATATAGTGCATTATTTTTTTGTAGTGCACCATTTGTATCATGTTTAACTGCAGCTCATCCTGTATTTAAACAATCATTTTCATATGCACTCGTAATCCTACAAAGCACTCTAACAGATAGTGTCCAAACAGTGTAAACAAGAAGGCCACAATGCACAGTGCTGTTTAAAGATGATGTGTAACTGTAGTGAGTAGAATGTTGATTTGAACACAAATACAGTGGAATGATGGCATAATATTTGTGATTGTGTTTACCTTATGAAATATTATAACTATGTAGTATACAGTTACTATTACTATGAATTACTATGGTAATGGCTACTATTACTGTACCAATAACTATGGTGGAATAAGGTATCACGTCAAACACAGCACATGTATATCGTATTATTATACTGTTGCTGACTGGTTGCTTTCTTGCAGCTGTTTGAGCTGGGACCAGATGGAGGTGATCATGAGACAGATGGAGACCTATTGGCTGAGACAGATGTTCTGGCCTATGACTGTGCTGCTAGGTACTCCTAACATAGATGTATCTGTTAATCTTTTACTAGACTAACAGAATTTTCTCTCCACTGGAAGGGAACATGTTACAGCTAAACAGTTTGCCCTAGAGCTAAAACTAAGGCAGAGGCTCACTTGTATATTCGTCAGTTTTAATGAGATGCAGCTGTTTGAGGCTATAGGCTTGTGTGTCCTAATCTTAACATACCTGTACTACTATGTAGTTTGTATATGTTAATGAGAAGTGTGATCGCTTCCATGACATAGACACGTAAACACTAGTTTTTTATCTTTGAGGAGGAGAGGGAGAGAGGTGTAGGCCTTTTTGTTATTATGAAACATTTAAGAATGATTGTACATTTTGCATGTGTTTCCAGGGAAAAGTATGCCATGATGTTTGATGAGCCAGTGTTGCTTCAGCTGGGCTGGTGGTATGTGGCCTGGGCAAGAGTGTCAGGACCCAGCAGTGACTGTGGCTCACATGGACAGGCAACTATAACTACTGATGATGGGTACATCTTAATAAAAAAAAAAAATTTAATCAAAAATGCAGCTTTTTCAATCTCCGTGTTAAGACTGTGAATTATTATTTGTAAAGCATGTATCTATTTGATTTTGCAGTGTGGTGTTTCAGTTTAAGAGCTCCAAGAAATCAAACAATGGTACTGATGTGAATGCTGGTCAGATACCGCAATTGTTATACAGGTAAGTGATAGATGTGTTCTTTAAACTGAGATTATTTTCCATATGTACTCTTAACACACTTAACTGATTTGATTGCATATTTCCAGGTTGCCATCTAATGATGGTAATGCATCAAAGGGAAAACAGCAGACCAGTGAACCAGTTCACATTCTGAAACGCTCTTTTGCCAGGACTGTCTCAGTGGTATGTTTGTACAAGAACAGGCATATTGATTGGATACTACAAATCAGTACAGCTACAGTAACCAGACACTTAATTTGCCAATCAAATGATTACTGGTTTTGATTAATTAAAATATGAATG
This sequence comes from Ictalurus furcatus, assembly GCF_023375685.1. Classification (NCBI taxonomy): domain Eukaryota; kingdom Metazoa; phylum Chordata; class Actinopteri; order Siluriformes; family Ictaluridae; genus Ictalurus; species Ictalurus furcatus. The sequence goes on along the minus strand of NC_071260.1, from coordinate 18,440,756 downwards.
AATGAATAATGAATAGTAAATGAGTTTATTAAGTAGAGGTTAGATTTGTTTTGTTTAAACTTGTTACCACAGTGCTAAATTTGGAAATTGTAATAATTTGGAGAGACAATGAGTATGGAACTTCACAGAATAGGCTCAAAAGCTCAGCTGGGTTAATATACAGAAGCATGCTAAATATGGTAATTATTAGATGACAACTAAAATTTCATCAAAATGCCGAAATGAAATGTTTCTGTATTGAAAGTAGGAATGTGTCTAAATTAATCACCACTCTTGGTGAAATTCAATATTTTAGCTAACCAAATGATCAAATATCTCACTGTAGTATTATGTGATTTGTTCTTTTGACACAAACTGTTTTTGGTGGACAGGATTGCCTGCCTGCCTGAAAATCTCCTTCGAAGCCCCCAACACACCGCTAACAGAAACCCAGTGAAGTCAGGCTTCTTTGGGTTCTTATGGCAGATTCAATTAATTTCCGTTTTAATGGCAGCAAAGATTAACACTCAGTGGACAAAAGTGTACTTGTCCCGCCCACATGCACCATTTTATTAGAACATATATTTTTTAAAAAATCAGGGAACAAGTTAGATATGTTAATGCAATTTTTAAAACTATATTTAATAAAAACCTTCTAATACCTTTTCAGTGAGTAGTCTGTTTTAGTTTTGGAATTCAAAATATCCTGAAATGTAAATTGAAATTTAATAAATGGAATGAAAGAGCAATTCTTTAAGGCCACAAGAATCAATTCCTAGTCATGTGCTTTAATTCTCTATTTGTTTGTGCATCTGTTTTCCTCTCAGGAGTGTTTTGAGTCTCTGCTGAGTATCCTTCACTGGAGTTGGACCACTCTAGTGCTGGGGGTGGAGGAGCTGAGAGGACTAAAAGGCTTTCAATACACTGCCACCTTGCTGGACCTGGAGCGTCTGCGCTTTGTGGGAACTTGCTGTCTCCGCCTGCTTCGTGTCTATATCTGTGAAATCTACCCAATCTCTGGTATGAATGTAAATTCTACAGAAAAATTCCCCAAACATATAAATAAGATGTCAAAGGCATATAAATAAGATGTCACAGACTGTAAACTTTTATAATCCTAACTCTGCTTGTGCTCTGTCTTCCTCAGCCAGCACCAAAGTAGTTGTTGAGGAGTCGAGCAAGTTGGCAGAGTGTGTGGGTAAGACACGCAGCCTGCTGAAGAAGATTCTTTCAGAGGGCATGGACAACTGCCTGACCAAGTTGGACAACGATCCGCAGGGCTACCTTAGCCAGCCCCTTACCTTGCTTGAAGCAGTGCTGCAGGAATGCCACAACACATTCACAGCCTGTTTCCACTCCTTTTACCCTACTCCTGCCCTACAGTGGGCCTGCCTCTGTGACCTGCTGAACTGCCTTGACCAGGTAATCATTTTGGTTAAAAGCCTCAAATAGTATTTCCATTGTTTTTAACCTCAGCACTAATTTATTTAACCTTTTTCAAAATTTGCTCTGTCTGTGAGAAGCTGAACTGTTTTCAGGCCACAGAAAACAAGCTACTTGACAGATTTAGGTCTCCTGTCTGTTCAGATACAGCCTCAGTGACATGCATGATGTACTAATTTAGAGGTTTTACTTTTGAAATAAGATGCATTGAATTCAGATAGAGGATCTTAAAATCGAATTCTTAAAATTTATTAGAATTCTGCCCTCCCCTTTTTTAAAAAATATTTATTTACTTAAAAAAAATTTTTAACTGCATTGCATTCAATTTAGAATGGCCATTTACTGTCCTTCTTATCTGTCATGATTAGCTGTCATTATGCCTGAAATTTACCCCTGATCTTCCAGGACATCCAAGAGGCGAACTTCCGCACCTCAAGCAGTCGTCTGCTGGCGGCTGTAATGTCAGCGCTTTGTAACACATCGGTGAAGTTGACCTCCATCCTGCCTATTGCATATGATGGGGAGGTGCTGCTGCGCTCACTTGTCAAACAGGTCAGCACTGAGAACGACTCAGCCCTTGCTCACCGCTTCCCCCTGCTGGTGGCTCACATGGAGAAACTCAGCCATGTAAGAGCCTGTTTATGCCTCCATGCAAGTACATACATGACTGCTCTGGTTTTTATTCACTATAACGTAATGCAGTAAGTCAGTTCTCATCTTACATAACATCTTACTTAAAGCCTCTGTAATTGAATGGTGATTTTGCTAACGTCTTGTTTTAAGCAAGCAGTTACACACCTGGATTGATGATGATGATAATATTGTAGAATATGTAAAAATGTATTACTATTTTTTATCATAATGGCTTATGAGTTGATAGAAATTTTACGAACATTGTTCTTAACATAATAATGATATGCCTTGTTTGTTTGATTTTATGTAGACTGAAGAGAACTTAATGGGTATGACGAGTTTCCGTGAGGTTCTGGAAAAAATGCTGGTGATAGTCGTTTTACCAGTGAGAAAGAGTCTAAGGAAAGAGATGGAGCTTTTCTCCCCTCATTTGGTATCCAACACTTGTGGCCTTCTGGCCAGCATTGTTAGCGAGCTCACCGCCTCTGCACTTGGCTCTGAGGTTAGAAACCCATATCTATCTCACTCACCTCTCTAACAGTCTGTTTGTCTATCTCAATGTCTTTCTATCCTGCTCTTTTAGTCTCTCCTTTGTCCTTTATTGTCTGTCTTTATTCCCTTCTCTCTCTTTCCCAGAAACACACAAGCATACTCCCTAACTCTGTTGGGATCCAACTGAGCTCTGCGTCACTCCTCTTATCTTATTACAGCAGCCTGATGGCCATAAATAGCCTTTTCTGGTTCTAGAGAGATGATATAATTTTGTTCAGCACATTTATCCCGTGTCTCCATTTCTCTTCTTGTCTTTTGGATACGTATGTAGTAGAAAGCTGAGTCATGGTAAAGATGTGTTCTCCACAGGGCTGTAATAGTCAATCTAGTCTTTGGTCTTTTGTAGTATATCTCCCTATCAGTGCCGTTTACTTGTTGTCATGGCAACTGGTCAACCACAACATGTTTTCTGTGCTGGCTGTATAGATTTGGTGGCGCATTAGTTGTTTTTGTAACTATTTTCACAATTTTCTCATGTTTTCCCAAAGCGTATGAGCTGAGCTGAATGACCACAATACATGAGCCTCATTTTCCTGTTCATTGTTCTGTAATCATCGCTCGTGCAGACAGTAACCACCCTACCCTGCCCTTACATTTCGTAACTACACTACTGCCACCCAAAGGAAAGCAGTGTAACATCACTGCAAGTTCATGTTTATTATGCAATATGTTGTGCATCTATTGCAGTATTACTTTGATGACCTTAGCTATTATACATATTGACCTATAGCCAACCACAAGTGAGTTTAAATGATGAAGGAAAATGATGCACTTTTAGTACAAATATATTGTTAAAATTAAATGAGAATTAACATTCTCTGTTACAATCTCTTTGTTCAGGTGGATGGGCTGAGTTCACTACACTCAGTGAAGCCCACTCTCAATCGTTTCACTAAGACCAGCCAGGGCCGCAGCTGGAACACGGGCAACGGCTCCCCTGATGCCATCTGCTTTAGTGTGGACAAGCCAGGTGTGGTGCTGGTGGGTTTCTGCGTCTATGGGGGAGGAGGCATCCATGAGTATGAACTGGAGGTTCTTGCAGATGATGTAAGAGCTTCTTTTTTTAATGCAAAAAACTGTAATAGCCAGGACTATGTCAGGGGTTTTGTATGAATTCTATTGTTTTCTATGAATAGAAGTAATGGAAACATTCTTGTTGTTTGTTTTTCATGGAAACTCTTAGAAATGTAAAGGTTTACAGCCCCAATTCCAAAAAATGTGGGACAGTATGGAAATGCAAAAAAAAAAACCAGAAAGTCATTTGAAATGTCAGTTCACACTGTACTATATGGAAAATACATTATTACCACATTATTTGATGTTTTACTTTGTATATTTTCAAAAATAAATTAAATTTACTAATTTCAAATCTGATGACTTATACACACACCAGAAAAGTTGGGACAGTCGACTGTTTACCACTGTGTAACATCACCTTTTCTTTTAATAACACTTATTAAGCGTTTGGACACTGAAGACACCAGTTGGTTAAGTTTAGCAAGTGGCATTTTCCCCAATCATCCATTATGCATTTCTTCCGCTGCGAAACTGTACGGGGCCTTCGTTGCCTTATTTTGCACTTCATAATGCGCCACCCGTTCTCAATCTGAGACAGATCAGGACTGCAGGCAGGCCATGCTAGCACCCGCACTCTCTGCTTATGCAACCAAATGCTTGTAATCCGGGCAGAATGTGGTTTGGCATTGTTCTGCTCTGGATAGCAGCATATGTTGCTCCAAAATGTGTACATATCTTTCTGCATTAATGGTGCCCTCACAGATGTGCAAGTTACCAATGCCATGGGCACTGACACACCCCCATACCATGACAGATGCTGACTTGTGGACCTGATTTTGATAACGCCCGGAGAACATGACGGCTGTTTTGTCCAAAACCTATTTGAAATATTGAGGCTGAGCATAGAGAAGTCAGCAGCGCTTCTGGACAGTGTTGATGTATGGATTCTGCTTTGATAGTAAAGCCTTACCTGACAAAGGTTTACCAAAATATTCTCGAGACCATGTCAGGTTATCCATTACAGACTCATGACGGTTTTTAAGACTGTGATGTCTGAGGGATCAAAGATCACACACATTCAGAAGTGGTTTTCGGCCTTGCCTTTTACACACTGAGATTTGACCGGATTCCTCGAATCTTTTAATTATATTGTGCACTGTAGAAGGTGAAATGCCCCAAATCCTACCGATTTGTCTTTGGGGAATGTTGTTCTCAAGGTGTTGGATTATTCGCTGATACATCTTTTGGCAGAATGGCGAGCCTTGACCCATCCTTGCTCTTGAAGGGGTAGGCCTTTTTTTGCAGGCTCCTTATATATAATGATTAGACGATTGCCTCACCTGTTTCACATCACCTTCTTAATTCAACTTGTCGCATCGCTATTAGTCCTAAATTGCACCTGTCCCAACTTTTTGGAACGTGTTGCATGCATCAGTTTCAAAATAAACGTTTACTTTCAAAAAACTATGCAGTTGATTAGGTAGAACATACTTTTTTTTGTTTAAATACAAGTCAAAGTACATTTACAAATCACTCTTCTTTGTTTTTATTAGCATTTTCCATACTGTCCCAACTTTTTCTGAATTTTGAAAACGTAAGAAATTGCCTATTATTTAATGTATTTTTGATACATCTTTCAGGCACAAACAGAGCACCATGGAGACTCGGCACATTCCCACAGATGGACTTCTTTGGAGCTGGTTAAAGGAACCTACAGCACTGATGATAGCCCTAGTGACATTGCTGAGATTCGACTGGACAAAGCTGTGCCTCTGAAGGTCATTTCATTGCTGGCTTAATCTCAACCGAAAACTTTGTCACGTGATCTGTATTCAGAGACAAAATATTTGCCATTCAATTTCGCTCCTGATATGTATCTTGTGCAGGAAAATGTGAAATATGCAGTACGTCTACGTAACTATGGCAGCCGCACAGCTAATGGAGATGGAGGGATGACCACAGTGCAGTGTTCTGATGGAGTGACCTTCACCTTCAGTACCTGTAGTCTTAGTAGTAATGGCACCAACCAGACCAGAGGCCAGATTCCTCAGGTTCTGTACTACAGGTTAGGCATTTCACCTCTGTGTCCAACTTTGTGATCAGACAACATTGTAGTTTAAAGATCCTAACTATCTGAAAGCAAATATAGCATATAATTTGTGTTGCTAATATTGTTTTTATTTTTTGTGTCACAGAAGTGAATATGATGGAGATTTGCAGTCCCAGCTGCTAAGCAAAGCCAACGAGGAGGATAAAAACTGTAGCCGTGCTCTCTCAGTGGTTAGTGCTGTGGTACGGGCAGCTAAGGACCTCCTGCACAGAGCCTTTGCTGTGGATGGTGAGAATACAACTTTGCCATTATCTTGTGCATTAATTTTGTGGAATGATGATGATTAATACTTTTTTATTTTGCAGTTGAGGACATCCCAGAGTTGCTGAGCTCCTCCAGTCTTTTTTCCATGCTGCTTCCCCTTATTCTGGCCTACATTGGCCCTGTGGCTGCCTCTGTTCCAAAGGTAAGAAACTTGCTGATTTTGACTAGCAGACTTTTTAATATCATTTGCGTCATTTTCTTTGCCATACATTGTAATGCTTTTTTAATATCGAAATATTCCTTTGATTCTTATTGTCTGTTGTAATTTGTGTCTGCCCATGTCAGGCTGCTGTGGAGGTGTTTGGTTTGGTACAAGAGCTTCTCCCTGCTGTGTCTGCGCTGAACCAGAAGTATGCCCCACCTGCCTTCAATCCTAACCAGTCCACAGATAGTACTACTGGAAACCAACCTGAGCAGGGCCTGTCCGCTTGCACAACCTCCAGTCATTATGCTGTCTTAGAGAGTGATCATCCTTACAAGCAGGCTGCTGTCACCCAGTACAAGGTAAAGATTTGAATTCCTGTAAATAGAAAAGGGAATTTAAAAAGGAAAAATTCAGGTGCTTCAGTAAATGTAGATATTTTACAATGTTCTGTTACTTTGAACTTTACAATGAATATTTTTATTTTTGATGAAAAATGTTTTCTTTTTAGGTGTCTTTCCCAGACTGCGTTCGCTGGATCACCATTGAGTTTGACCAACAGTGTGGAACAGCCCAGCCAGAGGATGTGCTGAGGGTTCTCATTCCCACCCGAACTCTGCATTTCTCCAGCCTGAGTGTAAAAGCACTCACTCACGAGACCATCAACGCATGGACTGAGCTCAAGAAGTTCTTTGGATCCAGTGGCTGGCCCAGTAGTGTCCTTGTACTGCCAGGTAGGAGTACTGTTTTTGTTTTAAACCTGAGAAAGGTGCAGGTGATGTCATGTGTCTGTGGGAGTATAGTTAAGAATAAGACACAACAGGGATGGAGTAACATATGGGTTTACAAGCTAATTAGTAAACTTTTCATTTAAAAAATGGGAATTAATAAACTTATAGTTTGGAACACCTCCCTAAAAATGAGCTTTTGTCATGTATAATAAGTTAAATGTAAAGTCACAGTAGAAGTATGCAAACTATTACTAGCTATTAAACTTTTAAAACTATAAGGGCATTTGTCAAATGCCATACATGCAAATGTTCACTACCTGTCAAAAGTTTGGAGACACTTGACTGAAATGTTTCTCATGATCTTAAATACCTTTTGATCTGAAGGTGTATGATTGAAATCGGTGTTGTAGACAAAAATATATTTGTGCCTACATAATCCTTTCTTTCGTTAGAAAACTAACATTTTATTTACAAAAAAATTGTCTTTTAAATGGATGACTTGGAGCAAAATATTCCGAAAAGCAACCCATATGTGTCCAGCATAGGTGGGAACTCGTTTAATACTGTTTGGTTGCAATGCCAAGAATACATTTCTGGAAATTCTACGCAAAAAGGGTGTCTACACTAAAGATGCTAATATATTAAATTATTTTGGTTTATTATGGATTTTTTATCACAGCATAATTCCCATAGTTCCATTTGCATTATTCCAGAGTTTTGATGACTTTATTATTATTCTAAAATGTGGGGGTAAAATAAATAAAGAAAGAATGAGTGTGTCTAAACTTTTGATGGGTAGTGTAAATGAATGAGTAATATGTATTCACCACTGTTTGCCATCATAATCTCATGCATTTTTCTCATTTGTAATACAAGGTAATGAGGCCCTCTTCTCCTTGGAAACAGCATCAGATTATGTGAAAGATGAGAAAGCCTGCTTCTATGGATTTAAATGTGTGGCCGTGGGGTACGAGTTTAACCCTGGCTCTGATGAGGTAATGAATCGTTTTAAGCCTCTTTCGCCAAATTCTTGATTGTAAATCAATTTAAAATATTAATGATAACATTCCTTCATTTCATTCTGTTTCTTTCAATTGGCTTATGTTTAAGGAATAAGGATGCATATATATTAATTCTTTTACAATTATTGATTATTAGGTGTATTAAGTCTGGAATAAGACATGTACACCATTGTTACGCATATTAATTGAAACTCTTGCCACTTGCATTTCAGGGCATCATTCAACTGGAGAAGGAACTGGCTTATTTGGGAAGTGTTTGTGCTGCTGCGCTTATGAAGAAGGACCTAGCTTTACCTATAGGTAAAAAAAAATAATAATAAAAATGATAGGGGATTACAAAATATTAATGTTCAAGTGTTCTATTTCCATTCCTTGATATTAAAAATACCTACGCTGGAATTGAAAGATAGCACTGTCAGTAATGAAAAAAAAAACCAATAAAGAAATAAAAGTTAAAGAAAATAAAACACAAAATATAACAGCATTATATTGTAAACATTAGAACATAAGTAGATTAGAAAAGTATTATTCTGGTTACATGTAGGTTGTGCCGGCTGTGGAAAATATACATCTAGTGCTTTTTCAAAAGACAAAAAACGTTTTCTCTCCAATTTTTTAGCCCTTTAGCACATTTGGCAATGTGCTAATTAGTGGTGTCAGTTCATAGACAAGCTTCCTATTATTCTTATTAAATGCTCTACATTTCTCCCTGTTCCTAAGGGAATGAACTGGAGGAAGATTTGGAGATTCTTGAGGAGGCTTCACTTCAGGTATTTCATTAGAAACATTTGTAATTAATTTGGCCTTTCTCCAGATATGTAGAATGAAGTTATAATTTGGCTTTTCTGATTTTTTTTTCCAGGTATGCAAAGCACATTCAGGGATCTTGGGGAAGGGACTGGCTCTGTCCCACTCACCCACCATTCTGGAAGCACTGGAGGGCAACCTGCCCCTGCACCTTCAAAGCAATGAGCACTCCTTCCTGGAGGACTTCATCACTTGCGTACCCAATTCAAGTGGAGGACGTTTAGCCAGGTCAGTCTTAAACGTCACAAAAGGCTTGATGACCAAAGACACCACTTCTATCTAATGGACAGACCAAGTGCAGCCATAATAATAATGGGAGCCCGATATTCCATGTGTCAAGGTGCTTGATACATGTATTTGAGCTGACAAACTGATAAACAAGTATCTCATTAGTTGGATTAGATGTCATTGACTTGGCAAAACTATCGATGATAAATCGAAGTTTTAGAACTTTATTTGCTTAATAAATTATGCTTGCTGGCCTGGAAAATTGCCACCCATTGCCGTGGTATACTGGTGAATATATTAAAGTGATGACTGTACGGTGCTGTGCAAAAGTTTTAGGCACCCTATTTTTTTTAGTAAAAACTTTGTTATAGATTTTTTTTTTTTATGACTTCTACATTATCAGGTTAGTACATAGAACATTTCAGATTCCAAAACATTAGTTTTCTAGCACAAAATTAAATGCTACAGAAAAAATGTTTGCGTGTCATTAAAGAAAGCAGCATATTATGTAAGAGACCACTTTTCAAACAAAACACATTGAAGGCTGCGGGGTTTTGCTGCAAAAAATAAGAAGCGAGTGCGACAGTCAAAGTTTCCAGAAGAACCGTGGCCGGTTCTGCAACATGCTCAATAAAACTTACAGCTCATTTCCTTATAAAGCTGCACTTATTGTACCAGAGACTACTATTTTTATTTTTATTTTTTGTTGCACAAAATATTGATTTAGTTTCATTTACTACAGTTTACTGTTCTTTATGGTATTTTTATTAAAATGTAGAAACATTTAATTTCATTATTTTGAAGGCATCTTTACTCTACAGCATTTCTTTGCATGTGCCTAAGACTTCTGCACAGTACTGTGCATTGTTGCCTTATAAAATGCAGACCCATTTTTCTTGACCACAAACCCTCCAACTGTCAAAGCAGGGAGCCTCCTTTCTCTTTGGTTTATGACCTGATTGATGTTTGCAAAAGGGTTGCAGCCCAACTCAACAGTGAATGGTCATGTATCTTAGAGCAGCCTGGTTGTGAACTGGGACATGAAGAGTCTCAGTCTCACTCGCCTCCTAGCAATCCAGTCATATTAATCAGAGTTATTGGAGGAAATGGCAAAAAGCTAGATTTATGGGATCAGCATGGATTTTATGGTTGCATATCTCCTAGCACTGATCAGTCTGTACAGTCTTTACATAGACATGGTGTTTAATGGTGTATTTGTGGTTGCTCATATCTGAAGCATGTATCAGTTATTTCATTTTGTTATTAGAGAACATGAGTTATGTAAGAGAACAAATTATTTACATTACATTTTCCTTGTGTAACCTGACCATTACTAACATGTGCTGACAAAAAGACAAAACATGATGTTAATGCTGGCTTCCTGCAACAGAGAAAATAACAAATACTTAAGAAAGCTGAGAATCTGAGACCTTGTCTCTGCATTTTCAGGTGGCTTCAACCCGATTCTTATGCAGACCCCCAAAAGACGTCCCTTATCCTCAACAAAGATGATATCCGCTGTGGCTGGCCAACGACTGTTGTAGTGCAGACCAAAGACCAGTATGGAGATGTGGTGCATGTGCCAAATATGAAGGTAGGTCTTCTTTGTGCAAAAAAGGAAATGTATTTTACTGTTCTGTCTTATCTGCATTTTCTCAGGAAAAATGATGTTTTTTTTGCTCGGCAGGTGGAGGTGAAGGCTGTGCCTGTCTCTCAGAAGAAATCTATTCAGCAGGACAACATGAAGAGGTTGCAGCGGCTCCCAGGAAGCCCCTCTAACTCAGCATCAGGCATGGACCTCACCTTTGGTGGCCTGCCAGCACCAAAACTGGAATCCACTTATGAACCTATGATCATTAAGGAGGCTCGCTACATTGCTATCACCATGATGAAGGTTCACTGCTGCTGTTTTGTTTATATGTAGAATAATAAGAAGTAACCCGATGCATGTCATATATTTTATAATTGGATTTTTTCCCCCGTAGGCATATGAGAATTATTCATTTGAGGAGCTTCGCTTTGCATCGCCCACTCCAAAGAGGTAAATATAGGTGAAAATGTAGATTTATTTAGTTTAATGGTGGAACGTTTCTCAAAGCATTTGTCTCAACAGGCCTAGTGAAAACATGCTCATCCGGGCTAACACCGACGGCACCTACAGTGCCAACTGGACTCCTGGTGCTGTTGGGCTTTACACCATACATGTCACCATAGATGGCATTGAAATTGGTAAGAGCGTCTCTGGTATACTTTGCTACCCTTTTATTTCCTAACTCAGTCCTTAGAACCCCCAGATGGCCCACATTTTTGCTCGATTCTTTTGCTCTCCCATTCACATGGTATTCATTGTTCATGATGACTTTGTTTTTATTTATTGATGGCAGGAATAGAATAAAAATGTGCTCTTTCTGGGTAGAGGTCTGGATTAGAATCCACTTGTATAAATAAAATGCAGTAGAAGTAGACAGAGCATTAGAGCATGTGGGAATCTTACTGTGTGCTATCATTAAACAATACTATTTTGCTGGATTTCCCCATTCCTTAATGCTCAACTTTCATTTCCGTCACAAACCTGCCACTTCATCCTCAAAGGGAAAGTTGTCACTCCTTAATCACTTTCTGGATATTTTATTTAAATAAATACATTATGCTTTATTAAATATTTTGTATTTAACCATTTTGTCCAGCCATTCATATGTTGTTTGAAATTTGCACATGTGCTTTTGTTGTTTAAAAACTTTGTGATGGCTCACCAATGCATTCAGGGTCACTCGGGGTTGTAATATGGGTGCGGCTGCAATGGTATGGAGCAGCCGGTTATGTCCCAGTAAAATTGTGCCCGCTCCACTCCCTTCTCTGGTCCACTCTGTTCACATGCACTCACAATATTATATGGGAATGAGGCTCTGGAATGGCATTGTCCAAATAATTTTAAGCTTTTGTTTACTATTTTAAAAGTACAACCCCAATTCTGAACAAGTTGGGACACTGTGTAAAATGTAAATAAAAACAGAATGCAATAATTTGCAAATCTCATAAACCCATATGTTTTTTGGGGTTTTTTTTCCTGAGTATTTTGAGATACTGGATTTCTGATTTCCATTTGCTGTAAGCCGTAATCATCAAGATTAAAACAAATATTTCACTTTATGTGTAATGAATCTAGAATATATGAAAGTGACACTTTTTGAATTAAATTACAGAGAAAAACTTTTCCATGATATTCTAATTTTTTGAGATGCACCTGTATACAGGTTTTAGAGCAACATATGCTTCTATCCAGATTCCATCCCATCTTTACTTCTGAGAGCCTCTCTAAGATACTCTTTTTATACCCAGTCATGTTTCTGACCTATTGCCAGTTGCAAAATATAATATATAATATAACAATAGTTGAGAAATGTTCCTCCAGCTGTTTCTTTTTAGTAACACTTACTTTTCCAGCCTTTTGTTGCCCCGTCCCAACTTTTTTGAGACATGTTGCGGCCATGAAATTCAAAATTACCTTTTTTTTTTTTTTTTCTTAAAATGATACATTTCCTCAGTTTAAACATTTGGTATGTTTTCTATGTTCTGTTGTGAATAACATATGGGTTTATCAGATTTGCAAATCATTGCGTTCTGTTTTTATTTACATTTTACACAACATCTTCGGACTTGGGGTTGTACTAATTATCTTGTTGCTTTATACAGTCATTAAAAGATTTTGTGTGAGTGCTGACAGCAGAGGTTTTTCGTGCAGATGCTGGTTTAGAGGTTGAAGTGAAAGACCCACCCAAAGGCATGATTCCTCCCGGGACACAGATGATTAAACCCAAAGCTGAACCACAGCCAAGCAAGGTGAGATTCCAGCTTTCAAGCAGAACAACAGCCAAACCAGACGCGTTCTAGACCTGATCAATTTGGCAATGCAGGACTTATGATATTGTTTAAATACCTGTTTTTAAATTCGCATTCTTAACATTCTTTATATTTGTTTACTTTCAACTTTCCTGATTGGTGAGCCAATAGGAATGACTGGCTTAAAAACTAAGTAACATTTCTTCACATATTTTTAAATGCAATTATTTGCATTGTTTACATGGGGAAACAAGCAACACATCTGAGCAGAATCATTTTCGTTCCTTGCTGCTAGGCTTCCCATTTCTGCTTAAAACCCCTGAAGGCTTGGTGCCATGGCTTGAGGTTTTTAGCTTGGTAAACAAACGTGACTGTGTTGACGATAAACCATTTCTTACACTTTCTCTGCTAAATACCCCTGCTGTGTTCTTGTCTTTCACTCTTGTGATCTAAGGTGCTTTGCTTTCTCCTGTCGTCTGCTTGCTTGTCTCACTCTCTCCCCGTCTCTCTCCCTGTCTGCTCCTCTCAGGTGCGCAAATTTGTCGGCAAGGACAGCGCAGGGCTGCGTGTGCGTAGTCACCCCTCTCTGCAGAGTGAGCAAATAGGCATAGTCCAAATCAATGGCACCATCACTTTCATTGATGAGGTAAACCACAGTAGACTAGGGACACACACAATCTATCAGTAATGTTTTCATGTGCTGTTATTTTCCCTCTTGTATTTCATCTTCTTTGAATCAGAGTGAACCTGGTAAAAGTAACTGTGTAATTCATCTATGGCTCCTTTTTATCTTGGGTCACAAAGAGTGTTAAGCCAATTGAAATCATTGCTGCAGCTTAAAGCTTAAATTTTTTTGATTTGGTTGAAAACAGTTCTTTGCATTTCCTTTGCTTCACACAAGCAAGAGACTTTCAGGCTGCAGTTTTATCCTTAGCTTTACCCAAAGGCACATTCTTTAATGTTCATTAGGGATCACCCTTGATACTCTCTGCTTTCATAGAACACAATAGCATTTGGAATATGAATGCAGATGTTCCAGATTCATGCTCTTAGTTATTCTACACAGACATCCCCTGTGTGTGTGTGTGTAGAACATGCAGAATCTCTCTACCAACTCTAGCACTCACATTTTGCAGCCTCTGAGGATCATGCAATGGCTGGTTAGCAGTTACAGGAAGGCATGGCTCTGCTCTGTTGCTTGTTTCCCATAGATCCACAATGATGATGGTGTGTGGCTCAGACTGAATGATGAGACTGTAAAGAAGTATGTTCCCAACATGAATGGGTACACTGAAGCCTGGTGCCTCTCTTTTAACCAGCATCTGGGCAGAAACCTCCTGGTCCCTGTTGATGTAAGTATAGGCCTCCCCTTTGTAGAACAGCAGGACCCCTATGTCATTTATCTGACACTGGAAATGATACTTTATAGCCTTCGGGGTTAGACCACTGTGCCAGTGTTTTCAGTGATGATGTTCTGCTGTAAGTGCATCCAGTAACCTAATCCCTAAAAGCATTGAATGTTGATTACTTTGAGAGCAGCTAAATAATTTATTGCATGTTTGCTCCAGTAGTTTAACACTAAAGCCTTGTTGTGGGCATGTAGTGGCCTGTACTTTGTGATTTGTCCAAAGGGGAGTAGTTAAAAGCCCTATTCTGAGTGCATTAGTTTTAAATGGAGAGGTGAGGTGATGTAATGGTTGCTCGTTTATTTCTGGGATTTTAGTCCCATTTAAATATGTCATGTGAAGGTTTTTACAGACTGGATATTCTCACGGCTGGATAAATTCTGTTATCTTTTACCTACCATAAAAGGAATAATATTTATATCCCTTCCAAATTCCCACCCAAACAGTGCTGTTAAGGATTCCGTGATATCCTCTGGGAAAAGAGGTTTCTGTCTTGTCTTTCTGAAACCACACTACCATGTATTGGTTAGGTTTAAAAAATAAAGATTCCATTTAAAAGGACCGTTAGAGAAGCTACACCTTTTATTGCGCTCCTAGTACAGGTACAACCTACGTATTTCTTAGGTTATGCAACCTTATAATGATCAAGTGCCACCTGTGCTGACACAAGCCTTACAACACACAGTTATCAGGGTGTGACGATCATGTGTACATTGCGAACATCTCTTGGATTTATACAGAGATCGGCCATCCTCTATACATCAGTCGTAATTGCTACTGACATCCTACAGCAAAATTATTTAACCAGGTCTGGAAAACATATCCCATTTAAATAATCCTAAAGTGTTGAGTTTTCTGTGTAATGTGTTTTAAAATATACTTTAAGATTATTGGTTTTAAAAAACAGTAAGAAGTAGACATCCACTGTTTAAACATATCTCAAGAATTCATACTTAAAATCTATCCATTTAGAAAGAAATCTTCTGAAATGATGTTTTGCCTCCTGGTTTTCTTTTGCTAATGTAAACATAATTTGAGGTTTCTTTGTGAAGCATTTACACTTGTTACAAGACGTTACCATATGAGGTTTGGGGGAAAACATCTTGATGTCAGTGTATGAAGTAGGTTTCATGAAATTATTGGTGCATCAAAATTATGATATTGATAAAGCATTGATAAAAAGACTGCTGTCTTATTAATTGTTGTACAGGAACTGTTTTTGTAAAAAAAAAAATAAATAAAAAAAAAAAAGGCGATTCTGAGGGAGCTAATTTCTTGAGTTGTGAGTACGCTTACATTGTGTTATAAGACTATATAATTATAGGACTACATACAACATAGAAAGCACTGATCTTAAAATGGACAAAAAGAGTGGCATATCTGACGTTGCTTCGCTTATAAGTTATGCATGGTTGTGTATTGAAAAGGTTGCATGGACGAATGAAGATGCAAAAACTGTTAGAATAATTAGAATTAGCCATTAAAAGATATTGACAGTAAGCTCTTTGAAGCCTGTGTTAGTATTGGTGACATAATTTTCATATTGGTTGGGTCATATGGGTTTCATATGGGTTTGGAGTATTAAGCAAAACCTTTCTAAACAAGTGAAAGTGTCATTGGATTAATTGCAGACTCACTCAGTAAAATCCCCAACCCGAATCTCCCAATGATTGCGGCTTCACAAAGCCAGGCACAAGTACTAGCGAGGCAGTCTGTAAAATGTGTGCTGTGTTATTCAACTGTGCTGCAGTACAGAGACATAACAGGAACATTGGTCACTGGTATAGTTATTTATAAACCGCAGTGTATATCTGAAGGTTGCTGTAAAATGGGTGAAGATTTGTTAGTTTCATTTGTTCCATGGCTCAGAAACCTTCATATCAAATGTACTAAGTAGGAACCTGGGTTGGTCACTGAGAAGGGACTTTATCAAGATAAAGATGGCTTCAAGATAAAGATGAAACAAATGGCTGTTATAACCCTGCTTTTCTGGACAAAATGCCATCATCCTGAAGGACAGTTACTGGCGGATTTGAGGAGCTTCATTGAAAACAGCATGACACACCACAGTTTTTTTGGAAGATTGTTTAAGATTGTGTTTTTAAAAAATATTTTAAGCATTTCTTTGGATTACATTTGGAGCTTAATATTCAGGCCCAGATGATCATGATGGAACTCCTGTAGCTCACAAGCCGTAATACAGGGAATTTCAGTTCTCTTCCAAAAAAGAAAGCCCATGCTGTCAGCACCTTTTCTGTCTAAAGTAATTCTCAAACATGATTTGATTTTCTTACAATTTGTTGCTCAGAGTACCTTTAGTGCTAGCCAAGGAGTCAGGGATATCGACCTTTTCTCTTGGACAACCTTATCTTGTTTCCCTCAGGTGAGTTGTCAAAAGGAGGGACAGATGTATATGGCTTTGCTGCTGCTTTGCTTTCCACCAGTTTTTGTGTGTTTTTGTTTGTCTGCTCGAAACCTTGTTAATTTACGGTTAATGTGCCGTCCCACCGATGCATGTTTATTTTTGTGAATTATGTGTTTAGGAAGATGCAGCATAATGTACATGGCTAACTAGACTATGTTGAATAAATGTGTGTCTGGTAATATTTCATTTTTTCGTTTCATAAGAATTTCATTCAAATTCTGATTTAGTATTTCACAAGTCATTGGCATGAGTTCATTTTGTTTTTATGGTCTTGTCTATAAAAGGAGCTGATCAGCATGCTTGCCACACAGTCAGCCCCACTCTCTAGTATGCCAAAGTCATTTTGTGTACACATTCAGTTAATCAGAAATGACATTTTAGAGTAACATCATACGTTTACATCAATACAAAGTACTTCTTAATGATATTTTTGTTGCAAATATGGTCATGGGTAGACACTAGTTACGGTACATTAAGTGTTGTAACTGATATGGCTCCTGCCTAAATGCTGACACTGCAATGAGATCCATTTTAAGTGCGGTAATGTAATGTACCTGTTGCTTTTGTGCTTCAGAGATTGACCTATCACCTTTGGTTTTGCAGGAGGCCAGGCCCCAGTCAGATGAGTGTATAAGGGAGACCAATGGCCGCCCCTCCCATGAAGCCCCCATGCGCAGTGTGGACAGGGCTGGCCTGGGTGGCGGACCAGGTCTTTATAAGGTAGTGAAGACGGGACCCTCGGGTCACAACATCAGAAGCTGCCCAAACCTTAGAGGTATCCCCATTGGGATGTTAGTACTGGGGAACAAAGTCAAGGCGGTAGGCGAGGTATGGACTCCCACCTGTGTTCTTTTGGCTGCTAGTAAATCACTACGTTGCCAGATTTCTTGCCTTATTTCCAGTGCTGCCGTCACTGTAATAGCAGTTTCCTTTTCTTCTTCGTGTCCTTTAAGATTTCCTTTTAAAGAAACAATACATTATAAGCTCTTGGTGTGGATGTGTGATCATTCTTTGAAATTCTTACACACAAAAGTAGAAGTAAAACCTGCATGGCTTCAGCTTTTGCTCCTGCTCTGAGTAAATAACATTCCAGTACAACTATTTGGAATCCTCAGTAAATAACGTGTGACAATACATGGACTCAAATCAATTAAGCATAAAAAGAAATCTGTTTACTGCAGTGTGCAGCTCAAAAACTAAAAGCCTGTAGATATTTCTAAAATGACCTTCTGTGGCCACTTGGAGTATTCCTTTCTTTAGCACATGCGAATGTTCTCCATGGTTTGCCGTTGAGGTGGTTGAATGTGCCTCTTCCTGCTCAGTCTTTCTAAAGGGTGTGGTGTGTCATGCTGTCCCAGAGTGCCCCTCTTCAAGTTTTTGTGACTACTGTGCACTTAGCACTGCTGCCCCCGTGTTTCCCTTCTATAATCACATGTCAAACAGAACAGCGTGCTCTGTGTTGAGTATTATATTAAGTGAATGGCACATCAGTTTCTTTAACATTTACTGCCAGTGTAATCATGATGCATTTTCTTGTAAATCATTATATACTTCACTGTGACAGCAATCTGTGCAATGGCCAGTGCTGACGCGTTGTGTGTGATGAGATAAATAATGTTGTTTGTTTATCAGGTGGTTAACCCAGAAGGAACATGGGTGCAGCTGGATAAGAACAGTGTGGTCGAGTTCTGTGAGAGCGATGAGGGAGAAGCCTGGTCCCTAGCAAGAGACCGAGGAGGAAACCAATATCTGCGCCACGATGAAGGTAAAATCACACCCGCAAACAAAACGTTGAGAAATAACTTTCTGTTCATGCTTTCAGAACAAGTCAGGACAGGCACTATAATAAACGGATCAAATTAAAGTATTGTCTTGTGGAAAGCTGATAATGTATGTCCATTTTTGGCTTTATTTTTCCTCCATCAGAGCAAGCTGTCCTAGAGCATGGTGCTCAGACTCCTCCCCCTAGCCCCTTCTCAGTGCAGGCTTTCAGCAGAACTATGGGCAGTGGGGCACAAGGCTTCGATTATGGCATCTCCAACAACAAAGGTGAGCTTAGATCACTTGAATGCAAGAAAAACCTAGGTCAGTAGGGAACACTGCCACATATACCGCACATTACATAGACAAACCAGCATTGCTCAAACCCACTATGTGTTACTTTGTGACCATCTGCCAACATTGTCTTCTTATAATACATTGCATTTCAGTATTAGCACACAGTTTGAAACCATTTCACTTTAATCAAACATTGGGCCTCATTTATCAAGCTGGATACAAACAAATTTACAGTAGGGGGAATGAGTATTGAACGCGTCAACATTTGTTTCAGTAAATATGTTTCCAATGAGGCTATTCACATGAAATTTTCACCACACATCAGTATTAACCCAAGAAATCTGCAAATATAATGAATTCACAACATTAAAGTCCATAAATAAAGTTATGTGTAATAAAGTGGAATGACGCAGGAAAAAAAATATTGAACACGCTAAGAAAAAGCAGTTTTCCAAGACAAGGTAAGGCAAGGAACCAGCTGAAATCCGTAAGTAGTTAGAAAGTAATTTTACCTCCTATCTATGCAAATTAATATCAGCAGGGTTAGTAAATTGATGGTCTATTAAAAGGCTTTTCGTTACCAAGGTGCCACACAATAAACATCTCATGATGGGTAAAAGCAAAGAGCTCTCCCAATACCTTCGCAACCTTATTGTTGTGAAGCATATTGATGGAATTGGATACAGACGTATTTCAAAACTTCTGAAGTTTTGGCTCCTGCTTGGTTGGAATGAAAACCTGCATCCACACTGGCCCTTTGCGGATAAGATTGGACAGCCCTGGTTTAGAAGAATGGGCCAAGATCACACCTGAATACTGCGGCCGATTAATTTCTTCATACAGGAAGCGTCTTGAAGCTGTCATTACAAATAAAGGCTTCCCCACTAAGTATTAAATAAATTTCAGTTAGTGTGTTCAATACTTTTTTCCTGTGTCATTCCTCTTTATTACACATAACTTTATTTATGGACTTTATGTGTGGATTTCTTGAGTTAATACTGATATCTGGTGAAAATTTCATGTGAATAGCCTCATTGGAAATTTACTGAATAAAATGTTGCATGTTCAATACTTATTTCCCCCCCTGTATTTGTAAACAATTCATTTAAGAAATATGGTATTAATGAAAATCCTAGTTAGTTAGTTAAAAAAATTCCTGAGTTTATGTAAATTTACATATAAAAAGACTCATCGATTTGATACTAATCGAGGCTTTAAATTGTACAATTGGTATAAGTGTTACTGCAATTTGTATGCTGATTACGCTGACAAGTTGAAATTGCTTATTTATTTCAATAGCGCACACAAATTCAATAAACTTCATTCACAAATTCAATGAAATTCAGTCATTTCATGTTAATGACTTGAAAGAAAGCAATCCAGAACAAATCCAAGACTAGCCATTCAGTTAGAACTAAATAAATGGCACTCTATATAAGGAGGAAGAGTTAATCTGTGCTTATGGAAGCTGATGTTCTGCAATGGATGAGCTGCATTGTTTAGGTAGTGCTCTTTTTCACGTTTTAGTCATTTTATCATTTCTCTGTTAGATTTGTCATTTGTGGAGTTGTATCTGCAACGTTGACACATATTTTAGTATGGTTTGGCCTACGAAAACATTTACAGCCTCCTTTACTAAAAAGGTTGATAAACGAGGCCAAAAATGTATTCATTTGACATGTATTCAGTTTCAGGTTTTGTGATTCTATTCTGTGTGATATTGGTCTAAACATTTTGCATCTTTCGTCTTTTCATCCGTTTTTGCATTTCACTGGAAACAGTACCACGTCTCATCAAAGTTGTACACATCAGTAATCTGGGCAATTGTGTGTTTGTTTGTTTTCCTACATCTGCATATTTACTATTTAGTAAAGTTTTGAGATTTACTTCAATTACAAAGGGATTTTTGGTTCTTGACTAGTCTAGCAACTACTGATACTAGAAATCTGTTGTCTAAGGTTTATAATGTACATGTAGTTGAGCATCAAAATGAGGCTAGGTCTTTTCCCTACGAGGCCCTGGATTAGTGTTTACTCCCTTGTTTAGGCAGCTTTAACTTTTATACATCAGCTGACCATTACCTACTATTGTCTATAATTAGTATGTTTTGTAATATCTAGCCTAGCTACTTTTAAACACTGAGGTGTGACATTCAGTTGTATTTGGGGAAAAATAGTTTAGATTCATTAATACATTCATTGTCTTAGCTTTTCTTTCTGTATTCTGCATGCTTATATGTTTACTGTGTGTCATGGCTAACATCAGTGCCAAATAATGTTGTCCTTGTATGCATGGGAAAGATTCTGTGTGCTACACACTTAGTCTGTCTGGTCCTACCAAGTTGTGCCCCACTTTTGCTCTCATTAGAGGACTTGGGTTAAAGCCTGAATCCTGCTGTGCTTTCTTCATTCACTGCTGCTGAGTGGTGCATCCATACACCTTTGCTGAGCAGCATGGTGTCTTATGGACCCTTCATCACTACCTTATGCACATTTATAATTACACTTCATGGTGAGATTTTTGTCAGCCAAAGTTAATCTAGCCTATGTCTGTAGTAACACTCTTCTTAAGTTTTCTTTGGATTCTTCTAACCATAACAGAACCAACAAGTATAAACCGACCATGATTTGTGCTCAACCTGGGAGTGATGAAAGAACAGCCAAGGCAATGTTGCCAAAGCCAGCACCTTACCTATGGCCTGATACATAAATAACTGAGGTGTGGATTTAAAAAAACAACAACAAACAAATAAAAAAATAAACCTGACTTACTGTCCCCAAAACCTTTACCTGTTCCCCCATAATTCAACTAATCCACTGACACCCCCTTTGTACTGCCAGTGAATGTGCCTGTGTCGGGCATTGATGAATCTTAATATTTTATATGGTTCCAATCGTAAAAGCTATAGTATTCCCATTGTCTTCCACATTACAGGTGACCGCCTGAGTGCCATACTGAATTCCATTCAGTCTGGGCCTTTCCTCCCAGCTCCCTCCATATTTGAGCAAGCCGCCAAACCTCCCTCTTCCCTTGTCCACAGTCCTTTTGTATTTGGACAATCCCTTTCCCAGCAGCCTCAGCCACAACCACAGCTTCTGAGTAAGTCTGGCCCTCTTTGACAGTGGTGGTGCTTGCTTGCACAGGTGCACAGGGCTTTGTATTTGTTTTTGTTATTTAATATTTCTGTTTTTCTTGAAATGTCTGTGCTCCTCTCAGGCTTAGGCTTCTTGCTTTTCTGCCTCTTTTCCATCATACTCGCTTGCTGTATATTTCAATAAGTGACATTTTTCTCCCTACTTGTCCTGTAGCCGTTTTGATTCTAGCAAGTCATGTACTAACACTTATATTTCTTTTGCTCCTCATTTTTAACTGCATTTACTCATCGTATATGCTACATTTCCTGGCCTTATCTCATTTTCCTTTGTCTGATTTATACCATTTACTTTCATGATTCACTTAATGTTTTAAAGGCAACTTTGAACAGGGCAAGATTGTACAAAAATGCTCGAATTGAGTTTCATTTAAAATGCCACTATTGAGTCTATTGTACAACAAGGACTTTTTTTTTTTTTTTTTTTTTTTTTTTTTTTTTTTTTAAAAGAGTATGTTTCCTAGCTGAGAAAAGTATTTATTTGGTGTGTGAATGTGTGTCTGCATTCATCTAGAGCTCTTCACCTAGCTAGTGTATGTGGAGTCACAGTCTAGGGATCAACTTCCAGTTATTGCATTAGTTATTGGTTATCTCTCCAATGGCTATATTCTTTCTCTCCCCTAGTGCTCCCTACTTCTTTTTGCATGCCTCTTTTTTTTTCTTTTCTTTTGCTCCTTTTTTTCTGACTTCCCTCTCTCCATCCATCTCTCCTTCTCTGATGTTTTCTTTGGTTGAAATCTTGTTGCTTACTCTCCTTGCAACTGTTTTCCGCTGTAGATGCTTCATCACGCAGCCTTGCTTCAAGTGAGCGTGTGCACAAAAGCAGTGTGGCTGGGCCTGGCACCGCTCTCTCATCTCTTGCTCTCAGACAAAAGGGTGGGTAAAGCATGCCTCCTTCTAGGAGCACCAGGAGACTTACTACCGACATGGGCTTCGTCTCATCCACTGCTTGATGCTCTATATAGTTTCCCTCTAGGTATGGATTGGAATATGTAGTACGTAGGCTCCGAGAGATTGACTACAGAACTTTGGCATAATGAAATCTGGCCGAGCAAATTGGAAGACTAAGGTTTCAGCGGTTTCTTTGTCATGTTCCCTGTGCATCATGACATGTACTTTAATTTTTTACCCCCATTTTTTTTCTCTTCGTCATGTAATTTCTGCTTTTCTTTTCACTTTTAATTTTCAGACATCATATTTATATTTAATGTTTTTTTTATTATTATTTCCTTCTCTAGACAACTGATTCTCAAAACTCTTGAACTTTTGTTGAAGGCTCATAAATTGAGTAATCATTAATCTGTTATGACATTCAGGTGAGAGAGGAAATGCGACAGCTCGGTCAATGTCTCCAGCAAGCAAGCAACATCAGGAAGGCCGCGCAACTAAAGCTGACAGCCGCTCCAACCGCACTGCTGACCAGGGCAAAATCAAGACCGTTGACAGCCTGACTGCCAGCGAGGCTCTTATCCTCAAATCAGACACAGGCAAATTACGCTCCGACTCGCACAGCCGCTCTCATTCACCCAACCACAACACCTTACAGGCCCTAAAGGCTGATGGGAAAAACTCGGGTCTCCGGTCTGAATCTCCAAATCCAGGTTCACGTTCTTCTTCACCCAAACAGAAGACTGTCATCTCAGGCAGGTCAAGTCCCTCTAGCAGCAGTTCCCCACGCTCCTCCTCTCCACATGATAAGAACCTGCCAATGAAAGTCTGTCCCTCCTCAAAGGCTCATCTAGACCCTCCTCGTGAGAGATCCAAATCTGACTCCTATACCCTGGACCCTGATGTCCTGAGAAAGAAAAAAATACCCCTGACAGAGCCACTGAGAGGCAGGTCTACTTCTCCCAAACAGAAGCATGCACTAAAGGAGGCTAAAGGGGGAAGCAGCAATTCTGAAAACTGCTCCCTGTCTCCTCATGTTGTCCAGGAGAGCCTCCACAGTGAAGTAGTAGAAGTATGCTCTTCCAGTGCCCTGTTGTCCAGCGATGAAGCCAATGATGAAAATGCAGAACTGCATAATGCCGAAGAGGGCTCGTCCAAAGTACACTTCAGCATTGGAAAGGCTCCTGTCAAGGAGGAATTAGAAAGCCGTTCCTCACCTAAAGTCAGCCGCAAAACCTCGAGCAGACATGTGCGCCCCAAAAAGGACAAATCAGGGCCACTCTTTAAGGGTGAGAATGTTCGTCATGCTGAGCCTGCCAAGCAGGCCATGTCACCTTCTGTGGCTGAATGTGCTCGTGCTGTTTTTGCAGCCTTCCTGTGGCATGAAGGCATTGTTCATGATGCCATGGCCTGCTCCTCCTTCCTAAAGTTCAACCCTGAACTGACCAAAGAGCATGCACCCATTCGCAACTCACTCAGCTGCCAGCAGAGCCTCGATGAGAAGGAAAGCAAGTTGAAAAACCGCCACTCACTTGAGATTTCCTCCGCTCTCAACATGTTTAATATCTCACCTCATGGCCCTGATATCTCCAAGATGGGCAGCATCAATAAGAACAAGGTTCTCTCCATGCTTAAAGAGCCACCCTTGCCTGAGAAGTGTGAGGATGGGAAAGGTGAGCAGGCCTCTTATGAGGTGACCAGCCACTCCACATTGAGATCAAAGTCTCTCCTGCCCCTCACTCTCCAACACCTTGTAGCTTTTTGGGAGGATATCTCTATGGCAACTATCAAAGCTGCCACACAGAACATGATCTTCCCCAGCCCTGGTTCTAGTGCCATCCTGAAAAAGAAGGAGAGTGAGAAAGACAGCAAGAAGGCAAAGAAGGAGAAGAAAAAGAAGGAGAAAGCAGAGGTTCGCCCCAGAGGGAACCTCTTTGGTGAAATGGCCCAACTGGCCATGGGAGGCCCGGAGAAAGACACGATCTGTGAGCTGTGTGGAGAGTCTCATCCCTACCCTGTTACATACCACATGAGGCAGGCCCACCCAGGTACATGGTTGACCATTTATTCAGTTGTATTTAGGTGCATTTAGTACATAATTGTTAGAAGCGTCGATTAGAGATGTGATGAATTTTATTCTCAATTATTTCAGGCTGTGGGCGTTATGCTGGAGGCCAAGGCTATAATAGCATCGGTCACTTCTGTGGGGGATGGGCTGGGAATTGTGGAGATGGCGGCGTAGGAGGGAGTACCTGGTATCTGGTTTGCGATCGCTGCAGAGAGAAGTACCTGAGAGAGAAACAAACCGCAGCTAGAGAGAAGGTAGAACTGTTTTCTCTCTCACACACACATTTGATATTTCACAATTACAGTTTGTTTTACGTTTATTCTCTTGGTTTTTAATTGTGAATTAATATGTACCTGTGTGTATTTGCTGTGTGGATCAGGTAAAGCAGTCCAGGAAAAAGCCTTTGCAAGTGAAAACTCCTCGAGCACTTCCCACTATGGAGGCGCACCAGGTGATCCGTGCCAATGCGCTGTTCCTGTTATCCCTGAGCAGTGCAGCCGAGCCAAGCCTGCTATGCCACCACCCACCCAAACCCTTCCACACAAACCTACCTAGCCTGAAGGAGGGCGTTTCTGAAGAGCTGCCAAATAAAATTGGCTGCCTGTATCTGCAGACCCTGGCTCGGTACATCCAGCACTATTATCTTCGCTTCTCTATTATCAGCCAGTCAGATAGATTTTCCGATTTTCTCTGTACCCTCACGCTTAATTTACAGACTTATTAAAAAAAATATATATATATATATATATATATATATATATATATATATAATGTTCCCTCTGTTTCAGTCAACATACAGAGAATTTTGGAGGCTACCAGGATGAAAACCTGTTCCAGGATGAGATGCGCTACCTGAGATCGACATCAGTCCCAGCTCCTTATATCTCTGTCACACCTGATGCTTGTCCCAACGTCTTTGAGGAACCGGAGAGTAACATGAAGTCCATGCCACCTAGGTAACG
The DNA here is from genome assembly GCF_023375685.1 of Ictalurus furcatus. NCBI lineage: Eukaryota > Metazoa > Chordata > Actinopteri > Siluriformes > Ictaluridae > Ictalurus > Ictalurus furcatus. Next base: position 18,415,030 of record NC_071260.1, on the reverse strand, counting down.
GCACATTTCTTCTTCATTGATGCTTTCTAAATATTCAGCCACGGTAATCATTTCACTGGTCGAGGCAGAGAAAAGTGTTTAAATCATGTATTGTTTTGGTAGCCTGGAGACAAGTCCCATCACAGACAGTGACACAGCCAAACGGACCGTGTTCCAGCGCTCTTACTCCGTGGTCGCTTCTGAGTATGACAAACAGCATTCATCTTCTCCAGCCCGAGTGAAAGCAGTGCCTAGACGGAGAGTACACAGTGGGGATGCAGGTACTCCTTCTACTTACTGCCACATCTATAGGACATGTTCATATAAGAACGCGACTCAGACGAAATACAACATAAAACAAAGGCAACCTGAGTAAACGCACAATACTTTTTATTTATTTCCTTTTTTTTTTATTGAAGCAAAGAGTTATCCTTCACCTATCACCAATGTGAAAAACTATTTGCCCCCTTAAACATAAAATCTGGTTGTGTCTCCTTTAGCAGCAATAACTGCAACCAAATGCTTCCGATAACTGGAGACCAGTCTTTCACTTCCTTCTAGGATTAGGACTAGGTCTTGCTGCATAATTCAGTTGCCCTTGAGTTTCAACTCACGGACTGAAGACCGGACATTCTCCTTTAGGATCTTCTGGTAGAGGGCAGAATTTATTTTTCCCTCAGTTATTGCAAGTTGCGCAGGCCCTGAAGCAGCAAAGCATCCCCACACCATCACCGTGCTTGACCGTAGGTGTCATGTTCTTTTTTTTTTTAATGGAATTCTGTGTTTGGTTTAAGCCAGAAGTAACGGGACACCTGTCTTCCAAACAGTTCAATTTTTGACTCATCAGTCCACAGAACATTCTCCCAAAAGGTTTGAGGATCATCAAGGTGTGTTTTGGCAAAATTCAGATGCGCCTTAATGTTCTTCTGGGTTAGCAGTGGTTTTCACCTCACCACTCTTCCATTGATGCCATTTTTACCCAGTGTCTTTCTGATAGTGGAGTCATGAACAGTTACTTTTATTGATGCAAGAGAGCCCTATAGTTCCTTTGTTGATATCCTTTGCTCTTTTGTGACTTCCTGGATGAGTTGTTGCTGTGCTCTTGGAGGATATTTGGAAGGTTGGCCACTTCTGGGAAGGTTCACTACAGTGTAGAGTTTTTCCATTTGGAGATAGTTGCTCTCACTGTGGTTCTTTGGAGTCCCAAAGCCTTTGAAATAGCTTTGTAACCCTTCCCAGACTGATGTATTTCAATCACCTTCTTCCTAATAATTTATGGAATTTCTTTCAGTTTTGGCAGTGTGTTACTGGGTAAGATCTTTTAACCAACTTCATGCTGTTGAAAAAGTTCTATTTAAGTGTTGATTTGATTGAACAGGGTTTGCAGTAATCAGGTCTGGTTGCGTGTAGTCCAGCTGAACCACATTATGAATGCAATTTCATAGATTTGGGGAATTAGTGACTACAGGGGCTAATACATTTTCATACAGGCCCAGATGATATTGTATAACTTTTTTTGCTTCAGTAAATAACATTATCATTTAAAAACTATATTTTGTGTTTACTCAAGTTGCCTTTGTTCTATCTGAGATTTTGTTTTAATTTCCGAAATAATTTAGTATGAGAGATGAACAAAAACAGAAGAAATGTCACAGCACTGTATTATGTGCTACCAGTGCCTAATTCATGACTGACATCTAGGACTGTTTGCACTTAGCTCCAGTTTGTTATTGATTAAATAAAAACAAAATTTCTCAATTGACTAATATTATTTATGTACTTAGATTTTATGATGTTTGGAGGGGGACTTCTTCGTTTTTTTTAATGAAAAATTTCAAAAATTACACTTTTGACTGACAGTGTACATTAAAGTGTCATCAAATACCATTTGGTGTAAAAAGTTTTGTGAATGCTTTTTAGTTTGTGATCACCTTTTTTGTTAGTAGACATTTATGGATCGCTGAATTCTGATTCACGTTCTATAAATATCAGTCTTGATGCACAAGATGTTACATGTATTTTTGTTCTCCATAGAAGTGGGCTCCTCCCTCCTGAGACACCCCTCTCCCGAGCTATCTCGACTGATCTCAGCACATGGCTCCCTGAGTAAAGGGGAAAGGAATTTCCAGTGGCCTGTGCTGGCCTTTGTCATTCAGCACCATGATTTAGAGGGTCTTGAGGTGGCCATGAAGCATGCTCTGCGCAAATCGGCTTGCAGAGTGTTTGCTATGGAGGTTAGTGATGATTGGTTAGACATGTAACTAAAATGTACAGTGGATATAAAAAGTCTACATGCCTCTGTTAAAGTATCAGGTTTCTGCGAAGTAAAAAAAAAAAAAAAAAAAAAAAACCTGATCTGACATGATTTATTTTGGGTTTAACAGAGGACTGTCGATCTACTATATTGTAATATTAATTGTATGATGCAGTTAAATAGAATTCCTAATAAAGACTCTGTTTTCTCATTAGGCATTTAATTGGCTGCTGTGCAACGTGATTCAAACCACCTCTCTCCATGATATCCTCTGGCATTTTGTGGCTTCTCTAACTCCATCACCATGTGAGCCTGAGGAGGAAGAAGAGGATGAAAACAAAGGCAATAAAGACACTGTGGAGCAGGTCAGGCTGCAAAGCACAAATGTCAGTAGCTCCTTAGAGTTCACTTGCACTTACGTGTTTTTTTCCAGCATAGAGTAGAATTTTCCTACAGTTTGAATGCTGCCTGATCTGTTTCACTGCAGGAGAAAGATTTGGGTGTGTGTGAGCATCCTCTCTCTGACATAGTCATCGCTGGAGAGGCAGCTCACCCTCTCCCCCACACCTTCCACAGACTTCTCCAGACCATCTCTGACCTGATGATGTCACTACCTAGTGGCAGTTCTCTTCAACAAATGGCCCTCAGGTGAGTGAGCCACTCCAATATACTGTTACACAGTCACCTATTTTTATGATGTGTGACTAAACTCCCTGAAACTTCACATAGGTGCTGGAGTCTCAAATTCAAACAGTCGGACCATCAGTTTCTGCACCAGAGTAATGTGTTCCATCACATCAACAACATCCTGTCCAAATCAGACGATGGAGACAGTGAAGAGAGCTTTAACATCAGCGTGCAGTCAGGATATGAAGCCATTAGTCAGGTTGTAACAAAACAACTTTTTTTTTGTAATATTATTTCAATATATTCTCAGGTTCTTGAAACATGTATGCTTTTTGCATTTCTGCAGAACCAAGTGTGTTTGTATGTAATACCTTCAAGATTTGTGTTTATGTAATATATAACATGAAGTGAACAAGGTGTTGTATTTTCAACACAAAGTTTCATACAATAATATAATAATAATAATAATAATACAATTATAATAATCCAGTAATTAATCTAATACTATTTACATTCTACATGTAGTAACCTATTTCTCTGAATGTAGGAGTTGTGTATGGTAACCTGTTTGAAGGACTTGACCAGTGTGATGGACATGAAAACATCCAGCCGGCCCGCTATGATTGGCAGCCTGACAGATGGTTCTACCGAGACATTTTGGGAGTCAGGGGATGAGGACAAGAACAAGACAAAGAGCATCACCATCAGCTGTGTGAAAGGCATCAATGCCACTTATGTGTCTGTGCATGTGGACAACTCACGTGACATTGGAGTGAGTTGGGACTGGAGAGTGTTCATAGTTATTATCAGCATATAGATAATAAATTAATCAGTTTTGTAAAGGAGATATATATATATATATATATAAAATGTGTGTGAGTATAAAATATATTGTCTGCTCTTTTCAATTCCTTTAGAACAAAGTCACATCAATTACCTTTCTATGTGGAAAGGCAGTGGAAGACCTCTGCAGAATCAAGCAGGTAAATATGATATCCGCCTACACATTTGAAACCTTCCTGGTGCAGACATCTTTCACTATTTTGGAAGGAATCTACTGTTAAATGACTTCCACCAAGGTCATAAACTATTTCTCTAATTCTGTGACTGAAGAGATAACCAAGGCGGTCATCTCGTATCGTTATGGCTTTAGTGATAGCGAAGCTTCATGTGAAAGCCTGTCTGATATCTGATGGTTTTTGAAGGCCTCTTTATTCAGGTGAATCTTTGTTGTGTCAGGTTGATCTGGACTCGAGGCACATGGGCTGGGTGACCAGCGAGCTACCTGGCGGGGACCACCACATGATCAAGATTGAGATGAAGGGTCCTGAGAACACACTGAGGGTGAGGCAGGTGAAAGTGCTTGGCTGGAAGGAGGGTGAGACCATCAAGATAGCAGGGCAGATCTCAGCCAGCATGGCCCAGCAGAAGAACTGCGAAGCAGAAACTCTTCGTGTGTTCCGCCTTATCACCTCGCAGGTTAGTGAGATTCTGCTTAGATATACTGTATTGTTTGGCTAAATTGATGCGTCAAGCAAATCTGCACCCGGACTTAAAATGGGTCAGTATATTATACTGAGGGCAATGTTGTCGTGTAGGTGTTTGGAAAGCTGATTTGTGGGGATGCAGAGCCTACTCCAGAGCAGGAGGAGAAGAACCTGCTGTCGTCTCCAGAGGGTGAAGACAAGGTAAGCATCAAAGTTTGCCATAACCCTAGGCAATGGACATTTAAGATTTGTGTTAAACAAACAGCAAGGTTGTGTTTGTTAATGATTTTCTGTTACTGTCATTCTTAGGCACCATCTGACGCTGATTTAAAGGAACACATGGTTGGGATCATATTCAGCAGGAGCAAGCTCACCAATTTGCAGAAACAGGTAAGTCATGATGACAGATGAGTCCTAAGCCTGTTGTACACTGTTTCATCTATGGTCACACAGAAAATGTTTCTCGTTACTTGCTAGCTACAAACAGTACATTTAAATAATATTTATTCAATATGGGATACTCAAGGCCTACAACTCATCAGAATGTGGGCTGTATTTTAGCTAGTAGATCAACTGCCCCAGTATATGTGAATGGGCTACCTGCAGAATAAAAGAAGAATAAAATCTGGTTGCACAAGAATAAAATCTGGTTGGACCTATCAGCATTATTTGATTGTATACAGTGGTAGATAGTGATAAATCCCTCACACTTCTCATGCATGACTCTTGTGAGTTGCATCCAGTCTGAACTAAAAGGCATTGTGAAACAGTTGTGGCCAGACACACATTCTAAATGATTTCTTTTGTAAAATGGGCCTTTCGTCTAGTAAGACAAAATGCTAAATCTCTTTTGCTTTGTTTGGCTATGTCTTTAGGTATGCGCACATATTGTGCAAGCAATTCGCATGGAGGCTACACGTGTGCGTGAGGAGTGGGAGCATGCCATTTCTAGTAAGGAGAATGCCAACTCGCAGCCCAGTGATGATGACGCCTCCTCAGATGCATACTGTTTTGAATTGCTGTCAATGGTCCTAGCCTTGAGTGGCTCCAATGTAGGCAGACAGTACTTGGCCCAGCAACTCACCCTGCTACAAGATCTGTTCTCCCTACTCCATACAGCCTCACCACGCGTCCAAAGACAGGTGTGTGTGTGTGTGTGTGTGTGTGTGTGTGTGTGTGTGTGTGTGAGAACATGGTACAGTAGAATATGCATGCGTGTTCCTTTCTCCCACACAGCACTGAAGCAAGCCATTGCTAGCATTCTGACTAATCGTTGCTTTCAATCACCCAGGTGACCTCACTGCTCAGACGTGTCCTTCCTGAGGTAACTCCTGTGCGCTTGGCCAGTGTAATTGGGGTGAAGGCTTTGCCACCAGCAGATATCAGTGACATCATCCACTCAACAGAGAAGGGTGACTGGAACAAGCTGGGTATTCTGGACATGTTTCTGGGATGCATTGCCAAAGCCCTTACAGTACAACTCAAGGCCAAGGGCACCACCATTGCTGGCATAGCAGGCATGGCAGCAGCCAAAGGTGTCACAACCGTTACATTGCCCATGATTTTCAACTCAAGGTTAGCCTGCTATGGTAAATCTGAAAGACATAAAAATATTAATTGATTCATGCTTCAGTAAGCTCAGTGTTCCTTTTCCTTTCTGTTTGTGAGTAGTTACATCCGGCGAGGTGAGAGTCACTGGTGGATGAAGGGCTCAACACCACCTCAGATTGCTGAGATCATCATTAAGCTGGTTAAGGACATGGCTGCTGTAAGAACTCCCTAAAATTATTCAGTCTCAGTTCCAGTCTGTGATTATATTGGTTGTATGCTCATCAGTCATACTTAATGCTCCCTAGGGTCATCTCTCAGATGCCTGGTCCAGAGTAACCAAGAACGCCATTGCTGAGACCATTATTGCTCTCACTAAGATGGAGGAGGAGCACCGCTCCCCAGTGCGCTGCATTGCTACCACACGGGTATGACTAAGCCTTTGATTTTTCATCACAAACCAGGTTACTGAGTCATCAGGCACGGGCTTAAAGGCGCTCTCTAGCTCACTGCTCATATGTCCTGAAAAACAGCATTTCCAAATTAAAAGCTCCATAGGTTTTCTTGTAAATGATTTACTGCACATTATAGAGCTGAGTACTAAATATGATACATACCTGGTGTATTGTTTCTGCACAGCTCTGGCTGGCTCTTGCCTCTCTATGTGTGCTGGATCAAGACCATGTGGACCGGCTGTCCTCAGGCCGCTGGATGGGCAAAGATGGCCAGCAGAAACAGATGGTAAAGCACACTGTGTTTTAACAGCCTTCAGAGGTGCAGTGAAGACGACAAAAAAACACAGATCCTGTTTACTGATAAAACACTCTCCAATCCTTTTGTCCCCCCACAGCCTATGTGTGACAATCATGACGATGGTGAGACTGCAGCCATCATCCTGTGTAATGTGTGTGGAAACCTGTGCACTGACTGTGACCGTTTCCTTCATCTGCATCGCCGCACCCGCTCCCACCAGAGACAGGTACACTGCCGTTTACATGACTGGGACAAATAACAAGAAGCAGAATCAGTGTAATCGAGTAGGAGGTCAGACAAATTGATTCTAAATCCATAGAAATTCCACTACTCGAGACCAATTTTATGAGATTTCATACAGATCACTAATAATCTGTCTGTCTTTTTTTTCTTTTTTTTTCTTTCTTATAATTGAATCATGTAATGGTGATTTTAATTTTACCATGATAATAGCAAATTACAACTATGAAGTTTAGCAACAAAAAAAATCATTTGAATCATTAAGTAAAGGCATGACAAACTTGACATTTGTTAGGTGGAGCTTCAGAGCTGAAGACATCATTGTGCATCCCCAAAATAAAAATATTCAAATTTGAAACGTGCACTGAGAGAGGCATGTTACAAAATGGTTTAATGAGGTAAATAATTGTTGGAGCATCTTCATTTTAATCCTGAGAGACATTTTGAGGATAGTTAAAACACACTTGCAGTCAGGGTAACTGCTAAATGAAGTGTTAAGTGCTGCATTCTTCATACTTGTCCTAACAGGTTTGACTAGAAATTGCATTGCTCTGAATCTCAAAGGCATATAAGTGAACAGCAAAATCCTGATCAATGGGAAGCAGCTCAGTTTCATGAAAAAAAATTAATAAATAAATACAGCCGGGGAGTCCATTCAGTCTGATGAGATGCATTCTGAGATCACATTCCTGACATTGTAGTGTTACGTTTGTACGCAACTTCTGGGCTTTGCTTGTCTATGACGGCGATTAAAAAAACTGACAAATGTGTCACATTAAAAAAATATATATATGATGCAAAATTACAGGTTATGGTTTTTTTTTTTGGGAAAATGAAAAAACCTTAAATACAAATCTCAAAAATTCACATTTTGGAAATACAGATTTTATGTAAATTAGGCCAAATGTAAAGCATCTGGCATTCCTAGGGAAAAGTAGATATTTTCAGAGAGACCATAGGATTTAACCAGTCATAGCTGTTTGGCACACTTGTGTCCATGAATTGAAGAGACATGGAGTGAGTCAAAATGGAAGATGCAAACTGACAAATTGCTATTAAGAAGCTAACTTTGATCACTGTAACGATCGCCAACAAGCCAACATTACGCTGGGCATATACTAGCAAGTTGGAAACTTGGAAGGAAAACTATGGCAAAAATGCTTTGCAGAGAAAAAAAAAAAATTTTATTTAATGTGACCTGTAAAGCTCTATGCTCCACGGTCTATCATGTAAACGCTGTACGTGTAGCAACCATTTGTTAGCTGCTAACAACAAACACACACAGAGTTTCATGCCATGTTCACTCACTTGTTTTTCACATAAATGTCTGCTCATACGAGTGAAACTGGACTGTACCATTTGTGTCGATACTTTATAGACTAGCAACATGTTGTATAGCATTGTTGTTGACAACAATTCACATGTTTAGCAGGTTTATTTGATATTAATTATGTATTAAATATTTTTAATGGTGTAAACCTGCCCACTCACACATACCTTTATTGATCATCCTTTCCTGGAGTTACACTGTGTGAGTTCTTACGTGTCACTTAACGTTTGTGAGATTATGTTGATCAAATTATTTGCAGGTGTTTAAGGAAGAAGAAGAAGCCATTAAGGTTGACCTCCATGAAGGCTGTGGCAGAACTAAACTCTTCTGGCTTATGGCACTGGCTGACTCGAAGACCATGAAGGCCATGGTGGAGTTCAGAGAGCACACAGGTAACCTCTCTTGCTATATTTATAGAAATTGTTTGACTAAAAGTGTGTCCATTTCTTATTATTCATGGACATTCCTTTGGTCCAATCTTGTGGCCGTAACTGACCGTCTAATGTGTTTCAGGTAAACCTGCTTCAAGCAGTTCAGATGCCTGCCGCTTTTGTGGCACCAGGAATGGCACCGAGTTGTCTGCAGTGGGGAGTGTGTGCTCAGACCCAGACTGTCAGGTAAGAATCAGAGCACTTCTCAGAAGATAACGAATGCACATTGCCGTGCTGGACTGTCAAACGCAATTAACAGCAAATCAACTGCAATAGCAACATGACCACAGTTTGTCTGTGTTCGTGTGTGTGTAGGAGTATGCAAAACTGGCCTGCAGTAAGACTCATGCGTGTGGTCACCCTTGTGGCGGGGTAAAGAATGAGGAGCTGTGTTTGCCCTGCCTGCACGGCTGTGACAAGAACACTGGTTGTCTGAAACAGGACGCTGATGACATGTGCATGATCTGTTTCACTGAGGCTCTGTCTGCTGCCCCTGCCATCCAGGTACTACACTATAGGTCAAGCAGTTAATTCAGTATTCAGATTGAAAAGTGGACACTATGTATGACCTCCCTCCCTTTCTGTCTTTATTCTCAGCTGGACTGCAGTCATGTGTTCCATCTTCAGTGCACACGCAGAGTCCTAGAAAACCGCTGGCTGGGCCCCAGGATAACCTTTGGCTTCATGTCCTGTCCTATCTGTAAGGTATGTAATCACACGGTTTGTATGAAGAGCAAATTGTCTTATATGATGGTGTACTTTACTCATTCTCACCACTTGTTGCATGTTTTCTGTTCCTAGAACAAAATTAACCACTCTGTGATCAAAGATCTGCTGGATCCAATTAAAGAGCTTTATGAAGACGTGAGAAGAAAAGCTTTAATGAGACTGGAATATGAAGGGCTGCACAAGAGTGAAGCCATCACCATGCACGGGGCTCGCTTTTACAATGACCCTGCTGGATTTGCTATGAATAGATACGCTTACTATGTTTGCTACAAGTGCAAAAAGGTTCGATTCACAAGATTTGTTTTGTAGGTTACAATATAAATATAGAAACATAAATATTTTAATGAAAAAATGTCTCTTTCGTTTGATGTTTCTTGTTGTCAATGAATGGATATTTAATTCAACAACACAGCAAAATGCAATAGACAGATGATGAGAAAAGTATAACAGAGGTACCTTATTTCAAGTTAGAAAACAGAATAATGTTGTGTGAGGTGCAGCAGAACAGATCTTCAAGTTCATAAGTTGTATTCACGTTCATATTTTTCAGTGTGGAACATCACCCCCCCCCACTGAGGGTGGCTCAGAATGTGATCTGTTGATTTTTCTGCAGGCTTATTTCGGGGGAGAGGCCCGTTGTGACGCAGAGGCAGGACAGGGAGATGACTATGACCCCAGTGAGCTTATCTGTGGTGCATGCTCAGATGTGTCCAGGGCACAGGTAAATAAAAAAAATTCTGAAAATTTTCATATAGAAGTGTGTCTACATGCACTGTACACTGAGGGTGGAGAGCAGCTGTGAAGAAACTTGTATTAAGAAAATTCCTTAATTTTCTTTTTACATTTGCAGATGTGCTCCAAACATGGAACGGACTTCCTTGAGTACAAATGCCGTTACTGCTGCTCTGTCGCTGTGTTTTTCTGCTTTGGGACCACACATTTCTGCAATGCCTGTCATGATGACTTCCAGAGAATGACCAGTATCCCCAAAGAAGAGCTGCCTCATTGTCCTGCTGGTAAATTGCAATTCCTTTAAAATGTCCACCAATTTATTTCATTACATTTTGAGTCATGAAATGTCTGTGTCCTTTGACAGGCCCTAAGGGTAAACAACTGGAGGGGAGTGAGTGTCCCCTGCATGTTGTGCATCCTCCAACTGGGGAGGAGTTTGCACTGGGCTGTGGCGTGTGCAGAAATGCTCATACCTTCTAAACGTCTGGGTCCCTTGTAAGTTGCTGTCCAAGTCCCTGTTTTACCTGCCACTGCAGACTCCTGCTTCAGCCCAGTCTGAGAGGAATGTCTAGATGTCTGATTTTGAGGAAGAAGTGATGCAGCACTGTGCTACAAGGTTCTGTTTCTTTCTCAACAGACCTGGAAGAACCCAGGAAAAAGTAAAAACCATGAAGAAAAAAAGAAAAAGGAAAAAAAAAACTTGTGACATGTCTGCATGCAGCCGTTATAACCCTCGGCTCCCTTAAACGTTGCTCACCACCTGGTCACCGAAGTGTACCAATATGAAAACTGACTCTTTTTCCTAACCCTGTACAGTATTCTCCTCTGTTGAGTGCATTATGGCCTAGCAGAAAAGACGTCAGTTCAGATTATATATGTGGACTGTCAAGAATGTTATGATGGCAGGAAAATAGTGTACGATTTATCTAATCTTGTATATAATGATAATATTCAAAATAGGTGTATTCAGATGTTGCTACTCTACACTTCAGTTTTGTTTGATATTCTGGGTTTTGTTTTGAGCCAGAACTTTTAATGAAGTGCAATACTGGGTGTGCCTCCTATCTTGCAGCTGTAAACATGGAATGTATGTCAATAAAGCAACTGTACATTTTTATACAGTGATACACGCTGCTGTGTTTTCACCTGGCAAATATAGCATCATGTTTGTGCTCAGAAATCTTTGATGGGCCTACATCTGTCACGTGTGGGGGTTAACAGGAACCCTTTCAACTCCTCGGTGATTATAATGTGGTACAAAACCATTTTCTGTCTTTTTAAAACCATAAAAGGTGAGTATGTTCTACTATTGTATTGTAAAAAAAAAAGAAAAAAAAGAACAGAAATCTTTGGGATGGGGCCAGTCTACACACCTAAAAGATTTAGACATTGTGAATTGTTTGGAAGTGTGAGAATGTGTGGAAGTGTGATAAACAGCTGCTGTAAAAGAGAAAATAATGCTACCTGTAAATCTGCTCTGTATTGTCTGTGGTGGATAGAGTTGGGCGGTAATAAACCAGATCCTCTGTTCTGCAAGGTACATTACAAATGTGTCTTGTGTTTTTTGTCTCCTGAAAGAATTAACCTTGGCACTTGTACGTGTTCTATGTGTCTGTATTTTAACGTCACTAAGTGAAATCACCAGAGAAAATGAGATTAGTAGCCACAATATATTATCTTAAACACACACACACACATACATTAGTCTAAGATCACAAGCTACGCAACTGTGTAATGGTAGCACATCATTTTATCTGGGGATGTACTAAACCACTATTCCAAAAATTGTGTTCCACCAATCAAAAACATCTTTACCATAAACCTATTAACCACTCTAAACATTCCTTTTCAACCTGCTTCACCATAGTTTCTCTGTTATGAAGGAGGGAAAGATTGTGCTCAGTACTGTAAAACTCTAAGCACAAATCCATCCATCCATGTTCTATACCACTTATCCTACACAGGGTCACTGGAGCCTAGCCCAGGGAAATTGGGGCACAAGGCGGGGGACATTCTGGACTGGGTTCCAACCCATGGCAGGGCATAATCTCACAGGCACATGCTATGGACAATTTGGAAATGCCAATCAGTCTACAATGCACAACTTTGGACTGTGGAAGGAAACCCCCAAAGCACAGGGAGAATATGGAAATTCCATGCACGCAAGGCTGAGGCAGGAATCTAGCCCCGAACCCTGGAGGTGCGAGGCAAACATGCTAACTACTCAACCACCATGTCCCCTTTAAACACAAATCCACTCTCATGGAATAGATTGTCCACCTTGACCAGATAAAAAAAAAAAAAAAAACATGGGATACCGATAGGCATATGTTATGGTTACCATCAGTGACAATCAGTCATGATATTAAACTGGCTAAAATATTGAAGTATCTACTAGTCACCTTTACTATTATGAAATCATTGGGCTTGAGACTTCAAAGGCATTATGAAGACTGAATTATTGATAAAATTATTACACACCTTCATATTTTCTCTTACAACATTTCACAAAAGTAAAATTGTCCATGGTTAAGTGATTATTTATTGATTGATTTGCATTTTTTAAATTAAAATTTCATTTTTATGCACCGCCATACATACAAATCTAAAGTCCTGCATGGTCCCCATAGATTGAAGATTTTCTGGATTATCCTCTTTTAACCCTTGTATGTTTTCCTGTGTAGCCTAAATGAGTCTCAGTATAAGTATCATTCATTCATTAATGTTCAGTAAGCACTTTATTCTTCTCAGTGTTGCGTTGGATCTGGAGCCTATCCCAGGAACACTGGGCCTCGGGGCAATTTAGCCAAGCCAACATTCACCTAAAGTACTGTCATGAATTTGGGAGGTGGGAGGAAACTCACACAGAGATGAGCAGAACATGTGGGACTCCACACAAACAGCAACCAGAATGCAGGAACAAACCTGGAGCCCTGGAGGTGATAACCCAGTACAAGCTCATGTGCAAACACATTCAGAACCCAACAAGTCCACTTTTAATCCTGTGGCCCCCAAAAAGCCATGCTGGCTGGGACGTAGTAGAGTTCTTACTACTGATCCATTTATATATCCTCTAAAGTTATCAATACAGAATACAGGTACAGAATGGAGTGTGTCACTGACTTTCTGCATCACACTGTCATATACTGCAGATAAATGCACTCTATACTTATATATGAAGGTTAAGTCATGCACCTTATTCTGAAATGTATAGAAGTATTATCTCTTGAACAGTAAAATCAATATTTATAATAATAATTAAAAAAATGCAATCAATTTCAAATACACGGGTGCACGTTATTCCTCCCATACTTTGTGGCGACTGATGAGTGCTGCTGTGCTAAAGGGATTGGACGGGACGTGATTTATGACGTCTTTTACAATGCATTGTGGGATTAGTAGTTCATACAATCTCATCAAGTAAGGTTTATTTACATATGTATTCGATTTAAATACATTGTGGTCACGATTTGTGTCGTGTGTGATTGATTCTACTGAATGAATGAAACTCAAAATATTTGTTGAGGTAATTTTACTTCTACTGTGTGTTTAGGCACAGGTTCAGGTACAACATCTCCCATGATCCCTCGGTGTCCGTCACAAAACAACAACAACGCCATTTTTAGAGATCCAAGGCAACTGAAAATCTACTGTGACAGCTCGAGCGCAGGAATTAGGTCAGAGAGAGAGAGAGCGAGCGAAAGAGTGAGAGACGGTAATAAGAAATAATTAAAACGTAGTTGTTTAAACCAGCTTAGCTAAAGATAAGCTTCAAATGCGCCACATCTTGCTGTTTCAGATGTTTTGGAGCGCGGGAGCAGGCTTAAATCACACCGGATCCTCACTGCTTTAGAAAAACATCTCTACTGAATAAACACCAGTCAGGTAATCAGCTAGCTCGAGCAGCAAAACAAAATGGCTAACGGCACTTGTACTGGGTAAAGGTGAAAACATTAATTGAGCTGCTAGATGTCGGGTGAAAACGCGCTGGGGTTTGTGTAGGCAACTGAACATCCGACATATTAATTCAGCTGCTAGCATCAGTCCACTTCACGTGAGTAAAACACTCAAACATGGATCCATTTGCTTGGGGATTATAACAAGTTATTAGTGATACTGAGCATTTTGTTTGTTTGTTTGTTTGTTTCCGTTTAAGTAAAGCAAAGCTGAACAAAATGACATGCATCAGTACAAATCAACACCAGGGACAAGCGATAAGAAATGTCAAATAAATAAATAAACACAGAATATACTAAAAACGCAAGATTTTTATTAACACAAAACATAGACTCCCTGTTTTGATTTCATGAAGTAGTTCATTTTTGCACATTTCTCTGTCAAAAAGACAACGAAAAAATGTTTTCAGTAAAATAATTCAATAACAAATCAAATAGTTAAGTAAACCCAAATCATATATTTTCTCAGTGCAGTTCGTATTCACGGGGAAAATGATCCCCCAAATAATACATAATGAAGGCAGATATGCTTTGCTAAAGATTTCAGTGCCAGAATAAATGCAAGGTGTTTTGCAATCTCTGGATGTGATTTACAAACAAGAACAACTTGTATCAATAGCCAGTTCAAATTTTGTCACCTGAATGTATTTGACACAAGCGATGCTTGGCTGTTTGCAGGAGCCTGATGTGATTTGCACAGCGATGACATCAGCATGTTCTTTTATGTGCTGTATTTATGAAACCCTTTCAGAAAAACAAAAAATTAATTGATGTTCTCATTTTCAAGAATGAAAAGAAGATTAAAAAAAGAGGCCAGCGGCTCGTCCTGTGAGGAGCGGGTGGAGGTTTGCAAGAAAGTTAGACGTCCCAGTGAGGACTGTGGGGACGTGGTGTCCACCTGGGCATGGTTACCCCAGGAGATCCTGCTGCGTGTCTTTCAGTACTTGCCCTTGCTGGATCGAGCCTTTGCCTCTCAGGTGTGCCGCGGTTGGAATGAAGCTTTTCACATGCCTGAGCTCTGGAGATGCTTCGAGTTCGAACTCAACCAACCTGCAAGTTCATACCTGAAGGCCACACATCCTGATCTCATCAAGCAGATCATCAAGAAGCACTCTAATCATTTACAGTATGTCAGTTTTAAGGTGAGGGAAATGTTTGGACATTTGTTGTATTGTGACTGACTGATTTTTATACGAGGAGGGAGGAATAAGGAGATTATTAACAAATTTCTAGGTATAATGTCTTATTATTGTTTAGGCTTTGTTTACCATTGTACAAAATGTGTGTGCAGGTGGACAGCAGTACAGAATCAGCAGAGGCAGCCTGCAATATCCTGTCTCAGCTTGTAAACTGCTCGATAAAGACCCTCGGCCTCATTTCCACAGCACGTCCAAGCTTCATGGAGTTAAAAAAGGTAAACATCTGAAGGAACCTTATGGAAGGTTTTTTTGTTGATAAAATGACTTCTATCTAAATGCATAAAGCTTTCCTCTTTAATCTTTCCAGTCCCACTTCATCTCTGCATTGACCGTGGTGTTTGTCAACTCCAAGTCTCTGTCATCACTCAAGATCGATGACACACCTGTCGATGACCCGTCACTCAAGGTCCTGGTGGCCAACAACAGTGACACCCTCAAACTGTTAAAGATGAGCAGCTGCCCCCATGTCTCGCCTGCTGGTAGTCTTATTCTCACTTAAATGTGTTTAAAGGTTTGAATTGGATGTATGGGTGACACTCGTTTATAACTAGAAAACCTGCCTGCAGTCATGGAGAAAAGAAAGTACACAGTCCATCAGTTTTTAGGTTTTTATTTATCAGGGATTAAATAACAATTGTGTGGTCCTCACCAACTTCTACAAACAAACAAATAACCTCAGGTGACAACAAAAAACAACAGATTTCAATATGTAGTCATTTCCCCCAAAAAGTAAACAGCTGGGAACAAATAAGTACATACTATAATTCAGTAACATGTAGAACAACCTTAAGCAACAATAACTTGAAGTAAACATTTCTTTAGGACTTTATCTCATATTGTTCTGGAGAAATTTAGGCCCACTCTTCTTCACTTCAATTCATTGATGTTTGAGGGCATTTGTTTATGCACAGCTCTCTGACGATCCCTTGACAGCATCTCAATGGGGAAGAGATCTGGACTTTGATTTGGCCATTCCAATACCATGATTTATAATTTTTTTTTTTTAGTCATTCAGATGTCAATTTGCTGGTGTGCATGGGATCATTGTCCTGTTGCATGACCCAATTTCAGCCCAGCTTAAGCTGCTGGACAGATGGCCTCGCATTTGTCTTAAGAATATTCTGGTATGAAGTGAAATCCATCGCTGTCTTAATGACTGCAAGTTTCCCAGGTCCTGTGGCTGCAGAAGAAGCCCAAATCATCACCCCTCCATCATCATGGCTGACAGTTGGTATGAGGTGTGTGTGGTGACAAACTGTGTTTGGTTTTTGCCAAACATGGTGCTGTGCATGATGTCCAAACATCTCTACCTTGGTCTCATCAGTCAAAGTCATTGTGCCATATTCCTTTTGGAGAAAAGTGCATTTTCATAGCTATTTTTCCCATGAAAGACATATTTGTTAACTCTTCTTCTGATTGTACAGTCATGAACATAAATATTTAATGTGCTTACAGATGCCTGTAGGTCACATGATTTAGCTTTTGAGTTTTTCTTTATATCACTGAGCATTAAACAGTCTGACCTTAGACTGAATTTGCCGGGATCCCCACTCCTAGGAAGACTGGTAACTGTGTTGAAAGCTCTCCGTTTGTAAACTGTTCTTCTTACTGTAGAATGGTAAATTTCAAATTGTTTGGAGATGGACCTATAACCCTTCCCAGATTGATGAGCAGCAACAGTTAGTTGTCTGAGGTCATAGCTGATGTCCTTTCTTCTTGGCATGATGTAGACACGCACCTGGGTGCTCCAGAACACCAAACTACCAAAATTTCTGCATTTATAGAGGTAGTCACATTTCTTGGTGATGAACTAATCATCACTTCATTAGTAACACCCGGCTGTTAATTCCTCTCTTAATGATTGTGGAAGTAGGAAGGGTGTACTTATTTTTTCACAGCTGGTTGGTTTACCGTGGGGGGTGATTGGAGACTACATCTCGAAATATGTTTTTTTTTTTTTTTTTTCCTCTGGTGAACTCCATGCCCAAGAGGGTTAAGGCAGTGCTGGAAAATAATGGTGGCCACACAAAATATTGACACTTTGCACCCAATTTGGACATTTTCACTTAGGGGTGTACTCACTTTTGTTGCCAGCGGTTTAGACATTAATGACTGTGTGTTGAGTTATTTTGAGGGGACAGCAAATTTACACTGTTATACAAGCTGTACACTCACTACTTTACATTGTAGCAAAGTGTCATTTCTTCAGTGTTGTCACATGAAAAGATATAATCAAATATTTACAAAAATGTGAGGGGTGTACTCACTTTTGTGCGATATTGCATATATAATATAGTTTATATGTGTGTAAATGTATAATGTAAATGTATACATCATGAAAATGTCAAGTAAATATTACTCATTGCAGTGAGGTGTCCCATTCCTGCACCTGTCAGCTGTGCCTCATTCGTGATTAGGTTATGTGAGAGGTTTTTGCAGTATTTCCCAGGTGTTGCATAGGAGAAGTTGGGGTTTCCTTTGGAACAGAACAGAAACTTAAGCAGACAACGGTGTGATTCATTTGTGTGTCTTGCTTGAATAAGGTTGTAAAATCATATTTGATATGACTAAATTAATGTAGTGGATTGTGTAATAGAAAAACACCACTGAATTAACACACATCTTTTTTTGGTGAAAAATAGTGATGTAGACCCATCCCATAACCAAAGACCAAGGGGATGCAAACCTTTGCTCTCGGCCATATGTTAGCCTTTTGCTGTAAATTGGTCAACATCAAATTACATCAGTTTGGATTGGAAAATCCTATGCCATGTGATTGAATACAAAGAGTTACTCAAATAATGTAACTCTAGCCACTTTTACGTCAAATCGTATAATCAACATAATATATGATTGTTTTTTAGCCTTTTTAATTTGCCAAATTTGTGGTCTAGAAAACACCATGGGAAATGAAACCTTTTCAGTTTGGGGTGTAATCAGACTTTATAATGTTATAACTTTACATCTGGTTGAAGATGTATGCAAAAAAGAAACATTTCTCTTCAAATCTTTCTGGAGTTTGCAGAACTACATAAAGTAGAAAACGTCACAGTTTGACCATGTAAAGGGTTTTTCACAGGCCGCCCCACGTATAATATGAGCTACTTCGTTATTAATACACCTTTTAAAATGTTAAAATTTGTTGAAAGAATTGCAAAATGGTCCATAAACTCTGCTTCTCGTCAGGAATCCTGTGTGTTGCAGATCAGTGCCACGGCTTGAGGGAGCTGGCGCTGAATTACCACTTGCTGAGTGACGAGCTCCTCCTTGCGCTCTCCTCAGAGAAGCATGTGCATCTGGAGCACCTACGCATCGATGTTGTGAGTGAGAACCCAGGTCAGCAGTTTCACACCATCAAAAAAAGCAGCTGGGATGCCATGGTGCGCCACTCGCCCAAGTTCAACCTCGTTATGTACTTCTTCCTTTATGAGGATGAGTTTGAGCCTTTCTTCCGGGATGAGATTCCCGTCACACACCTCTACTTCGGCCGTTCGGTCAGTAAGGAGGTGCTTGGGCGTGTGGGCATGAACTGCCCTCGGCTTGTGGAGCTGGTGGTGTGTGCTAACGGCTTGCGTCCCCTGGACGAGGAGCTGATTCGCATCGCTGAGCGCTGTACACAGCTGTCAGCCATCGGCCTGGGCGAGTGCGAAGTGTCCTGCAGCGCTTTTGTGGAGTTTGTGAGGATGTGTGGGAGACGCCTCGCACAGCTCTCCATCATGGAGGAGGTGCTCATCCCTGACCACAAGTACAGCCTGGATGAGATCCACTGGGAGGTTTCAAGACACCTCGGCCGTGTCTGGTTCCCGGATATGATGCCTACCTGGTAAGGCATTTGCAGACTTATTTGAGCATCAGATTATTGGATTCATTACCAGCACATCAAGCTTTTTACTTTACCCTATAGGGCAGTTCTAAACTTTTCAGTGTATTCCAGATGTTTCCTTGGTGTTTGAGATATTCTAGTATTAAACATGGCAGGATATATCAGTCGTGTTTTGAAATTACTAAAAAAAAAAAAAAAAAGTTTAAGGAGGCACTTCACTGGCGTAAACACTTTATTAGAATAATGTGGCTTATTTTTCTGCTGTATACCTATTACTGTGTCTGTATGCTGACAATCATGAAAGAATAAGCGTTTATCTATCTCGTCATTGAAACTACAGCTGTATTATCACAGTTGTACAATGCCATGTGGTTCATTTATGTAGCTATATATTGCACCTGTTTAGTATATTTTGCCTTTACATGTGAATAGCATAATCTAATTATTGCATATTTTCCTCTCCAATTTGTATATAAATGATGAAAACTGGGTATATGTATATTTATAGAAATAAAAGCAGGAGAGTTGTTCTGTTGCCTACAAATAGGTTCATGAGGCTCAACTCTTTTGATAAAGGTACCATCAGTAAGTAGCTTCATTCTAGGAGTGGGCAATATGACAAAAATATCATATCACGATCCTTTAAGGCATTTCTATGGTGCATGATAATTTTTATTTTTTTTTAATAAACTTCCAGCAAAACAGTTTTGTATTTTAAAAAAATAACTGATGATTATCTATAAACGTCAGTTATTTAAAAAAAATAACTGATGATTATCTATAAACGTTATTTAATGTCTAAATAATAAAAAAAATTATATTTAAAATAACATTTTATTTATAAAAAAAAAGTAACACTGAAAAGGAGAAAAAAAATTAATCTATAAAAAATCTTTTTGCAATTTTAAAGATTAAATATGAAATTTTAACAAAAAATCAGCTGCTTCGCAAGTTTGCAATAAAAAACGGCAACATAAAGATATCATGATATCCAGGTATCTAGCGCATTGTGCCGTCACAGTTTCAATATTATATGGTCATATCGCCCAGCCTTTCTTTCTATTGGTGATTCTGAGTGACTATTTCTTCAGAACCTTATGTTTCCCATCTACGCGTTTCAAAAAGTGACGCATCAAAAACCTGGTGAATTTTGTCTTTGTATACAGACTGTGAGAAATGTGGCAATTAGCCGAATTTATACAATATTATTAACTTAAATATTTTTGATCTGCAGTTGTGAAATTCTTTTTTCCAACCAGGTGAACAGTCGGAGATATAACATGTTTACTCATCCTATATGCAAAGCTCAATTCACATAATTTAGTTTGTCATAACTTGGAAGGAGAAGTGGTTAGTTGTGTATATTTCAAAGATGTGCTGAAGGCAGTATGAGAGAGACTGCTTTCTTGGCGTGAACAGCCTGTCAGTGATGTTTGATAAACAACCTCCTTCCCACTTTTTTAAATAATCAGATTTTAACAGATTGCTCTCGGGTAACATCCGGGACCTTTGATTTGAGATGACACGAATGTGTATTAATGGTTTGAAGGCACTTCAGATGCATACTAAAATAACTACAGAAACCTACATACAAACACAAAAGAAGATAAGATGCAGGTAAGCAGTTTTTTTTTTTTGCACTTTGTAAATAATCTGTTCAAAAAATTAGCATAAACAGGGTGTTATGGATTCCTTTAGAAATGCTAGCTGTGGCTTTGCAAAACAATTCATCCAGACATATTTTAGTCCTACATACTAAACCCTTTTCAGGCTCTTCTGACCCTAATTGCTGGTATATTTATCCATTGTTCAAAATACTGTTTGATATATAAAAGGTACTTATGTTTCTTGTACACTTATTTATTCAGGATTTGAAGTGTCACAGCCCTGTAAATATATTTGATACTTTAGATTAAAGGAATTATTTCTACTGATCAGGTTATTACATTTAACCATTTAATTACAGTGATATATGTTAACACTGCTGTATTGTCCCATCAAATACATAAATATATAAATAAATAACATGCTGTATTTAGGATGGAACACAGAACAGTGACTAACAGAAAAGAACTGATGGAACTGATTCTTGGTCTAATAAAAGTACATGGAAAAGCTTCAGAAGCAGGAAATCACCTGGTTTCTACTACAGCTCACCTCTCAGTTCTCAAAAATATATCTGATTGTTTTTTATTGTTTGCTTGCAGCTTTTTAAAAGCTGTTCTTGTATTTAATGGTCTTTTTTTTTTCTTTTACCCAGAGGGAATAAGAGGAGAAAATTAAAATTTTAAAAAAGTTAATTAAACTTTAAATAATTAAATTAATTAAATAATTAAAAAGTTAATTATTTAGTTTTGGGGTAAAATGGCTGTTTTTGGTTTAATAGGTGTATACTGTATGTCATAACCAGTGTCTTGTATCTGATGATAATTATTTAACCAAAACAGTTAAATAAATAGGCTTTGTTGTCTTTGAGAACTTTAATTTGTGAGTCAGTTACAGCATCCTAACACTGCTTCATCTTGCATTGTTCAAATAAACTATATAAAATTTGTATTGTGCATTCTGTGTTTATTTTAAATGTTATACATTTAATGTAGTTATACATTAATTAAAAAAATTATTAGTGATGTAAAGAATAAAACATGACAGTACACCCAGTCTTAAAAAAAAATAAACAGGTTGTTGTGATGCAGACTGCAGTTGATTTATTTTTCAATAACATTTCCTAAAGTGTATACTAAAACAAAATACCACAAAAATCTGTTGGATTAAGTTATTTTATTAACGAACATAATTACACTTTTCATGTGTTTTGTATTTACATTTAATGTCTGTGACAAGTTAATCTGTTATCACTCACATCGTAACCACTATAAAAAAAATTATTTCCCTTATTCCCTTACCAACCTCTTTTTTTTTTTTTTTTTAAAAAAAAAAGGTTATTAAGACAACAAAAATGCAGCCTATCTCCTGAGTTACAAAATTTAGTCACAATTCTACTGCTTGACTGTTATAAAGCAATGATGCAATGACACTGGAGACTCTGTCCAATGGTAAATAATCCTCTCCTCTTGCAGACATTCAAAAAAATAATAAAATTCTGTTTACACAGAATGTCCTCCATACAAGGCTCCGTGTAATTGGCTGCTGCATAAACGGTAACATATTAGAATAAGCACATTAATATAAATCTGCGATTTGCCTAGCATCCAGAACCTCTGTCTGAGCTGTGCTTTTATAGAAAATGAATGAACACCAAGAATTGAGTCTTAAACAGAGCTGTGGTATTGATGAGAGTTCACGTGACTTAATTGTTATTCACCTCCAGCAAAACTTTAACCTGTGGCATTAATCATTGACTAATCACAAGTAACAAATTACTTTTTCATGTGCAAAGCTGTCATAACTCAGATCTACAAGTTAAAAAAAAAAACCTCAAGGCCGTCATCATCATGGCAGAGAAACTTCTTCATACATAATTTGGATGTAGGGTGGCTTCATTGGCAAGTGCCAGTACTCAAAGTTGTAGAACAAATAGAAAGTCTTCTCAAGCACTACTTTTTTATAAGCTTCCATCAGGCTGAGGATGAACTGAAGCATCGACTGGTGAGGCTGAAAAGAACGGTAAAACTTTCTGATATCTGTGGCCAGAGTTTTCATTGAGGGTTGATCAAAGATGCTGCCATCATCCCCAAGGTAGGTAGGCTCACCACTGTACAGGTAGATTTTGGTGTAATTTGTCTGAGTTTTGCTTGAGAGATTGGCTCCTAGTTCTGCCAATTTCCTGTATGTGCGGTGTACAAACTGTGAACAGTCATACGAGTCGAACCATGTGGTTGAGTTGGGTCCTTGGTCTGACTGCACAGTCCACGTCTCATAATAAATACCCGTCTCATTGTCCTCTTGAACCCACTGTGCCAGATTATTAAATTGCAAACCTATGATGGAAAACAGTGAAACACAGAATCATAAACTAATATTACTAAAAATATTTACACACTTGTGTACAATTCCTCACCAGAAATCTCTCCCACTTTCTCCAGAGTTCCATTCTGTTTCCAGTGCACATCATCTATTCCCTCAAAGAAGCATGCCGCACCCTGATTGCACCAAAAAGGAGCCATTATGCCCTCTCTTTCATGGGGAAAAGTGCAGTTTCCAAGCTGGAATAGCTCGTACCATTCCATGGTATAGTTTCTTCCTGTTTCTGAGCTGGCAAATCCAATGGCATCATGCATTATATGCTGGAAACAGAAGACGCATTGTTAATGCTATTTATTGTAATAGAGCCTATTAGGGATTTCAACTATATTATAAACTTACAAATTTCCCCAAAAGATCTCCATATTTGAATTCCCAAACAGGAGTTTGCAGTCTAAACACAGAGATGACATCGGCGTCTCTCATGTAGGGGATGCGACCATCCGGGTCTCCAGTCGGGCAAAAGGGGTAAAGCGCCTGGCAGTAAGGGTCAGTGGGAGGACGACGGTCGAATCGCCTAGTCATTTACCAACACACACACACAGGAATGCAAATCTAGATCATGGGTTCTCAAACTTTTGGCAGCCAGGGACTGTGAAATAAAAACTAAAATAAATTCAGTTTTATAAACACAACCCAATTATTAAAATATTAGGCTCATTATGTAATTGTACACAATAATATCCTGGCTATCTATTGGAGCCAGGAAGGTTTATGTTTGTTTGTTTGTTTGTTTTTCTGAAATCTCCACTAGCAGAATATTTTAATCCAGTTGACATGATTTGTAGACTTATATGTTTTGAAGTTATTAAGGTTTGGATTATACCCATTCAATTCAAATGACCAGTTAAAGAGGCTGATAACAGGCAAAATAACTCAATAACAATACAAATATAATAAGCAACAATAGTGGCTGTGTTTTTCAGAACCGTGGCAACATATTTGCTGCTCAGAAAAATAGCGGAATGGCGGTGGCCATGTAAAAGATACAGTTCACACACATTATAATTCAACTGTTTACAACAAAAAAAACCATCTACCTTGGCAGTGAATACAGTTACTACATTGTACAGCATTAATAACACTGTTAAATGCAACAAAAGAGAGGGGGACATGCAGAAGTAACATATTAAGCGCTCACACTGAAATGATCTTACCTGTAAGGAACAGGCCAAACTCTCTTTCCACTAATATTCTGAGAACTGATCAAAACCAACAAACAGATCAGAAAGAGAAAATAAAAACACTTGACAGTCATGTTTGACGGTTCATGTTAGACTTTACTGTGCAGAAACTTGTCTTCCGCGGCAGAACCACTTCCTTATTTCGCCGCATGACTGCGGTCACGTGGTTTTCTTAAGCTAATAACAAGCCTCGTGACGAGGGCAGATGTAAAAGTCCTTTGTATAATGAAACTGACATTGAAACTGTGTACTATTCTGCAGTTTACTATCTCTCCACACACACACACACACACACATATATATATATATATATATATATATATATATATATATATATATATATATATATAATTACAAAGTTTCTACACAAAATCTCAACTTATTTTTTTGTGAGCTTGACATAACCAATATCCAGAGAAAGTCTCGTGCCTGTTGGCATCTTCGCCATCATAAATGTAATAACTGTCCGCTGTAGATATGGACTTTATCTCTGCATTAAGAGAGAGGGGTGTGTGTCCCCTTCTCAAGTGTCGGACACTAATGTGGAAGTCGTCAATCCTGCAGGGATGACGTATTTTTGAAGGCCAACCCAGAAATTAGCATCAACCTGGTTCCTTCGACAAAATGCCAATAGGATTTTACCATTGGTTTTGGGATTATTGCAGAAAATAAGCTCTGTGACCAACAAAAGTTTAGGATTCTTACATGTTTTGATCATCAAGATAATATTCACAAATGAACACAGCTTTTATGAATTTTGAAGCCTAAATACCAGAAGTAAAAAGCTAATGTTACTTTGCCAGAAGTAACTTCAACGTCACCACTGATACGCTTCACATAACTTTTTAAATCTTTATAATAAATAAAAAGCACTTACAATTGGAAAATAGTAGAAACTAATAAATTTAGAAGTTGGAAAGTTTGAGCTGGAATAGTTCACAAGAGCGCGAGTATAAACACAACAAGACTGTAGTAGAAGAATTTTCCTGTTTGGCGTGATGACGTTTAATGTCCCTGACAAACTCTGTAGTACCATTTAGCCACGTGTTAGCAAGCATTTTTCCCAAGACATGTAAAAGCTTAACAAAAAAAAAATATTACTGATGTATTTTATGTCTTAGTATAAAACATGAGCATATCTCAAGATTGTATATCTCAAAAACCCATTTAAAAAATCCATTGACTTCAGGATAGGGTGACCAAATGCAAACAGGCCAAATGTGGGACAAGTAGTAAGTTTGTGTGGGACAATGGGGGACATATTTCCGACACCCAAAGGCCTACCATTTTAATGCCTATCTAAATGAATAAGAAACATGTGCACTCTGCCCGTTTATATGTATGTCTCTTGTATCATACAATGCAACAAAAAGAAATATTACTGCATAAAGTGGAGAAAAGGATTTCCATGGCTTGGCCTCAGGTGTGTCCAGTTTGAGTGAAATCTGACAGCCCTTAGATGTAAGTATAGGTCTCTGCAGAACATAAATGGGCGTTTCCCAATCAGTGGGCGTCTTTAGACTGGATAGGTGTAGTTCAACCGTCCAATCAGTTTCAGTTTTCAGTTTTCCTGTGCTTTATTGGCATGACAAACAATTGTACATTTGTATTGCCAAAACAAATACAAGGGAAGGGTAGTGTAAACACAAGAGAAATACAATTTAATAAAATACTAATAAATTAAGTTAAAATAATAAATAATAAAAATGAAAAATTGTGCAAACAATGTACATAAATGTACAAATTATGGACAAAATAAATGTACTATATACCGAAGAATAAAAAAAAGAAGGAAAAAATATGTAAAATTACAAGATAAAAGTGGTTTCACTAATAAAGGTAAGAAAAAATTATAAAACAATAATAATAATGAAGAACAATCACAACAATTACAGGAAACACAAGGGCGAGGCAGATCACTCACTGTCTCAGGCCGAGACATATTGTACTGCTATTATACAGCATTCATTATCTTCTCCTAGTAGGAGGGAGAGTTTTTCACTGTTTTATAGATTGTCCAATGTTTAGTGTGTGTTTAATTCTGGGGAAGAATTTTTCTCGGATGTGTGTGTATTTTGTGCATTCTCTTAGGAAATGCACCTCTGTCTTAACTGTGTTTTGGTTGCAATGTAGGCACGACCTTTCTTCCTGAGCCACATTTTCCTGTCTGCCTAGGGCGTGTCCACTGAGTCTGTACCTTGTCAAGGTGCATCTCAGTGTTTCATCTGTCACTGTGTACAGATAGTGTGCCATGGTGTACTGTCTTTTCAACTACGGTTATGGTTTGGGTTATTTGAATGAATCAGGTAATCAAGCCATTGAAAAATGCCTATCCTGGTTTGAAAACACTAAATAATTAGAAAACGTCTTTTTTGTTCTGCCCATCTCTCCTGTTTTCATTCTTGCCTCGGCTCACTGCAACACAGAACATTCATTAATATAATTCCCTGCAGATGTGCAATCCTTACCACTAACCTTCTCTGGCTTCGCCCTCTATTCACAAACTGGTGCTCAAGCACGCCACGTTCAAATTTGTGTTAACTCTTTATTTCCAATCAAATTGCAGGACATCATCTCAAGATGCAAGACAAATGACTAAAATGCTATGTATTACAACACAAAGCGGGACATATGGTCACCCTACTTTGGGACAATGAATGTTGAGTACACAGAAAAATTAAGTCGAGATCACGAGAAAACCACTTTTGTTATGTCGGGATCACAAAAAAATTAATTTGAGATCACAAGAACACATCTGGGTTAACCCTGTTCCCTGAGTAGGGAACGAGACGTTGCGTGGACTTCACGCTGTGGGAAGCACCCTCTCATGTGACCAGTATCAAGCTTGTGTAACGTCATGCCTATTTATAGGTCTGCCGTGATCAGGTGACATGGCAATTAAGCGCAGCGCGTGATATAAAAAACGGCACCTGTAAACCATGCCGTTAGCCTCTATTATCTGAAGGGAAGACGCAATTCACAAGCATGCCCCAGTATGACAAAGCTACATAATGTCTCGTTCCCTTCTCAGGGAACAGGGTTACATGCGTAACGCTGACGTTCCGTTCCAAAGGGAGCTCAACATTGCGTGAGCTTCATGCTGTGGGAATGAGAATACCCACTCCGTCATACTGAGGGTACGGCCTGTTCAAAAGATCTGAACCCGAGGGTCACTGCAAGACACTCAAGCCCAGGGTGGAATGTATATCCAGGCTGTAATATTGAATGAGTGTGTACTGCGTAGACCACCCTGCTGCAGCACACACATCCTGTAAGGGTACCCCTTTGGACAAAGCCTTTGAGGAGGCGGCCCGCCAAGTGGAATGAGCCCTTATGCTCAGAGGCATAGTGAGGCCTCATAAGCGATAGAGATTGCGTCCACTACACAATTAGAGATGCGCTGCTTTGACACAGCATCACCTCTACTGTCTTCTCCAAAGCAGACCAGCAGCTGCTCCGATTTACTCCACTGGCCAGAGCGGTGGACATAAGTACAGAGAGCCCTTACTGGACACAGTAGGTGCAATTTCTCTTGTTCCAGTGTGAGGAACAGAGGAGGGAAGAAAGCCTGCAACACTACCGGCTGGGCAGCAGACGTAGGCACTTTAGGAATATAATCCGGCCTAGGATATAGGAAGGACTTGGCTAATCCAGGGGCAAAGTCAAGGCAGGAAGGGGCAACCAAGAGAGCTTGTAGATCTCCTACTCGCTTTAGAGATGTCAGGGCCAGCAGACGAGGTACCTTTAGAGTCAGAAGCTTCTCTGAGGCTGACTCTAAGGACTCAGATGGGGCACATGACAGACCTTTCAGGACCACAGAAAGGTCCCAGGCAGGTATGCGTGGTCTGCAGAGGGGCCTCATCCACCTGACACCACGCATAAACCTCAATGATAGAGGATGTTGCCCCACAGAGGCTCCATCAATAGGGGCATGACTAGCTGAAATGGCAGCTGTGTAGACCCTGATTCTAGAAGGAGCCAACCCCACTGAGAACCATCCTTGTAAGAACTCCAGAACTGCAGCTGTTGTGCAGTTTACTGGGTCTAGCTGACATTCCTCACACCATGAGACAAAAAGTCTCCAACTGAGCCCATAAAATTTCCTCATGGATGGTGCTCAAGCATTCAACATGGTCCCTACAACCTCAGTTGCAAGACCAGAATCTATGAGCTGGTGTCCCTCAGGGGCCAGACCCACAGTTTCCATAGTTCCGGCCGAGGGTGATAAATCAGTCATCCAGCTTGAGACGGTAGATCCCTGTGGATTGAAATCTCCCAAGGAGTGCTGTCTAGCAGGGATATTATATCTGAGAACCATATTCGAGCCAATAAGGTGCTACTAGAAGCAGACGTAGACATCTTGGCGAACTCTTGCTAGAATTTGTGGAAGCAGATTGGGGGAAAAGCGATTCGGGGAAAAGCATACAGACATAGCATCGGCCACGTGTGCACCATGGCATCCAGCCCCAGTGATGCGGAAGGAGTGAGGGCAAACCACAGTGGGCAGTATCTTTTCTCCTCGACGCGAATACATTAACTTCCGCTTGGCTAAACCTCTGCCATATGGACTCCACCACTTGTGGATGGAGCCTCCAATTCCCAGGCCTCAGCCCCTGCCTTGACAGGATGTCTGTCCCCACATTCCGGTTGCCCGGAATGTACATTACACTCACTGACAATAACTTTCCCTCTGCCCAGAGAAGACTCAGTTGCACCTGCCTGAACAGGGGGTGCGAACGTAACCCTACCTGGTGGTTGATACATGAAACCACTGCTGTGTTGTCTGTCACAACTAACACATGGTGACCGCTCAATTGAGGAAGAAAGAATTTCAGTGCTAGAACTATGGTCCGCATTTCTAGATGAATTATATGCCACTCCAGATGAGGGCCGCTCCAGAGACTGTGAGCTAGACAGCCGTCTAAGACTGCGCCCCAGCTTGTGAGGGAGGTGTCTGTTATTACTGTCTTGCAATAAGGATATGTGTTACGCCACGGCCAGCAGAGGGCACTGCGGCACGGCTTCTGACTTGTCACGTGACTCTTTTGTTTTCGTTTTCTTCCTGCTTGGACATTGACTTAAGTCTGATCATGTCTCTGATTTGCCCCAGGTGTCCATGTTTTGGTTTGATTATGTGACTATTTAAACCCCTTGGTCACTGCGCACTTCGCGCAGTATTATTTGGTTTACGTTTGTCATGTCGAGGAAATATGAAGGTATGTGCTAACGTGTAGCATGCTAGCGGTCGTAGCTAGATGTCCAGAGTTTGTATAGTCAGTAGAGACCGCGCTCCCTGTGTTTGTTTGTCTGCTAATTAATAAAGACTGACCTGCACCTGCATCCGCCTCCAGTCCCGTTTCGTAACAGAATACTGCGCCCAAAATGCGGAAGCAGCAGGTACCCATGAGCGCCGCCGAAGAGGCCAGGATTTGGGCGCTTTGCCGTTCGTCCCTGGAGATGAGCAAACAGCTCACAGAGGAAATTGCTCAGTGCAAAGCCGAGCTGCGCGCCGCGTCGTCCCTCGCGCCATATACCCAGTCCCCGCCGCCGAAGAGCGACGCCGTGCAACGCAGCCTGCAAAGTGACCTGAGCATCTGGGGCTTCCCACTGCAGGGGAATTGTACAGCGCCACGCAGCCAGCTAAGTGACCTGAGAATCTGGGGCTTCCCCCTGCAGGGGAATTGCACCACGCTGCGCAGTCCAGAGGTGAAGGCTGGCCCAGAAATTTTTTTTGGGGGGGGGCAATGAGGACAGCAGAGCTCCAGCCTGAGGCCTACGGGGAGGTCTCAGCGGTGGAGCCCCCACCTGAGGTCAACATGGCGACCTCAGAGTGACAGCTTGAGGCGGTTGAGGAGACCGTCCCGCTGCCCTGCCCGGCCGAGGAGGCCGTCCTGCTGTCCAGCCCAGCCAAGGAGGTCGTCATGCTGCCCTGCACAGCCGAGGAAGCTGTCCCGCTGCCCTGCACAGCAGAGGAAGCTGTCCTGCTGTCCAGCCCAGCTGAGGAGGTCGTCACGCTGCCCTGCACAGCCGAGGAAGCCGTCCCGCTGCCCTGCACAGCCGAGGAAGCCGTCCCGCTGCCCTGCACAGCCGAGGAAGCCGTCCCGCTGCCCTGCACAGCCGAGGAAGCCGTCCCGCTGTCCAGCCCGGCCGAGGATGTAGTCATGCTGCCCTGCACGGCCGAGGAAGCTGTTCTGCTGTCCAGCCCGGCCGAGGAGGCCGCGCAGCCCTCCAGTGCCGCCGGGGGCGGCACCCAGCGTCCCAGAGCCGCCGGGGGCGGTGCCCAGTGTTCCAGGGGCGGTGCCCAGCGTTCCAGTGCCGCCGGGGGTGGCGCCCAGCGTCCCAGTGCCGCCGGGGGCGGCGCCCAGCGTTCCAGAGCCGCCGGGGGCAGTGCCCTGCATTCCAGAGCCGGCGCCCAGCGTTCCAGAGCTGCCGGGGGAGGCGCCCTGCGTTCCAGAGCCACCGCCCAGCGTTCTTGTGCTGCTGGGGGCGGTGCTCTGACTTTCAACCCCGGTGGGGGTGCTGCTCCGCCCCTCTGCTGCCCGACGGAGGCTGCCTTGCTTTCCGTGGCAGCGAGAGACAGTTCGCACAGGGGCCCGGGACCCCCCGTTGGAGGGGGGTTCTTGGTGCTCCGGGAGGAACACCCTTTGGAGGGGGGTTCTGTTACGCCACGGCCAGCAGAGGGCACTGCGGCACGGCTTCTGACTGGTCACTTGACTCTTTTGTTTTCGTTTGCTTCCTGCGTGGACATTGACTTAAGTCTGATCATGTCTCTGATTTGCCCCAGGTGTCCATGTTTTGGTTTGATTATGTTGACTATTTAAACCCCTCTGTGACTGCGCACTTCGTGCAATATTATTTGGTTTACGTTTGTCATGTCAAGGAAGTATGACGGTATGTGCTAATGTGTAGCATGCTAGCGGTCGTAGCTAGATGTCCAGAGTTTGTATAGTCAGTAGAGACCACGCTCCCTGTGTTTGTTTGTCTGCTAATTAATAAAGATTTTGACCTGCACCTGCATCTGCCTCCAGTCCCGTTTCGTAACGATATGCCCCTTGAGTGTGACTCGAGGCTAGAAACCTCCAAATTCTCAGAGCACGTAGGCATCACTGCATGACACGTGTCCTCAGACGAAACCCCCGACTTTTCTGGGATTCCATAGTTTCAGGTAACGCTCCTATAAAAAGAATATTGATATATTTTGTTAAAAATTCTAAAATTTAATATTTTAGAACTAAATTTTTATTTTTATTTTTTTTTATTTTTATAATCACATTGGAGGGAATTTACTTCTGGGATTCATACACGGACAATCCATTTATTTTTTAATATAAGTGATATTGAAGAAAAAGTCAGAATTCAAAACATTCATACGACATGCACATTTAAATAACAAAATAATAATAATAATAATATGGTGATGATACTAGTACTTCTACTATTACTGCTAATAATAATAATATGGTGGTGGTGATGATGATGATGATAATAATAATATGGTGATGATAATGATGATGATAATAATATGGTGATGATGATTATGAAGATGATGATGATAATAATAGTAGTAGTTGTAGTAGGCAGCTTTAGCGGCCTCGCCTACATTTCACAGGGAAAACGTTGAACGTTTACGGGAAAAAACTTAAAACAAACACTTAAGATAAATTCTACCTGCAGTTTACATATATTTAATAATATCAAACACATTTGAAGAATCTGTTACGAAAGACTAATCTATTGCGCATGTCTGTTATAGGCGTTGTCATGGTAACGGAAAGCGCAACGAATACTTGCTCTTTGCAGCTAGCTGCTTGCGTGGTGATATATCAGTCTGTAACTGAGAATAAACACAGGAAAAATGTCTGACATTGGGTCTGAGGACTTGGAAGATGAGCAAACATTTCATGGAGTAAGTAGGTCAACTTCCTTTTCTGGCATTTTCACTGTCAGTTGTGGAGTAAAGTGTGTAATATATCTAATCACCGCGCGCGCGCGCGTGTGTGTGTGTAAGGAGTATGAAGGTGAGCGGAATGAAGCAGGAGAGAGGCATGGTGCTGGGAGAGCTGTGCTGCCCAATGGAGATACCTACCAGGGAATGTATGAACACGGGAACAGATCTGGACAGGTATTTCACACAGACTAATAAAACATGCTGGAATTCACTGCAAGTATAAGACACAGACATTGAACTCTCTGTATGGTGTTTATGAACTGATCAGATGCTAGTGGCTTAGCAGAGGGCTTCCCAAACTTTTTTTGTCAGCTGAACTCCTCCAACATATTGGAGGAGTTCAACTGACAAAAAGGTTTGGGAACTTTTTTGTTCCCAAAATGTAAATTTCACCAAAAATTACATTTATGGTGAAACGTTTAGGAAAGAGCTAAACATGTTACACATTGCATGCTGCTTGTCAGTTTCTGAAATATATTAACACCATTGCTATTTTTTTGTTGTTGCATTTTTGTATTACAGTTTTGACTTTATAAACATCTATATATTTTACAATTGTAATCTAATGTGACATTGACAGTTCTATGAACCCCCTATAATGCCACCACAAACCCCTAAGTTTTCACAAACCCCTGGTTGGGAAACATTGGCTTAGCATGAAAGGAGGGACAAGAAAAGATTAGCATGTTTTGCTTATTAAAAAAAGAAAAGACCCAGGCAAGTTAACTAGAAGTTAGATTGCTTTATCTGACCACTGAAACCTTGCCTTCCATCTGTAAAAACATCCAAAACCTTTGATTAAAAAAATAATTTAGGTAATTAGTAATTACTTTGTTTTCTTAAGTCAGTTTAGGTTTAACGGTATGGATCAACGGAGTACAACTCATGGAGAACATCTTCTGTAAAGGATTCTGATAGTATAAACAATTTTTGCTGCTTTATAAATCAAAGACAGTGTTTTGGCCCCAAAGTTAGAATTATTTTGTTTATGATTGTTAAATTTACTGACAACGACAAACACCCAGGGCTGCCTTTAGTGTTAATGACCTGAATCGGTGAAGGCACTGTGTATAAATGCAGTTATTTAGTTTAATTAAAGCCTGATTATTTTCATAATTACGTGATTTACTGTATATATACTGTGGATCTATACATATTGCATATGTATGTTCTTTGAATATTTCATTTAATAATAATTATTTATAGATAAGCTAAAAATTCATTATGTTCTTTATTTTTGTTTGTAACTATGCACTTCATATAAAAGTCACTTGTTTCCATATATGGTTCATCAGGGAACCTACAGATTTAAGAATGGGGCTCAATACGTCGGGGAGTTTTACATGAACCTGAAACATGGACAAGGTGTTTTCTATTACCCTGATGGTTCCAAGTATGATGGTGAGAGTTTGCTATACTATATATTTTTTTAAGTATGTGGGGAGTTTCAAGCTGAGTGTATGGATAACACTGTCTGTGTGTCTTGCTTCGGGTTAGGCTCATGGGTGGAAGACCAGCGTCAGGGTCATGGGATTTACACATATCCTAATAGAGACAGCTATGATGGGGAGTGGCTGCAGCATCAAAGGTCTGTCATTCACATTTGATTTAAACCATATTATACATATAAAATCTATAACATTTCCAACTTTAATTTGCTTGGAGATGTTTGGCCATCAATAGAGTTTCTTATAGGTTACAGTCATTGTAGGTCTATATATAGTTTATGTAGGTAATGTCTTATACATAGTATATATAGGTATTTTTCTGATACCTTTATTACATTTCCTTCTCTGTCTGTCTCACAGACATGGGCAAGGTGTTTACACCTACCATGAAACAGGTTCTAAGTATGCTGGCATGTGGGTTATGGGTAAGATGGAGTCAGTTGGAGAGTTAATCCATCTAAACCACAAATACCAAGGCAACTTTCGCAATAATAAAGTAAGTTCTGGTCCTTTCCCCCCCTCAACAAAGTCTTTACTTTCACATGCTAGTTTGCGTGTCCTCTTATTTATTAAGGCTTTTTGCAGCCCTCAGGTCCAGGGAAGTATGTGTTTGACACTGCATGTGAGCAGCATGGGGAGTATCTGCGGGTAGATCAGGTAATGGCTGTGTGTGTGTGTGTGTGTGTGTGTGTGTGTGTGTGTGTGTTTTTTTGTGTGTATGTTTTTGGTGTGTTACAGTGATTGAAGGTAGGGAAATGTGTATGAAATATAAAAAAGTGAATGGAAATGAACATATGAAACAATGCTGTAATTCTGATGTAAAGTTTGGTGTGCTGGGTGTGACAGACTAATGAATTGTGTTATTGATTAAAGTAATTTCCCCTGCTGAAACTCCAGCCAGTACTAAATGAGAGGACCATTAAGGATGAGAAGACTATGACGTTGCATTCCCCCAACCCTGCTCAGGGGGAGCACTTTATTTCCATTGCAGTCTTTGGAGAAGAGGTTCTGTGGCAATGGTTTAATGCCAGACTATTGCTGTGCCTTTCTTCTATAGTATAGTTGCAGTGTTGCCCTTGTGCATGCCAACAAGGGCTTGTGAAAGTAAAAGACCTTACCTCTTGTTGCTAGAAGGTTTGATTTAAGAGAATGTGTTTAGATGTAGTCAGTCACTGGAGTTTCATATGTATTAACATTATGCATGTGTGTATGTATAATGTGAAAGCATTAGCATCTGTGCGTTTCCCTTAAAGATTGAGATGTGAGATTGTAATAAGTACATAGTGTAAGTTTGTATCAGTGCAACTTTTCATCACACAATCTTTGGCATGTAGGATAAAGAAGATGCAGAAGAGGAAGCACATGTCACTACCACTGTTCTGAAATGGAAACCCAAAGCTTTGACATGCTTATCAGCTTGTGTCTCTGATCCACCGTGTCTAAAAGATAATATCTCTTCCGGTATGCCCATACCACATGTCTATATACCTGTACTGAATGGACCAGCCAGTATTTTCTAGCAATATGTTATTATTATGTCATAAATAGATTAAATAGATAAATAGATAAATCCTACTATTTATACTATTCAAATTTGAATAACATCACACCAGTAAGGTTATGAAGATAATAAATCTCTACTCTTGCTCATTTAGTTTAACTTTAGGCTTCTTCTTGGTCCTGTAGGCCAGTGCTTGTCTGAGGAGGGAAAGGCTCAGACGCCCCTGGAAGAGCAGGACATGAGGCAGAGCCCAGCACCAGAAACCAGTTAATCATTTAAGCTGCTTTGAGTCAATGTCTATTGTAAAAAGCACTATACAAATAAAATTGAATTGAATTGAATTGAATTATGGCAAATGGCAGAGTGATTGGAATATATGTAAGAAATAACACATGATAGACTGTGCGGTTATACGGAAATAATCCACACTGGGGTGGTGTGATACAGCCCGATGCAACGCATTACCACCATGAAGTGGATTATTTTTGTGCACCCTCATGGTCTGGAGTGTGTTATTCCATTTATAACACAGTAATTTTGCCAATGATCACTTTTCATTTATTAGTGAATGACACATCTCACGTTTTAACAGTTTAAATATTTAATACCGTGGAATGTCCTGGAGTTAGTAAGTTAGTTCCTGTTAGCACTTATGCTATACCTGTAATAACACTTGTTAGATCACCAGTATCTCCTCTCTCTCTCTCTCTCTCTCTGTCTCTCTCTCTCTCTCTGTCTCTCTCTCTCTCTCGCTCTCTCTCTCTCTCTGTCTCTCTCTCTCTCTCTCTCTCTCTCTCACTCTGAAAACTCTGTCCTCAAGACTTTCCTGTGCTGGGAAACGTTGCAAAACACCATGACTGTTACAAAGTGCTGGCTTCTATAAATGTTAAATAAATGTCTCCTAAAAAAATAAATAAATAAAGCACAGTTTAAGAAGCCCTGTGCTAAGCCACCACATCATTCATTAAATCTCTTTCTTGTTAGTCTTAGATTCTGTGGACTGTGCACCATACAAGTCCCTGTGTATGAGATGTTACTATAGGAATAATAATGTTACAACAATAGCATTAATAATAACTATCATTAATATTATGTTACAGCCGGAACCACTGTCTGAGCCATGCTGTTATACAAAAATAATAAAACAAAAAGCTTCTACCAAGCAGATTAGAGAATTCAACCACGCTGTGGTATAATGGTGATATAATATTACTAAAACCTCTTTCTGATATTTTACATTAAATTGGTTATTACTATTATTTGTATCTATTGCCAAAAATGTCCACATGAGTTTCCTTTGGTTCTCTGGTTTCCTCCCACTTCCCCAAAACATGCCGGTAGGCAGATTGGCTGCACTAAATTGCCCCAAGGCGTGAATGTGTGTGGTGCCCTATAATGGACTGGTGTCCTATTCAGGGTGTATTCCCATCTCACACACAGTGTTCCTGGGATTGGTCTCGGCTCCACCATAACCCTGACCAGGAAGTGCACACTGAAGATGAACAAATTAATCAAGTTAAATGTAGGTCATACACAGCATAACAAAATTAATAAATAAAATTAACAAAATCACTATTCCATTATATTACTTTATAAACCAGCAGCAGTGAGTAAACTGTATTTTCTTTATATGGTCAGCAGGGGGCAGTGTATACTACCTAGAACACTATTTTCTTGGCTCAACAGTTTTGTTTACTCAGTTCATAAACAAATATATCCGGCCAAGGAGTAACTGCAAAGTACTTCACAAATAAATATAGAGTATTGTTGTGGAGAAAGAAGACATTCCGTGGATGTGGAGGTCCCTGATCAGTAAGCAGAGTGAAGATGAAACCAGCTGATATTCAAAATTTGACATGTTTAAAGAATAATGTTCATTCTGTGGTGTTTCAAAGTCTGTAAATCAGTTTTGTCCGGACTTTATTCCTGCCATAGCAATAATAAGTAATAAATACAATGATATAAGTGTTACAGACGTTTCTACTTTATAAAGGTCTTTAAACAAATGATTTATTTGAATTTGGGTAGGAAATTAGTAGTAAAGTCTTTATTAAACAGCAATGGCATCATCCAGTATAAGGAAGGCAATCTTTATTTTTGATCACATTGCTGTTTGCATTTCTTAGAAACAGGTGGACAGGGCTGCAGGCTTGTGTTACTGTTTGAGTCACTGTGGTTGGAGCTATAGGGGTTTTTTCTATTCAGTTACACCTTTATTTGCTTTCAACTTCCTGCTTTACTCTCCACTTTCTGCTTAATCTTTTAGCAAATTGCAGCACAGTCTTCAAGACAAACAGCACAGACACTGCCATCAGATTTTTTTATTTTTATTTTTTATCAGTAATGACATTCTGTTGTTCCACATGTTTTTGTGGCAAGATAAGAAATTTAGGTGTAACAATGAATAATATCTTTATTTGGTCTGAATCATTTCTGTCCTTTATTTGTTTCTGCTTGCTTCCTTTTACTTGAGTGTCTTTGTTCTAAACGCTTCGTCCTTTTAACCCAAAGTACTTCTGACTCATGCCTTTCTGTGTGTGTGGGAGTGAAGCTTTCATATATCTCTTTATATGTGTAAATATTTAGAGCAACATGGACTTTTTAAATGGTCTGAACATGTTAAAATGGTCTGAACACTTCAACAATATTTACAGTTTGTCAATGTTACTTATATGACTTCTACTCACGCCACCAGGTTCATTTCTAATTCCGAAAGCAGGCCAGTAAAAGATTTACCTAAGATCATTTTGGGGAATATGGCCTGCATTTAACTTTTAATTCTATGTGTCTATCCAGGAATGAAGAAAAGCAGCTTTCTTTCTTTCTGATGTATCCTTGATAATGGTTTTAGTTCTCTTTATAAGGGCCGCCGATTGGTTAGAAAGATATATGTAGCTTTACTGAATCCTTCAGCCTACTGCAACAAAGCAACATGTTTCTGAAAGCACAATTTACTCCTGAACAAATCTGACAGAGAACAGTCTCAAGGTCTTTTAGCCCTTAAACTCCCTGGACCTTAGAGCGGGACCAGACTTACATTTCTTACACTAGTAACTGCATTAGTCTACCTTTTCGGCTAGTTTCTTTGTTGGTACTGAAGAAATCTTAGTAGTAAGTGAAGATATGCTTTAAAAATAATAGGGTGAAATTAATCTCCTTCTCTGAGGGGATTTTTATAAGGCATTACAAATCAATTACATAAATGACAGTTGTTTTTTCAACATATTGAAGTGGTTTTTCTTTTCTTCTTTTAAGATATGTAAAGATTCATATCATATATTAAGTTATGATTAGATAACCTTGCAGGCAACCTGAGGTTAGTGGTGGGCTTAATTTTATTTACTTACAGTAATAAAGAAATCAGTGGAAGTACCTCATAAAGTTAGTATAAATCTGCATGTGTGTGTGTGTGTGTGTGTGTGTGTGTTATGTTTTTGTTAGGCAATACTCCAACAGTTATGTCCAATGGCCTGTAGGAATTTTGATTACATTGTCAGAAGTAATCAGATCAATTGAATGAGTTTTTTGTTGTGTTAAATGACATTATGCCCAGGAATTGTGCTTGGGTCAATGCATGAGTTGTTTCAGTACTGTGCTTATTCACATCACTCCTCCTTTTTCAGACAGCCTAAAATCTTCACTCTCTATTGGTCAAACAAAGTTCTAACTGTAATAGTAGGTGTGGCTGCGAACTAGCTCTACCAGAATTCCCATGGGTCAGGACTGTATAACTGAGACTAGCAGAAGCTAAGGGAGTTTTATTCCTGGCAGTTGCTTTAAAGCCAGGCTGAAGTGGAGAATGCCTCTGATGAATCAAGATTATTAGGATATTTTGTTCTCTCTACGGACTCATGATGCAGCGCCATTCAACCCTCCAGGGACTAAAACATAAGCGGTAAGATGGGAGAGAAAAATATCACATTTATATACTAAACAGTTACAAATGTACTTACTATTTATTCTCAAATGGATTGAAGGTAGGGAATATTCCTTTTAGGACAGATATATAGATGGACAAAACATTTTACATGTTATATATGATCATATAAATATGACACAATTACACTGGTATTTATTTTGGCTGAAAATGTTTGCATATGGGTAAAGGCTATTGAAACAGATTTTTATCTAGGCTTTTTTGGTGTTCAGGAAACAATGCAAAACAAACCAACATGTCCAAAAGCATCACATCTTTTTCTACCTGTGAGAAACTATTGTCCATGTTGGTGTAAATTACATGTTGTAGTAGATACACAGATTTTAATCAGAACAAACTAGAACTGAATGTTAAACGTTTCATAAAATGTTTTTAATAGGCTTTTTCAGTGTAAGATTTCCTTAGGAGGTCTCTCACACAGGTACAGTGGCAGTGAGAACAAAACAAAGCCCAGATTTATGTTTATAAGCCTTCCTTCTAAAGCAATTGGTGGAGCCACACACATACAGGAAAGGTATTAGCAGTCTTCAGTGTTTAAAATCCATCTACAAAAGTGAATATCCACTAGTACTCCATTTACAGTACTGTAAGTTAGAAATACTATTAGTAATGAATGCTATTTCTTTCCACCACAAATACATAAGTCACTGCAGAAAATAAATCCCAGTGAAGTTTGTCTTTAGTTAAAAAAATGTTAAATGGGATTGCAATGAGATAGAAAAGTATGTTTTTCTATCAGCAGAACCAAAAAAGAAAAATTCAGAAATGTGTCCTAAACCATTGTATACAAATGTGTAATTATGTTGTATACACACACTGGTCACCAGAATCAACAGCTTTGAGTAAAAGGAAGTTCTTTTATTGCATAATGAGAAAAACCAAAACAAAAACCAAGCCATTTTGTATCATGGGACTTGTACAATGAATGGCCTTTGTGTAAACCCAACCTTCAATATTTACACAGTATAATATTTGCTTATCCCTATCATATATATGTTGAAAATGATGTCAGTAGGAACATATTTTTCATTGACATCTTCTTTGATCAATTACAGGACAACAACACTGCCTATTAACTCCAAGGTCTTCCTCTCTGAGCTTTAGTCATGAAGGATCGATTAGAAGAGCTGCGTCTGCAGATCAAAGCAAATCAGCAACTTCAAGACGGTAACTCCTTCACCCAACATGAAGAAGAAGAGCCAATGTCCTTCCTTGGTCGCTGGCCACAAGCTGTGCTCTTTGAGACTGAGCCTGTGCTGGAGAATTTCCTGGATGAGGCTAAGCGTGTTCGTGACAGCCTTGAAGAGCTGGAGGCTGAGGTTAAGAAGTTCAGTCAGCAGCAGAGAAACCTCGTGGCCACCATGCGGCGCTTCAGTGTCATGAAAAAAGAGAGCAGCCTGACTCGGGACATCAAGCTGCAGGCTGAGAACCTGCATAAGAAGCTTGATGCCCTCTCAATGCAGGCAAAGCGCACTGAGACTGAACTGGGGGCGCCAGCTGCTACAGCCCGGATCCAACATGCCCAGCATGATGTTCTCTGCCGTCGGTTCCAGGAGGTCATGCGTCAGTACAATGACTCGCTCCTAGGCAAGCAAGACAAATGCAAGCAGTTCATCATAAGGCAGCTGGAGATCTCTGGCCGAGAGGTATCAGAGGAAGAAGTGGAAAACATGGTAGAGCAGGGTAAATGGGATGTTTTCAATGAGAACATCC
Source organism: Ictalurus furcatus (assembly GCF_023375685.1). Classification (NCBI taxonomy): domain Eukaryota; kingdom Metazoa; phylum Chordata; class Actinopteri; order Siluriformes; family Ictaluridae; genus Ictalurus; species Ictalurus furcatus. The sequence goes on along the minus strand of NC_071260.1, from coordinate 18,374,227 downwards.
TGGTGGATGTCAAGATCACTCGCACACAGTTATCTGAGTTAGAGCAACGCCACAAAGAACTGCTCACCCTTGAGAGCAACATGAAGGACCTGAGAGAACTCTTTCTAGATGTGTTCATGCTTGTGGAAGAGCAAGGAGCGCAAATTGACAATATCCAGGCCAATGTAGAGAAGACTCAGGACTATGTGTTGGTTTGTAATGAGAAATTCAAGATGGCTTCCAGATATAGGAAGAAGAACCCTTTAAGAAGACTGTGTTGTTGCTGCTGCCCATGGGCATGAAGGAGGACATATAGTATAAAGGGCTTAGTTTGTGAAAACATAAAGAGAACCTGTGGAATTTATACAAGCCTGGATAATTTCCCTACTGTAGCTCAACCCTAGCTCGATTTAAGACATTTCTGTAGAATCAAGACACCAGAGTTGTGAATGCTAAGTGTAGAACTGATATGTAGCTACTAATGATACAAATGCTCATGCTTTATTTTTGTTATGTAGAAAATATTTTATTTATTTATGACAGATGTATTTTATTTCTATATTACACTACATATTTTATCTTTTTTAAAATTATTTTTATTATGGCCAACCCCATTTCATTTTGAGTTTTAATTTAAATACATATGGTGTGTGTGTGTGTGTGTGTGTGTGTGTTTTCCATTCAACACTGCTGTTTCAGTGAAAAAAATTACATTGCTTGCTTTCTTTCTGTCATGCCCTCATTATGAGTGTGGTTTCTGAATTCATTCAAAAAGATGATGTCTTATGATGAATAATCACTGTTATATGACAGAAAACGTTAAAACAATAGAAATAAAATGTTTCTAGGGCTGTGTAATACTCCAAGTTGGGATGCTATACGGTTTTCCTAAATGCCACAGTGTTGTTAAGCGTGATTGTTCTGCACTATATCAGCATTCATACGGTAAATACAAATCTATATTTATCAACAGTAAAATGTCCATTATTCATTTAGATGAAGGGAGTGAAAGTGTTACGTCAGATGATAGAGGAAGACAAACTGATCTGGGTGTGTCTTGTGAACCGCATAACACTTATCCAGAACAATACTGTGCCAAAGAAATTGTATAAAGACAGTGTTTATACATATTTACAGAATTTTTTTAAAATGTAAAAATCCTTTTACATTAACTTTGATTTTACAAAGACATCCTCAATGAATAATTAATTAGGTTTTCAAAAACTAACTGGACCATAATCTGTCAGCATTATGTGGACTTTATGGGGTTTCTTTATGCAAACGTTTGTTTGGAAAGCTATTCTTTTGACTCTTTTGTTATAGTCCCAGTTGTTTTTATTTTTCCATTGGCTGAACTTTTGGGATCTCCAGAATCAGTAGAAGTAGCAGTAATCTGCCACCTACTGTTACAAATATGAAGTACACAATAGGATATATCAAGTCATTCTTTATTAGCCCAGCTTTCAATACAATATTTGACTGGGAAAGTGAGGGGAAATAAGTATTTGGATACTTTTTATTTTTTATATATTTTTATTTTTTAATTTAATATACTTCCAGTGCATTTATCCGCTTTAAATCTACTTTCAAATTACACACATTTTCAATGTCTTTTTACTTTGTATAATTTGTATGTAAATATGAAAATAAGTATGTATTCATAAGCATAAAAATATATGGTTCATTTATAGCCTACACATATATAAAAATCAAGTTCTAGATATAAATGCTGTTCGTAAACTTGTTCGTATCCAAGATATTGCCATGGGTTAGGAAGATTATACAAAACAAGTACCAAATTACGGTGAAGGTAGAAAAACTTCCTACAGTTCAACTGGACAACATCATTATAACATTATTAAACAACATTTGAAGTGATGAACGCAACAGAGCCATAGTAAAGACATTAAGCATCCCTGACAGTGCAAGTCGTTTGATAATATGCAGGTGGAAAGTTCATGGAACCACAATTAATCATCCCCAGACAGGTGTGCCAGACAACATTGTACAAAGCACTCTCAGACTAATTAAAGGAACGTAAGAGAAAAGACAGCAGTTACTCGAAAAGCGTTGCAGGACAACGTGAAAGCGAGAGGAACAACAGTTGCACAGAGAACTACAGTATGAGCAATGAACTGCACCGCAGTTATCTCCATTCCTACACCTTGCGAAAAATGTTTTAACAAGACAACAACCCCAAACATACAACCAAATATAACTGAGGAAAGCCTTGCATGGCCTAGCCAATCTCCCAACTTGAATCCCATCGAAAATGTATGAAGGATATAATTTTTGAAATTTTGAGGTACCATCAGTGGGACTCTTGTAATCCTGTGGAATTGAAGATGATTTGCCAAGAAGAATGGGTCAAAATTAAAACAACTTTTTACGTTAGACATCTCAAAACTGTAATTGCCAACAACATAATGAGAAATAATGTTGTGAATATGTGGTGTCTGAATACTTTTTTCCATCTATTCATCCATCTATTTTCTGTACCACTTATCATTCAGGGTTATGGGAGAGCCTGGAGCTTATGCCAGGGAACTCAGGGCACAAGGCAGGGGACACCCTAGACGGGGTGCCAATCCACCACAGAGCACAATCACAATCACACACACACACACACACACACACACACACACACACACTATGGATAATTTGGAAATGCTAATCAGCCTACAACGCATGTCTTTGGACTAGGGGAGTATACCAGAGGAGGCCCCAGAAGGGAGAACATGCAAGCTCTGCACACACAAGATGGAGGTGCGAATCGAACCCCCAACCCTGTAGATGCAAAGCAAACCTGCTAACGGTTAAGCCACTGTGCCCATACTGTCCCCATCCCTGTCCCCGCAAACACCCCTGTCCCTGTCCCATCATGCCCCCGTCCCTGTTCCCGTCCCTGTTCTCGTCCCCAATTAATTAAAATTTTTAACATCTTTTCTATGCTCATGACTACATACTTTTTCTATGCTCATGACTACATACTTTTTTGTTCATATTTATAAGTACAAAAACAATATACATTATATGTGTACATTTAAAGTGGATATGTATTAGAAGTATATTAAATAACAAAAACAATACTGAATGAATTGTTATTCCCCCTCACTAAATACCAAACCGCTACATACACCATTTAGTGTCTATCCCCGAAGCAACAATTAAAGCAAAAATTCCAGAAAATTATTTTCTTGTCACTACTGTGCTTGACTAAGATCTTTCTCTTCCATAAATGATTTTTTTCATGCATGATATAATACTTGTACTGCCTGTTGTGTCCATATTGATCCCTAGCCAGTGCACATTTAACACTGAAAAAGCAAGTCAGCTATAGTGTTTGCGATAGGAAAATCACATAAGCTACAATAAATAAAATGAGTAATATGAACTGTATCACTGTGCCAAGCCACTGTAGAGGCTTAAGCTATATGAAAGATGTGAAAGAGATTAGAAGTATCTGCAGCTGACATTAGCCAACAGACAGAGCTTTGTGTGTTTTACAAGTTCAGTTTACAGCTGACTGTCAAAGTAACACTAATACACACTGGAAACTGAATACAGTCTGTCATAAATCATCACCTGATTCAAAGAGATTACAGGATTCCTGTATAAACCACCTGCCAGTGTAAACTCTTACCCCAATGAAGCCACTGTATTCAGCCTGTCAGAAAGGATAAGCAGGTGATATAAAGCAGAGGACTGGCACTTGAAAGCTTCCTGTTTCTCAGCTATCTCTAAAGCAGTTTACCTTAACGCACAGACAAAGCTGATGAAAAACAACATCAGATAATAGGAATGTTAGATGTACAATTCCAACAAACCTACATAAAGATTTTATAACAAAAAGATAATTTTATTGCTCTAATTTCATGCCATCACATATATTATGATGCCACGTTTTTACCCACCTTGATACTACTCATTTACTCATTTGTCAAACTTTACAATTATTACTAAAATGATTTAACTCAACAGTCTAACATTTAGCACATATATTTTTTTTCCATTCCACACTACATTTTTGTTAAGCTATTTATACATGCCAGCATCTTCTTTTACATTTAATCTTGAAGACAGTACTAACACACTACCAACAAAGTTTAATATGGCATAATTTCGATATTGTTATCTAGAAAAGGGTCCAGAATTGTATGGTGTTTTATTAATCTACTGACAATAACATTATGTGATTCCCTAAAGACCCCTAATTTGCACACAATATGCGGTTCCATCTCATTTTGTGTTAGAAAGTAACCTATATTAGAGAAACAAAAATACATTTATATAGGACTCCATCAGAACCGGTCCCGGTGTAAAGGTGTAATTTTTTCAAAGTAACAGTAGGTGTCACAACAGGAAAACTTGTGAGTTTCCACCAGGCTCTAACTGTTACTGCACTAATGTTTTCTCTTTATGTTAAAAAAAAAAACAAGTTTAGCAGAATTCCTTAAATGTTACATTAACATTAAATATTACTACTACTACTACTACTACTACTACTACTATTAATAATAATAATAACAAAATTAAATAAAACCAAATCATTACAAATACATGTGTTGTGCTGAAATTATCGGATGTTACTGTAAATAGTAAACCACAATAAAAACTGTTATATTAATATAAAGGTTCTTAATAGTTATATAGTCTAAAATCTCTAAAAATGACACACAAGCATTTGAGATAAAGTTAAATTTAAGGTCAAGTACTGTTCACATAAACCACAAACATTTGCTATAAAAAACAGTTGGGGTTCCAGAAGACTGTAAGGATAAAGCTAAACATATTTAATCCAATAGGACACAAGAACTTAAATTGAAATTTTCAAAATCACTACAGCTAAAAGTTATTGATGTTTGGTTTTGCTTTTATAATTTAATTCAAACTATAGCTAAAAAAATATTATCAATCCATCCACAGTACAAAAAAAAAAAAAAAAAGACTGCAAACCACAATGGTCCTTAATTATATTTGCTGAATTGGATAACTCCTTTTGACTTTGTTATACAATCAGAATGAGTGGGGAGAGTGCACTCAGCACTATTTTTGCTAACGTAATCAAAAGAGAAATCTTGTTTTTTTTTTTTTCTAAACCTACAGCCTAATTGTCCTTGTAAGAGGACAGTAACATTTAGTGTTCTTTTTGTACTCTTTGTAATACAGGAAGAAGAGAACAGAACAAATATATGATTGTATACTTCATAAAATGGTGGCTGGCTCTTACAATCCAATTATAACAAGAGACATGACCAATGCTGTGGTATAAAATTCACATTACTTTTGTAATCCTCATCTCAGCAGACCAAGATTAATAAGCATCATCACAGCACAGAGCTAACTAACTGTTCTCAAAAGTGAAGCAGGAAGCTAAAAGGTCAAGTACAAACCCTCATTCTGAATTATGGAGTGCATGTAGTGCTTCCTCTCTGATTCAGTCTTTAACAAAGCACAGCAGAGGATTAATAAACTTTCACAATCTGACCACAGCAATGTGGAATGAATGTGGTTCTTTGTTGTCAGCCCAATCTGTAATACCCTGGGTGGGAATGTGAAGTCCTGACGTAGTTCATCAGGCAGATGTTGCTCTACCTGGAAGAGGACTGGAGGAGCATTGCACTAGGCCCTGAAACATACACTGGAGCCCCAGCTGGTCAGGCTGATTTACTGGGATCTGTGACACCCATGCTCTGAACCATGACTATTTGGGAATGCTGTAATATCCAGATTTCTCTGTGCTAAGATCTCATTATCTGAATGAGGCACCGGAGAGAAGTGCATGTGATCATTAATGAGTCAGTTTGGAATTAAATCGTTTAGCAGGTGTCACCCAGCTAGTACTTTCCTAGAATATGAAAGTTTGCAGTAATTTGGGGTTTAAAATCATGCGGGGAAAATAAAATAAAATAAAATATATTACATTCACACACTTGCTTCAATTATGAGTGGTGGCCTGGGAAAAGCCTTCACATGGTCAAATTGTGTCATTTTCTACTATGATATGCAACAGTTCTGGAACTTGTCTTAATTGCACATTTGCAAATTGCACATTTGATTTCAGCCAGAAATAAAGTTCTAGCATTTTAAAGCCTGAAAACCCCGAAAGTGTGCAAACTGCACTTAAAGATTTCATTCCATCTATTTATGGAAAAAACATTACTGACAAATTTGTAGAAACATATAAGTTTACAATGGGAAATTAGTTTTGACTTTGATCATCATCATCATCATCATCATCATCATCATCCACATCAGTCACTGAAGTAAAAATTTCCTGCAGCATAAGCCTCATCATCGTCTGTTCACTCACTGCTCAATGTTCAAAATTAAAATCAAAATGATTAATTCAGTCAGTTGTGTTCTGTTGACTACATCTCTTGTTATTAATGTCTTTTTAGGTCTTCCCTGTTTTGATGATGTGATGGTGCAGGAGCATGGCTGACAGTTTTAACAGTTAGTATCTGAACACACACTGAATTGATTAGTCTTATGTCTGTTTTGTTTTGCCATGTAACTGTCCAAAAACATGATAAAATTTTAAGAAAAGCACACTTAGCTAGCAAGGGTTTTGACAGCTTTATGCAGACTGACTGCATTGACCATGGCATTACACTGTCTCCTCACAGAACACGATGTTTTCAGGAAGACAGCCAAGGCAAGGTTGCAAAGAAGCCTAAATATGTTCTTAAAGTATATTACTGTCAGAAAAACTACATTTTGGCTCACAAGTGGTGCAAGAGAGACATGATATATGGCACCAACCACCCCCTCACAACCCCCCCTCCCCAGCAATGAATATCTATGCTATGAATATTTGTGGCCAGGAGCTGGAGGATAAAAAACTGGCCAGGAGGGATGGCATACTCTTTCTCCCCTTTCAATCACAGTGACATCATCTGTGAGCCCATGGATGAAGAAGCGGATATATAGCTCTTTCCTCCTATTGTGTTACACTGCCATGTGCCGCAGCATGAGCAGCAGTTCAGATGGCTTCACTTATTCTCAGCGGAAACACGTGTTAAGAAATGACAGTTGACCAAATTGGGGAGAAAATGGGGAATAATAAAAAAAATTCTGGCTGTTTTTTTTTTTTTTGCTGTTTTCCACAAATGTTGAAAATGTGTATGACTGTAAATATAACTGAATGTAAATGTATGACTTTCATTTGATAAAATATCGCATCAGGCATGTAAGGTTACATTTCCATGAGAATTGTCCATCTCTCGCTCACAAAAGAAATTTGAAACCACACTAACAGAATGAGCAATGGAAAAGAAGACAGAGGTGATACACCATTGTATCACCTCTACAATGGGCTTGATAGTATGCTGCAGGAAAAGGATGTGAAAAATGCAAATAGTTACAATATGTTACCTATGCATGAAATGAAATTTCATAAGTAATATTCATTGGCATTGCAATTCTTAGCTGGGAATTAAACAATAAACAGTTTGAACAAGATGACACATGGTATAAAATGGCTAGAATGGACTGTAACATAATAAGTTTATAAGGCAAGGAAATTAAGAGATGTGCTTTGGTGAAGAGTTTTTGCATTAGAAATCCCATCTGTTGGTGAAAAGGAGAGAGAGAAAGCGAGTGATGGTTTCTGAGGGGGAAAGAGCGCCCACAGTGGAGCTGACTCTTTTCCCTGCAAACAGTGACGTGTCAGATCATGGCCACATTGCCAAACTGGGGAGACAGTACGTTGAAATGACACCACAGTTTGACAACTTCCTTATCTATGGGAGAATATCAGGAATAACAATGAGCTGCACACTGTGTTTCAGAGGATTGTTGAGGCTCAAGTGGTTTCCGGTACATCACACACAGATATGTAAAAGTGTATTGGATTTTCTGAAACTCAACTTCAAGTTTTTTTTCAATATTCTTCAATCATTGATCCAATTTATGTAAAAAGGCAGCGCTATCCTAGAATTAGCCCTCATTTTGAAAGCAATCAACTTTATATTTTAACGTTACATTTTTAATCACATTGGTGATTAACATTTTGTTTATAAATCACCATTAAAAATGTCATATTGTTAAATAACCCATCATAAATAACAAGTAGTGTAAACATTCGTAGTCCTTTAAACCCGTGGTTCTCAAACGTTTTCAGCATTTTTTGGCCCCCTAGAGTCATCAAATTTTCGCAATTTCTTTTTTTTTTCCATGCTAGGCTCTTCCGTATTAACTTTCTCAGCTAAGAGACTATGTCCTCTATCTAAAAATGCATCCATTTTAAATACTCTTAAGTTTTATCAGAGTGTGGCTAACAGTACACTAGTATGTCAGTGGATGTCTCTGTTTGGTGTGTGTCTTAGTGTGCGGTGTATAAGTGATTTAATTTATTAATATTTCTCATTGTTATGTACTTCATAGTTCAAAGGTTGACAATTCTGACTTACATACAGGTAAAATTAATTGTAAGAAAATAATGTCCTAGAATTTCTATGTGGCCCCCCTGGTGCTATTTGGTGGGCCCCCACGGGTCCACGGCCCCCAGTTTGAGAACCAGTGCTTTAAACAGTCTGCTGGATTAGTCACATTTTGTCCTCTCTCTTTCCCATGCTCTTCCGCTGTTCTTCAGAAAGGTCAGGATCTGCTAAAATGCATCTCTAGCTCTGTTTCCCTCTGACTGAGGGCAGTGAGATGCACAAGGGTGCCATTACAACTGGCCAGGTCTGGAAGAGTGATGGAGTGATGGTCTGGCTTCTGCACTGAAACTGATACTCATGAATTCCAAGTTGCAGTCTGAAGACCAGAGCTGTGACATTTTGATGTCACAGCTGCCACAGTTGTACTTCTTGAATTTCTTATTCAAGCAACTTCCATACATATTGGCTATAAATACGTTAACATTCCTGCAGCTGTTTTTCAGCAACATTTTCTCAAACCCAGATTTTGAGGTTTGTTCACAAATGCAGCGTTTGGCGCATTGAATGTTCAGCAAGTAGGGTGGGTGAAAAAATCTATACTGCATTTCATAATTTTTAATACAATTTAAAGTCTTGTAAGGTATGAGAAATTATTTGTGTGAAGCCATCATTGCCTTTTAAACCCCTTCAAAATATAACAATTAGAAAAATAACAATTGATGATTTTTGTCTGTTAATCTGCATGAATAATAGTTATTCATACAGATTAACAGACAAAAATAATTTATTATTAATTTTTTTTAATTGTTAAATTTGTTAATTTTTTTAAAATAGTTTATTGTTATAGGAATATAATCACCACCACAAACTTGATTAATTTTCCAACAGAACATCCTGAAATGTTTTACTACTCTTATTCCACAGCACTATGCCGACAATTATTTGTTGTAATTTCGGACAGTGCTGACACTGGAGACTCCTTCCAAAAATGCTAAATAAAAATCCTCACAGAAAACTTATCAACAAACCTCGACACTTATCAACATCGCATTTGTTTAAAATTCTTTTTGTGTGGTGTGTCCACCTTATACATATACTGTACCTGTCGACAATAAAGTATTAAAATGATCACATTAATATAATCCTTGTAGCCAGAACTGCTGTTGGTGGCGCTGTTATAGAAACTTAATCAACACCTTCTGACCAATCATATTAAAGATTTCAATAGTGCTGTGGTATAATAAGCAGTAAAGCATTCTCTTATAACGTTAAATCATTAAAGTAATGATTAATAAAAGAAGAACTTCAGGGTCATATTGCAATAATTACTTGCTACATACAATATTATTAATGAATCGTATGATGGAACGACATCATTTAGTTTTATCAGAGGAAAGGATGTCATGGGTTATGGATGGGTCTGATCCTGAGAAAAAAAATGAAAGAAATACACAACAGCACAGAAGTACACAATGACAGCAGGAGCTGTGGGACCCACTGCAGCGGCTTTTTGAAAGGCTCTTGTTTCTCTGAGTTTCTTCTCTGGGGGTGACAGACAGACAGTGACAAACAGACCGACAGACAGGCAGCACTCAGCCTCCATATATCTAACCTGATATCTCTTATGCCAGCCAGCCCTGCTCACATCTGTTGGCCAGCAGCACTCATGCAAACATCGATCAGCTGCTAGCTTATGTCCAAATATTTCACAATGTTGTACATCAAACTTTTGGCAGCATAAATAGCAAAATTCATTATTTATGGTACCATGAATTATTCTCCCTGATATGAGCTGCAGTCACGTAATGCTAATATGAAGATGGTGCTGTGGAGGCCCAGTGCTGCCTCTCTCTCTCTCTCACTCTCCCTCAAACACACACACACACACACACACACACACACACACACACACACACACACACACACACACACACACACACACACACACACCCATGTCTTACCTTCCAATGACATAAATATTGATGCAGCTAATTAATGCTATGTCTACACCAAAATTTTACTTTAACATAATCTTAGTAACCAAACTAAAACCTTTTGGGTTTTTTTTTTAAAAAGCTTTTTTGTGAAAATATTTTTTCAAAAACAATCAAAGAAACAAAAAAATCCCACCTTGTGGGGACCAGTCAAATGTCTGTCAGATATTCCTATCTTGTGGGGACACTACCACCCTTTCCTACATATTTAATCACTAAGCGCACATGGAAATATTACAGTTTTGTGCCTTCTTAATTCTGATCATAATAAAGTGGGCTGTTTTCCCGTCTACAAGTTCTGGATTCAGTGAGCCAGTGTGTATGTTATTTCCAGGCTTTAAGCTTAAATTGACTTTGTACTATTTTGATGCGATGAGTTAAATTGTGCAGTGATAAAACAAACTAAAAATGAAAACAAAAATAAAACCATTTATTAGTTTTCAAGATAAATAAAAAGAGATGAAAATGATGCCCTTTGTTTACAAAAGAATTACTGCCAGTGTCAGTGCATTGAAATTGAGGTCTTAAATGTTTTGTTATGGCCACTCGTTAATGTTGACTGTTTCCATATGAAGAACTGTTTAAAACGCTCCACGGGGAACATTCCCTGCTATAATTTTCATTTAATGGACTCATAAAATTCTACTTCAAAGTTTTAGGATTATATATCTGTAATATATTGTTCAACCATTTTAATTCATTTAGACCACAATAATACTTGAATAAAAAAGTGATGACTTTCTTCACCTGAGTGAGTTCTGAGCTGCTACAAGAGAATAAATATTCCTGTAAAAGTTTTAAAGACTGCCCTAAAGACTGTCTGTTTGACTCTAGGAGCTCCCTTTCTCTCTCTCTCTTTCTTTTGCTCTCTTGCTCTCTTTCTCTGCCTCTCTTACACCTCACCCCCCCACCCAACACACACATGGTTCTCAGGGCAAATTACCCTCTCATTCAGATAATAATGTTTTTATATCCTTGGGCGGTAAAATACATTTGACGATTTCTTTGAAATTATAGTATAATAAATGTGCTTTGAGCTGTGAGTCTGGTCTGTTTGATCTTTTTTTTTTTTATGTTAAGACACTTTAGATTTTTTTTTTTTTCAAATCTGGATTCATATTTTTCCAGATAGAATCACACTAGAATAACTTCATGGAAATGAAAATATATAGTAAGCACCGTTCAGGAGTATAATCGAAAATTATTGTGTAAAATAAACATTCATGGTTCAATATTTTCCACTTGAGCAGATTTGTAGGGGAGATTTTCTATCCTTATGCAAGAACCATATGCTGTGATATACTGTAAAATGCTCTACAATACATTGAATAATACATGTAAGTTTGTACATGTTCCCTCAATGTATTTAAAATGTAAAATATATTGTTAAAGATAATGTAACACATATAGTTTGTGCTGCTGTAGTACATAACAATATACAGTACATACTACAGAACATATCAGAGTGTAATAGTGAGTGGATAATATGTCGCAGTGGACATGGGAATTTTCATAATTTGTTGCTTCCAAATCTTTCTCTCCTAAGATGCCTTTTTTTGTAAACAATGTTAAAAAGCTTCTCAGCTAGTCAGTGAGTCATGTTGCCTTTATGCTGATGCTTTAAAAAAAAAAAAAAAAAAAGTTCATTAATCCTTGTTATATGGAGCACGGTAATATGGCTTTAGCACATTTTGTATATAAATATTGAGACGTGTTACAGTATTATTAATGTTTATTCTGAAGTGATAGTGAAACTTATGCTGCTATTTATTTCAGTCATACCAGCATTGTTTTAAATAAATGCCATCCCATGTATATCTATCATACAGATTATGTAAAAACTGTAGCTTAGTTTTTGTCAGGATATTATACAATTAATTAAATTACATGTGATACAGTATATCGTGGTTTATATTTTCATGTCAGGTTACTAGCAAAAAAACATTCTAATAATAACTTCTTTCTAAGTTATTTGAATATTTAAAATACATACAAATTGTCCAGATCTTTAAAATGAGGTCTTTAGGAACTTGACTTGCAGTAAATAAAATCATTACTATTACTACGGGAAAAACCAAAGTGCTTTCAACATGAAACAGACACGTTGTTGATAAAAAGATAAGTACATATTCTAGCTTTTTTTTTTTAAAATTTTTTTTAACCATATTTCTACATTAAACATGATAAGTATTAAGATAAGATAAGCATTTATAGATTTAGTTAGATTTAGTTATAAACAATTCTGTGAATCTTCTCATGAAAGGCTTCCTCATGTTAGTATTTCATTACATAGTCTCTAAGGTGAGATGAAAAGATCAGTTCCTGAGCTCTATAATGGCTGGGTCATATCAGGTTTGGTCTTTTTGCTTCGAGTGAGAGGAGGCATTAGACAATGCAGCTGCTTAATCTCTGCCGCTGAATAAAGATTGGGTCATTTTCCTGTCCGCCCACCGGCCCTCTGCCAGAGCAGGGTGCTTTCATGTTGCCTGTGATTGGGATCATGCTGGGTGTCAAGTAGTCAGAAACACAAAGATGAATGTGTTACTGCAGCAAACCAGAAGAGACACCAATACAGATGCACCCACACCCACACATACACACGCAGACACACACACACACACACACACACACACACACACACACACACACAACAGAACTAAGGTAAAATGAAGACCTTGAGGAAAGTATGAAGTTAGAGTGGAAAAAGGAAGACATGCAATTTAGCAATTTAATATTCCTCTTTTAGGAAGTCCTGGACCTGAACTTCACATATCTTCATGTATCTGTTAGCAGAACTGGTAAAATTGCAAATTTAAGAGGGACTTTTTAGCATGAGGTTTTTTTTCCCCATATAGTGCTGAAAGCAAAACTCAGGAGACTCATTTGTGTACTATAAACAAAGAAGGTACACAATTGAACATATACTGTCTCGGCACACCATGAATATTGTGCCTTTGCCATATTTGTCAAATGTTCTTTGCATATGCAATACTGATTATTTATATGAATAAAAAGACAACACTTTTTGGAATTTGGACTGGTTTTTGTAATGTTTATTTTGAGAATGTTGTTAAGTAAAGGATCGTGGAGTACACCTAACTTACAGAGCAAGGTCCGAATTCTGCCTAAAAATCACTTCCTAAATATTCACCCAACCATTTAGCCTCATACAGACATGAAATGAATTTTAATGATCATTCCATAACCTATTTTAAGACTGGGGCGAGCTCCATAGTGAGAGCTAGAAAACCACATTGAGTGGATTCTAGGACTATAATTGAGGATGGAAAACTGTTAGTGCTAATAAAACCGAATGGCTCAAAAGCTCATTTTAGTGCATAATGCCAGTCTGCTGTGTTAAATAGAATGAGGGCTGATTGTCTTTAGGGAAGACTGCATTCTCCAGATCAGCTATTTTTTTTTTCTGGTCAATGCCACTTTCAGATGAGAATGTCTTCATTCTTGAACTCAGACAATATGTTCTGCCACCGAATCAAGTGGGTTTTTTTTTTTAATTAAATGGAAAGGTCTTCATTTACACACTAATAGCCATGAAAGGTGGAGGGAAAATCAAATAGTGTCCAAAGATCAGAATATTTATTCCTTAGTTCTTTGAGAATACCATAAGAGATGTCTTGAGTTTTTTTGGGGGATGGAATATTAATAATTGTTTGAATTTAGGAGTATAATAGATATATCATATTAAAAAGGAACATAGGTATGAATGTCTTACTTTGGACCTTCAGATTTGCTCAGGCAGGCTACACATCGGGAAAATAACAGCAATGCTATACATCTTCACAATAACTCGTGACATATAACCGCAGTTATTACCTGATCAGTGACAGTTGATTAGTAGCATCATGGAGATATGTTACAGTTCAAAACCATATCCACACTTTAATAAACACACATCCTCAGCTTAATTCTGTCCAGATTTCTGGTACCAATTCCATCTACATGTTATTGTTGTAGCATTTTAGTGGCATTATCTTCATTCAGTTTTGTCATTAATGATAATACAATATAATAATAGTGGTCATTTCTTTCCAGGGATCTACAAGAACACTGAATTTGCACAGAGAACTGCACTTCACTTTGAGATCATAATACAATTTGTACATCTGAATTTGATTTATTTGAGCTATTATTCTCACTGTAAACATAAAGCAGGAAGATCAGCTGTGCTCCAAGCTGTGCTCTAGGACAAACAATAAAAAAATTATGATGGAAAAAAAAAGCATAGCATAGAACATACGAGAGTGTCTTTGACAGGAACCATGCCGAAAGTGTCATGTTTTAGGCACATGTCCTGCTGTTTCCAAACTCACTTTTGATGGATGAGCCACAAACGGGACCCAGGACTATCGACTGCAATGTTTGAGTCACTTTGTATGTCATAAATTAAGTCTGGATGGATGTATTGAATAGCATGTCTGCCTTCTCAAATTGTATCCAGATGTCATTGCATTTAAATTAAATACAAAGGCCGAAGTATGTGTTTCATAAATGTTGAGTTTCCCAAGCAGGTGCAGGATGATCAGAGCGCTCAGAAATGCACAGGCGATACATGTCCTGTTCTTCTTAGTGATGACCAGAGACGCAGGCATGTCCGAGTTAGTGAAATCCAAACACAAATCACAACCCATGTACTTATTCTCCCTTATCAGATAGTGTATTATTTCTGCTACATTTTGCTATTTTCTAAGAATTAACTAAGAAGAAAAAAGTAACCACACAAAATTAATCATTAATAAACTTCTATTAGTAAACTGAACTGAAAAAAAAAAAATAGCCAAATATTTCTGATTTATTTGTGTTTTGGTGGCTGTGGTGATTCCCATGCTCTCATACACTAGTCAGGCTCTTCATCATATAGCTAAAGCCTTGGGGACAAGCCAGATTTGTTGCTTGTTAGTGACATTGTCTCATGACCTCTCTCTTCATGACACATCATATCTAGAATAAACGAAGTTAATGGAAATGCCATTATGCTCTTGCACCACTGCCCTATAACTCAATAAACAAAAGTGCACCATGCCCTTGCTGCTCTGCTGAGGAAGACACTTAGATACAACTTGTTACAAGAGGCCTTCCCTCCTGCATGACTGCATATACACTGATAATAGTGAGAGTGCTGTAGGCAATGTCACCAGAAGACTGCCTGCGTACTCCTCACTGTAAAAACGCAGCAGAAAGAGCCAGGCAGCCATTACAATCACAAATTCTTTCACACACATGTGCACACATGCACGTGCGCACACACACACACACACACACACACACACACACACACTCCCATCGGTGGGTAGGATATAAAATGCACTTATGCATAAAGAAAAAATAGCATAAAGAAAACACAATAAATTATCGTGTTAAGCTTTAAGTTACGCACAATGTGGGACTACCATTTCCAGTCCATATATAACAACAATATATTTTGAGTCATTTATTGAGCAAGCCAAAACACACCACAGGTGCACAAGCTAAAACCATGAATTAAAACATATGACTCAGAATTCACTTTGAGTTCAGTACTAGAAATGTGGTACAGTCATCATGTTGGGTATTATGATATATTCTTAATATTTCAGGCAAATGCTTTACCTAAAAAATAGGGCAATGGCTTCCTCACGCTTGCATGATCATTGTGTCAGGCATGGGTACTGGCAGATGGTCCTCTGCTTGTACATGTGTAGGCTGATCAGCAGCAGCACAGACGTCTGATGTACCGATTATATTTTTAAGTCATTTCTGTGATTGGAGTCATTTGAATCATCCCAGTTAAATGATTTGTTCAGATTTGTTCAGTAATTTGTTCAAATGCATGGATTGCCGAGATGTGGAACCTGATCATGCCGGGGTACACAACAAACAACTTGAGAAGTACAAGCTAGCTAATATTTGATATATTGTATATTTTATAATCTGCTTATATGTCCATGTTTAGAATCATATTTTCCCACAACATAGACTACTGAAACGCTGGAAATCTGCTCAGATCGAATGAGCCGTAACGAGACTCACTGACTCAACTGATTCACTGAATGAGAGAAGAACAAGACCATTATATGAACATACAACCCATGTAAATCTCTGTTTGATAAGCGTCAAGTTGTGGATAATCATTGTGGATTTGTATGAAAATGCAGTGCTTTGGAGTCAACGGTTTTTGGGATTTTTTTTTTTTTTGTGAAGGCAGTTACCAGCGACAGAACTGGCGTTCAAAAAGACAAGTCAGTCTTATTTCTATGGCAAAGTCCCAGGACAAGGCTCATTCTCAACTCTTCATCCTCCTCCTCACCCACTCCCCCTCCATCCGGTACCGCGTACCGGGAGCACAGCCCACTGATGAGTAACAGTCAGTCAGCCAGGCACATCTGCCCTTAAACTGGATGTCAAAATGCAGACATGCTGAAAAGCAAAAAATGGGAAAAACAATCCTTTTCTCCTTGGGTGAAGGTTCAAGAAGGAAGACTTTTGGGTGCAAGGGATAAGTAAAACTAACAACAATCCCTTGAAGTTTTGTAACATTTTCTGTGATTAACTAACTAAAAATATTTACACTTCTCTGAGGTCTGAGAGACCTGTCTGAGATTTAAAAGAGGTATTATAGTACTGCAATCTTATTTTATCTGTATGACCTCAGATTTAAAAAGGCTTTGCTGCATGCAATTATATCAGTATTCTGTTCCAACAAATGACTCAGTGTTCCTCAGTTGCTGACCTGGTTTTTGGTTGGCAAGATGGTTTGCTTATGTTGTGTTCCCTCTGATTAAGCCATTTGTTGTGGCCAATGATTAGTTTTCATTGTTACAAATATTTTTTTGTAATATATCTGATAGTTATGTTCTCCAGGGCATTACTGAAGTGCAATAACCTTGCTGAGAGTGAGAGAGGAGAGTGAAAGTGCATGTCACACTGGCTGAACAACGTGGAGGCTTCAGGCCAATGGCAGTGGGAGGTCAACGTCTCCTTCTATCACATATGCACAGCCATCAATTTCCTCATGCGGGTCAGCATTGGGGCCTCTAGAGGCAGGCAAGGATGCCTTATCTGATGTTACTCATGGCTAAACACGAGAAACTCCAGGGTGAGGATGTAGGCCTCCCCTTCACTGGGCTGAGCGGTAGGAAGGTCCAACGCAGACTAAAAGCTGTTGTAGAAGCATGATGAAGCCTGACCGAGCCTCCATGCTGATGTCACCACCAATGTATGATTTGATGATGTCCTAAGTCCAGGCTGCATCACAAACAAAACTTTTGTTTTATGTATTATGTATTACCTGGATAAAGTAGTTACTGAAAATGAATAGATGAATGAATGAATAAATGCATTGGATGATTGATGCTGCTACCCTTTGGATTCTTTACTGTTGACTTATTTTGTCACATATTTTATGAGAAATATCCAAATGTATAAAAAAATTCCTGTTTTCCTCTACCCTAAATGCTTTACTGTGATAAGTACAGAATATTGTCGTAGACTGTTATAAATTCTCCAGAATCAAGCAAAATACATTATTATGAAGGAGGTGATCAACTCAGCTAATTAAATTGTAATGAAAGCGAGTCAGTAAAGCCCCCACAGAGAGGAATTGTTTTGCAGCTTTGCAGCAGTTGATGAATATTAACTTTTTTTCTGCTCAATTTCCCCTTTTATTTTTAGACCTTTCCCCAGAGGAAAATCTGAAGTCAAATTAATTACAACTGTTGGTCAGAAGAGGGCGATCTAGTGGCATGCCTCGGGGTGCCACTGGCAGGGAATCTCTGTGTGCTTAAAATAGCTTCTTTTCTAAAATATTTTCCTCTCTGGAGCAATATAAAATCGACAAAATAAGCAAACAGAAATGAGCCTCATCAAAATCGCATTCACTCTCAAGAGGGTGGAAATTCAATAAAATAACATAAAAAAGCAGCTATGATTTACAAACATGGCATGGGGCACACAAACAAAATTTGGATTGTAGGTTCTCTTCAAGGAGATGCAAGTGACTACAAATAAGCAAGGGTGCTATAATTGCAGAGATATCTAAGCAAAGTGTCATATAAACAAGTCCCTGCCGTGGTGTAGATGATTTAGCGTTTCCCCTGTGAGAGAACATTCTCTGCTGAAATTCAATGGTGATAATTAGCTCAACATTGTGTTCCCCTGCTCCCCTCCCACTATGTCTCGTTCCTCCATTCTGCACTCCCTAACAGGCCCAGGTTTTCTGCTGAGGGGTTTGCATATGAAACTAAGGATCGAGAAGAAGAATAGGAATGATATGCAGTCATTATTTGCACCGAAATGGCCTTGAGCTCACACCACATCTATTCATTGCTGCATCAAAGACCCTCTCCTCTCTTCCTCCACTAGCATAGGTAAATAGTTATCTGGCTTCCCCTTTTGAAATGAAGAATTGATTAATTTCTTCTCTCATCTCTAAGTTTTAACTTTTTCCCCCTCACAAAAGCCTTTTACCCTAGATTTAAGCTGCTATAATAGGGTTGTTTTTGGTTTCAAGAAAAAACAGAGATATTAGGTGGATGTACAGGATAGTGAAAATACTATAGGCCTAATAAAAAGAAAAGAAATTTGTAGGAGCTACACAGATTTGATATCTATTTTATTTCTTTAGTATATTTTTGTGTGATATTTTGTGGAATTTAATGTTTTTTTTTTAATTTTTAATTTTTTTTTTATAGATTTTGTAGGTCTTAGCTTTGCTGTATTCACAAATTTTCTGCACATTTTCCTAGAGAATTTTTAAAAGAAAATTAAAAAAAAATTTTTTTTTAAGGTGGCCAGTTTAGGCAACATCAAAATACCTGACTGCTAATCCCCCCAAAATAATTTGAAAGCTCCAATATAGTGAAAATAATTTTAGTGGAATAACTGCTGCAGGGTATAATCTCACAGCTGTAGTTCTTTCACACAATATGATATTCAAAAATTCAGGATTCTTTTGGGACAAATGACACTGATCACTTTAGTTAAGGACTCTTTCAAGAATTAATGAAAGGTTTTCCATGCTTAGTTGTTGGAATAACAGCACTGATTATTACATGTTCTGTGCCCCGTTTGCTCGATAAAAAGTTACTTCTACCAGAAGAGCTTCCAGCTGCTTCAGTTTCTGTGGCCTCTCATCCTCTGAATATTTTTTTTGCAATGCCCATGATTTGTTGCATAATGTCTCGTGATATTAAATTCCTTATTTATGCAACATTCTCTTGAAATATGTGGCACACATTTTTGCTATGACTCTCAAGGAAAAAGTATTCTCGTTTCCAGATTTCTTAAATCGCTCCTTCTCTCACTATTAACTTTGTGTGTTTTGTCTGTAGTCATGACTAAATACAATTCAGTAAATTCATTTGCAGGTGTAGTCAGAGAAAAAAAGCCCTCTTGCATTTTAGCTAAATGTTTTCACACAGGCTGCTGCTACTGCCAGGTGAAAAGAAGAATTACAACGTGTTAGTTGGCAGGCCACCTATCATACATTCTAAGAGAGAAACCACAAGCCAGTTAACATCTGTCCATAGCTGCATTTGGCTCTGGGGTCGGACTTTGGAAACCCCTGTTTTTTGTTTGAATAAATGTCACAAAAGAAAATAAATGTTAATAGTACAAATAATACATTTGAAAGGCTTGTGAATAAGGATGTAAAAATAGTGAACATTGAGAATGTTTTGCCACCAATATGGTGTGAATCTGTTTTGTTTGCAAATGTTTAAAAGACCTTTCACATTTCTTGTGACAAAATAGTTAACTTAAGCCGGGTTTACACTGTACGAATTTTGTTCTGATTTTGCTATCACAGACAAAAATCGACACATCAGAAAATAATACTTTGGCTGTAGTTCAGATCGGTGGTCTTGAAAGCATAAACTGATGTGCTCACCAGCAGCGGATTTAGTGCCATTGCAACCGAAGATAGCTGAAAACAATGTTGTCGCAGTATCTGAGATTTTTGGTTTAAATCTCAAAATGTGACCACTGCTATGAAAGTCATCTAAAAGCCACCAATAGGAGTATGTCATATGATGGCAGCTACAAATATGGTAATGTCAAAATGTAAACTAAAAATGCTAATGGATAGAAAAAATATGCTTATTACCTTACGATGACATTGAAGCATGTTTCTGTTGTGTGGCCTAAGCAGAATGTAGTCATTTGAATTAATCACAAGTCTACTGTTAGATCTTTTTCTAGGATATAGTATCTTCTTCATATAATCTGACAAAGAGAACACATTATCACGCAGTCTGTCAACACATTCAACAAAGATTTTATTTTAATGTCTCATCTCATACAGTGACTATTAATAATCTTAAAAGGCTACTCTAATAAAACACGAATTTCTAAAGTACATTATTATTTTTTAAAAACATTTTATATTAAAACAATATCACAATTTATGTGTGACAGAGTAGCTCAGGCTGCACATTTAGCTTGTATAGTACAGTACATACAGCACCTGGGACAATGTTTGCTACATTTCAGCAAGAGCTGTGCAGTCAGTTAACTAGGTCAGCGGTGACTGGGTGTAGAGAATATAGCCCTCCTGCACGTTGCCTTTCTGGGAAGAAACAGAGGAAAGGGACACCTTGCCAGAGATATTCCCAGCCTTGTTCTAACAGCAGGAGGGAGCACATGAGTTGACCTCACCTGACAACAGCACCTTTAGAGCATCTACATATAGAAACTGGACCATATCACAGTGGGTGGATTATGTCTGGAATGCAGCTGATATTATTACATTGCAGAACAGCACATAGCAAAGCACCAAATAATACATTTAATACTTTGCAGGTACTGTTCAGATATATTTCATACACATGTCAGTTTTCTTTCCTTTCCTTTTTTGTGTTTTAAAAACAAAAACAAAAGCTCACTATATATTTATTGCAACATCCACTGTGGGTTTAAAGCTTAGATATCTTATATTTGAGGTGTAGAGGGATTTGTAGTTATAACCTCATGATAGATATGGATTTTACCATCGTGTACTATCTTACCAAAAAGGTAAGCTTGTATGACTTTCATTACTGGACTAGTCCGATTAAAGCAATGCTCTTATCAGATGGAAGCTTAGCTCTGGAGCTGGGTTCATGCAATGTCAAAAATAAAAGAGCAGAGTAAAAGGTAGGATTAGGTCCGATTTGTGGGAGGGGAAAAAAAGAGCCCAAAATTAGAAGCATATAGTCGCTCTGTTTTTGAGCCTCTGTTTCTGACTGAGTTCAGACCAGAGAACAGTGAAGTCACAGCACACACAGAGCTCCATGCTGTCTGTCTGGGCCCAAACAGCAACTATGATCAGATAATAGGGATCAACAGACCTAACATGCCAGAGAGATAGAAGGAGATAAAGAGAGCGACTTATCAAAGTTCTTTCTGTAAAAAAAAGTGTAAAATTGTTTTTTCAAAATAATCTGAAGAAGAAGCAGTAAAAGATCATATCTCTCTTATACAGAAAAATAAGAAACCTTCCAAACTACAGTACTGTGCAAAAGTTTTAGGCACCCAATTTATTTAGTACAAACCTTGATATAGATTGTTTATTTTATGACTTTTACATTATCAAGTCAGTACAAAAACATTTTAGATTCCCAAACATTAGTTTTCTAGCACGAAATTAAATGTTACAGAAAAATGTTTGTAAGTCATTAAAGAAAGCAGCATATTATGTAAGAGACCACTTTTCAGACAAAAAACACAGTGATTGCTGCTGGGTTTTGTTGCAAAAATAAGAAGCGAGTGCAACAGTCAAAATCTCCAGAAGAACCGTGTCTGGTGCTGCAACATGCTCAATAAAACTTACAGCTTACATTTCCTCATAAAACTGCACTAATTGTACCTGAGAATACTATTTTTATTTTTATTTTTATTTTTATATTTTTGTCACACCAAACATTGACTTTCTTTCATTTACTACTGTTTACTGCTCTTTACGGTATTTAAAATTTTTTTTAGAAACATTTCGTTTCATTATTTTGAAGGCATCTTTGCTCTAAAGCATTTCTTTGAATTTCTGTTGCTCGGTACTATACATCCGCATAGTTAATTAACATACTTTAAAAAAAAAATCACATCTATACCCACATTCCTGTAATTTATCCCAAACAAGCTGCTCTTTTTCTCTTACTGAGCTGCTTCACCTTTGTTGGAGGCAGCTGAGACACGGCCATATATGCCAAGCTTGATTACAGCCTCATGCAGCTGTCTGTGTTCAGAACAAATATATTGGCCTCCTTCCATGGCTAATGAGCATAGCCATATTACGAGGCTAGACATTAAGATGTTATAATTTTGGAGATAATTAGTTAGCTTGTCAGTTTTATGTTTGGTACCTCTGTGGCTTTGGGAACAGGGTCTTGCAAACTGGGTGTCTGTGAGTCAAGTGTCCGTGTGTTTTATAGTGTGATTTTATTTAAATTTTATTATATTAGTTTAGCTATTACTGTTATCATTCATCACTCTGCCAAAGTTTTCTTTACAATTTCCTGTCCTATGTATATAAACTGAAACAGGAGATGGCCTTGGGAATTTTTGCTTAAAAGAAAAAAACTTTCAGAAATAATGATGTCTAAATTTTAAAAATGGACTATTATTATGGACTAAATGGCATTGTCAAATGTGGAGATCTCTAAAGTACAAGAATTGTGCTCAGCAGATCAGTTGACTGAGATCAGTTGTAATAAACAATCACATTTTCAAACCCAATGTGTTTCTGTTAAGAGCCCTGCAAACACAAACTGAACAACTATAAATTAATAAATTATTCTGCTTCACAGTACTTCATATTAAAAGTAATTTTATGCTGAAACGTGGTTTATTTAAAATGCATGTATCATTTTATTGAGACAACAGCAATCTCAGTCAAAACAGGTCCATGTCAAAAAATACTTGCATATGTATAACAAAACATGTTCTAAAGACTTTTGAATATAATTATCACATGCACCCTGTGCATACCAGCAGTAGTGTTAGAATACTGTGTATGGTCAGGGGGGGACAGTAATCTAACCCAACATGTGACCTGTGTCCCTCATTAATGCAAACAGCACCAGTCCCATAGGTTTTGGCTCTGGGTTTCAAAAACAACTTCAACCATTGTACTGTGTGTACATTGCACATTTGCAAAACATTTGGGACTTGACTTGGCAACTTGTGGAAGCCTGAGTGTAATTTCCTCTCTTTGAGTTGAAATTGCACTCAAGGGTCAGGGAAAAGAAAAAAAAATCCTTTTACTTAATTCACACAATCTATCATCCTTCAAAGCAGGAGCAGCATGTGAATTTCTTTAAAACAGTGTTTACTGGCTCTAGCCCATTAGCTTGTTGAAGCTGCTATTATTCATTATTCATTACAAAGGTAGTTGATTTATACTTGATTATACTTGATATACAATGGCGCATTGAACGTGAAGATTTCCATAGGTAATCAGTTAGGTTTGACAGAAGGCCGACTTCTTGTGGAGCAAATGTTTGAGCACTTAACAAATAATAATGTATTTAAAATGGATACCAGTAATTTTATTACATTATGTTGATAGAATTTTTTTATATTTGAAAAACAGAGCTTGTGCTTTGCGTATATAACAATAGCTGTATGCACTTTATGACATGCACAATATATAGCACACACCATTTTAAATATTGAGCCACAGAAAAAATGTAGTAGACAAATGAGCTGTATACATGCTAAAAGTACATCCTTATTTTTGCATACTTAAGTGAGGTTAAAAATTAATACCCAATAAAATTACTCTTACAAGTGTGATTATTTAAACAAGCCAAAACCGCTCATTTTATACAAAAGTGAGATTGTCACCATTTTAAAATCTGTGCCGAACTAGAAATGTACTGGTACTTCTCAGCACCCAAATCTCTCACTTACATCCTCACTCCTAACTCTTTTCCCTACACTCAGCGTAACAACCCTGTTCTTTTTCAGTCTAATAGCTAATGACAGAATTTTTGATTATTCATATGAGCATGCTTTGCGCTGCGATGGATTGGCACCCTGTACAGGGTGTACCCCGCCTTGTGCCCAATGCTCCCTGGGATAGGCTCCAGGTTTCCCCGTGACCCTGCAGAGGATAAGCGGTATAGAAGATGGATGGATGGATGGATGGATATGAGCATGCTTTTTTCCTCTGAAATGATGTCACACACACACACACACCCCGTTTAGGAGGGCGTTGTTATAAGTAATATAAGTAATATCATGACTAGCATAAGGATACTAATGAAATAATTATTATGAGTCTTTGGGTCCTATTTACAAGATTAACCCAGAAAAAAGTTGAACTTTTAATTAAAAAAAAAAGGGTTCTGAAAGTCAACTGAAAGCTAAATGGCAACTGAAAATTTGGCTGAATTTAACATAAATGTAATCATAGGCATGGGAAGTAACAGGCTGCAGCTGGTGACTATTAGCCATAAGTCCTGTGTTGCACAACAAAACTAAAATAAAAACAATAACGTCACACATTTACATTTAGGTAGCAGCTTCCTCTAACTCTTAAAGCATCTTCCTGTGGACCTGAATAAAATCATATATGATAAATGAAAAGAACAGATGCTACTGCTTCCAGATACTCTTTAAATTGAGTATAAATATGGTTAATCTTGTGAAATTGCCACACATTTTGCCTCATTATTTTGTGCGTATTCTCTTGTTCATTTCTGTCAGTATATGAGGTAGAGATGGCAGAAGAGTGACGTAATGTTTGAATTTATAAAAATAAGCACACATTATAAATATTCTTTATTAGGAAAGTAACGTATCAAAAGTATAAATATAATATTGATTCTACCCATCCCTAGTCTCCAGCACAAGAGCACATCACCTAGCTTAATTACATTTCAGTAAGCAGGACAACATTCAATTATTTATCCTTTAAAAAACAGATTCTACATTGTTTAAATGTACATGTAAATGTAATGTGTTGGAGTATGGGTTTGGGCCTAAGAAAGTTTTACTCTCGATGCAAATATGCTAGACCTCCACACTGTTAAGAGAGAAAAACACGAGTTAATATTTATGTTTGTTTAAATTCCCAGCTTGATCTTATTTCTGAATGCATTGCTAGACGTGTGTTTGGACTAGGATGTAGCAGTCAATATGTAGTGGAATCAGCCATTCATGTGGAAGCAGTACAATGCATAAAATCATGCAGATACAGGTTAAGAGCTTCACTTAATATTCCTATCAAACATCAGAAAGAGGAAAATGTGATCCGAGTGACCTTGACCGTGGCATGGTTGTTGGTGCCAGACAGGCTGGTTTGAGTATTTCAGAAAGTGCTGATGTCCTGGGATTTTTATGCACAACAATCTAGAATTTACACAGAAAAAAAACATCCATTGAGTGGCAGTACTCTGGGAGGAAACGCCTTATTGATGAGAGAGGTAAGAGGAGACTGGCTAAACCGGTTTGAGTTCACAGAAAGTCTACAGTAACTCAAATAACCACAACTATGATGAGCACAAAAGCATCTCAGAATGCACAATTTGCCAAACTTTGAGGTGGATGCGCTACAACAGCAGAAGACCACATCGGGTTCCACTACTGTCAGCCAAGAACAGGAAGCTGAGGCTACAGTCGGCACAGGCTCACCCAAACTGGACGATTAAAGATTGGAAATAACATCCCCTGGTCCCAGATTCCCAGATGTGAGCAATAAAAAAAAAGAATTTTGGCACTATAGGATCGGTCATGTCTCCTGTGACTATATCTACAATTTCCTTTCTGATATGATTAGAGCATTGTAGAAAGCCCCAGTGCTTTGTTCTAAAATACTGGACTGACAGAAAATGCTGAATAAGTTAAAATTGGAAAAATTTTAAGTTCACCCTATATATATATATATATATATATATATATATATATATATATATATATATATATATATATATATATACACACACACACACACACACACACACAAATACTGTATATTTAAGGATAACTGCATACTCAACTGGTTACAAATATAATAACCATCCTCATGGTACCAATGCAGTCATAAATATCTACTGTTTTATCTTCAAATTATAAGTATTATAAGTATCCTTATAAGTATGCAATCTAAATTATATACATTGTGAACCAGTGGCTGATAAAATCAGAAACTGATCAGGTGAGACAATAGGACCTAAAGAAAAGAGTGTAACCCCCACCAACGCTTCACTGACCTTTTCTTCAACTCAAAGAAAGGGAACTGATTATGGTTTTCACCTCTTTTCACATCTTTTACCATTCAGAATATATGGCAAACCGTGGAGTTCAAGGACACCACACTTTCACACATAATAGGAGATTCATCACTAACAGTCTCACATTTTTAAGCACTGCCTGTGTCTGAAAAGGATAGTGTGAAAAGAAATAATACAGCAAATCAAACACTACACTGAATGACTTTCATCTCCATTCATGCCTATAACAAAGTAAAATGCAGTCTTGGGATAGAAAGAGTATTTTGTGTTCAATAATTATTCTGTGAATAATTTGCATATGAGGCAAGCATGTCCTGGTGAAACAGGACATAGAATCCTCTGTAGGGATGCATCAGTTTTTTCAGACTGATTATGTGTACGAGTTCATGTTATTTGGTACTCTTTGATAACAATACCAATATAAAAATGAGAAGCCTACTTAATATTAATCAATCAGGGGCATCATACAGTAGAGCATTTTATTTAGCTCTGTTGATTCTGGTTGCTGCCATGTGCTGCGAACAATAAACTACTCATGCTGAGTTTTATGTTTAAGACAAGGGAGGAAGTAAACACACGTATCTTGGAACTGAAATGTTCTCATAACAGTTTCTCTGCACATTCGCTTCACACATTTGTGTGCATGCAATTCATAGTACCTTGCACTGATTTTTAACGAGCACACTTTAACACCATGCCCTAACACTTTATTACAGATGCTGTATATAAATGCCATATGATATTTCCACAAGTTATTGTATTGTAGGGAGATGCCCTAATATAGCCTATTGATAGTTTCACAGAGCACAGTTTGCAGTCAGTTTAACTTTTTTCGCCATTTTTAATACTGAAATACGTCCAGATCACTGTCATTTCATGTTGTTTCTTCATTAACATGACATGAATGGATTATTTATAAAGTCAGTGTTTTGATGAAAAAGACCCCCCCCCCCATTTTATTTTTCAGCATGGCATCTACTCTACTCAGTCCTGATCCCAACCATTCCCATTAAAACACCATCCCACAACAACAGAAGGCTGAGGTGCAGATAATCTCATCCATTTCTCAGACCATCACAGCATTCTGCATCATTTTCATGACATCCTCAACAATGCTGGTGTCTTTTGTGTTTAACTGTAAGAGGAGCAGAAAACAATAGACAGGAGACCGTCCTGTCAAATTCTCCTATAACTAAGGCTGTTGAAGCAGCATATTGAAGAGCAGACAACTGATGAAGATGATCAAACAATGGTGAAGCCCAGTAGTCTTTTATATCGTAGAAGAAAAAAGAAATGTTTGCCTTCTCTGTGTAAAAAGTGAGTAGGCAATGGTGAAGCTCAATCCCTTTAGTCTTTTACATCATAGAAAAAAAAAGACATGTTTAACTTCCCTATGTAAAGTATGGTTTGTTTAAATTTATTTTATAAAGCAGATCCTGAGATGACTATGGCATTCAGTCGAACCAAGTTATGCACGGTTCTTCATCTTATCTTAATTAAACAAGATACAGTGCTAATGCCAACCGCCTTTAAAGCTGTGTCCTCAATCCAGGATGTTTGTAGAAGGACAGAAACTCTTCAGTAAATACAGGCCTATCATGATTCCATTTATTTGAAAGATCATGTGTGTTGATGTTCCATCTGTTTATTCAAATAATACATTCAACATAACATCAACAGTGTGCTTCTGAGTGATGAGGCGTACAAGGATGGTTAATAGGACAGAGGGATGTGTTATTCTTGTCTGTGGCCTCCCCACCACTACCGGTCTCTCCCGCTCTCCTTTGTCCCTTCTGTGATGTGTCTGCTCTCTCCTTGTCTCCTTTACACACTGTCTGTGGCCATCTGGGCCGTGGTAATGTCTGTTCACTCAAGGTGAAAGTAAACTACAGTCCATTCTGTCTGAACACCCGTACCACCAAGGCTTCTGCCTCAAATAGCACCACATTTGTTTCAGTAAGCTATCGCGCATGTACTCCAGATAAGTCTATGGAGTGGGTATGTACTAACACAAGTCTGTGTAATCTGACATTTATGCAAAGGACAGATAAGAACTTCATAACAGTAAAGGAATATGATCAGCCAGTTTTGAGTAATTATCTTAAGGTATAGGTATGATACCTCAATATGCCAACAGATGTTAGTCCTCAGAATACTGACCACACACACACACACACGCACGCACACACACACACACACACACACACACACACACACACACACACACACACACTACACACAGCTTGAGACAGCCATGCTTCAGAAGTGTTAATAGGCTGAGGGTATTGCTTCACAGGAGGCTAGGGAGAAAATAGGTTTTGTGTCTTGGGGCTGAGTCTGCTCTTATATATTAGCTCCAACCTTTATGCTTCTGTAATTGTACTACTTTGTGAATATTGGGAATGCACATGCTCAAACATGCTGCAAGAAAATAATCTGCCAGATGAACATTCAGCGAGGCTTGACATATACGTAGGACATATGTTGTCTCATAAGCAGCTAATAAATATGCATTATAATTTTGCTTGTATATACTACTGTCCTACAACATATGTAGGACATATGTTGTCTCATAAGCAGCTAATAAATATGCATTATAATTTTGCTTGTATATACTACTGTTCCTAGCACATTTCTTCTCATGCTGTCCTCTCTCTAAAGTGAAAAGACAGCTCTGTTTAAGAAGGAAACAAAATCTCCAAAAACATAGTGGAGAGGCCAAATATCCACAGAGTTTACATCGCAGTGCTCCCAGAATAGAGTATTTCTCTGTATAGGACCACCACATACTGAAGACATGGATGTGTGAAATGTCTGACAGTTGCCCCAATAAGAAGAACATGTCTGCAGTTAGAACTTGTTCAATATTTCCATTATCCAGGGAATGCAAGAACAGTCACTAATTTCCATTTTTGCCACCAAATTAGTTGTTAGCATTAGACAGCAGTGTAATCCTGAACAAACTATGACTGGAGATCAGTGTTAATAGAGGTCATGGTAGTAATCCATACACCCTGCACTTGCTGCCCTCCTGTGTTGTATAGACTCACTAGCTCAGTAGTGTTACATATGCAATTAGGTTGTTTGTTTTACATGCATTTATGGGTCCTGGAGGTCTGACAGACACAGGGTAGATCTCGCTCCCCATTGAGAACCATCTGCCGCACAGTCAATTAATATTCAGTAGGCATCCTGCCAAAGCTCACATTCACTTTACCTGTTCAGAGAGCTACCGAGGAACGGGTGCAGGCTCAGCACACTTCAGTTCATTTACAGTAATGTAGTGTGTTGGAGAGTCCTACTACACATCTTTTGGGAAGCATGTTAAAGGCAGGATTTTTTGTACAAATGTATACACAATATGCGCACGAAATATTAAAGCTTCTCGTGGCAAGATTTTGGAATTCAGTCCACTTTATGATAGAAAAATGCTACTGTAAACTACTCGCACAGGAACAATACATAACATTGAAAATGTATTTGTCCCTGTAGTTACTAATTCCCCAAATCTATGAAACTGCATTCATAATGGGGTTCAGTCTGATTACTGCAAACCCTGTTCAGTCAAATCAACACTTAAATAGAACTTTTTCAACAGCATGAAGTTGGTTAAAAGGTCTTACCCAGTGAACACACTATGCCAAAGTTGAAAGAAATTCCAGAAATGATAAGGAAGAAGGTGATACATCGGTCTGTGAAGGGTTACAAAGCTATTTCAAAGGCTCTGGGACTATAAAGAACCACAGTCTCCAAATGGAAAAACTCTGCACAGTAGTGAACCTTCCCAGAAGTGTCTGACCTTCCAAAATTCCTCCAAGAGCACAGCAACGACTCAACGACTCAAGTCACAAAAGAGCCAAGGACAACATCAAAGGACCTACAGGCCTCTCTTGCATCAATAAATGCCACTGTTCATGACTCCACTATCAGAAAGACTCTGGGCAAAAAATGGCATCCATTGAAGAGTGGTGAGTTGAAAACCACTGCTAACCTAGAATAAGCTCTTTAAAGCTCATCTGAATTTTGCCAAAACACACCTTGATGATCCTCAAACCTTTTTTGAGAATGTTCTGTGGACTGATGAGTTGAAAGTAGAACTGTATGGAAGACAAGTGTCCCATTACATCTGGCGTAAACCAAACTCCAAATTCCACAAAAAGAACATCATACATACGGTGAAGCATGGTGGTGGAAGTGTGATGGTGTGGGGATGCTTTGCTGCTTCAGGGCCTGGGCAACTTGCAATAATTGAGGAAAACATGAATTCTGCTCTCTACCAGAAAATCCTAAAGGAGAATGTCCGATGTTCAGTCTGTAAGTTGAAACTCAAGCGCAACTGGATTATGCAGCAAGACAATGTTCCAAAGCATAGGAGTAAGTCCTCGTCCTAGAAGTACGTGAAAGACGGATCTCCAGTTATCAGAAGCATTTGGTTGCAGTTATTGCTGCTAAAGGTGGCACAACCAGATAAGTTTCAGGGGACAATTAGTTTTTCACATTGGTGATAGGTGAGGGATAAATTTTTTGTTTCAATAAAAAATAAATAAACAAAAACTGTATTGTGTGTTTACTCAGGTTACCTTTGTTTTATGTTGTATTTCGTTCACTGTGAAGATCTAAAACTATTTAGTCAAGATATACACAAAAACAAAAGAAATCAGGAAATACAAAAGGCAAATACTTTTTCATAGAACTGTATGCTAAGATCTTCAAACAAAGACAAGTAGTAACTAGGGTTGTAAAGATACACAAAATTCTAATTCTATAATTGAAGATGTGTCTTCAATTTCCATTTTCAGTTAAAAGATTTAAAATTATAAAAGTACAATAACTGAAACTCAACATTGACAGAGTTTGCATACTGCTTGCATAATCCATTCAGACTTTTGTCAGCAGATAATGAGACAAAATCTGTGCATTAGAATGTGACAAATTTAAACATTGTTAATTAAACATCTCTCTGGCCAAGCTTTCACTGGTGTTTTCAAGGGGGAGTGTCTGAAGCACAGAGCTTTTTTATTTCATACTCTGCTGTTAGCTAGTTGTGCTGTCCAAGTCACATACCTGTCTGTTGCCCTGGACATATTTTTTAATCCTGCATACTCCACTAGCAAGTAGTGACATATCTGCAGCTATCTGTAGTTTTTCTCATTCGCTATGGTGATGTCTCCAGCCCAGACTGAATCAGCCGGGAAATGCTGCCTGAATGTAGCAGAGAGACGTGCATGTGTGTGTGTGTGTGTGTGTGTGTGTGTGTTTTGTCCTGTGATGGACTGGCATGCCATACAGTCTGAATTCCCGCTCTGGATCCACCACAGCCCTGACAAGGACAAAGTGGTTACTGAAAGTGAGAGAGTGGTCTTGTTCTCCATGTGTTTATCTAATCTGCTTTGTGTCATACACCTCCATTAGCTACTACCCAGGATATAAAACACAAATAGACACAGTAGCTAAGCAGGGGTGCAGAAGGAACTACTTGATCTAGTCTTACACAATCGAGTGTGAAGTAGAAAAATACAAGGAAATCTGGCTAATCATTATCTCTTCATCTGGTAAAAACAACTTCACAACTGTGTAACCATCCAAATTCCACCACGAGGATAAATCAGATCTATATCATTCGTTCGCTTCCCATAAAATTAGGGTGTTTTCACATATAGTTCATTTTAAAAGAACAAAACCCAGTTCACTTAAAGTGAACCAGAAAGGGAACCAGCTTAAAGTAACCTCAGTCCTTTTGGTGTTCACAATATAGTGGACTCAAATAGAACCTGGTTCTTTTTTTGGTCTTCATCAGCAAGGATGTGATCTCAGGCCCTTTCTTGCTCACATCAAAACTTCATAAGAACTTAGAACCAGCTTGCACACAAGATTTCATCCAAGTCGTCATAGAAGGGAAAGGAATCCTTCATTTCAGCGGACTCTCCACTTCGACGCATTTTGTCGCGGATGCTCATGTACTTCTGTCACAGTTTTTTTTTTTTACTTTTACCCGGCATTGTAGTGCTGTTCTGTTATAGCCTCTTTCATTAATTTTATAAACACTTATATGTTCTTATGTGTTGAGGATAGTTAGTGTTTAATGTGTTTAATCTCTTACCAAATTTCAAGAAATGCACAGCTCTCTCCTGAGACCACACAACCCTGTGACCTGACATAGTGAAAAGTTTTGTGCTGTTTTCAGCAGTGACGGAACATGGCTGCAGGTACAGCAAGCTTCCAGGTACACATGTCGAAAAGAAACGCAAAGCGGACCGGGACCTCATTGCTTTCACATATCACGAAGAAATCGTAGATCATAAGCCAGTGAAATTGTCTGAAAAATGTAAACGTTATTGTGCTTTTTATCCAGGAAATCCACAGGTCTTGCCACAGTCTTGCCCGGATCAATATGGCAGACATGTGTATCAGTATCGACTATCAAGATACAAAAGGATAGGTTGATTTTGCTGCTTTTACTACTAGGATTATTCCTCTGATGCTGACTGTTATTTCTTTTCTCTACAGGATGGTTGTGCTTACAGTGGTGGAAATAAGTATTGAACATGTCAACATTTCTTTCAGTAAATATATTTGCAATGAGGTTATGCACATTAAATTTTCAGCAGACTTTGGTATTAACTCAAGAAATCCACACATATAAAGAAATCCAAACAGTAAAGTCCCTAAATGAAGTTATGTGTAATAAAGAGGAATGACACGAAATGGCAGCAGATTCTTCTCAAGAATCTTCCGGTAAAGGGCTCCATTCACCATTCCTTCAATTATATGAAGTCTGCCAGTACCATTTTATGAAAAACAGCCCCACACCATGATGCTTCTACCTCCAAACTTCACTGTTGGTATAGTGTTTTTAGGGGGATATGCAGTGCCATTTCTTCTCCAAACATGGTGTGTAGTATGACAGCCAAAAAGTTCAATTTTGCTCTCATGTGACCAGACTATACTCTCCCAGTATTTAATAGGCATTTCCAAATTAGTCTGTGTCGTCTGACACTCAATGAAATGTGGCATTTTATCCAACATGGCGGAATTGACTGAGCAGTAATATTCCTCGGAAGCCCCAGCAAACAAATCTCTTTAGCTGGATATTCATTTTTCATTATATTCATATTTCGGAAATCATATTAACAGGGAAGTTACTCAAAATTATGGCTTAGTATTGCAAAACAGTGAGAAACTTTTTTATTTGTAATTATTCATCAGTATATCAAAATAATGGGAAAGTGTTTCAAAATTATGACTATGTATATATACTGTACTACTAATATCATAGTCATATGAAAAAAAATACAATTACAAAACATACTTAGAAAATAATGACTTTTTTCCATTATTCAATAAAAAGATGGCTTTAATTCTTCAAACTATACTTTGTTTGGTGCTACAGTAAGATATAAAACATTTCTCCTTGAAATGAAAAAAGGCAGGTAAAATGAACCCCAGCCCCTCTAAGCACCTTCTTGCTTGACTAACCTTGAATGAAATCTCAGATGAGAAGAGAAGCTATTTTCACTCACCTCACCTCACCAAGGATAGTGCGTGTATTATTATATTTTGTGTGTAGGCTGTTTTCACCTGTCTCTGTTTTCAAATACTATACGTGGATTCTCACAATAAAATACTGGCTGACTATTTTCTATACTTATGACATTCATAATGTTTATGCTGCATTGATTTATTAATATGGTTCATTTCCACTATTATTCTACTCATATTTGGCCTCAAATTTCAAATTCCAAATGAATGTACATATTTTTCATAAAATTTTGCAGGACAATATTGTGCTAATATTATTTTCAAAAAATATTGCACAATTAAAGGCAAACCCCCCACACCCCCCCCCAAATTCACACCCCAAACACAAATAAACAAAATATATTTTGTCCTATCACACTCAACTAGCTATTGAAAAGTGAAGCATAAATGGTAACTATTTTGGCTCTTTTCACTTTCTGCTTAAAACAGGTGAATCTGATCTTTGCTGAAGATCAGTGACGAGTCTGTTACAGAAACGAGTTGTCAGTGCTGCATTTGGTAAAAGGAAGAGATGGTCATAGTGCAAAACAGAATGATGTATACTTTGTTTCCCACATCCAAGTACTTCAGCATACTACGTATCACATTTACAACCCTGCTCCTTGAACTATCACATAATTTGTGTCAAGTCTCAGAACCCCACTTTCTGCAAGCCTGACCTCTGAACTGCACAACCTCAGCCTCCCTCTGTCTACCCCTGCATCGCTGGCGTCTTGGAAAACCATCAGCTGACAGATTTATTGGTGTGAGCATTAGCTAAACTCAGCAGAGGGTACAGTCCCATAAGGTTACATTCCCAGAATGTCCTCCTTTTCTTTGGATCCTGAGTAGCCTCCTCTTTATAAAACCGTAAAACTGTATATAAACTGTAAGGGCACCTTTGTGAGCACAGTACAGGAATTATTATTATTATTATTATTATTATTATTATTATGATTATTATTATTATTCAAGGAAAACCTCTGTGTTGATGTCAAACCAAGAATCATGGCCTGGTCCCTCTATTTCTTGCCTGGTTCAAAAGAGACAAGATAAATCCATATTAATGGCCATAGCTATCACTGGTCAACTAGCCAAATATTAATTTGGACATTGGTCCAAATTAATTTGCATTTTATCCTGTTGGCATTGTTGTGTCCCATTTTGGACATGTGACAAAGTGACTTAGTCCCAGCTTGGGTGATAATTTATGTAAACAGGTCTAATAAAAAAGGTACAGTTTTTATTAATTCTAATTTCATGTAAACGAAGCCATAAAAAAGTACAAATGCATCAATGATCTAACCCCATTTGCATGAATGGAATGCTTAATAACCATAAAGTCATTAAACTGATCTTCTGGTTAATCAAATGACATGCAAAGAAAGTGAATCCAGACATAGGTATGATGTCAACACCATACAATCCATATTTAGCTCTGAGACTGAGAAAATATAATAAACCCATAACCACTATAACCACAAGTATAACCACTTAATTTTTGGAGTGGAAAAAGTGGTGTGGAAGTGGTGTGATGGAGTGGTGGAATTTATTTACTCATTTACCATTGGTAAATTAATGTTTTGATTCTTTTCAAATAATATGAAATAACACTACGTAATTATCCCAGCAAAGACCACTGTAAAACCTTTATCTCTTTTTAATGCCTCTTCAGCTAAGTCATAAATAAACTACATTGTACTGAGGCGTGGACTTCAGAAATGACAATTCCAATTAAAATTCATAGAAACTGGATTTCCCAGTCCAGCCTATGAAGGAACAATTGGAAATTAATGTTTAATCCTATTAAGATAAGGCTGTGATTTTGGCCTGGTCCCTATCTGCCTCTCAACAGAGAGCCTGTCATAAATTGAATCTCCTCTGTGACAAGCACAGTCTCAGACTTCCCTCAAGTCATTATCAATCCAATGACCAGCACCACACATGCCACATTTTTATGTTAGAGCACTTGTATAAACTGAATCACTTTTACTAACAGTAGCAATTGTTTACCAACAGTGACACAATATGAAAACAGAAATATGTTTAGATAATGTCTACCTTTAGTTATACCATCAGTATTCACACAAAAATGGCATGCCAGGCTTCAGATGGTTAATTTCTAGAGAGGATATGCTCAGTAGGATTTCTGAAAGTGATAAGAAAGGAGGAATACTTTTGGTTTTTCGTTGCCATCATAATTCCCTTTCAGTGTAGAAATCCATTGTGACAAGATGAAATAGCCTGCGCAAATTGCTACCTTATGGTAAATGTTTGTTTCATTAACAGAACTTCAACATGTGTGAAGGGTAGGTAATTAATCATATATGCTTTAAATGTATGTTCTAACTTGAACTGATGAGAGAACTTTAATCTTGTTTTTAAACTATAGTCTACATTTGCTTGTTGTTTGTTTTGTTTCTTTGTATAAGTGGACCTTGATTGCATTGATTGGATTAATCGTTCTTTGTGTCTTCCTTTGTTTCCTATGCAGCATTGTATTCTAATCTGTTTTATCACTTAAACATCTGTGTAAGCAAACATCCTTTTCCTAGTCATTTCTCTGTCACTAATCCTGTTGGTAGGTGTATATTGACTTACACTGTTCTTTTATGTGCTCTTTCTTCCTAATCAACATTGTATACTCAGCTGTACTGACACTAGTCCTGACTGCCTGTTTGACCTTTGATCCTCTGTATAAGCAGATATAGGTTTTTCTACCAGTATGAGTTGGATGTAAAATATAATCCAGCTCTCCGGTCACTCAGTCAAGACACAGACCATCTATGCAACTGCACCTAACCTCTCCTGATGGTCAAATAAAATTAAGATTAAGAGTTTGAGGTGTCATTTCACCTTGATCTGACATGTAACATATTAAATGAGCAGCTTTTTATTTTTCAAATATAGCATCATGAAATTAGGTAACATCTCCCACTCAAATTTGAATAATTTCTCTGATTTCTATTTTTCAAAATAATGATATCCAATCATTCTTTAGCTTATTCAAACAATTCAATGATAATTTTGATCTATCAAAAATAGAGAACTAATGAGACATTTCAGTCTCGACCATTGTACTATCAAAGCAACTCGTCAAAATCCCAAGATGGCTTTTATCTACCTTGATGTTGCACCCTAATTTCATTGTTTAACACTCTGCAATCAACTCAGTGCCTGCTCTTCCAATCTTGGCCTCATTTACAATTTGCTTCAAGGGACACTTTAATGCAATTATTACTGTCTTATAATTAAATACCAAATGGCACAATTTTCCTCTTGTCTCAGTACTGAATAAATGCTCATTTGTTTTTACATTTAAACAATAATGTATTAGACCACCATATTGGGCATGTATCTTTGTCTTTTTCCATTCTGTATCACCTTTTCTCTCACCACTTTTATTTTTCCCTAGAACAGATTTAAGGGGAAATTTGTGTGCCCTTTCTCACCTGTCACAATTTGTCACTGGCTAAATTTGCACCTTAATTCAACCAGCAAAAGAAACCGACCACACTCTGTACAATGTATTAACAACTCCGCTAAATGCCATTGGGACCAAAATTCACCATGGCTTGGCGTGACTTATTGAAATGTAGTCCAGCATGAAATACCACCCACAGCAAGTATTCCTCCATGCAGGCAAGCTACTGTTATTCTTAACTGAGAGTGCTGTGAGATCACACTTCACCAACGTGGGGAGGAATGCACAATCAAGGATAGTCACTAATGAGAGCCATTTACAGCAGAGCCTGCATCTCATCTTGTGTGTGTCTAATTGCAGTATGTGCAAGCTCATTTAGTGTTTTGTTTATCCAGGCCTGCTCTGGCCATGCCATGGCTTAGCCTCAGACCTGGATGTGGGAAAAGTGGATAGTGAATTAATGCCAACATGGAAATGATCTGTATCTATGTGTCATCCTGAATAGGTTGAGAAATCCATCAGAACAAATAGAGCGAGCACTCTGTGGGTACTTCATTTGGATGGATATCTGTAGAGTACACATGTATTTTCTCCTGTTTTATCTCCAGTATTGACCTTCATTAGTTAAAAGAGCTGGGCTAACCATTACTTTTACCCAATTAAATCAATTTGTTTCGGGGAACATCCAAAATCAAAGCATTGCAAGGGAGCATTAGCTTGAATGGGTGTGCTCTAGAGCGTGTGAAAGCGTTGGGAACAGGCAGGCATCCTGCTGATGTGTGTTCAGATCTTCAGACTCAATAAAGTGGATACAGTGTCCACAGAGCTAAAATCCAGATGGTCCATGCACACAAATACACACACATTGCTGTCAAAACATGCTGTCAAATTTATGTGACAGGCAGTCGTTTCATTAAGGGAATGCACTGTGTCTGAAATAATTACAAACTGGTATATACTCTAATTAAATCAAACAGGGATTTTTCAGTTAGTTGTCAAGCTGGGGGTATGTTTTTTTCTAGTTATTCCTAGTTGGCTTTCATACTATTAAAGATAACTAAGATGTACTGAGCAGGAAGAGGCAGCATAAAACAGAGTCAGATGATTTATACTCCTTCATGATTCCAGCGATTTTCTCTGGTTTGGAATTCTTTAAGGAAAATTCCTCTCACTTGCTGTCTCCAGCCACTGACTCACTGAGCTCTGTTGTCTATGACCTCTATTATTTCCCAATGTTGGCAGGCACCAGGACAAACAGTAGCCCAGATCCTTTTATTCCTTACCAGCTCTGCAGTGGAAAACATCAATAAAGAGTGGTGTATAATCCCAGTTGTTTGTATCTTAAGGGAAACGATCGTTTACAGGGCTACAGGAGTACTTTGTCATGATGATAAAGTAGTAAGGTCCTACGCATATACTGGGTTGTTCGCTGGTCTCTGCTGAGTGATGAAAACGCATACAACCATATTTAAAGACTTGGACTGATGCTGCCCTGATAATGGTGGCAATACTTAGTCATCTGAATGGCAGAAAGGAGAAAATGGTGCAGTAAAGGTGTGGAAATATTTTGCAGCAGAAGGTGTGGATGTGGGGGGTGCATAGTGGGGCATATATCATACTGCCAGGTGATAAAGAGCATGCAAATAAGTCATTTTTCACAGCGAGCCATGGCTTAGAATTAAACACAATGTTGATTACAGTGAGAAAATGGTTTGGGTGAATATACATACTGTAGGTATTCAAGTTTGTGAGGAAACTTGCTTGGCAGAACAGAGTACATGGTTTATATACTATTTCATATATAGGTCCCTTTTTACTTTGTAAATAAAATAAATCATTTGAACCATTTATAGCTGTTTTTAGGGTTTAAATAGTATGATCAAGTAAGTCCAAATAAAAGAAAAGTACAATAAATAAGGATCTACTGCAGAATATTTACACAAAAGTTAAGAAACTGCAGATGTGTTAACACCAAATGTTGAAATGCTTTATTTATCTAGAGCAGGCAGTTTCTAAAAACAGTCACTTTTTCTGCAAGAGCATGCAGTCGTTCAGCAGAGTAATTTTCTGACTAGAGGTGAGCGCAGTGTTTGAGTATGGATGAATAGACAAAATAAGATGAAATTATTGAACCTGTTAATCATTTTCATTCATATTCTACATATAGGACAATGCTAGTTGATTTTGTGTCATGACCTCTTTAGCACAAAGGCACAAAAGTATTTAATATACACTCAGGCAAAGGCATCAGTTAAACAAGGTTTGCCTATCAACCTTATACATGTTCATCCAAATATAAAGAGAAAACTCTCTAGCACTGACAGTTGATATGTTTTTTCTTGTTATATTGTGATTGTGATGTTTTAAGTATGATAACATTGCTTTAACAAAGTAAGCAACATTTCTCTTGCCATTTATTGTAGTGATAGACGGTTCAATTTCCATTGTTTCAATAAAATGAAACAGCGCAATTACATTAGTACATGAAGGTAGCAGGTGTAAGTTGTAGATGTCAATTTGTGCCTGGACTGGTTTGGAATTTGACCTTTGGTTAGTTCTTGCTTTTAATATTTTGCAGCGTAGTTGTTTCTGCTTCTAAAGATTTATGAGGGGCCATTTGAAGCTATGTCGGTTTGCTTACTGGTGATAGATATCAGAGTAGTGCTAGGTAGCTTGTTACACAAGATGTTAGCAAGCAATATTAGCTAGATTTCTAACATTAACCACCTGGAAAAATTTGTGGTATTGATTTTTTTTTTTTTTTGGACTCAATTCAGCAGTAGGCCTACAGAAATAATGGACTGGCAACGTGTATTATTTAAACACTGAATAGTAGCAGTTTAACTTTATATATATATATATATATATATATATATATATATACACACACACACACACACACACACACACACACACACACACACACACATATATATATATATATATATATATATATATATATATATATATATATATATATATGTGGGGCAGTACAGATGTGTATTTTAATGGTGATCATAGTCGAGTGCATATGTATGTCCCTGTAACTTTTCAAAACAATGTTACATGATGGCAAAGACAGTAAATGCTAGTGCTATAGGACTTGGACTAGAGTATGGTATTGAAAATGGTGTTCTGTATTGACTTGTACTTGTCTAGGAATTATTACCATTTGTACTTGAACTTGTCTCATTCTTGGCCATTGGTCCTGTTAAATATGGTCATGGTCTTGACCTGTGAGTTTGTAAAAATTAAAGTTTGACAAGTAGCAATTGCTTCTTCTAGAAAACATAACCTAATCATTAACCATGCACAAATGAAGCCAACTATTTGAAGTAAAAGTTTGAACTTGATATTGATTTCATGGTTTTTTGGTCGCAACCATGACTCGGCTGGTTTTGGACTTGTCTTGGATTTGACAACAGCTCTAGTGATTACATTAAAGTATTGCACCATTCAGCATGTATATTAGTTTTAGAGCTATTTTGCTGAAAATGGCACTATTGTATTTTTTAAATCAGTAATGTTTTAGACTGGATGGGACCATCTGATTCTCAGATATAAGGATGTCCCAAATTCCATCTGTCTCATACAAATTAAATCACTTATGGATTTAGGCTATAACCACATGCCTACATGCCAAATCCACAAGAGGAAATTGAACACATGCAGCAGGCACAGTTCATGGGAGTTTAAGAGAATGAAGACGTTCTTATGGACAGATTACATACTTACGAACCTAAGCACGAAACACCAGTAAATCTTTCAATATTTTTAAAGTAAACAGGCAGTGCAATTTGACAGTTTGGTCATATTTACTTATAATTATGCTGAACAAAATCTACTGATGCTATTAACTAAATGATGGTTAATACTGGATGTCTTATGAGAAACAGATTGCAGTTCTGGCCATGAAGATGTTTCTAATAGAAGAAAGCCAAGTCATCTCTCTGCATCAATCTAGACAACTTCCTTCTGTTTGAGCTCTGGTTGGTTTTGTTTATGAAAGTGTTCTGCTCTCCATGTCGAACCATGACCAGCCACACAGCTTATCAGAAACACCTGTTGTGTTTGAGATGGTTGAATAAAAGCTCTGTTCAAGCTCTCCATTCACTCAGTCTCAGGTACAGCATGAATAGCAACTGCGGGCTAAAGGTTTACTTCCTCACTGAAGAAAACATGAATATGTAACATATAAGGTCCATGCATCCAGAAATCAGATTCTCATGGCATATAGCTAGCTATCTTCATGAGTAGTGACTTGTTTGAATTACGTTGCTTTAAGCAATAACATTCAAAGAAGAAGGCTGCATAAATAATCCACTGGATTACTTCAACCATACAGTATAAGGGTTAATATCTTTTGAATGAATGAATGATTAAAGGTGAATTAGAACTTTTTTAGAACATGTTCCATACTTTTTTTATGCCTGAGCCAGCTAGCTAAAACTATTTTTATACTTAAATAAATATTAATAGAAACACAAAAACACCTCCCGTTAGTCTCTAGCTGGCTAAAGTCACTAGCTAAACATTATGCTCTAGCTAAAAAAAATCACAACTGGGTAGTGAGGATAAACTGTCTCTAGCTTCTAAGCAGTTAGAGAACAAATAAATAAAAATATTTTTATTTTTATATATAAATATCAGATTCTTTCACTTTGTCATTTCCACCTGCTTGGTTTAAATGATCTCTTATGCTTTCTCTCCTCTGTCTTGTCTGTCACTGAGTAGTCAGATTTCTTTTAAGCCTGGTGTTGGGGCATGATGACATTTGACGTATCTGAGCTGATGTATCACACCCTGTGAATTACTATTATAGGACTGTCAGGGCAATTCACAGCAGCTCAGGAGCATACTATTATTATATTTATATTATTAATATAATTATTATACAGTTTTTTGTTCCCTAACTCAATAATCAAGTTTTTATGGTTATGAAAATGGAAAATTCTATGCACTGTAGATTTAAGAACATACATTAATTAAAAATGGAATTGCTTAACATTAATATTATAAATTACATTCATTTTCTTATGTTTACTTTTTGTGACTAAACTGAAAATTTGCAGTTCTAATGCCCAGATACCTGGATACATCTGCAGTCTGTCAAGACTATAAAGCATGCATTAAAACTCAATCACTGAGACATATTACAATACACATGAACAAAAACCAAGCAATATAAGACTTGACTTGGTGTGACCAGTGGAACCATATCTGACTTTGGTACTATAAGAGTCAGTAAAATACTTACCTTTGTAATATGTTACCTCCTGCACCATTTCTGTATATTCTGAACAATTACCAAATGTATCCAAAAAGAAGAAATACAAGGCAGCACCAAATCTTTCATTTGTTTACTTGTCTGAATTTGCTCACTCTGACTTACCCTCTAATCAAATTTTCAGCAGATTAAAGTAAGTAATGTAAGTAAATGTAAGTAAATTTAAAATTCTGAAAGAAACGTTTTGTCCATTGCAGAATCAAGCCAAATTTGACAACCATCTGCAACTCCATGAATAATTTTCTTGTGTTTAGCGGCGGTACTGCAATTAGACTGCACTAATGTCCAAATATAATTCGGTAGAATTAAATGATGAAAAAATCAGTCAGTAGTGACACAGAAAACAGAAAACAACAGACCAGTGTGTGTCTTTCTGTAATAAATGTTCAGGTATAGCATGCACGTGCAGCAACCCTGGCTTCATGGAATGAGCTCTGTGACATGCTGTCCTGTGTCTCAGCTG
The DNA here is from genome assembly GCF_023375685.1 of Ictalurus furcatus. Lineage (NCBI taxonomy): Eukaryota > Metazoa > Chordata > Actinopteri > Siluriformes > Ictaluridae > Ictalurus > Ictalurus furcatus. The sequence continues at coordinate 18,330,973 of NC_071260.1, read as the reverse complement.
TGATTCATGGCACTGGCTGCCACCTCTCCCTCTCCTCTTACCATGTGTGTGAGAGAGTAGACATGTGGGTGTTCACACATCCTCACGCTGAAGTATAATCAGTCCGACAACACCTCTGAGAAAGACCTCCATCATCTGACCTTCAGAATGACTTGCTGAAAACCAGGGTGGTCCAAAGCTGAGAGGACGCTGGAGTTCTATTTTGCTTGTAATAGCTTAAAGCTGGAAGTTAATGAATACTGCAGGATTTGCGGTGAAGTAACTGGAGATCTCCCTCTGTCAAAGTCATACTAAGCTCAGGCTCATGTTCCAAATGTAAATTCACACCAAGGATAAATTGGCTTCGACTTTCCTCTATCTTCCAAGCTAATAACTGTGCAGTGGAAAAGATTCAAACTGGCCTTTAATAAGATTAGGTAGATAAACTCTAAATGGTGTACTGAAAGGAAACAAAAATGCGGGTGCGGTCTGAGAATTTTATTAAGAAAGACGTGCATGTCCCCATAAGAGGTGTGCTTTTACATGCAAACGGATTCAATACATACACAGTGTGAAAACCTCTGGATCCAGTTTTACGATTGGTTACACTAAATTGACAAGCAGCGGATATGATTACACAATCAATACCTGCTGTACAGATCATTTGACTTGTTTACATTTTTGCATGAATATAGCATTAAAAACAGTGCATATGTTCCAGACCTGTGTTCTGGGCTAGCTGTGTAAGGAGGTTCATATGTGCTTTTGAGCTGAATTCTAAACCCACACTATAAACCAATAATACATTATGAATTAAAGTCATTGCCTGATCAGATTGGGTGCGTCTTAAATTAAATTTTGATGCTTTTAGATTGCTTTTGTCTAAATATCAAGTCAACTTTGATTATGTGCACAATCTCTGATTGATAAGAATGCATAGGTAAGATCAAACTGTACATCAATAATAATAATAATAATAATAAAAACTGAGGAATATGTAAACTAAAAAAAAAAATACTATTATGGGTCAGACTCTCCATGTAGATGAAAAGCTTGTTTGACAGGCTGTTTGACTGCATGTTGAACTTTAAATATGAACCGAGCAAAACAATTTATGTCTGATATATTTATAACAGACCTTGAAAGTTATGGAAGTGGTGTTTTTTCTTTTTTGGCCATGTCTATCAGGTGTGTTTAACCCACATCATAAATATTATGTCAATAAAACCCAGAGCCTATGCAATGATAAGTTGTAATATAGCCAAAGCCACTCACAAGTTACACATGCCCTCATTCATCAGATGTCTCATGTCTGATAATACTCTTTTAATCAATCTGAATTAAGATCATGTTCCTATTAATAAAACAGTTTATTTCTATTGTGTGTCAGTCTATATTAAAAACAGGCCTGCAGCACCTCTTTTTATTGAGTGGAACTCAATAAATTCTTTGAACTGTACATAGTAGTCACTATAATCCACCTGCACACAGAGAAGGAAAAGGCAGATGAGAAACATGACATCCCACCATGCATAAGTAAAAACATAGAATCAGGGATATTTTAGCTGAGTGGACCAAGCTAACCCTTATGACCACATTTTCCATAGGCTGAAGTGTTAGTGGACCATCACATAAAGAGCACTGTAATAGCCATACCTCCTTTCAAAGTAAATTAGGCAGTAAATCCCTCTTTGCTTAGAATCATCTGCTGAAATAATCCCAGGATTATCCACGAGGAACACTTCAATTCACATAAAGCTTAGCTAAGTCATAGAAGGAAAATCTGACTGTGCTCTTGTGCCTAAATATAAATATGTAAATGATGTTGTCTCATTTCCTTTTCTACTATGTCTATTTTTATATTATCATAATTATTATCATAAGCGTAATTATTTTAAAGTTTAAATTTGAACAGATTAACATTATGGAAATAATGCAGCATCTTGATACCAATTGAAAACAGTTGCACTAGTGCTTCAGCATTAAAGAGGTTAATTATTTAGGGACTGCTGAACGAAGAGAAATAAAATAATTTGGCACGCAGTGTCTCTGCCCATGACATTAGAAGAAAACTGTGAGTATTTATCATTTCCTATTTAGAAATGAGCTGCATCCTGTTTAATGCCACAACATGCTTGTAAAAGGCCATGAACACAGTCCTTACAAAGCGCCCTGTGATCTGAGCACTTCTAACACTGTTTGACAATCAACAGCACTTGTAAACGAGTCACAGCCAGAATGGAAAGAGCCAGTAATTGTAAATGTCAGGCAGAATTAAGAGGGGAATAAATAGTTTTACCTTGGTGCAGCAGAACAACAAAGCAAGTACAGGGAAAAAACACCCACTCTTCCCAATAGGAAGCCTTTGTGCAGCGCTGCACCCTGAATGAGGAGGCCCTGTTGTGACAACTCCTAATTGCGGAAACATGTTCCATTTAATGAACAATAGCATGAAAAGTGATTTATGATTTGTGAATTGGTGCGTTGTCACTATAAAATTTGTTGCATCCCTGGGTGCACACATGAATAAGTAACCCGTCTTTTCCATTAATTTCATACAGAGCTGCTTATATTATTACAGAGCATTTACTTATTGTTTTGAGTATTTCCTTCTTTTCTATAAAGCTGAAACAGAAGGGATTTGTGGGTCACAGATTAGGCCTATTGTTGGACAAAATTAAATAATTTTGTTTTTACCATCCTATTTTTCTGTCTTTCTTCTTTATTTATTTATTTATATAAAAAAACAACAATAAACTAAGAACAAATTATCAATATAATTTGGGGGTGGATGAATTAAACCATGGTTTGCATACAATCATTAATGAGCTCTTCATTATTTTAAAATAAGTTCTTGAATCTAAAATATAATGCATTTTCAAAAAAATATGAAATGCCTCATTTGAAATCAGTCCAGAAGTGGGAATAGAGAAGTATAATACCCGTGGAATTAGTATTTTTGAGGTTGTGCTACGTTTTGTGATGGATCGGAGGAAAGGATTAGTCATGTCTGAACTGTATGGAAACATTCTGCACACAGAGGGAGGGGCAAGCCCAGCTAATGAGAGGAACTGAATTAGAACAAGAAACAAATGCATTCCTACATTTTTAAGATTTGTGGATTTGGAAGCCATCAAGCTCTCAAAGTAAACATAAAAGCAGCCCCTCTCTAAATGCAGGACTGGAGCAAAGGCTGCTAGAAGCGTTGTGCCTGTGGGCCTGAGGTCAAAGCAGCCATAGACCCATGTTGTTTTATAAGTGAGTTATGGCAGATTCTTCCAGCTTCCTCTCAGCCTGGGTAAATCCTGAGATCTTGTGGGTTCCCCTCCCAGCATGCTGCTTCCAAGCAGCTCTGTGGCTTCTTTGTCTGGCATGCAGCGCAGCCCATAGGGAGCCACATTCACCCCATCCCCCTAGTGTCCAGATGTTACCTCCTATGTACCAACCAGCCTGATCCACTCTGACACTGTTTACACTTCACTGTAATATGACCTTTAAATGAATTTCCTCCATTTAGTAAACAGAAAAAAAAAAAAAAAAAAAAAAAAAAAAAAACCCCAAGTGTGCAGGTGTCTTCTCAAAACTATAAAGGAAGGACTGGGCATAAATCGTTAAGGAGTTTGAGCAACAATAGGTGCTAACGTATATTAACTGCATGTTTGATATAAAAAGCAATGACAAGATTAACTGCACTTCAAGGCATCTCATTTACGGCTAGGGGAAGATCATAATAGCGACAGTAGTCTGTAACGAGTACACAGCAGGGGCCCATACTATAAAAGTCACAGACAAGGATGATAGCAGTTAGAAGTCTGTAAATCATCAAAATGGTCCATTTAACTGCTTTTGATCTGTGACAGTGCTATATGAAATATCCAATATGAGATCAGAGTGTGCATATACAGCATGGGGGACCATGTTCGACACTCAGGCTTTATTCTATAGCGCTAAGGTCTACCATTAATGAAATATTATCAAATGCATGCACAAAAAGACATACTCAATCTGTGATTGCGGAATCCATGACACCATATCATAAGCAGCTTTTATCAGAGAGAAAAGGCACTAAACACAGGCGCCTTAGCCCCATCTGTTCTGGCCTATGCTCGATAGCTTTATGATTTAAACAGACCCACAATTAAGACAAACACAACAAGATGTTAACTGAATACTTGCCACATTAAGTACACATGCAATGATGTATTATAGTGACTCAGCTTAGGCTTTGATCATAAGGAGAGCAAAGCCAATGGTCATGATGTAATGGACCCTACATTCTCAGAGCCACAGCATGTTGTCTGATTTCAAGTCTGGAAATGGAAGTGACTATTCTTCATCCATAGCAAATGTTTGGAAACTAGTCAGTGTACTTGAGTGGTTTTCACTTGTCCCACTTCAGATGATAAAACATAACGACTACATTAGCTGGCAACAGTCTTTCCTGTGTGTAGAAGTAAGAGCTTGAAATGCTTCTCATTTGAACATGCTAATTAAAAAAACATTATAAACACACACACACACACACACACACACACATACATATTCATATATATATATGCATATATATATATATATATATATATATATATATATATATATATATATATATATATATATATATTCTTAAACCAAAGATGCAATGTTAAGTGTTTGAAATTTGTATAAATGAGAAATACGGACAAAAGATGTTATCTTCCTTGATCCATGGAAGGAGGAACATCATAGTCAGGCATTTATGGTGATGAAGTTCCCTCTTGCATCTGACAAGTCATTTGTTATACAAACAGGAACAGAGGAATGTGTTTAATCCCATGACCTGTTTCCTACTTGAAATGCTATTGACTTTTCCCTTGGTTATACAGAGATTGACGAGCTAGTCCTTGAAAAATGTACTACAGAGACTCCAGCCTTTCCATCCGGTTCAGTCATCAACATAGCACGCACACACATACACACACACACGCACACACACACACATGCTGTGACAAAGTTGCTTCAGCCTTGTGGCATTCAGTCGGAGTCATTAGTGGACAGATTAAATGCTCCATTTATATTTAGTTCATTAACCTTGAGAAGGCACTTGATTAAAAAAGGCACAAAGGTTGTAGCAATGAGGTTTTAAATGAAGACTCCTCCATCTTTAGGGACAAATGCAGAGCTGGAATTATTAACACATGTCATCTCCAGCTTTATTGCTGACCCATGACCCCTTTTTCAGGAAGTGACTTTGGTGGATATCATGCCCTTAGTTGAAGCTGCTAGTGTCAAGGCTGTTTATGCGTTTGCAAGGTGTTGTTCTACTTCATGCTGCAGCTGCAAACAGCTGGAGACTTTTTAAGGGCTGGAAGAGAGAAGACTGAAGTGTCTCTGGGTGTCTAAAAAAAATGCAGTGATCATATTTATCTGATCTTAAGCAGTTTAGCAGTTGCTTTGTATGATTTATTTGTATGATTTTGTATGCTATCAAACACAAACCATCTTGAGTGATTCATAGTAGAATCATGTCCCCAACATCATCTACACTATAAAAAGAAGTCCTAACATTTTTCATCATTCATGCTATTCCACAAAAGGCTTAACAAAGAAACTATGGCTCACAGAGAGTAAACATTATCCTACACTACACTCCTGCGGTCTTGTTAAGCACACTTGCACCTGTCTTAATGCTTTATATCTCATGTCATTCTCTTATCACACAGGAGCCTTGAAGGAGCAATGGTGGGCATTACATCACATGCAGAACTAACAGAGCAGCATCCTACACACTCTGTTCATTGCTTCTCATCCTGATCTCACCCTGAGCTCTCCTTTTCCTGGGACTGTGAACTTCCAGCACATCTGGCCCTTCACATCTGTTCTGTCTCGTGCTTTCTGGGTAGAGCAGATTTCCCATCACTCATATCTCAGGCAATTGGGTTTGATGGCTCTGGAAAACTTAAAAAAAATCACTTGTATTAAAAACTAAATCACACAATAAACCCAGGGTCTAAGTATTTATGAAAGAATATGGAGTTGTTTATTGAAAATGGGTTGTAACATAACCTGTATTGGCTGTCTGTTATGTACTGAGGACACAAGAGATTTGGTAAATGGGAACCACATGGATGATGCATAATTATATGAAACATCAACACAATAGGATGCTTGTTTATAGATTTGAGCATCATTCACAAGTAGAAGGGAGTATCTTTTTTATAATTTCCGGCTGTGGGCGAGATTTTCTAACCAATCTCATAACACAAATCACATCTTATGAATGAGCAGTTCAGTTTTATAACTGACTAAATGCATCCTCATATCACTAGCATTGTAGAAAACAAATATCAAATGTATTCATTCTTGTGAGTTTGTAGCTAAACATATGACTTTTTCCACAGAATAACTGGCTTCCTGCTGTATCATTACTGAATCTGTAGATATAACAGATGCTAGAAATTGCAGGAACTTTTCGCTTGGGTTGTATCATTGCAACGCAACTCCTGTTGCCTTCAAAATGAAAACCTACAGTACTTATACAAGAACATGAAACACAGCATAAAGTTAGGTCTACCTTGTCCTGAGGTCCTACAAGGCTACATAGCTGCTTCTTATATGACACATTTGATGGAGCAGCAGAAGATGGTCACTAAAGGGTTTATAAAGATGATTGCCCCAATGCATCGCCATTTTTATCATTGGCATAGGAGACCGGTCAAGTAAAACCACTATGACGCAATCCTCTCTGCATTCATTCTTTCGAAAATATTTTTACACAGTTTATTATAAAAATATAAATGTTTCCACTACAAATCATTTTACATTAGTAGACAAGGCCATCTACATTTGCACACCCACTTGCATCCTCACACACACATAGAAACCACTCTAAAGGAAGATTAGAGGAGCACAGGGTGGAAGAAATAGTATTGCTTTCTAGAAGTCATGTCTCATAAAGTAAAATGCACAACACTGATAATGTCATCACATAAACATGTCATAACTTACTGTATGCTACAAAACAAAAAAACACTCAAATTAGCACGGTATACTGTTTGTTATCAAATAAATAGGTCATTACTGTTGATTTTTTTTTTGTAAAGTAAAAAAAAAAAACCCAAATATGATACAAAAGAGCATAAAATATAATACAAATGAAATTTTACTTTTTTTTTTTTTTTTTTTTTAAAGTTTGAACAGATTTTCTTTCATTCTTTTATACATACAAACATTTGTACAAAAGGATGGCTGGGTGCGTTCACCATTGCTGTTATTACAGGGTATGTTTACATACAGTATGTACATGCTGAGAGCTGAGGGAGCAGCAACATTTACAGGCAGACTGAAGGGTAGAAAAGGAAGAGCTAAATGTTTCCATCATTTTAGAGAAAGTCATTGTTTATCTAGATAATTCATGGTCTGAATAAACCATGTCAAGGCATAAATGAAACCTTTTAAGCATTATGCATTTTTTCCCTATCGGATTATTTCTATTTCTGTTTTTTGCCAAAAACTAATTGATGATCAAATGGCACAGCTGAAGTAAAGGGTTGCATGTTATTTACTTCTTTTCTCTCTTTTGCTTCCTAAAATTGAATGAGGGCCATGCATCCTGAGCTTTTGCAATAGACACATATTACTTGACATTGTCCCTAAAGTACTTTACTTCAAATATATTAGTGCCCTTTGAAGGTTTATGAAATTTCACAGCAGGAAATGATACGCTTTGCTCTTCACCAAGGTCCTCCATTCCTGTCATATCTAACACTTCCAATGCCCTACTACACTATGTTCTCTGACCTTCTCTCTCTCTGATCTTACTGGACGGATGCAGATGTTACTAACACTTTTGACCACATTCCAAAACATTACTCTAACTGATCTCTGAATGCTGATCAGAAGAAAGCCAGATTAGGGATATACATCTAGGAATCAACTTTACAATTGCATTGATTTTTTTTTTTCAAGTAGTTCACAAATTCACATATTCACTTTTGGTTAATGTAATTGTTCAGTTACAGGTTTTCTCAACACCAAAAGAAAGCACCTGTTTTAAGTGGCATAAAGAGCACAATAAAGGAGTACATACATAGTCTCTTACTGTTAATCTCAATTTTCTAGTTATGTAATAATTAATCATATATGCTGTTCAATGTGTCACATCCACAGAATAAAATAGGAAATTACTGAAACAGTAATTTGCCTTTATTGGACATTTCTACTTTGATGGCCAATTGCACTGTAGTTTACTGGAGTCCATTCCCCAGCTCTCTGGTTCTCTAGAGAAATATTGAAATTAAAGGCATCTCTTATGTATTGGCAGGTGGTTTTACTCTTCAACTAGCTAAGACACTCCCCATCCAACATGACAGAAAACCAGTGAGGCATGTGGATGGAACAGGTCTTAGGCTTGAGTTCATTCTCTCCAAAAGGGTGGCTGCATTACAAAGTTTTTGCATTTTATTACCCTCCTGTCATGTGTTAAGAGCTGTTAGTTGTATCTGCAGAGAGGAGACACGTCCAAGTTCCTGATAGCTCCATCTTGCTCTTCATACAGTGCTCTGCTGATCTGTGGAGAGCTTATGGGACCCTAGAGTCCTGCCCCAGAGCTTAGTTTTAGCAGAGAAGCCCCACCTGCTTTTTATTCTTCTTTATTACATAAGGCAATCCATTAACAGGCCACGAGGCACCCTTTCTGCCTGAGCAACATGATTGGATGCTAGAACAACAGTCATTCTCCAGGAGTGTTGCTTTACTGTGCCCTGATATGCTAACATTGTTGTTTATGCCTTATCTCATATTCATAATTTCTGTCTTTTAAAACCTAAAGCAGCATCAGTCTCCTGAATTTCTCTCTCTTTTGTCCATCCTTTTACCTATTATTAACTTTTTTTTCATCCACTTTTTAGACAGGAACTGGGCTGTTTTTTGAGTGTGTTTCAAGTGCTTTAATACTGCTCACAATCTTCTTCTGAGGTCCAACAAATGTTACACCAACCTTCTTGAAGTCCCTGGGAGATGAAAGAGAGGGAAAGAAAGAGTATAAGTGGTGCAATATTCACTGAATGACATACAGTACTTGGCTGAGGAAGAGTCCTGTGAAAGACAGTAAAAAATCTGATTCCAGGATTCTTTCATAAAAGGTTTAACTTGATTTAACAGAAACAAGCTTCCTTTGCTCTGATTTGGTCTTTAGGACGAGGAATAGCACCTTTTTATTTCCATGCAATGGGTAAGAGAACAAAGCCTGCAGATCCACCAAGCATGTTATACTGTACGCTACTCATCCCATACACATCAGTTGAAGATAGACTGTTTTCTTTGTTAATGTTATCTTTAACATCCTGAAACACTTGTTGAAAACATTGTGACATTTACAAGTTAGTGCAGTATTGGGAGAAAGTTTCCTTTTTTCTGCAAAAATACTCTCACCTCTCAAAGCGGTGTTATGTTGATCTTTATCAAAGCATATTAGTACAAGCTCATCTAGGTTAGAATTCACACTGTTAATTAGCTGTGTCTTTTAGCATGTGCAGTCAGCATCTTGTACGGTCTTGTAAGTAGAAGATTTAGGAGGTAGCCAGCACACAGAAAATCATGATCCAAACCCACCGTCAACACTGTAAGGCCTAAAGAGTCGTAATTCCCATGGATGGTTCCCACTCAGGACAAGTGGCTGCAGGCCTGACCTCAGCCAGGCAGATTCTATGGACAAAGCAAACCTTTAAAGTGACTGCTATATTTAATATCTGTGATACATTTGATTCCTGACTGAGCATCAATATGCAGCAGCTATGAAAAATTTAAATACTCCATGGGTAATTTATAATCCAGAACACTGAAAAACTACATAGCGCTACATAGAAATGCACATGCTATCTGCAATGTTAATTATGATCATAAGCTACATTGTGAGTACATAAAAATGAAAAACAATGACCCATATTATAAAAGCACCACTGCAGCAAAAAATGGCTGATAGTTCAATACAGATTACATGACAGAGTAAACATTCTGGATTTTTACCTCATTGACATTGTTTTATTTCAAATCCAATTTGCTGTAGTACAGGGGCCAGAACAACTATGGTTATTTCCTTAATTTGAGTTGAATATCAAGTATCAAAATGCACTTGTCAATAAGATAACTGTACCAGAGACTAGTGAAGTTAATGTGTAGACAATCATTATCCAGTCTTAAGTGTAAGTGTGCCAACACAGAGATACCTGAGACTGAGTAACAGTTATGACTAAATAGAGAAATAATAATTACTTGGTATTTGTAACATTTTACATTTCTGGTAAATGGACTGTACTGTAATAAGAATGGTTTGATTTTTTATTATTATTTTTTTTAATATAAATGTGTTTCCTTTTGTACAGAAATGGCATATTGTCAGAACAATGAACCATTTCCTTTGGTGATTGAGGCTTAATTTAGTAATTCAGCAGCCAGTCTCCCGAGGATGGTTAGTATGGAAGTAAATGGAACACAAGTGCATTTAAGCTGACAAGGTGGCAATTTAAGAGAACATCTTATTCATTTTATAGGTTCTAGGTATTTAGTATTATTATTTCGACATTCATGTATTTGGAAAGAAGCAAAAATGACTGTCAGTAACAGACACTTTATCACAGAAGTCTTCTAAATCAACAACAATGCTCAAATAAAGAAAGCGGAAGGTGAAAACACACTTCTGTAAGTATGAAGCATTCTTTAAGTGTGAAAACGTTTTAAAAACATTATGTCTAAATTTGACTGGGGTGGCCTAGGTGGGACACAGAGCTGGTGCTGAATTTGTACTTTCAATCATTATTAATTTTAAGCTACAACTACATCTATTAGATAGGATAACAATAAGAAACAGAAAAGTTATAAATGCTAAACTAATAATTGGATATACAGACTATTTGTAAAATAAAAAGGGTTTCTAACATAAATACATTTTAAAAACAATTTAATGTTACAAAGTCATTTGTAAGAGAAAGGTATAGCTGAAAAAATAAGATTAATAACCAGGGTACACATATAATCTACAATGGTTCATACACTAACCCTCAGGTTTTGTGTATTTGAAGTTCTATATTTTAATGCTACATTTAAGTTATTTCTATAAAACAGACTTTTAGAGATGACCTGCATATGTACAAATATGTTGTTTACTTTGTATATATAACAGACATACTGAATATTGCTGATATATTCAACATAACAATATAATGTACTCTCTCATACAGATTCTCATATGTGCACTTTCAGACTGACTGTTGCTATGACCAGTTCTTACTTCACAAGATGAGATAATTCCCCCAGCACAGCCAATTTGATCAAACAACAATCAGATGATCATGTATAGGAGGCCTGTCAATCCCCAGAAATCAACCAATCAAACAATATTCAAGTGGCATGGTAAGAATGTATATCCACTTTTACAGACATATGTACCTGAAATGGCTTTTTGTTGAGTAGACAGCATGCCAGAAAACCCAAATATCACAATCACATCCTAATTTCAGGATAAACAGTGTATACTTGACAACCCAAAATTATAAGCAGAGTAGCTAACAAACAGGAAGTTTTGTTACATAGTATTGAACGAAATACTATACAAAAGGCATTTAATGGGTATTTCACCATAATAGTAATTTAAAGCTCAACTTCTATTGTCTCCTTTTGTCAGACAAATATGGTACAGTCAACTCCCTGTATAAGTCATGAGAAAACATCTGCAACTACCCATTCTGGGTCATGGCTATGGGAGAGAAAATCTATTTGCATATAATTATTTCCCCAGACCTCTAAACCAAATATACACGTAAAGCATTCTCTGGGGCCAATCTCTCGCTGGTTAGCTGTTTCCTCCAGAGGAGAACAGCGCAGAACAAGAAAACCACTGCTCCAGGACCAAGGCTTTGATCATGTTGATTATGAATGTCACGTTATTTACACTGTCAAATACCTTATCAGTTGAGGGGGGAAAGTGTCTGTACAGATGTTATTTGGGCTACGAGAAGATTTCTTGCCAGCTACTACACAGCTTTTTCCCAGAAGCAGAAGCGAATATGCAAAGATGTGAACCAAAGCTGGGATTGATATTTTATTTGGAGGAGCTTTGTAAATAAGCCCTTTATTGTGTTGAGTGTTTTGGGTGGTCTAGTTTGCCTCTATGTGACAAAAATTCTGCATGTCTGCTTGTTTCTCACTGCAAAAAACATAGCTGTCGTAGTTGAGAGGAGATGCCTAAGTAATCAAACATTTATGAACAAGGTCTGTATATTGCTGATATATTCAATATAACAATATAATGTACTCTCTCATACAGATTCTCATATGTGCACTGTCAGACTGACTGTTGCTATGACCAGTTCTTACTTCACAAGATGAGATAATTCTCAGATGTTACAACTTTAAATGATACAACTTTAGGGTTATATCATACCATTACCATTGTGGTTCCTTACCTATTCCTGTCCACTGTAGCAGAGATAATTTCCCCACCACTAGACAATAAATTTTTCTATGTGTTTACTGCACTCCTCATCACAAATCACTTCATGTATTATACATGTACACTAGGCACGATTCTTCCCACTCGAAGCCAAGAACTTCAGTAGTTATGAGTTGGAGTACAGCTTTTTCTGACTGTGTGTATGTGAGGGAGTGCTGTGAGGGGAAGGCAATCTTACTCTGCAGAGGTCTTGGGTAGTGTGTCACAAGAGCTGTAGCTGACTCCGCTGAAGGCCTCTTTACAAGGTAGAGTCCTTGCACTCTCCAGCCAGTGGCCCACAGTGCTGAATGAGGTGATGTCTGTGCTGGTCTGGAGCTGGTTGACCGGCCTGGAAGGCAAAGATAATGAATGTGAAACCTCTTAATGTTTTGGAAAATGTGTTTTTGTTATTATTCTTATACCATAGCACTCAAATCTGATTTGTCAGAAGGTGTTGAGCACAACACAGCTCTGACAGCAGTGTCAACAGCAAGGATTATATTAATGTGCTCGTTCTAATATTTTATCATTTGTATAGGAAGTGACATTGTATAGTGTTTATGGTTTCAGGGTAATATGAGAAGCTCCATTTTTTTGTCTTATTAATGTCAAGAAAGAGAATATAAAAGTGACTGGTGAATGAATGACTGGTTATAGCTGTTAAAATGTGTGATAAAAATTGTAATTGTTGTTAAATTATTGTGGTATAAAAGGAATAAATACTTCAGGTCGTGCTGTTATTGGAAAATTACCAACTTTAGGGTTGTATCATTCCATTACCATTGTGGTTCCTTACCTATTCCTGTCCCCTGAAGCAGAGATAATTTCCCCACCACTAGACAATACATTTCTCTAGTTTTCCAGTAATCAATATAATAATTTACTTGAAAAATAAATGTCCAAATGACAAGCGCATAAAAGCGCATGTTGAAGAGAGCAAACACAGAGGGCTCATGTTTCTGTAAGGAAATACCTGCAGAGACGCCAAACGTTTCCCCTCCATCCATGTTATGGCAAACATTCCCTGGTGAAATCCAATACATGCAGGAAAGTTTATTTTAATGTATCGCCATTTCTGACTATTTCTCAGTGTGCTTGTTTCCACTGGATGTGTGTGTATCAGAAGCACATTTATGAGGTTAAAACTGTCCAATACGTGAATAATTCAATGGGAATCGTTAAGACACAATCAGTTACAGTACTACAAAAACTATTCAGTTACATTTACAAATATGTAAATATGATATATTTTATTATTTTGGCATGCTGAGCCTTTGTAATTTAGTTATATTTAAACATAATGTAAATTCTGTTAAAAAAAAACAACAAAAACCTGTTTTGCTATATTTCTGAGAAACATTCTAATTAAATCAAACTTGTTAACTCGATCTTAACTCAAAACAGACTTAGCTAAGCAATCTGCAAATAATTCCTTCTGCTCTTTCATATATTAGATGATAAAATATTTTGCAGTAATTTTCAGACCACTGTTTTTATATTAAATCATTAAAAAATTTTTATTGTTTCTTCAACACTTGTTTGTAGAATATGAGACATAAACGTGTCACTGAATATATAATTTGTTCTTTTCATGCAAAAGGCCTTTCATACAAGTTCAAATTTAAAAAGGGCAGTAAGGGCAATTTCTACCAATTTAGTGAGCATTATACCTAAAAAGGCTTAAAGAACAGAACAGATGAGAAAACCTGATCAAAAGCAGGAGAATAAATGTAGGAAATGAGATTATGATTCCCCTGGAGATGACTATTAATAGTAATGTGAATAAACTAATTATAATATCAGGGAGTCCACCCTCCAGCCACATTTGCTCAATGGCAGACAACGGAAAAGCCTGCAATAACAGCTGTGACAACTAGACAACGGTGGAGGTGAAATCTTCCCAGATTATGAACATCATAGGTGAAATCAGAAATCTTCCACAGTTATTCAGACACACAAAACAGAGAAAGCCAAAGCACCAAATATTAAGTGAATGACTGTGGAAAAAAATGCATAACTTAATTGTATTTAATGTTGCACTTCATGGTCTCCATGGTTAAAATTATGTTTTAGAATAAAATGTTTGAAACATAATCTTAGATCTCAGATTTTCTAAACACAACAACACGTTTGACCTGTACACTAATCATCAAAGGACTGCAGTGGTAAACAGATGTTCTCTGAGCTCAGGTCAAAACTGGCAAAGAACAAGCTTCCCAATGATACAGAGAGACTATTGATGTGAATGTATCACTCAAAGCTCTGCACTTAACCCATTGACTATACTAGTAAACTATGAATGACCTCAACTTTTTTTTTTCTCTTTTCTGTTTTGATCTGATGGTTTATTTTCAGACACCACACAGAATTCTCAACAAAACACATACAGCACAGAGGGAAGGCCAAACATGAAAAGAAACAGCTTTGTTGTTGGAAATGGAAGTGATAGCCTAAAACTCCTGTGTCCAAAACCTGCTGGCTCTTCGACTCTGAGCCTTCGCTTGGCATGAGTGCATCAGACATGAGGGACAAAACTAGGGGTAAACAATTGCCTCTCTGTCTGTTCCTATCTTTTTTTCTTCTTTTTTCTCTCTTTCCCTACTGGTGTAGTGACCTCTAAATAACTGTGGCTGCGTAGTATCTTGTTTTTAATGCTCTCAGGGGAGAAAAGGGAGGAGGAAGAACTTGCCCTTCTCCATTGCAGGAGAGACATCTGGGCAGCTTCATCACGGACAGGAATGCACCTCTTGCTGCGAAGGGGAGCAGGGTGCCTGAGCCATCTCTGAGCTGGAAGAGTGCCTCCATTTCACTTCCTGTGTATCATGCTCTGTGGATTTTACTCATCCTTCTGACTGAGGGTCAGGTCTTAGTGCCTGAGGCTGGGTGTTAAAGCTGGCTGAATTGCTGATCTATTAGCACACAGGGCTTGTAGATAAACGAGGTGCATGGGAGCGGGCGCAGCTGAGACTGTAGAATGACTTTTTCAGCACCTCTGAGCAATAAATCACCTGGGCCTAGTGCTCCCTGGCTCTCCATGTTAAAAACCAATTAGTAAAATTACAAGTGAACTCCCTGGCACATATTTGCACTTCCTTAAGACATCATTAGTCACAGTTATGTGCTTGGGCATCTTAATAATTAAATAGCTCCCTGCTACATTTAATAGATTGGCACTGAATGAGCAAATGTACCAGGATATTACTCAGGTAAGCTACCTCCTGTGCTATTTTAACACAGAAAAGAAAAGGCTAGTCAAGACCATTTTTAGAATGACAGAAAGTATAAAGGTGAACAGTTATCTTTGTGACCATCATTTTGTAAGAATACATTTGACACAATATTTATAAACAAAGAACCAAGGCAGGCAGCATCCTGCATACCCTAGTGACCAGGACAAGGAGGAAGCCAAATACTATTTATTGCACACCGTGTCTGTCTCAAGACAGTAACTGCAAACTGGCTCCATTAATTAAAAACACACACACAAAAAAAGCACAAATAATTTCCAACAAATATTGGTTGCTCATTTAGACAGCAGAGCACAATGACCAGTGGCCAGGTGGTGGGGTGGAAAAGGAAATCTGAGTGACGTGAGAGTATGAAGGAGGAAGAAGCTGTTTCCTTTCATTAAGTTTCATGAGAAAGCTATGTGTTGATGAACAGAATGTGACATGGAGCAGAACATGAGTGGGTGGCAGTTTGCAATAAGCACATGTTCAATGCTGAGCTTCTGGATATTGTGGGTGGATGAAACATCAACTACCTGGAGGCGGTGCTGGCTGTGATCTTCAGACTGCCTGGGTTACGTATAAGCTTGTCCAGAATGCTGACAATCTGCTCAAACTTGGGTCGGTTGTTTCGGTCTTTTTGCCAGCAATCCAGCATTAGCTGGTATAAGGGTGCAGGGCAGTCCATAGGTGGGGGAAGGCGGTAGCCCTCATCCACTGCTTTGATCACCTGAAGCATGGAAAAGATGAACAAAATCATTGTTATACTGAAAGGCCACATATTCTGATGTTAAACTAAATGATCAATTTCCAGACTTTTTTAGTCTCACTTGGTCAGTAGATAGTTACAGTGGAGTCAACAATGTCAACAAATCCATTTTGATATCTTACATTTATAGTATTTGGAAGACACACTTATCCAAACCAACTCATAGTCTCCATCAAAACATATTATCGTGCTAATACAGGTAGTTCAGGGTCTAAGAATACTATTTAGCTAAAGCCCTACTAGAAAAGAGCCTATCTCCATAGAACATGACATAATTTGATTCTTGGGTCCAGAAGTGTTTAGGAATGTTCATAGATTTCCTCATTAGATAAAATAAAATCTAATGTTCATATTGCAAGCTGAAGTTACTTATCAACAATGAACCTATGGCCTGTGTTCCTATGCTGCACTATAGACAGTGATACAGACAACAGTTGCATTCAACATAATACCTGATTTCATAACTGATTTTCCAGATCACTAATCTCATCAGAAAGCTCTGGCACTTTTTCAGTAATGTCTCTGTGTGGGGCTGAGCGTGCTGTCTCAGCATGCATGAAAGCATTCAGGTGATCAGTATCAAGTTATGTTTTGCCACCTGTTCCCTCCATGCTTTACTTCCTCTCACAGCAGGAAGTTCATTATCCTGCCATAGCGACGTTGCTTTACTCACATCTTGATTGGACATCTCCCAGTAAGGCCTCTCTCCATAGGACAGGACTTCCCACAGTACAATCCCATAGCTCCACACATCACTGGCTGAAGTGAACTTGCGATAAGCGATAGCTTCTGGTGCTGTCCACCTGATTGGGATCTTGCCACCCTGAAGAATGACAAGGTCTCATTAACCATGTAATTGTTTTAAATGCCAATCTGTTTCAAATCAGGAACCTGCATAAGGAGCATGTTTTCATTAATGCACTCAGTTTGAGGTTAACATCGTAGCCATACAGTGACTTCTGTGTTTTCTAAAATGTAGTCACATATTTTAAGCAGACCACATGTAAGATGGCTTACACAAAGGGAGGAGGAAATATCAAACTGTTATGCATGTAATGAATAAAATTACAGTGCTGATGTAATATCTGCTGCACTAGTATTAGCATTTGTTTGCTGTTGAACAGGACCTGGCTGTAAATCATCAGTGTGAGTGAGGTTAAAATGCAGCACTCTGATCTGTACTGATCTTGGTCTGGGCTTTAGTGCTGTCTGAGCTACTTTCATCTGCAAAGTTGCCTCCCTGAGGGGCTGCACTGTATTTACCCAGCTCTGCCTGAGCTCCCAGGCTGGAGTTACTCTGAGATCAGCCCTCATCGCTGCAGCAGGGGCGGAAAGAAAGAGAATGGTGGTGGAGCCAAAGCCAACCAGCTACACAGCCAAGTAACACAACTCCTGCCCAGCTTTATCCAAACACCTGGTCCTCAAAAAATAAATTCACTTGCATGCAGGTCTCCCCACTGTGCACACTCACAAAACCCCAGCTCTTTTAGCACTGGGGATTACCACTAATGAGTGCAAAATCTCATATGTCTACTCTCTCCTGTCCTCTGAATTTAGTCGAGGCCGAAGGTGAAAATGGCCAGATTCAATATGAAAATGTAGACTGGGCTAAACCAGAGACATCTCCATCTTGGATAGGGCAACTATACAGGATTAGCTCATTGGGTCGGGCTGTATTTAGCATCAATTACGGTTTTCTATAAAAATGCTGACTCATTGTGTAGTATTTGGATGTACGAATGACAGGGAATCATTAATCACAGGTGAAAGCTCTGACAATTTTATGCAGGAAATACGGGGTTCAGCTAGGTGCTGGCTAGGTCAATTTACAGTTTATTTCTGTTTATTACAGCTTCCAACAAATTTTTGTTATATGTGGTAGTATATACAGTATAGTGTTAGTTTTAGTGAGTCTGTGGATTTGTGATTGAGTACTATTGAATTATGGTATGTTCATCATGATGGAACTTCTGATAGCTACAGTTAGCTTGAATCCATGTCTATCACAATAACTGGTGCTTGATCTGTTTATGATAAATATGTTGCCACACAGCATTTCTGTGTACAGTATACTTTGTGATTTTAAAATATTTTCATTTGCAACTCTGTTATTGCTGATATTTTTGTTGTGTGAATAAAAAAAAACTACTCTACTCCCTCTACTCTATTTTATTAAAATTTGGCTATTATTATAGTAGATTAAAATATGTCAATAAAAGTAAAGTGCTAGCTTAAGACCAGCAGCTCACAGACATGCACAGTTGGCTAGTTTTGCACTAATTGACTGGGGAGAGAGAGTATGCCATCTCTCATACCCAGAGAGCACACCAGTTTTATTCTCTTGGACTCCTGGTTATGGATGGCTGTAGAATCTTTAGGATTCTAACTTGTGATATCCATACAATAGGGCAAACACTTTTTTGTTGGACCACTTGGGAACCAAGCGATAAATTTTTTAAGTGGATGCTGGTACATTGACAATAAAGGATTTTTTTAAAAAATTCTTCTTCAAGTGTATATGCAATATACTCCCTTTACTAAACACATGCTTGAGTGTGAAGTAAACCTATGCTCTAAATTAGGCACTGATGTTGTGGAGTTACATTAGTCTTATCAGTTTCATAATTTATTTAGACTGTGGCTGTCTGCTCTGCTGCTGAAAGGATTCTTACATGTATGTCAGATGGACATAAATAGTCATTAATTTGCAGTTATTTACTGAGAGATTGGCTGAGGGAAGGTATTGAGTGAAGGCATTTCAGTCTCAGCATCTGAGATGAATTTAGCCATGTTTTTTTATTACAAAACAAATCTCAACTGCTCTTTGAAGCAACTGGCAGCTTGCTGTAACATTTGCAATTTCAAGAATCAATCAGTAAGATCAATATCACTTTAGCTTGTGTTTTTTAATTAGAGTATGGGTAAACTAGCACTCACTCTTGTTGTGTAGGCTGCCTCTGGATCATCCTCAAGCACTCTGGACAAGCCAAAGTCAGACACCTTACACACCAGGTTACTGTTGACCAAGATGTTGCGGGCAGCGAGGTCTCTGTGCACGTAGCCCATGTCTGAGAGGTATTTCATACCTGACGCAATACCACGCAGCATTCCTACCAGCTGAATCACTGTGAACTGAGCATCATGTTTCTAATACAGAGAGAGAGAGAGAGTAAAATAGAGGATGAGATGTGTTTCATATCACTGTACGATATAAGAATAATAATCTGGGAGAAATACTGGAAGTCGATGTATTCATGTGTCAAAACTTTTATGAACATTAGGTTATTGCAATGATGAGTTTCATTCATTGCAAGTCATTATAATTTGAAAATACAAAAAAAAAGCACAAAATTACAAGAGAGACTTCATATCTGTTTTTCAGAAGCTCACTGGCAGCCTGCCACTGTTTACATTGGCATGTGTGAAAAGGGTTTATGCTGAGAGGTATGCTCAGTGCTCAGAGATAAACACCAGGGAGGAAGCTCTTCAGGATGAGAGGAGAGACACACCGGATGAGCAAGATAGCATTGATTTGTCAGCAAGCTCTAGAGAAAGAGGCTTCTTTACTAAAAACAAGCACTATCAACAGATGGCCAGTGTGTGAGCTGGTCTTTTTCCATGTGTCCTTTCATGAATCCTTTTCTCTTATGTGTTTCTTTCTTTCTCTCTATTTTTCACTTTCTATATTTATCCACCTCCTTCAATAAAAAAAAGAAGCAGGGAACTATGTTTACGTGCTGCATACAAACTAAGTCTGAAAGAAAACAAACCCTGGACCACCTGGAACTGACTGGAGTTCAGAGAAGTTCAAAGGATGGCTTAATAATAGTCATATAAGCATGGGTGAGGAAAGGCTCTTGGGGAAGACATCAGTATTTTTTGATAGTGTACAGGCCATGCTGAAATGCACAGGAAATTACTGCAACGGTCTGCCTTTCCTGGGATGCTGTGCAGGCACATATGGAATACAGTTCAAATCGCTCCTGCTAAAACCAGGCTGTCTCTGCATGCACTGTTTTAATGCTATGCTAATTTCAGTCATTGAGTCTGTATTTAACCAGAATTGTAAAGTACTCTCAGCTGCCTTATCCAGATGCAGATGGGGTTTTTTGTGGGCTTTTTTTTTTTGCCAAAATATTGCTGTGCTCAGTGAAATAAGGTGTAAATAGGCATAAGTTTTTTTCCTCTACTATGTACAATGTAGCACAATATGACCAAGATGGAAAAATGCTCCATGAACATCTACTTGCCATTAGATCACTTTGTTTCCTAATACCAGCATGTCTGTCTGTTATACTAATATCAACATGGCCTCCGTGATGGTAGCTACTTGAAAAATGACAAAAATGCAGGTAAATTATTGTCAGATGTAACATTGCCAAGGCCAGATTGTGGTGGCCAAAGGTTAATCTGAGCCATTTAATGAGCTCATTAGTGCTTTTATCAGCACTTTTTTCAGAAGAGCCATCCTTCTGCATGGCACACATACGTTACAAACTGTTTGCGTGTTTATTTTCGCTGTGCTTACGTAGCTGTAAGGGGAAGTCATTGGAAGGACAGATCATGCCCAGTCTGTTTACTTGGCCAGGTTGATAGGGCAGGCACAAGGCCATTGTTATAGTCTCCATATTTGCAAATCTATGCTCGTTATCTGTGGGTGCCCCCCCCCCCCCCAAATAGATGCCTAGTTTATTCTTTCTGAAACAATTAGGGCATTGTGCAGATGAGTTAAAGTAAACCACTGACACATAAAAGTTTTTGGAACATCAGGCTCTATTTAAGACAATTCCCCTTTAGCTATAAAATACAATGGCTGATCCTTTTGCATAGTAATCACTGCACAAAAAAAAACCTTGCTGTCCCAATATCAGCTCTCTAACCAGCAAATAGAGACTGTAGTTTTTGGAGTGCAATTTGTGTCCATCCGTGGAAAGCAAAATGTTCTTAGTAATGGAGAGAATTTAGCGCTTGCTGTGATAAGCAGATGCTTTGCAGGGTGATGTGAGAAAAACATTAATAGTAGAACAGAGACAGCGAAAGAGAGAGAGCGAGAGAGAGAGAGAGAGAGACAGCGAGAGAGAGAGAGCGAGAGAGAGAGAGAGAGAGAGAGAGAGAGAGAGAGAGATTGAGGATGGGGATGGGGATGAAAGTCAGATACTTAAATCAGTTTAAGATGAAACTTTTGCACCATTTGTCTGATCATACATAATGGAGGATCATTATTTGCACTCTGTGTGTCATACTCACTCGAAGGAAGCTGTCCAAGGAGCCATTCTCCATGTACTCCGTCACAATCATTACTGGCTTACCTAAAGAAAAAGAGATAGCGTGTGATAGAGAGAGAGGGTGAACAAAACAACCACACATTTGAATTAGCTGAAACTATAACTTCTTTCATGATACAGTATCTCACAAAAGTGAGTACACCCCTCACATTTTTGTAAATATTTGATTATATCTTTTAATGTGACAACACTGAAGAAATGGCACTTGGCTACAAGGAAAAGTAGTGAGTGTACAGCTTGTGTAACAGTGTAAATTTGCTGTCCCCTCAAAATAACTCAACACATAGCCATTAATGTCTAAACCGCTGGCAACAAAAGTGAGTACACCCCTAAGTGAAAATGTCCAAATTGGGCCCAAAGTGTCAATATTTTGTGTGGCCACCATAATTTTCCAGCACTGCCTTAACCCTCTTGGGCATGTAGTTCACCAGAGCTTCACAGGTTGCCACTGGAGTCCTCTTCCACTCCTCCATGACGACATTACGGAGCTGGTGGATGTTAGAGACCTTGTGCTCCTCCACCTTCCGTTTGAGGATGCCCCACAGATGCTCAATAGGGTTTAGGTCTGGAGACATGCTTGGCCAGTCCATCACCTTCACCCTCAGCTTCTTTAGCAAGGCAGTGGTCGTCTTGGAGGTGTGTTTGGGGTCGTTATCATGCTGGAATACTGCATACTGATCATGCTCTGCTTCAGTATGTCACAGTACATGTTAGCATTCATGGTTCCCTCAATGAACTGTTGCTCCCCAGTGCCAGCAGCACTCATGCAGCCCCAGACCATGACACTCCCACCACCATGCTTGACTGTAGGCAAGACACACTTGTCTTTGTACTCCTCACCTGGTTGCTGCCACACACACTTGACACCATCTGAACCAAATAAGTTTATCTTGGTCTCATCAGACCAGTGGACATGGTTCCAGTAATCCATGCCCTTAGTCTGCTTGTCTTCAGCAAACTGTTTGCGGGCTTTCTTGTGCATCATCTTTAGAAGAGGCTTCCTTCTGGGACGACAGCCATGCAGACCAATTTGATGCAGTGTGCGGTGTATGGTCTGAGCACTGACAGGCTGACCCCCCACCCCTTCATCCTCTGCAGCAATGCTGGCAGCACTCATACGTCTATTTCCCAAAGACAACCTCTGGATATGACACTGAGCGCGTGCACTCAACTTCTTTGGTCGACCATGGCGAGGCCTGTTCTGAGTGGAACCTGTCCTGTTAATCCGCTGTATGGTCTTGACCACCGTGCTGCAGCTCAGTGTCAGGGTCTTGGCAATCTTCTTATAGCCTATGCCATCTTTATGTAGAGCAACAATTCTTTTTTCAGATCCTCAGAGAGTTCTTTGCCATGAGGTGCCATGTTGAACTTCCAGTGACCAGTATGAGGGAGTGTGAGAGCGATGACACCAAATTTAACACACATGCTCCCCATTCACACCTGAGACATTGTAACACTAACAAGTCACATGACACCGGGGAGGGAAAATGGATAATTGGGCCCAATTTGGACATTTTCATTTAGGGGTGTATTCACTTTTGTTGCCAGCGGTTTAGACATTAATGGCTGTGTGTTGAGTTATTTTGAGGGGACAGCAAATTTACACTGTTATACAAGCTGTACACTCACTACTTTACATTGTAGCAAAGTGTCATTTCTTCAGTGTTGTCACATGAAAAAATATAATCAAATATTTACAAAAATGTGGGGGGTGTACTCACTTTTGTGAGATACTGTATATGCTATAGACATACTGTACATGTGTAGTAACATTGCAAAGTTATTTCTAGAATGACACCATTCAGTTAAGATGAAATATGCTGCTTTCAGTATGGCAGCATACGAGTATTATAAAAAAACAAAAACAAAAAACAGCTGCATTTTTTACAGGTGTGAAGAGCAAAGAGAGTGAATGCCAGCCCTAGGACTTTAAACACGTTTGAGATACCACATAAGCTCCCAGGACAATAGCAATGCTCGCACTGCTTGGGTGCACTTCTTCACATGACACTCCTGACACAGTGAGGTCAGTCTGTGGCCTTGAGTTCAAGAACGCTTCCTGAAGGATAAAAAGAGCCTCTGTCTGAAACCTCGGTCTAAAGGGCCCACAAGGTCAGCTGTCACTGTCTGACAGCTTTATTTGTTCTCCTTGCTGGTCATAAATTACTGCTTCAATCAATTTCATCTTATTCCAGGCCCTATAAAAGGTTCATGTACAAAAAAAAGGACAAATCAGAAACAGCTGGATGAACAGTTCTGTTGCCACTATGTTTGTCCATTTTTGCCTTATGTTTGCTCTTACTTTCTCTTCCAAACATGTACATGGAAAAGCAGGAATACCACACATCTGGCTAAAGTAGACCTGAGCTCAAGGAAACAGCACAGCACTAAACTTGCTGTGCTAGGAAATGCAGACAAACACAGCCCAGTTAATGAAAGCTGTTTTAGTCATATGACACTTTCTGTCTTGGTAGGAGCTGTTTATATTACATAGCTTACTCTGTAGTGTAGATGAACAGTCCAACCTGTTACATATCACAATGGCCTGCCTCTTTATCCAAACACATGGGCCATTCTTACTCCAAACAGTCTGGGATACTATTAAACACACGCTTACATTTCACTGACCTATCATGAAGTGCTCTTTTTTCACATCAGTCACCAGCCCTTATGGTGGCTTATAATAATAGCAATAATAATAATAATAATAGTAATAATAATAATAATAATAATAATAATAATAAAACTTTCCTGGAAATAGACTTGTGATCATAATACCAGCTTGTGATAAGTATTGCAGTCATTCTGTCCCTGGGAAATTCCAATTGTATTTTGTCAAATAGCAGGCCAAAAGCAAAGGTTAAATGAGATATGAAAATCTCTGGGTTATTAAGAATTAACCAGGCTGAGTCATAATAAATCATGTCACATCACAGGTTATTAAAGACACATTTCAGCCTTGTCTACCACAGCTGCTTTCACCTACATGCACTGTATGTATACCTCTCTCTCTGTCTCTCTCTCTCTGTCCTGCAGTACAATGACAGTGTTTAATAAGGTCTAAATCAATGCAAAATGTTGGATTCCGCTATTACTTCACTTGAAATTACCAAGCATAAGAGAGTCACAGTTAACATGAAGTTTAACTGAAAACCAGATTTCAAAGCAGTTTATATATTTTGCTCAGATTTAGATGAAATGGCCTACTACATTAAAATATTCATGTTACGGGACCTTTTAAGATTAGAGACAAAGGCTTTGATCATGAAATATAATGAAGATTGAGTGAGATTTATTTATTTATTTGCAAAGATTACAAGAAATAGTTCAATAAAACAGGGAAATTGCCAGCATCAAAACAATTATTAATCTATAAATCAAAATAGTTAATGTTTCATACCAATAAAATCATTCTAATAGGGGCCTGCAACTAACCTACAGCTCAAAACCAAAATGAAAAGAAAAAAACCATCTTCAATAACCACTTCATCCTGATCACCGTTGTGGGGGAGGCAGAGCCTATCCTGGGAACACTTGATTTGAGGTAGGAATACACCCTTGATGGGATGTCAGTCCATTGCAGGGCATCATGCACACTTACATTTCAGTTATTCACACCAAGGGGTAATTTATTATAGCTAATCCACCTTCTGGCATGTTTTTGGGAGGTGGGAGTAAACTGGAAACCATGTAGAGAAAACCAACACGAACACACAGAGAACAAACTGCACATGTGCATTTTACAAGCATTAACCACTAAAACAGAATAAACACCTCATTCTGATACAGCGAGTCATTATAAACTTTGCTTTTAGGCTTAATGAAAGTTTCAGACTCAGGCCACTCTTTAGCATGAGAGTGAAAATAAGATAAAGTCAATACACTGTATCTAGTAGTTAAACCAAACAGTGAAATGTGTTGAGATGTAACTCACTGCGAGTGACCACTCCTTCCAGTCTGATAATGTTAGGGTGATCAAATTGTCCCATGATGCTAGCCTCACTCAGGAAGTCTCTCCTCTGTGTCTCTGTATATCCTGCTTTTAGGGTCTTGATGGCCACACAGATCTCCTTCTTAGAAGGCAATTTCAGACGACCACTACACACCTCCCCAAATTCACCTGCACACATATAATTTGGGTAGAGGTTATTTTCTTAATTATTTTTTAGTTTGTAAAATAGCCATAATTAGTAAAGCATAATTCATATACAGCATTTTGTGCTGTCAGCATGGAGGCCTGGATATTTTTGTACGTGCTATTAGTACCCATAATCAGACATTTGTGTCATATTGTTCATGAACAATGGACAACAGATAAGAAATTTAGTTCACCCTTTTTATTAAGTGTCCTGAAGCATTATGTCACATGCCATATGTAACAGGCTACATATGTAACATAAGTACACTGCAGTTCTTATGAACAGCACAAATTACAATACAAACTGTTACAAGCTGACTGCCTCCATTAGACGTATGTTCTTAATGTTTTTGCACTTACTAAGAAATAATTAAAATGTAAATACATATGTATAACAAAGACTGTGGCTACATCCGAAATCGCGTACTGTGACAATACGTGCTGCATTCGGTTCAGTACCTACTGCACGGCCACTGAAACAGTACATACTAATCAATATGTGTGTGTAGTATGAATACAATCCTGGACATACTACATCCGCCATGTTAGGATTGTCATGTGACCTTCGATGTCAGCATAAACACAAAAATCTTAAAGGGACCACCAGATTAAAGCAAGCACACTAACTGCAAAATGCACATCAGGAACGTTAACAGAATTAGTAATTTAATGTAGGCATTGTTAACAGGCTGAGGTAAATTTGTTGCCATTAGCTTTGCCGGCTAAGGCATGATGAAGATCACAAACACTGTGACAACTGTTTTCTTGTTTAAACCTTCAACAAGTTAACAATTTATCCAGGTATTGTTGAACAATGTCCATCAGTTGCATACTGCAAAATCTAGCCGGAAGCAGTATGCCAGCCGGGAATTTCTCGCCTACTGAGAATTCAGACATACTACCCCTCTGGCGTGCTGCTTTTCACCTACTGTGTAATAGGATAGTACGCGATTTCAGACGCAACCATTGTTTTACCAATTCTCATTATTATGTGTTGAAGAGAAGCACATGTGTATATTTTATATAACTTCTGTCCCATAGGTTGAGGCTCATATTGTGCCCATGATAGACTTGGCACAAGTTACACAATTATTTACAGCATTCAGACTAATTAACATTGCAGGTAAATAAAGCAGTATTATTCTCCATCCTCACCAGCAAGCATGTAATTATCTTAGTATCTTAGTAATAATCTTTTTTTTACCTAATACTATATAGCATTAAAAATACTAAGTTGGGAGAAGGTATGAAACTCTAAGGCATAACTGTTGATCTTGATGTAATGGCTTTAGAGTAAAATGTATATCATATAGTCTCATTATTTGCTGGGTTCTCTTGCATTGGCTTGTGCAGCTATAAATTATGAGGCATTATTTTGATGTATGTTCTACTCTTTAAGACATCAGGTATGCAAAGTGCCTGGTAGAGAATGAGCTACAGGGGGTGAAAAACAATATCCCAGCTGGAGGTATGCGCCGCTTACACACTCCTCAGCTCCATCAGCACGCACTCTATTAAAGGCAGTGAGGCGATGAGGATGAGCACTGGGAGGAACACTCTCCCCATCTCCCCGCTCACAATCAAAAGCATATATTTCCAGCTGAGGTGCTAAATGATTCTCATTTACATTAACTGTCACATCTTTTAAAAATGCATTCTGCCCTGTTGCAGGTAGCTTCATTACAGCTGGAGAAGGTTAAGGAGGGACATGGCGTACCTGCACCCACAACTTTGTCGATGGCAATGCAAGAAGCATCTAACTCCTTGGCGAATTCATGCACCGCCTGACTTGGATCCTCATAAGTGTGGGGATCCACGTAGGTCCTAATACCAGGCAGTCGCACTGAAAATAAAAGAAGAGTTGAAATCATAATTGAGTTAATTATCCTGGTTAAATAATTACAACGAGTATATACATTGGGTGCCAGTGTATTGACTGATATTTACAAAATAAATTAAAAGGTTAGCATTACCAGGTTGGACATGGGATACACAAATACATATAGTGACATATACTTACAGTGACCATTACCAAAGTGAAGCCTCTTTTTGTCTGGATGTTTAGATTTGCTGTAGCCACAGCACCTGTCAATCAGAGTGTTAAAAGGTAACAGTTATCATCAGTGACATTTGGATGAGCCTACTGCTACTCTATACTATGCTAGAGAACATTTAATGACTCAACAGACAAAATTCATGGCCAGGATGAACCTGTCTACTTTGGTATGAGGCAGAGCAGTATTTTAAAGTCTTATAATAAATCAGATATTTATACAGTCTTTCGACAGTGCTGTCTGCCAAGATCAGCCCCTCTGCCTGACTTGACACTCAAGCTCTCATGGTGCCTGTTACTTTAAGTAAAGCAGAGGCAGGAAAAATAATACAGCTTTTGCCAAGTAAATCATCCAGTACTATATATAGCTGGTTGACATGCAGGGGCATGGTCTTCTTATATCTACGTCTTCATCTAGCAGATATAGTGGGTGGGAGGTGCTGAAGAGGGGAGATTTGAGTAAGAGACATGTATGAGAGAAATGACAGGTTCAAGATGGCCACACTTAAGCCTCTGTAAAGGTGTTGAGTATGAGTGACAGGCCAACCTGCTAATCACAATGTAAAGCACCACGGTTAGGAGGATGATGGCGACAGCAGAAGCAATGGCAATTAGCACAACCTGACTGTTCTCACTGGAGATTGAGAAAGCTGGGAGAGACAAACAGAGAAATAAAGAGACACAGAAAGATCAACGGACTGGATCAGAGTATACTAAACAAGAGAAGAAGGAAAGAAAATACTGTTAAGATTTATGTGATCCTGCACAGGTCAAAGTGAGATTTATACAAAAACTTGATGAGAACAATAACTTTCTTTACTCTATAGCACAGAGTATTATATGACTTTAAACAGATTTGTCACCATCATACATCATATAATCTATTTCTTAAAACTGACTCTCATTTTACAAATTACCACATCAAATTTACTCTGCAGATGCAATAATTTCTTTAAATAAGCCATGAATCCTTTCAAGCCGCTAGACTGTGAACTAATGCACAGGAAAGCTCTGGTGACTGATTCTCCAAATCCCAAATGTAGAATGCTTTTTGCTCAGATTAACAAATGAATAATGGGAGCTATCATCTCAGGGGAGCTATGCCATCATTTTACATTTGCTATGCATGCGGAGTTCGATAGAGCCATGACCAGTTCAGTAACCTGGAGATAGGATAGTGCCTCTTGCCTGTACTATATCATTCCATTCCATGACCATCCATTGATTTCCTATAAATGTTTCATTAGTAAGACGAGTACAGAGAAAGGAGAGGTTCTGCTCTGATAACAGGATATACAGTGTATCAAATACACATGGCGTGCTAAATGCAGAAGATTTACTGACATCACAATGACAGAATATTTTTGCCATCAGAAAGACTGGTGTCTTGTAAATAAATAGCTTACACACTACACATTTATACGCTAACATAAAAATCAACTTACAGTTACAGTACAATTAAAACAAGTAGTTACAAATGTAACATTTGAAGAGGGATTTTTAGCAATGTAGTAGCAAAAACAAAATGACAAAAGACTCCATGGGGAGTCCAAGTGTGTCTAATCCGAAAATTATCCTAAATTATATAAAATACCCTAACATTAAACCTTGATTTAGTTTGACTGATGGGACATGATTCTGTTTAATCCTCTATGAGTATGTAATTGGAGCAGGTAATGCTTACTTATTGTAATAATATTGAGGTGGGGAACCAGTTTGTGCTTACAGTCAGGGCTGGTCTCAAACTCAAACTTGCGGCTGCTGCTGCCATAACCTGCAGCGGTACGAGCTCTAATCTGCAGCAGGTATCTGGTATCAGGTTTCAGTCCATTCAGAGTCACATTTGTGCCCTTGCATCTCAGGATGGTATAGCTGGTCTCTTGTTCTTGCTTCAGGAAACAAGGGAGACAAATGAAAAAGAAAATAAAAGAGAGACATGTTATCATAACCTAGATTCTGAGATAGACAGCTCATCTAAGCAAACTGAAGTAGTTTAGCCCTTGTCAGAGCAGACTGTCATGTCTGAAGGCTTTTTTTGTAGTTGGCAGAGTTTAGTAATAGTATTACTGGGTCATTTCCCAGGTCCAAAAAAGGTGTATTCATAATTAGATAAGTTCCAGACTGCTGTATACAGTACCAACCTGACTTGATAAATGGCTACCTTTATCTTTATGGCTTTCCTAAAGACCTCAACAGTGCAATGATCCTCTCTACTGCTCTAAAAAACATACAATGGAATTATGGGACATCTATCCTTTGAACCCACTGTTTCCAGATGTACCTCTGGTAGGGTAAAGTGAGATCAGTGGAATGAACAGGGTGTGGTGCTTTAATGCATTTACTGTAGGTTTCAGCAGAAAACGGATTACCGTTAATGGCAGGCTCAGTGAAAATATCATGGTTTTTCTCTTCACCCATCAGTCTTTAAGTGGCATATCATGTAGTCACCTAAAAGGTCTTTAGCATGTTGTATCATCTCTGATCCTTTAGAAGAAGTTCACTTGTTCACACAGTGTTTTTGTTGTTGTTTAAGTACATGGACTTGGACTGAGACCTCACATACTAAAGAATATGGGCATACGACTCAGCAATGTCTTCAGATTAAACTAAATATCTGACCTTTGATTCGACTTCAGCACCAACAAAGAGCAAAGCTATCAGCAGACTTTATATACAAATCATGGTAAGAAAGCACTCTGAAACTTCATATGGAGTGCATCGGGTTTTATGATTTGGCAAGCGCTTTAAATTCAGTGGGAAGATGAAACCAATACCCTGCATCTTATTGTATGTGCGTTCGTTCAAGTCGTAAATCTTTTCACAGGTTGTCACTGTTCACTGCTCATGACACTATGTGATTCCCTGAAAATTATATACAGGTGTGCCCAAACGTTTTATGCTGGAAGTATTCTTACCATATGTCTCAGTGGTGCATTGACTACTTCCACACACTGTGGCTTGCATTTGTTACTTCTCAATGTGTTGGCTATTGGTGGAATTTAATATCCTTGTCATGTTCTGCTCTGACAATCTAAATACTCCAATCTCGGAAACTGCCTCAGCTTCAATTGAAAGAGAAACTGTGTAAATATTCAATTTATTTCAAAAAGCATTCCTTCTCTACAAACTTTACAAACAATCCAAATTAAAGAAAACATCCTTTCATTTTTTTTACTCTCATAGATTAAAATGATAAATAAATAACCACAAATGTGTGTTCCCACTAGTTTCCTTGCTTTGATTAAGAGGATTAAAAAGCCATATACAGTATCTCACAAAAGTGAGTACACCCGTCACATTTTTGTAAATATTTGATTATATCTTTTAATGTGACAACACTGAAGAAATGACACTTTGCTACAATGTACAGTAGTGAGTGTACAGCTTGTATAACAGTGTAAATTTGCTGTCCCCTCAAAATAACTCAACGCACAGCCATTAATGTCTAAACCGCTGGCAACAAAAGTGAGTACACCCCTAAGTGAAAATGTACAAATTGGGCCCAACGTGTCAATATTTTGTGTGGCCACCATTATTTTCCAGCACTGCCTTAACCCTCTTGGGCATGGAGTTCACCAGAGCTTCACAGGTTGCCTCTGGAGTCCTCTTCCACTCCTCCATGACGACATCATGGAGCTGGTGGATGTTAGAGACCTTGTAATCCTCCACCTTCCGTTTGAGGATGTCCCACAGGGTTTAAGTCTGGAGACATGCTTGGCCAGTCCATCACCTTCACCCTCAGCTTCTTTAGCAAGGCAGTGGTCGTCTTAGAGGTGTGTTCAGGGTCGTTATCATGCTGGAATACTGTATACTGATCATGCTCTGCTTCAGTATGTCACAGTAAATGTTGGCATTCATGGTTCCCTCAATGAACTGTAGCTCCCCAGTGCCGGCAGCACTCATGTAGTCCCAGACCATGACACTCCCACCACCATGCTTGACTGTAGGCAAGACACACTCGTCTTTGATGCAGTGTGCGGCGTATGGTCTGAGCACTGACAGGCTGACCCCCCACCCCTTCAACCTCTACAGCAATGCTGGCAGCACTCATACGTCTATTTCCCAAAGACAACCTCTGGATATGATGCTGAGCACGTGCACTCAACTTCTTTGGTCGACCATGGCGAGGCCTGTTCTGAGTGGAACCTGTCCTGTTAAACCGCTGTATGGTCTTGGTCACCAGGCAGCAACTCACTGTCAGGGTCTTGGGAATCTTCTTATAGCTTAGGCCATCTTTATGTAGAGCAACAATTGTTTTTTTCAGATCCTCAGAGAGTTCTTTGCCATGAGGTGCCATGTTGAACTTCCAGTGACCAGTATGAGGGAGTGTGAGAGCGATGACACCAAATTTAACACACCTGCTCCCCATTCACACCTGAGACCTTGTAACACTAACAAGTCACATGACACTGGGGAGGGAAAATGGCTAATTGGGCCCAATTTGGACATTTTCATTTAGGGGTGTACTCACTTTTGTTGCCAGCGGTTTAGACATTAATGGGTGTGCCGAGTTATTTTCAGGGGACAGCAAATTTACACTGTTACACAAGCTGTACACTCACTACTTTACATTGTAGCAAAGTGTCATTTCTTCAGTGTTGTCACATGAGATACTGTATGCTGTGTTCTATATATATATATATATATATATATATATATTTTTTTTTTTACTGAAATAGTCTGAATGGTGAGATATTTGGTACTAGACATGACATTTTATGTTACATACACCTAGTCATTGATTTAATAAGAAGACAAATAAAGAGTGCTAATTTGCATGTGCAATCTGATTTATTCTGTTTGCAGTCAGTGGGTGTGTTGTGGAGCATTTATAAACAGATAAATGACATCATGTGCAAAATAAGGGGAGGAAAATATTTAAATGAGGATTTTGCTTGTATTAATTATTCTCATTAGCAATGAAAGTTCAGATGTTAAAATGACTCCAAGAGAATTGAAACATGTCACTCATATGCATAATTACACATCGGGTAGAATGCTGATTAAAAGGTAAGTAAGAGACTTTAACAACAAAATGAATCTGAAATAAATAAATAAAAAAGAGTAGACAGAGTATGTATTCTGTTCATGGAGAAAATGTCAAGACAATCTTTTCCCATTTAAATGCTGTTGATATTTAAACTGAAAGTGAGCTTGTAAAAACTTTGCTGTGGTGAAATGTCTTTATTTCAAGAAACTTTCTTTTCATTTTAAGATACATAGACATAATTTTATGAAAAATTATAAAGAAATAAAAAAAGTAATTAATTTTTCCTAAAATTTTTAAAAAGGGCTTACACAAAATTTAATACCTGCCCTTTGGAAGTACTAATTCATGCACACAATTACTGTTCCAATTGTGACTTTCAGGCTTAGAAGAGTGCACAGCGAGTTGTAATTAATCTATTTGCATAGACACCACCATATATTTTGCAGATGGAAAATGCGCTGAAATACATATTCATTAAGGCAAGTGAAAATCTTTGTAGACCCTGCTAGTAAGTTAGCTTGCACATTTCCAGGTGTAATGAAATTTACACGTTTCAAGACATGCAAAAATTTAGTAAATCATGGCAGTAGCATAGTTTGAAGTATCACTGCCTACTGCTTTACCATATAGGCATTAAGCAGAAGCGTCCTTTTTTATTTTTAAAATTTTTTTTAGAGAAACATTGCGTGGCTGTTTTTTTCAGGAGCTGCATTATTTCAATAAGCAGGCATCTTTAATCCTGTTTAGGGAGACATTTACCACTGTTTATTTATGGTTTACGGTATACACCATTATAAAGTGTAAACATTCTGTTGTTTTGAAACAGACCCATAGATGCCATTTCTTCTCGGAAAACTCACTTAATGAATTCAGGGCTCTTTTGTGGGCTTAATGCCATGGCCTCTTGGTGTTACTGTGGTTACTATGAGTCAGGGAGCCCTGTGAACAGATTTGGAGGCCCCTTTTCTCTCTCAGTGGGTGTGTTTGTGTATTTCTTAAAAGGGTGAGGGGCACTCTGTTATCCTCTGCCAGCCTGGATCAAGGGCACTGTAAGTCCTACCAGGGGTATTCCTTTGCTTTTCCACATGGCAGACCCAGTTGTGTAGGATTTGGGCAACCTAAACCCCGCTTTTTGAAACGATGCCTCAGTAGCATGTGTAATTAACAGAATCAGTGAGGAGATACAATAGATTTGATTGTAAAAGGAAGATACTATGCCACCCAGGGTCAAACAAGACATGGATTTCAGGGGCCTCTGAGTGTACATGTGCCAGTGAAACCAGGCCCAGATGAGATGGCTTTGGTTACAAATAAGGAGATTATGGCCAACCCGCAGCATTTCATAAGCTGAGATTTGGAGTTTGGCTGATCACGCTGAAAGGCATTTAACAAAGGTCCTCTATAGAAAGCAGAGGAGTCAGTCACACCTCGCCAGCTCTCCTTTTTGCCAGTGGATCGAACTGTGTTATTAGTATATCTTAAACATTTTTGTAGCCGGCCAGTTCGACAGAACTAATACAAAAAAGGCCTGGTATTTTTGCAGAAATGAAACAGCAAAAAAGCAGCTTTATTACTGTTCATTAATAACTTTAATAACAATGATGATGCATTATTACTAGGCTAATCTTGTCTTTATGGAATAGGGATATATAATTTACCGACTGTAAAACATGATTCTGTATTAAATTAGAGTATAACTATTTAAGTTAACTACTCACAGACAGTGTTGTTCAAAACCAAGTATTAGTGAATAGTTTGTAAGGTTTTGATAAAGATGTGTTTAACTTCATTCATGAGCTTGATAGCAAAAGCAAAGAGTTTTTGCCCATTCATCTATTTTTGGAAGCCTGTGTGTCTGTGTTTAATGCATATTTTACATGCATGTGAATGTTTCTATGTGGTCATAGAATCAAGCCATTTACTCAGTAGACTATGAAATGTTGTTTTCTGTGGGAAAATTCTGGCTAATTGCCATTGGAAACTAGGCCTTTTTTCACACCCTCGGATTCCCTGCCAGTTTGGGAGAGACACACAATGTCAGGGTCCAATTAAGTGCCAAAGCTGGAGCCCCACTTCCTGCAATCTGCTTGGCCTGAGGGACACATTACCCACTTCATGCAGGAGTCGAAGATATCACAGTGTCTGACAGCATGAAAGAGCTCCACAGAACACTGACCCTTAGAAAGCTCTCAGCAGCAACAATGATGTGGGGCAACAAAGCTCACCCTGGTATTCCGCATATTAAATCAATCAGGGCCAAATCCCTGTACGCTTCATTAATCACACAGCAGCTGCAGCAAACCTGGATAGAGCCTGACTAAACTGACTTATGACAGGAGAGCATGACAGTTTTGTTTTATTTTTTAAGATGAGAGAACTTGGGTGTCTAGCACACATGGGCTTAACACACAAGTTTATGTTGTCTTAAGTTTATATCACTGCTTCTCCTGGTGCAAAGAATTTATGAGAGTCAAATTTAATAATATTTGACACTTGTCCTGTATTGTTTTTCTTTATATTGAGACCCAGGATTTTAATGAAGATGAATGAATAATTTGAATCAAAACACCCCACTCACCAGTCAGGAATGTATATCATGTTAATAAATTAAGCCTCTGTACATATGTCTTTCAGAAGTTGAACGAACAAAATACCCTCTTTAATCTCCATAAAAAAGGCCATAGAGAAAGATTTAGACCCAGGTTAAATGCTATTAGTGTTGAATGTCCAGAGTGAATAGCGATTAAACTGCCCCCACCTTCTCATAGTACTTGACCTCGTAGTCCAAGATAATACCATTGGGCCTTTCTGGCTCCAGCCAGGATAGTGAGATACTGTTTCGGGATGTTCTGTCTTTCCTGATGATTGTGACCTGGGATGGAGCTGCAGGGAGAGAAAAAAATAAAGGGAGATGGAGATTGAGGATGAGGATTAGCTTCTTCCTCTGCTTCTGACTTCATTACATGCACAGTTCACAGTAAGTTCAGCAATTTTGCTTCAACTATCCAAGACTGCTGTGAATTGATTCTTGATTCTTGGGTGACCTAATTGAGTTTTCTTCAGTAGGGGTCAGAGTTGGAAAAGACACAGTGATGCATTTGTTAATAATTTGCATAGTTAGTATCATGTCACGACAAACCAGTGACTCCATTTCCCAGAATGCACCACGAACTACAAACATGGCCAACGACTACAACTCCCAAAGCTACACACTGTCACATCACCTTCTCTTGAGAACTAATCAGACACACCTGTTCCCAGAAACAATATCAATGGCACCACACTAATTAAGAGATTATCAGGCCCTGTTTAAACTAGTGTATTTTCATTTTAAAATGCATAACTTTTGCTACAGTTACACCTGTTGTCTAAACTACTCCGGCGTTTTTGAGGAGACTTTTGGAAACGCTAAAGACCCGGTTTTGGTTTGAAAACTCCAGGCTCTTGTTTCAGTGTAAACAGACCAAAACGAAGACTTTTGAAAACAAAGGCGTGGCTCTGCCCACATTCACTCCCTGATTGGGTCTTCTGGATCATTGCGTATCCTTCCCTTATTGGTCAAGCCCCTACCATATGACCATTACGCTACCTTGATCATATACATAACAACATGGAGACTGAACTGCAAGCTTTGCTGGCTTTGTTGTTAGAGGCCATTGTGCAGTTAAATTCTGTATTTTAGAATACTGCAGCTGCATACATGCGCAAGAGGCAAGCTATGATTAGAGCAATCGGCAACAAATCTCATTTCAAGCGGCGTAAGCCCTACATGGACCGCCAGTTTTGGGTTAGACCAAAAGAGAGCGGACAATGGACAATAAAACCGAGGGGAAACAAGTGAGACGCGTGGTGACAAGGTTTCTTGACCCATAAGCCATTTGAACAGCCCACATTAAGAGCAGCAAAAAACAGCCTACATTAAAAAGAAACAATATTCCTTATTGTTTTATTTCATAATGAGTCTATGACTGCTTGTGTGACCTATGCATCTGTTTTTACCTTGATGTATCGTTTATGTTTTCACTGCAATGCACCAGTGTACTAATGTTACAAATAAAGTGAATTATTTTAATTTGTATCGAGTTTGATTAAGTACACACTAGCCTCGATTATCCATATTTATAAAGAACAAACATGACAATGAAAATAGAATGACTAGAAAGTAATAAACCCAATGTGTAAAAAAGACATCCTTGCTTTTCCTCGCAATCATGCTCATTGTTGTGCCTGCCGGTGACTAGCAACCAACTTCTTGTTTACAACTGTATGCGCATGCCCAGTGTGCATGGATGGTCATGTGACATACGTATTCGGTCGTCCAGTGTGGACGGAGATCGTTTCTGAAACTCCAGTGTGGACGAGGATCAATAACACACTAGTGTAAACAGGGCCTCACACACACACAGCCATTGCAAAGTATATGCTCAGTTACATTTAGTCTCTGCTGTTACCAAGCCTTGATAACTTGTTTGTTTATTCTGGTTTTGACTTTGTTCTTGTTTTCGACCTCGTCTTTTTGCGTTGCCTTGTTTGGACCGTTTGCCTGATCACCTGACCTCTGCCTGTATTTATTTATTGATTTCTGCTGATCCCTTGGACTTGTTATTTTATTAAACTGCCATACCTGCACTTGCTTCCATCCTAAACCTCATTATGTGACAGTTAGTCTGGGTTTGTCACAATAAATGAGGCTCCTGTAGCAAGGTCTAGCAAGCATTTTCAGCTCTCTCATTCTTTTAAAGGCTAATATCAATCTCTTATATGTTTCTCTGCTTTAGTACTTCACATGGCCCCAATATGTGATCATAATTCAAGTCAAAGTTCTGTCCCTCCCTTCTACTGACTGGCTCACTTATATACTTTTCAGTTTTACAGCTCTCTAATTGCAAGGCAGCAATGAAGCCATGAAGGCATCTGACTGGCCCATGTTTTAATTTTATTAGACCACAGGAAAAAACATGTTGTTCTTTGAAATGTTCAAGGTTTTTCTTGACTGTGATTACACAGTTTTGATTTTCCCCCATTTGGACCCTTTTTTTTTACTGTTAACAAATCCAGATGGACCCAGTCTGTTCCTTGCACGCCTACACACAATTCTGATAAGGTATTAGTGAGGTTTTATAGTGACTGCAGTTTATGGAGTTTATGGTAGGCAGATTTATGGTGTATGGACTATTGTATGTCTTTCTGAGCTTTCTGTTTGGCACTCCAGAGTACAAAACACCACATATTCTTCAAACCAATTTATAGAGGGAAATACTCGCCTACAATGTAGCCCATGTATGCAGTATACTGAAGATGCAGTTACAAAAACACAGAGATGAATCACCTCGCCAACAACCAGAATTGGATTAAAACCCAATGCACAGGCCAGTGCAATTTATAGGTGTGGTTTTCTCCACCACTTTGTTACAAAATTGTTTCAGAAATTAACATTTGTAAATAATCTTTGTGAAATGTAGGCATGGCATTGACAATCAGCAGATCACTACATCACCAAATGTCCTCCACATGGCTTTTGAATTGTCCAATGGTAAACACTCTCAATATGGACATAGTTGGGACTTCTCTACTGAAGTCTTCCATTCTCTCTGCTCCTCAAT
Organism: Ictalurus furcatus; assembly: GCF_023375685.1. Classification (NCBI taxonomy): domain Eukaryota; kingdom Metazoa; phylum Chordata; class Actinopteri; order Siluriformes; family Ictaluridae; genus Ictalurus; species Ictalurus furcatus. The sequence goes on along the minus strand of NC_071260.1, from coordinate 18,292,466 downwards.
AGACCCTGTAGATTTGAGGAAAGAATCTTGCAACACTCTACAGACAGAACTCTTCATCCTCTGCCTTTCTAATACAGCTCCAGCTAAAGTCATCTTCCCATAAAACGCAGTCCAACAATATTAAATAATGGTAAAAGGATGTCACATTCAGCTCCAGTTCTCCTATTGTCATCAGGTTTGTTGAAATTCTACATCCTGTGCTGGCAGGAATGAGCAGGAGGCCGTGGTTTGTCTGACGACACCCTGTCAAAATGGCAGAACACAAACATTTTAAAGTTTTTGTAGGCCAAGAGAAGATCACTGTCCTAACACAGAGGGCATGTGTTGTCTCCCTGGGGCTATGCCGCACATGCTTGCTGTGTTTACATGGAAAGGTCTGCGCTGACATCCTTGTAAGACCTCGTAAATGTGCTCTCTGACAGGGAGTGCAGCTGCAGAGTGGGAGCACTGGACTGGCCATTCACACGTCTCTCTCTCTTGCTTTCATTTGCATTTTATAAGACAATAAATGTAGCTGCAGTGTTTGTCCAAGGTCGAGGGAGTAGAGCTGCAGTGAAAGGGGTTGTGATCTTGCATGTTTTGAACTCTCCAAAAGATCCCAAAGATAAAATTAAATACGCATTTATATCCACTGTTTACATTGAGATGAGTGAAGCCAAAAGTGAGAGAACACTTCAGCTAAGCAGTTTATATGTGCTTGAGAGCAACGGCAGTCGCAATAGAATGGGAAAAAAAAAAATCTTTTTGTAAAAGCTTTGTAATGTGAGAGACATAGTGAAACTAGACTTATGGTAGAAACACAAACACAGTATTAAAAGTATTGTATCTATAATAGTATAGATAATGCCTCATGGCTCTCTGCAACTTGTAATCTCCACATATCCACATCTAGAATAAACTGACTGTGTCCCCTAACACTATTTTGGAATCTAAGTCAATTTAGGTCACACTTAGTGTCCTAAGTTTGATTTTCCATCAAATAATTTAAGGGCCAGAGGTTTATTTACTGCCTGACTTGTTGAAGGCCTAAAACTTTTCTCAAAGCATCAGTGTCTGGCAATCACTCTGTTAATAGATCACAGCTGTGACAACATGAGGAAAGCTGAAACCACAACAGCATCTGACCAGAATGCACTCAGCTTTGACAAGAAAATATCATCAGAATCACAAGGCCAAATGAGTACCTAATCATATATGTTTGTTCAAAAACTTTGAGAAAATCAGGACAATAATAATAATAGTACTCAGGGTTTTTGTCATTTTACAATTGCCACAAGTATTTCCTCATTATTATGAAAAACATCATTCTATCTATGGACCAGAAGCCGATAAGGGAAAGACTAAATTTTGTATTATATCAAGTATATCTACAGTCTCCTCTCCATGACTGTAGTGCTCTTACAAGGTTTAGAGGTTTAAACTCCCTGTGGTAAAAGGGTGCAAAACTATCAATCCTTAGCCTTTGATCTACAGTAGCCCTCAACCTACTGTTTTATGGCTCCAAACTCTAGTGTCTGTAACCTCAGTTCTAAAGCTTGCACTAAATCATCTACCAGTTTCTGCACCTATCACTTTAAAGCTAGAGCAGAACTGACAGAAGAGACAGAAGCCAAGACCTCATATGGCTCAAGAGCACAACTGCTCATCTTTACAGAGGAAACCCTAGTGGAATGGAAGGCAGATGGCCCTGAGTTCCAGCTTTATAGTAACCTGAGGAATCATGACCTTCATGCTGCCTGACTGGATGCCAGCACCTGCAGACAGATATGTGCACAGACTGCTCTGATAGCACAAGAAGTTTCAGGAATGGGAGGATCAAAAACAAGCTTGCTGAGATATTAAATGCATGTTTTCTTCTCTCCAAATGGAATTGTGAGCTTTGTTGCACATCACTGCCAGGAAATTGAATTGTCTTTATCGATCCCCTTCATGAATACATTCTGGGACGAAACATTCTTCCAAGGTTATTTTAACTTATACAAAAGTGTTTTTATTATAAGCTAGGACACACTTGATCTAAATGCACCTAACACAGCTTAATGGCAGCCTATCACCTGTGGGATGCCATTAAAACGGAATGAAACAACATTGATATGTCCATGTGTGAAAGGCTATCTGTACTTTTTCCCCAAAGACTTTGTTACTTGAAGAAATCTAAAGGAAAATCTATTCCATGTAAACTTATGTTGAATGTTGTATTAGTCTTAACTTTCTTGTTAACTTTTTTCATTGCTAATGTGAAAAATACAACATTTTATGTGGCAGCATAGTGGCACAGAACACACAGTTGCTGCTTTAACATTGTTGTTTGCTGACTTTTGCCACAGTGTAAGTGTATGGCACAGTTGCTTTGATAAATGCTTTTAAATAACACTAAACTTGTTTGTTACCATTTGATAAGTCAACTACTGTAAATCTTCTGACTTTTTTTGAGCACAGTAAGAGGTGATGTAAAGACAGCCTCACCTGCTTGGTTGGTAGTTATAGTGACGCTGGCATGCTGGCGCATGGCAGGTGCCAGAGAGGAAACTCCATTCTCTGCCTCAATCTCAAAGGTATAGTTAGTGTGTGCCAGCAAGTCAGCCACAGTCACTGTGGTGTTCAGGAGGCCTGAAGCACGGGGCAGGAAACGCACAGCCCCTCTGCATGGCTCGCATTGTTTAGACCCAGCCAAACAACGCTTACACACTACTTTAAAAATCAAGTCCTTCCTGCCACCTGTGTCTTCTGGCCAACTCCAGTCCAGGATCACTGACGTCTCGTTGATGACTGAGATCACATTCCGAGGAGCAGAGGGGGGACCTAATAAAAAAGAAAGCAGGCATGTGGGCACGATACTGTCCAGCAAAGAATTTAAGGCTGTCCTGACATCTTATGAGTTTTGAACTCAGCCTGTGCAATATGCAATTTTGAACATGAGATGTTGTTCTTCATGTTTAAGGCTATATAATAAAGGAATTTAGAACTGCATATCTTTTTGTTAGGTCTTTTAAAATTATGGCATTACTTCACATTTTCGGGGTATGTATGAAAAAGACTGCAGTGTTAATTTTAAAGGAAGTGGGAGTGCAGGCAGTCCGATTTCATCTGATTGCAAAAGCAGACTTACAAAAAAACGGGTAGACATTTGACTGGGACTCACCGCTCTTTCCATATGATCACAAGAGCAATTTTGAAATGAAATCTGAGGATAAGGAATGGAGCAAGACACCGAATCTGTCCAGACCTCAAACAAACTTAAATTGCTCCTGGCTCTGCTCTGAAGATGTAGTAAGTAGTGTAGAGGGTTAAGAGGGGATTATGTTTCAAGATAAAAACTAGCGTTTGGTCATTTGATTTGACATGAAGAATTTACAGAGAGCATTGTTGTACCAAGTGCTGTCTACTTAACTCTGACTAAGATCTCCTAAAATCTCCTTAAAGATAAAGAATGAGGGAAGGATTCAACCTTGCATTAAGGAAAGACTCATTGCACAACGTGGCCCTCCCACACACAAATATACTTCATTATTATGTAAGTCTTATCCATTTTAATGCTGCCATAAGTCAGCATTTAAGATAGATTATGAGATGCACTGCAAAGATGATGCATATAATTACATCATTAAAATGGCTTTCTTTATAATTTACCCAGGACCTATTACTTAAAATGCTTGAAACAAAACGGATTTCTTTCTTCAACAGAGCACTGCAAAACTACTTTAACCTTCCTTTCTAATGAAGAGAAATCAAATATAATCCTTTTCAATTTCATAGGATAAGAAAGACATAGAGTCGATACAAACCACAGACATAAACAATCTTGTCTGCCTACAGGTCAGGGGAAATGTGGAATTCTGTTGCGGGTTAACATCTTTGCCAGAGCACAGCATCTTTTGATCTGGACGTATAATAGAAATCACAGTGTGCCATTTAACGTTAACAGACTGCCTGGCCTGCCAGCAGGAGCATGTGAGGTGTGCCGGAGTAAGCCATCCATTACACACACGCACACACACGCACACACACACACACACACACACACACACACACACACACACCCACACACACACCCCTTCTGACAAGCAGCTCAGCTCCATGCTCACTGAGGTGTGAATGTGGCATTCAGGGCCACTATAAGCTTAAATTAGCAGTGCTACCACAATGCAGAGCCACCACACATTCTGGGCCCATGACTTTGAGAGTGTGACATATGAGGGCTGTTTGTGTGGTGCTGAGAGGTAAATGGTTTACATGCTATTGATTAATGTACCAAATATGTAACATCCGCTCCTTTCTACTGCAGTCCTTTTCCTCATGTTGAGGATTTATGCTATTGAAAATGCAAGTTTTATGGGCTCATAAAAAGGAGACAGGTAGAAATAAACAGATCTATTTTTATATACTAAAAGCAGGCATAAATATGTGCACCTTTGAAATGGCTGACAATGAATAAACACAGGATCTTGCAGGCAGGGGTCTACAAAATTACACAAAAATATTCAGCAGTGATGTATAACTAAATCTGTACTATCTAGTTATAGCATGGACTAGAATGTAAAATGCAAATAAATGTTGAACATCTCTAAAGAATACTAAGGGGGCTTTAACACTGGCAGTTTAGTACAAAATAGAGCACGGTTTGCATGAAAAATTGGTAAAGTGAAAGCTGTCATGTGGGCCCAGAAGTGCACCATAGTACCAAGCCCGAGACTCCCTGTAGGAGGTGGTCTGAAACTGTGCTGCGATTCCCATGAATGTGAACGCAACTTGTACTCGGGTCCGCACTTGCTCAGGAAGTAAAGTAACCTGCACATGTGTTTTAGCCGATGATGACATTGTTAGTTTCCACAACACACATGTACTATGAGTGGCAGGGGAACGTTGAGAAGAGGTCCACTGCTGCGCATAATAGCACCAAAATAAATAAATAAATAAATAAGCAAGCAAGTAAATAAGTAAGTAAGTAAGTAAGTAAGTAAGTAAATAAATAAATAAATAAGATATATATATATATATATATATATATATATATATATATATATATATATATATATATATAGTGAGTCGAGCTGTGTTCTCCTTGCGCTTTGTAAGATGAATGCAAATGGACCAGGGTTCGAAAGAAATAAAGTGAGTTAAAAACCAGAACAATGCTGTGGGGTGCCGGCAACAATTGCACTCTGATTTGGACCACAGCAAATGTGCCCAGTGTGAAAACCACCTAAATGAGCTTTACATTTAAAACAGATCATATTAGGAAAAAGCTTACTTTCATTTCTGTGCTGTTCTCACAAACATACTAAAAGCTAATCTGTTCTACTCCGAGTACCTTCCCTGCATCTGAGGAGGGAAGATTATATTCAGATAAATGTCTCTGCTTGGGGACCACTGAAATTAAACTCAAATATGCTACTTCAGTACTTTCACCATATAACCTTGTTTCTCCTGCGCAGTTTAAAAGACAGACTTGTTCAAATTAAAAGTGCATCTAATGTCTAAAACGTAAATTAACGCTACGTGCTTAGGTGAAAACAAAATGTCAGGACAGCTCTTGATGCCACAAATATATGCAACATTTATCAGCATTACATGACTGCTTTAGATGTCACATAAGAGATACATTTTCACACTTGGCCACAGAAAGCAACACTTTTAACACATTTTTACATCTGAATCAGCTATGAAGCAATGCCGTGGTTTATGACTAATGTGCAATGGAATGACACATGTAGGAATGTTTGTCAATGCTGTGTACCATCTGCAGCCTTGTCTATAAAAGAGAATGGACTAGCTCTCTGGGAGACTCATTGCCCGGGAGACACAATGTCTAATTGGACTAATATAAGGAAAATCAGAAACCTAATCAGATTGAGCCTACATAAATCCATAAATCCAATAACAAACTCTAAAAAAAAAAACCCATCAGATGTGGTGTGAAAACAGTACAGAAAAAAATGTTTAAAACATAAGTGTGGGTATTGTGTTAAAATTGCAGTACATTAAATTAAGAAGTTGTCAGTTAGAAAAATGGATACTAAAGTGTTAAAAAGTGTGCATGTCAAAATGTGGTAAATGTTTTTAGCATGGTCTCACACTTAGAAATTCATTACTATTTATATGATTTAGAATATGAAGTTACAGACGCTGAAATTAAAGTTGCAGTGTTTTAAATGTTGTCCATAAAATAGATTTAAAATGCACAGTAATATTATTAACTTGGATTCTGTGGAAAAAAAAAATAAAATTAATCATTATATTTGAATGTTGATCGATATGTACTTGCAATATGTATTTGGAAGGTTTCAAATAAAGTGTCCATGGACATGGAAAAAATAAAGTAAGAGTACTACTAATAAGAGTACTCTAAATTAACAAGAGTAGTATTCATTTTCAATTATATACACTCATGTAAAATACAAAGTACTTTCCATTTCTAATTGAAGTACGTAACTGTAATCTGTATATCACATGACGCAGGAGAAATGATTCTACATTAGAAAGATGATGTGCAAGATAGCTGTGCATGATGCTCTCTATGTTTGAGCTTGATAACGGTGCAGTTATGTATACATACGGGTACAGGCCATTGACACAGGGTCTCCATCAGCACGGAAGTAGTTCTTCTCACAGATGCAGTGCACAGCCCCCTCCTTGTGGGTGTAGCTGTGTGGGGGACACTTTGAACACTTCATATTCCCAGACGAAGCCTTATAGAAGCCAGGCCGGCAAGCTGTCAAAGACAAACATGAGCAGAAGACAAATTAGAATGCGTAAAGATTTTAACCAACAAAGTCATCCATTACCTCATTATCACGCTGCCACCTTTAATGGACCGGATGATTTCACATGACAATATCCATCAGTGGATGCACTGAAAAGACTGACTTAAACCAACCCAAAACACTCAGAGCATGGAGAGTGAACACTGAACGTGTGTGAAGAGAATGAGGATGAGAATGGGTTTGTTCCTTTAAGAAGAAGGGGGAATCATGTGCCAGACTGAAGCCTGGTGATAAAACATATTTAAAAATGTGCTGCTACTCTCTCCCTTTAGTGACACGTAGAGTAGATGTTGCATGAATTATGCAAATATACCTCTTAAAATGGAAAAAAGAAAGCTCTCTTTAAATATCTCTGGTATTAAATTGTGCTCAGCAGCTCATCTGCTCCTATTCTCGAGAATCCCATTCCATTATACATAATGAAGGGGTAAAAATTACGACAACCCCGCTAATTACAGGGGCTCACACATCTGCATTCCACTCCTTTCTTTTTGCAGGTTCAATACTTGTCACTTGATATCGTTGTCGAACCAACACTTTTAAGTCTGCAAGAAGATTTTTCTCAGTTGCATTTCATAGCTCTTCTGTGGAATTTACAGCAGTGTGGTTGAATTATATCTCTCAGGGAATGCAGTACAAGATCATTTGAACACATAATACAAGGCTCTCTTGGGTTTGATTGTCACTAGCAGATCTGTGACTGTTATTACACATTGTCCGGCACTCACAGTTCTATATCACTACTGAGCATCTAGTGATTTTTCTCTGTAGCACCCCTGCTGTGCGAGCAGATCAGGGAGGCATGAGGCCATGTGATATATGAGAAATCAGGTTTACATTAACCTACTGCTCCTTGGAGAATACAACAGCCACTGTAAAAACCCCAGATGACAAAAAAAAATCAGTGGTGCCTATTAGCCCGAGTTATGGGAAATCAAATGTGACACAGTACTTCCTTGGCAAATCGGGAATCACAGAGTCCCAAATGAGATAAGCACTCAGTCTGCATAGCCGGGAGACACTTGACTGCAAGATGAAAATAGCAAACATGACTCGATTTATTTAGTGCTTAGCCCTGAGTGTTCTAAGAGTACACATGAAAAGAGATCAAACTGATCAAATAACTAAAAATAGAAATGACACATAAACAAGAGACCCTCTCTACTTATGAGGCCATTGGAAACATATGTCATGGGAAAACTTTGGTGCTTTACTTCAATCATGGTAGTGCATTTCCTGGACAGCTCTTTAATGGAAACTTGAGAGGTAATCATTCTTGGTGACATCTCCGTCTCATCTCTCACAGCCTTTATATGTAGTGAAGTGATAGGGTATGAATGACATTAAACAGAGGCTGGCCTTCACTTCCTCTACATCTACATCACAATGTCCTCAGCTGTTCAGGCGATCCCTGTCTAACTGTGCAGAGTGTGATGAAATAGAAGTGAGGCTGTCTTCCTCACTTGTTGGTTGGTAGTGAGCAACCCACCTCACTTAGAAATGTGTGCACAAATGTGTGTGTGAGAGAGGGAGAGAGAGAGAGAAAGAGGTGCTATTATTGATTGCACATGTGCTGTGAAGAGACACTGGAGCTGGCTTCCAGTCTAACAGGCTGGGAAGGGGGGTAACTTTGGAGAGTCACAGAGGTGATTTCTCATCCAGGGCTTTTTCAGCACACTTTACATACACACTCAGTCTTCATCTGGACACACAGGCACTCTCTGAGGAGTGGTGCTTAATTAGGATATGACAGATGATATTATTTTGCCCATCTTTGTTATGTAGGGTTTAATGGTGAAGGGTCTGTAAATACACAGCATATTTTTAAGACATTGTTTACAGTGTATCATAGAGTATATACTCTGTTCAGTCATACACATAATTGTGTTATATCTATTATATATGTATGTCTGATTATTATATATGGTGTCTACATGGATTTCAACTGGGGGCTGAAACGAATTTCTGTACACTGCACATTTACTTGTACAGAATGAGTATGATAAATAAAACCTTGCAATAAAATCACACGAGCTGTGGATGTGACAGAGAAAACTTGAGCTAGTCAACAGCTCCACATCAATCAATATGGCATCACAGAAAGTGCTGGCTGGATTCGTTTACTGTTACACCCTTACAGTAGCTCACAACGAGTGGAAGGGTATGGGGAACAAATGCATTCATTCAGCAGCTCCTGTTCAGACTAATTGCCTGTGAAACTGAATCTGTCTCAGTAGAGGGCTGTAGATGTTCCTTCCCTGGGGACTGGCGAACAAAGGCCAGGTCAGAATCCCCACTCCAAGTGCCACTCACACATTGCAAGTGTCTGCTGTGGTTATTCAAAAAGAGACATTTCCTGGAAGCCTGTTTCTGCTTCACAGGCAGGAAAATGAAAAATCTAGACATTCGCTTGATCAATCAATTCCAGTCACAATATACCTTCATCTATAATTAAAGTGTTGAGTGATTGTCTCCTTCACTGTAAAGGAGGAGGAGGAACATTCTTTTGTTCCTGCAATCTGCAGAAAACATAAAACCATATACCATTAAAGTGCAAATTTGTAGATGCCATGCTATGCCTGAGTGCATCCTAGTACATTAGGCAAAATATTAAATTAAAGACTAATTATAGCACACACATGGGTTTCATCTTTGGTCTTAATCGCATCACAACCAGCCTGAACACTTCCAGAGCTCTTCTATACCGCTTATCCTTCAGGGTCACGGGGAACCTGGAGCCTATCACAGGGAGCATGGGGCACAAGGCGAGGTACACCCTGGATGGGATGCCAATCCATCGCAGGGCACAATCACATACACATTCACAGCCATTTATACACTAGAGACACTTTGGACATGCCAATTAGCCTACCATGCATGTCTTTGGACTGGTGGAGGAAACCGGAGTACCCGGAGGAAACCCCTGCAGCACAGGGAGAACATGCAAACTCCACACACACAGGACGGAGCTCAGCTCTCCTGAAGTCTCTGCTCAAAAGACCTCTAACTGTGATCAGTGTCTGCTGGGTTCTACTATAGAAAACTAACTCATTGTCTTTTAGTGCTTTTCTGCCAGACAGTGTGACAGTGCCTGGTAAATTAACTGTCATGTTGTATTTAATTGTTTCCACTCTTACATGAGCTGTACCACATGCCCATCTGATTTCCCGACCCATATTTGTCCAGGTATCAGGCAAGCTTATTTGGGACATATAACTGTAGATAAAAATATTGCGGATCATTGATCAGTCAAATGCAGTTGACCTGATAGTGCCTCTGGTTACAGTTTTTTTCTGGTGGACAGTATAACACAGCAATCCTCAGATAGTGTATTCTCTAAGAGTTTCTTTCTTAGAAATTTAGACGATATCACAATTGTATTACAGAGTTTAATGTTTCAGATTTGTTTTTATTTTTTTATCCACAGAAATGTTTTTTATTACTGATATTTAGCTTTATTTTATTTGATTTGATTGATTGATTTTTAACCAATACTCCACATAAATTCACAAAATCTATTGCCTTTTGATATTCAGCCACAAAATGTTTTTGTTTTACTTTAATCCTGGGTTTGGATTTGTTATAGCGACATCACATGCCACTCTGTCTAGCAGAAAATGCTGTTTGGCAAATTTTAGGGGCAGATCACATTTGCTTTGAGTTACTTCAGTCTTTGTGGGATATTGGGACTAAGCCAAAAAGTCCCATGCTTTGTTGGAAGATAAGCAGATATCTTGATATCTAGTAAACATGCCAATGAGTGATTGTAAGTAGTAAATACAGTAATCATATTTCAGAACTCTCTCTTTTTCTCTCTTCCACTAATGCACATGATAGTATTACTTTATTTACATTGATTAAATAAAAGCTACAGTTCTTATGAAAAATAAAATCCCACAGCTAAATGCAGCCACTTACAAAACACATGCATTCACACAGAGACATGCACACATAAATCACAGATCCAAATGCTTAGCCTTGCACTCACATGAGCTATCTCCCATTGAGTGGGCCATTTGTAACTGCTTGTACACAGGAGAGCCCAGCTGTAGCACAGAGAGTGGCCTGAAATGTGATCAAGGCTCGTCAGCGAGTCTATGTTTGTCCTGGAGCCTGTACAATAGCACTCTCATAGGAGAATGAGGCTACCTCACCCTGAATCAATACACACTGACTTGTAAACAACTCCAATGACATCCCATATCAGCTGGACACCCGCAATAGCAGGGCTTGATTTGGATAGAAAAGGTTTTCACCTAGCAGCGTAAACAATATCTTTGAATTTACTAAATTATAGTGTACTCAGTATTCCTGATTGGCTACATTCTTGCGCAAGCAAAAAAACAAACAAACTCCTGACACAGTAAAATAGAATCTGACAGCAAGAGTAGTGCAAAAAAAGGGAACACTTCCAGATTAGAAAGTGTGTTGGAAGGGGAGAGTGGAGCTTTCTATCATGGTGAAATGAGAGGTCGGTGCGGTTCTGCTCCACTGCAGCCCTGCCAAAAGAGTGCCACATCTAGCGCATTCACTAAACAAATGATTTCCTGGTTCCACAGAGTGGTTCTCCTTCTCTTTTTTTCCACAAGGTCAAGCAGACTTTCATGCCACCTGGACGCCTTACCTCTCCTCTCTAACTCTTATCAAGATCTGATCAGTTGTTCTGTGCAAAGCCCATTCCTCAGCGAAAGAAATAGCACTCAGACCCAGAAGCAGCAGATCCAGAGTGAGACATCCATACCCACTGCATTTGCGATGGATATTAGCATAGTAATTTGCAGCATGCTTCAGGGACTGTTTACACCTTCAAACATGTGTTTTCTTCCTTCTTTCTCTTGTGAGCTACAATGCCGCTCCCATGCCCACACCTTCCCCAAGCTGCTCATCAGACGCCTTTCTCATTCAAATCAGACCAGGATCAGATTGCTTAATTAGGCGGTCCAGAACACAGTGCCAATTTTCTAAAGTGAAGCTCCAAATGTGAAGAGACTCTTTAAGGCCATTTGGAAATGAATAAGCCTCTACTCTAGTACCATTACCTTATAGTTACCAGCACAAACACCAATCTGGGACTGAAGAGGCACCACAGAAAGCGTCTGTTCAACAGCTTCCTCATTCAGTGCTTGGCACAGTATTCGCATAATATGTTTCAGAGTGTTTCATTTTGATTAGCTTCGGCTGTGGTGAATACACTGCATCAAGTGCAGCAATAAACATTTTGATCTTCCATTAAAGCATCAGTGGGATGCAGGCACTGGTACTGATGAGCTTAAAACTCTGCTCTGTGTTATCTTACAAATTGTTATCTGCTCTCTGTCACTACAAACGAACTATGCAGCCACTCCATGTACAATGAGCTACAGCAACACGATTTTAACACAACTGTCACACAGCAATGACTATGTTTCTTGATTAATTTACATTTAAAAAGACTCACAAATTAATTGTAGCCATATCGTAAATCTGACAATGTGAGTCATAATATTGTGCATGTGCACTTATCAATATTCAGTAAAGGCATCAATGTAGAAACATTAGAGTAAGCCAGTACGGGAAAGTGCTCTGGACGATCTAAAATTTTTTATATTTACAGGCCAAGCAAACAGTTTTCAAGACAAAAGGAGAAGCGACATAACGTCTGAGGAGAAAGGTGGAACGGTACGACCTCATTAAAAGCAATATTTCATTTCAAACACCTGAATACTGTCAAGCCATGTTCTCTCTCTCTCTCTCTCTCTCTCTCTCTCTCTCTCTGTGTCTCATTCTTACATCTTTCCTGGTGACATCTCTGTTAGGCAGCTTTTCCCCTGGAACAGCAGCCACTGGCCTTGCCGAAGGAAAGACACACACATACACACCTATGCAGATAAATATACACACTGACACCATACAGATAGTTAATGTGTCATACACATGTAATACAAAACTGTGATTTCAACAGAAAATACATCAGAATCAAGTCATCATATTCTAATTAGTAAATATGTGGAGTGTGTTCATGCATACATACAGGCTGCGCATTGTTTATCCTCAGGAGAGGGTGAAAAAGTGCTGGTGCAATGCCTGTTCAGTTTTACAGTGCAGTGTACTGTATTTGCTATAGAAATTCCCCAGTGGACTTTAACTGCTCAAATTTCTTAGGTAATAGGTGAGCAAAGCCCACAGTTACCAAGACGTTCTTGGGTTCTGTGCCACTGCCTGTACTTATGGTCCATGAATGTCCTGTTCGATTCAGACATCTTTCACTGATTAAACACGTCCCTGTCATTTGTTCAGAAAGTGAAGTGTTCAGTTTGCTGATTTAAAATGAATGAAGTTATGTCTTGTTGCTCAAAACACTCAAAAGAATGCTTTTCTACAAAATACACATGCTTCTTCATAACTCATTAGTTAGACATGAAGAAAAACTCACACCAATATGACAACCTGGTGTATAATCTAAAATTAGGATAGAATTAAGAAGTCTATCACTAAGGGTGTAAAACTCGCACCCCTATTAAAATGGCAGTTTTTTGTGAAGTAAAAATATGACACTAAGATAAGTAAAAGAATTACACTAAGATAAATCATGTCAGATCTTTTCCCACATTTAATGTGAAATTCTAAAGTATACAAAGAACATGAAAAACAATCGGAAACCCCCTTTAATTTTATTACACCACTCAGTCTTTTTGGGTAAGAGTCTATCAGTGTGGCACATATTGACTTGGCAATATTTTCCCACTCTTTCTACCAAAAACATCCTAGATCCATCAAATTTTAAGGGTATCTAATGTGCACAGTGTGCTTCAGGTCACCCTATGGATTTTTAGTTGGATTCAGGTCTGGGCTCTGGCTAAATCATTCAGAAACATTGATCTTCTTTTTGTTTAAGCCATTACTCTGTTGATTTGGATGTATGCTTTGGGTCATTGTCATGAAATGTATAATTCCTTTTCATCTTCAGCTTACTAGCAAATCGGTTGGTATTTGTAGATATTCATGATTCCCTCCACCTTAATAAAAGCCCCAGTTCTGGCTGAAGAAAAGCAGCCATAAAGCATGATGCTGCCACCAGCATGCTTTATCATAGGTATGGTGTTGTTTTGTTCATGTGCTTTTTTTGCACCAAACATACCATTTGGAATTGTTCACATTTTGGCAAATGGTTTTGGGGCAATTTATTTGGGCTTGGATGTTTTTGTGAGAAAGGGCTTCCATCTAGCCACCCTACCCAATACCCCAGACATGTGAAGAATAGGAGAGATTGTTGTCACATGCAGAGAGTAATCAGTACTTGTCAGATATACCTGCAGCTCCTTCAGTGTTGCTGTAGGTCTCTTGGCAGCCTCCCTGGTAGGTTTTTGTCTTGTCCTTTTGTAAATTTTGGAGGGATATCCTGTTCTTGGTAATGTCTTGGTAATGATGATGGCCTTCATGGTGTTCCATGATTTATTTAATATTTTGGAAATTCATTTATACCCCACTACTTTCTTTTAACGGTGAGACCCTGTACAGGCTTTGTCAACTCTGCAGATCATGGCTTCAGCAGCCGGGTGAAACCAAGAAGATGTCAAGAAGATTCTACAGAAACGACTGATCCTTATGGTTAATCAGAATAATTTCATTGATGACAGCTATATGATAATTACTTTTGAACATGAGATTGAATGTGATTGGTTCATTCTGAACACAGCCACATCCACAATTATAAAAGGGTGTGCACACTTATGCAACAAGGTTAATGATTGTCAATTAATTTTTATATGTTGTAATTTCACATTGAGGGTGGAAAAAGTTCTTATATGATATATCTTGCTTTAATTTATTTCACAAAAACTTCCCATTTTAACAGGGGTGTGCAGACTTTTTATATCCACTGTATCTGAAGTATGATTGTCATTTTGTTTAAACTTCAGGGCATGTCCCTGAACAAATTTGCACACATATACACACACAAAGATGTGTGACAGGAGAGAGCTAAATAGAGTTCTGCAACCTTTTCCACATAATTTTCCCCAAGCTGCTGGATGTGACTGGGTCAGTCAGTAATTTTAGGACACCATTTCACTGAAATCCCCTGACATGTCTCAATAAGCCACCATGATGCCTGCAGCAAATTGAGCAGATGAGGAGTGGGAGCCAAAGAAAGAGGGAAATAGCTTTGTAACAACTAAGCCTATTAGCATAGTTTTCAAAGCCTTTTGGAATGTGTTTCTCCCTGCCTGGGTTTTGGTCCTCCTTCTTGGCTCTATTGTAAAGAATGTACAGCTCTCAGACAGAAGGCACCACAATAGGAGTCCTGCTTTGGCCACCACCTAATCCCCCATTGTGGCAGGTTTATGGCCACCCCTTTCTGTGCCACTCATGGCCCACCATTCCTCTGGAGACCCTGGACCACACGGAATCCGCTGCTACTGATAAATCTCTCCCACAGACAAAGGCAGAACAGGGTCAGCCAAGGGTTCAGGGATTGTGCTGGTCACTTTTAATGTACGCCGACTGTCAGACATGGTGGTGACTGATAACAGAGGAATTATTTTCACACAGAAGCAGTAGGCAAACACCAGCCATAAAACTTCCTATTTGAATCCAAATAACCTGCTTCAAGCTATTGTGTTGCTTCCATGCCAAATGAAAGCAAGATAACCAAGCCATGTATTGGGGAGGGATCTATAAGCCTGTGAATTACTGTCTGTCAATCTATTGTGTCCCTATGTGCCAACAATGACTGCCAACAGCAATGGGAGTTGCACCATATGCCCAATATGACAATGATGATGAACATAATTCAGGCAGATGATTTTTCAAAATCTGCCCTGTCTCGATTGCTCAACCTCCAGATCTCTGATGTGAAAAGGAAAAGAAGAATGATGAAGAATGGCTGGAAATGCAACAGGACAGTAATTATTCAAATTTATTATGCCTCACTCACCTCCACACCTTTTATAACTGAATATTCATTACACATAAGTGTGTGTGTGCGTGTGTGTGTGTGTGGTAGGCAGAGGAAAGAGCACCATGAACAAAGCCTTGCTTGAATGAACAAGGCTAGTGAGTTGGAAGTGTCCTCCTTTTAGGAGTGCTGAAATAGGTCAGCTGGAATACTCCACAGCAACAACACTGAGCCCTCTCTGAGGATGGCCCACTTCCCCTATCATCAACATCTCCACAGTCATCTATTCACACTTCATAATAATATCATAACTGCCAAATACACAAACATGAAGAACATACCAATACTCACACATAGTATGTAGACAATGCAGAGTACAAGTTACAGTATACATGGACTGTATATGTACATGTACAGTATACATGGACTTCACACTCATACATATAAATACCAATATGCACTTTACAAAGTGTATATAGTATACATTTTGACTTTGATTAATACATAGCAGAAGACATGAAATAAAATTTCCATTATATGTGTGAAGGTCTAGGAAAACCTTTCACGTGGTCAAATTTTGCTATTATCTACCATACTATATAATATAATTCTCACAATTGCAGGTTTTCCTGAAGAATTTCCCATTTGCATGTATCTAAACCATAAGTAAAGCGTTTTATTCCGCAGCATGGTTGAATTCTTGAATATAATAAAATAATATATGAATACAAGTTTCATATAACAGCATGGCTTGGACAGTAGTTCCAGCTTTAACAGGAATGATAGTCCACATAATCTAAGACTAATAATAAACAAATAATAATAAAAAATATGCTTAACAAAGAAAAATGTATAATTGTTGATATGGTGAAGTTTTTATTTATTAATTAATTTTTTGTTAGGAGACATTTATTTAAAATTTAAGGAAATAGTCATTTTAAGTGCTTTGTAACAGTTACAGCATTTTTCCAGATTCCCAATAAAGGAAAGTCTTCATAACAGGGAAGTTTACACTTCTTACTAATGTAAGTAATAACAGGAACTAACTTTTCTAACAAGAACTACTGATAACAGGAACTAACTTGTCAGAATTAAAATAAAGAATAGCACATGACAGTGTTTGATTATAAACTGAATTGATTAGGCATATGTCCATTTGGCTATGGCACAAAACTATCCCAAAAGTTGATTGAAGCCTGACTTTCACTATGTGAGGAAATCACACTTAGCTAGCAAGGTTTCAGACATTTATAGGCAGACAGAAAAACCTATTTTGGCCAAACCCCCATTTTTTGTCTCTTTTAGCTGGTTGCCAGAAATCATCCACAGTGATATCTGAGAGGTATCCCCCAGACCAACATGTTTGTTTACACAGTTCAATCCCTACTTGTCAACTTTATCAATTGAAATAAAGTCATGCCCCATAAGGGAATGTAAAAATCTACAGAGTTTTCTGAAGTGGTTTCAGAATTTCAAGTGGTTTCCCCAAATTCAACTGAAAATGCAACTTATAATGATTTCTCCAGTCTCACAATTATTCAACCCCTTAATTGCAAACATCTTTAGTACTTTGTAGAGCACCTTTTTGCTGTTATGACCTGCTGAAAACGAAATGCAGAGCCAGACACCAGCTTCTGGCAGCGTTCCTGGGGAATCTTTGCCCATTCCTCATGAGCAATGGCCTCCAGTTCAGTAATATTCTTGCGTGACTGTGATGGCCCTGTAGAATCTTCCAGGACTTCTTCTGCAACCAAGCCTTGATGGAATTTGAGGTATGCTTGGGATCATTGTCCTGTTGGAAGGTCCAATTATGCCCAAGCTTCAGCTTCCTGACCAACAGCATGACGTTTTCTCCTAGGATTTCCTGATACTTTAATGAATCCATCTTGCCTTCCACACGCTGCAGGTTTCCAGTGCCAGAGGACGCAAAGCAGCCTCAGAACATCACTGATCCGCCACCATGCTTGACTGTGGACAGTGTTCTTTCTTCATTCTTCTTCCTCCAGACATACCGCTGATCCATCGTGCTGAAAATTACCTTTTTTTTTTCATTGCTCCACAGAACAGAATCCCAAAACTTCTGTGGCTTATTTATATGATTTTGAGCCAACTTTTCTTGTGCTTTTGGGTCAGTAGGGGCGTACATCTTGGAGTTCTGGCAGGGAAACCTTCTGTGTTTAGTATGCGCCTTACTGTACTCACTGAAACCTTAGTGCTTTTTGCCACCAAGTCTTGCTGCAGGTCGTTTGCAGTCACTCAAGGGTTTTTCACAACCTGCCTTCTCAGAAATCTGGTTGCAGCCGTTGATGGCTTCCTTTTCTGCCCCGTCCAGGTAGTGTACACTCAACAAACCCCTAGCCAGTTCAGGTATTTCATGTGTTCCAGCTCAAGCACACCTGGTGCAACTAATGAACTCCTTGATTAGTTGCATCAGGTGTGCTTGAGACAACACCTGTTTTGCATATTTGTGCTGTTGTGAAGGATTTAATTCAGGGGGTTGAATAATTTTGAGAATGGAGAAGTCATTATAAATTGCATTTACAGTTGAATTTGGGGAAACCACTTGAAGAATTCGTTGTATTGAACTATTTCAATTGCTTTTGTTTGATTTGTCCATTGAAAACAGCTGAAAGTCTGTAAATTTTGACAATAAACATGATTTGCAATGGGGGTTGAATAATTTTGATTACAACTGTACCTTAACACTGTTTTCTCACCTGAAGCAGTTCTATTTCAGAACAGAGGGTATTTAAATCCCTATCTCAGATGCGAGATGATTATCAACACTCAGCCAGTTCTCTGTATTCACAAAAAGGACCTGAGAAATACATCCACATGGAAGAATGTGGTAATGGCACTTTATGGGTGGCAATGACACTTTATGACTTTGTCTTTAATGAAGTTGTAAACATGCAGGTCTCATGAGAAGCACAGGCCTAAAGGATCCCTGCAAATGAAATATCCCTGGAAAAGATTAGTGTCTTTGAGCAGGGTCATGTCACATCCTTACCGTTCAAGGGGCAAACAAGAGCAGCAAGCAACTTCCCCTGGCAGGTGTCACTGTCCTAGTGCAAGCACAGGGGCCTGCAAATCAATCTCTAATGTCAGGCCACATGGCAGGGTGTCCACACATTTGTTAAGGCTGGCCTGTCCCCATTCGCCTTCGGGTGGGGAAAAGGGGCCACTCCAGGGAGAAGGTTGAGGGTATGGAGAAGCACACCTTCATAAATCAGAGGAACTGAATGCAGTGCAGCATAGCAGGGCTGTCAGGGCCGGAGGAGACGCACCACCGCAGCTGATCCCCAGACACCAGTGTACATCAACCATCTCTTCTTACCTAGCCACTAGCAGCTGCTGAGATTACTCTTCCTTTCTCTCCCACACACAAATATCGATGCACATCAATTATATACTCATACATACACTCATGCACACAAACTGTGAACCCCTGTCTGTTAACATTGTGCTACATAAAATGCCCTCCTGTGGAGCCTCAGATGTTTTCTGATGGCACAGATGAGAGGCTGAATTTATGAGTCTAAAGCAATGGTTAGATGAAAAACACAAGGGCAAATACGCAACATCTTCAGGGTATGGCCAAGGTGAATGTGAATGGAGTTGCCTTTCTGCTCCTTTCCCTTTCAGATCTAAGAATCAGCAATGCACCATGGGAGCCTCTTGAACAGAAAGAGTTCCTCTGGGTCCTCCTTAGATATCCAGTGCTTGAGGAGGGCTGACATTTTAGACGTTTTTACACAAAAGGCCTTCAATGCCTGTGGCAATTATCAGTGTGTTTGCAGCAGACAGGGGGGCAGTTACCTCAGAGGAAGGTCAGAGAGAGTGTTTCACTCCAACAGCTTGCCATGGGATCGATTGCTCACCTAGTCCCCTGACACGCATGGTCTCACCTGAAGCTGTCCTCTCCTGACACACTGATGGCCCCTGATGCATGGCTCCTACAGTGCCAAACCTTTAAGTGAACCTTATAGGGCTCAGGCAAGGTAATAAACATGATGATATGTCCAGGTTGGGGCCCACAATGTAGTAGAAAAGTTTAATCAGAACTTTAAAGAAAATATGCAGTTTCAAATTTTGTTTTTTTTTGATTACTACTTTTACACCTTTTGGAGTGAGACCTGGAAACTAGTCAGTAAAAAAAACACACCATACATATTTTTTTAACAAACTACAGATTCATCCATCTAACTAGCTGTCCAATATAGGTACAGTTCCAGTTAAACTGAAAATCTTAATTCATAATATTCTACTCATCTTAACTCCCTCATCTCTGAGCTTAATGTGAACAATTTGGGTCAACTTTCAGCTTGGTGTCTCATCATGTCGGCTATTTAACACAACTGCCATATGCATGCCTATTAAAATGTAATAGGTAAAAATTACCAAACATACAAAGATGCATAATTAATAATAAGATGCTTGTGGTAGCAGTTAGTATAATTTCACCCACTATTCCTGAACTCTGTAGGATTCTCTTTCTTTTGCACATTTATGCCTCTACCGCACCTGGAATCACTGTTATTCACTCACTTCTCTCTTAGATTCAGTCCCCGAGCTGCTTGTACTGAAACTTTGTTCACCAGTTCTCACCTTTTTCTTTTTTTTAACCTTTTCTATCCTTGAGGCTTTAACCTGCTTCAAATGTGCTCATGCAGCAAAACCCAACTTCATACATACCACAAGGTCAACTCGAGAAACTTGCAAAAACCTATCAAAGCTCTTGCAGTGCAAAATAATGTGCAATTTCATATTCTCATCACTACACACACTACAGCAGAGAAATACTTAAATGAAACATCTATTAAATAACATCTCCAATTTGTGGATTAATGACAAACACACATTTTCAGCTTCGCCTGGGACATTTTACACCAATAAAACAGTAATCAATAAGTATCTCTTTCTGCCTGCCTAAAATCATTTCACAGTTTAATAAGAAAGTGTGAAGCTTGTAAAAGGAAGTACGAGATTTCTTTATAGAGAAGCAGAGCAGCAAATGCACAGAACAGGTCGATCATTAATGCTGATCTATTAGTGGATCATCTTTTGTCTCTGGTCAACAGAGTCTCACGATTAGTTACACTGATTGATTTCTTAAGACATCAGAGAGGAGATTAGAGTACACTTGACTGTGAAAAATAATCCCTGCAGTGGGCCTCTCTTCCCAAGCCTGATCGATGCACACTCAAACTGGGATTGTCAGGACTGGGCTGTACTGATTGGCCTGCACTGAGATGCCAACAGTACACAAGTTGACAGCGGCCCATTTCCCTGCTCCCGCCCATCGATCTTCTCATGGTTCCAGTGTTACACACATACCCACTCAGATTCAGTGACTGTCCTGCCCGCTACTACAGCAAGCATGCAGCATGTCACCACAGCATGACAAATACAAGTCAACACATGCTCTTACACTCCGGCACACATTCTGACTTATTACCACGCAGTAAAAATCATACCCATAATGCTAACACATGCATAACTCACATGCATAACTGAGAAATTTGCAGATTATTATAAAAGCGAAAAGAAAGGCGTAGGATACATCGGTCGGAGGCTACTATCTACGCAGACAAAAATACTACTCAAAAGAAATGAAACAACTTAATTTGCATGGAAGGCTTTGAAACAGGATCACTCAAAGCGATCTGTGTAACAGATTGCTGCACTTATGTGCTAGTCCACAATATCTCATTAATCACAGACACCCAGCCTCTCCATCATGACAAAGACTGGGCACACACTCAGGAATGAGCAATCAGGGACCCTTGCTAATCGAGGTTCAACTTCATTAAAACCAGGTTTGTTTATGCTGAAATAAAAGCAATCATTCGAGAAGCTGACAGTCAGTCAGCTCAGGACTGTTTATCTTCAGCTGACAAACTGTCAGATGTGATGAGTATATGCATAACTGTCACATACCCAAACTAAGTTGGGCACTTTTTTATTTAAATTAATTGACTAAGATTGCATATATCAATTTACTTGACAAGGAAATGAATGAAAGAGTTTTAGATAGGAACATCTAAAACAATTTTCAGTAGTCCAATACTAAATACACTATTTGGGTATTTGTTATGCCCTATGTCCTCATGAAGTCAATGAGAAAAAAGTGAAAAATTTGCTATAGATTCTGTGCATTTCTGTTCATTATTTTTCAGCATTACATCTGAATACACGTGTCACCATTGACAGCAGTGGAAAATGATACTTGATTGTGCCACACTAAAGATAAAGATAAAATTAGACACATCCCTTGATTTAATAAATATTTGTGCTTAGATAATACACAAAGGCTCAAAGGCTGATTTTATTTTTTTATTCAGGCAATTTGTTTTATTCAGACTCGAGCTTTCTACCTTTAGAGTTCAGATTTAAAAAACCAACAATCTATGCATAATCCAAAAATATCTCAAACAACAACAATAACCTCATATTTGAAACTAAATCTATTATTGCAATAGCACAAGCATTCATCACAAAGATGATTCTCTCGGGAGGTCAGCTCGTAGCTTATTCACTGTTCATGAATTGGGTGATAAGGTGAGTCAAGGCTAGATGCCATTTTTAATGGCAGTTGTTAGTTTGCCTCCACTGACACACTGGTAAAACTTACTGATAATGTCAGCTATACACTGCAAAAATATATATCTCTTTATCAGTAAAAAGGCACATTTAATCTAATATTTAATATTTAATATTTGATTTAATATAAGATTATTATGAGGGAATTACAAGATTTTTAAAAACCTATCACTAAACAGTTTTCAAGTTCAAGTTGTCTTATTTTATTGTCAGTTAATTTAACTTCTTTCAAGATATAAAGCAATTTATTATAACTTATTTAATATTCATGTTTTTTGCATATATACGCATATGCAGTGAAGTTCGAGGTAAATATTTGTTCTTACCCATCTTATTGATTGCAGTTGCATGATCACACAATTCTGACAAAAAACAGATCTGTGTTGCATTTAGGGGGGGGAATTTGATTTGTGCTGCCTCAGCATTCTAATTTTAGCATAGCGGTAGAACCTGCTCCATGATTCTAGGTAGAACCTGCTCTTTTCAGAACCTGATACAAGGTGACCTAATGATAGTATGGACTGGGGGGGAGTTAAGGCCGAGGACAATGCGATTACAGCGGGGTTTCCGGTGGATTAATGTAGTGAATGTGCTGAGGAAGTCACAAGCCTACAAGAATGTCCCCCTACTGGGTGCACACATGGTATTTCGCTCTGCTCCTCCACAGACTCTGAAGCTGCAGCCTGGTCAATGAATCCAGCAAAGCCCATGACCGCTCTTATTAGTGCAGGATCACAAAGCCGTGTCAGAGAGCACTGGGCCTTGTAACTTCGCCTGCTGAACCAGAATTCCATGCAGCTATGTGGCTTCCATATGTTCTTCTCAATAAGAAAAAAAAAACGCAGGGTCACATAAGACCATTTTACTAATGATGCTTAAATATATAATATGAATAATGAACACATATTTAGGTTTTACAGAACCAGAACTATAAATAGAGTCTGCTGTAGATTCAGTGACCCAGTGCATCAAATGACATGAGAGTAGGCGATGATGATAAATTCTGACTATTTATTACCATGGATCTCACTTAGCAAAAATATTGGCTTTGGATGAACTCCCCTCTGCTCCACTGATGTATTTCTGGACCTCTTCTGGCATTCATTTATCCTAAATACAGGCTAAACAGCAGTAATCATAATTAGCTCAATTAAAATGATAAATAATAAAAGTGCCAATTCTTCATACACCTGGAGACAATTTTCAGATGCTTCATACACTCTAGTGCAATAATTAGCTTTGATCTGCAGGATGTAATTTCCATTTGCACATTGTTCTTTAAACTGCATAGTAATTTACAAATGATTAAATAGACTTTCTATTCCTTTGGAAAGGCACAAACCACACAGATACAGATATGTTCACACACACACACACACACACACACACACACACACACACACACAATGTTCATTAACATGCATTTACACCATTCATTCATTCATCCTTTGTAACTGCCTGGTCTGGGTTGTGGTGGTTTACATTAGCTTGCTATTTTGTTTATATGTTGAGAAATAGAACAATAAATTCTTTATAAAATGTCGCAGACAGATCCAAACAAAATGAACAACTGCACGAGTAGGATTAATTAAAACAGTCTCATGCACACCCCTAGTTGAGATTAATGATGAACTCGAGTGATGTAGCTGAAGTTGAGGAACTGAATCTAGAATTTACAGACCATGCTGATAGGGCTGGCATTTCTATATCTGGGATTTTACACACACACACACACACACACACACACACACAGTGCTTTTAAAGGTAGTCATGTCTTCATTGGAATAATCAGAAGACAGAAGATATTTTGATTAATTAAACGAAAAAAAATAATTCAAATAAGGCTGTGCTTTATTGTGCCTAAAAGTACATGTTTAATTTATGTGGTGATTAACTTTTACTATAATCATATGCATCTTGTCTCTAACAGGAATTTGTATGGTAACGAGATGCAAATGACAGGGAGCAGATACATTTGCCTATCTATTTAAATGTAAATTGATATATTAATTGGTTTGTCCTTATTTAGCATGGCAAGTTCTCATTTCCAACCTTTACTCTTCATTGTAATCTTCATAGATGAGCCGTCTATCATGTCAAATAAATGAAATGTGTGATTTTGTTGAGACATATGGACTGTATAGTAAATCAAATTCCCCCCCTTTTGCTTTCAATGCCATAATGTTCTGCAACATTGCTTTGCAATTAACATACATACAAAGGGCAGCATTGTAGAATATTCTATTGTAGAATATTCTAGAAAATTCTATAGTTGTGGTCTCACAGCTCCACAGTCCCAAGTTCGATCCTGAGCTTGGGTTACTGCCTGTGTGGAGTTTTGGATGTTCTCTCTGTGTCCATGTGGGTTTTTTCTTGGTTTTCTGGTTTCCTATCACCTCCCAAAAACATGCCAGTAGGTGGATTGGCTATGTTAAATTGCCCCTAGTTGTGAATGTGTGTGTGCTTGGTGCCCTGTGATGGACCGGCGGTCCCATTCAGGGTGTATTCTCGACTCGCATCCAGTCTTCCCTAAATCCACTGTGACTCTGACCAGGATACAGTGGTGTACTGCAGACAAATGAAGGAATAAATACACCTACATAAAGTAATTAAGTATGTCTACAACATTATTCACATACATTTTATCTAAAATATGGGATGTTTTCAGCTATGTAAATAGTGTTGCTCCTTTAAGGGGGAATTAAGAGCTTCTGATGCCTTTGTTTTATTGCTGCACTGGGAGCAAGTCTTTTCTTTAGCATTTTAATGCCTGAGCATAACAATAAATGTGCATGGTCTTTAAGCTTTAATTGTGTGCAGCAAAGATTCACAGAGTAGCCCTTGGCAAAGAAATGACATTCCTTTGGCAAGCTCTAAGAAAAAGAAGACAGTGATGATAGACAAATAATTACAGGTTTGGGCTTGTCATTTCCAATCACCAGATTTTTGGGGGGCTCAACACAGTTTTATTGTGTCAGTCGAGACAAAAAGAAAACAGCACCTCATTATCCAAAATACTCTGCAATAAGTATCACTTATCTTTTGTAATAAAGCTGAGTTCATGTATAGGAGACACACATAATAAAGCATTCCCTTAGGCCTAATACATACATATTATACACACAAACAGAAACTGTAAAAAGAAGTTCAGTATTTGTTTAAATGCAGTCACTGGATCATTTACTGTATGGATTCAGGTCTATTCCCTTTGACAAATATCTTTATGCTAAATTTGTATTGGAAAATATGCCCTCCACTCAATTTCACATGATGGGTATATTAATCTTAGTGGACTGTCCTCGGTGGCATTTCAAATCTCCATGGTCTCTTGCACTGGCCGGATGTGTTTAAAGACTTATCTCTCAAACAGTCTTCCTGAAAGGTCACTGCTCATCTCAAAGGCATCTCACAACCTTTAAAGGTCTCCTTTTTTGTCCCCTCTTTAAGTGGCAGACATATCAAAGTGCTCCTGTTTCGAGATTCTCACCACAGCTAGATTACAAGTTTTGATCTGCTGGCTGTATTAAAGCACAACGATGCCTCAGGGTCTGGGCTTTATACACTGCCTGATAGTATCGCCATAGAACAGGCTTCATGAAAAAAAATCTTGCTGCTTGTGTCTTGACTTGGATTCAAGGCTCCTGTCTTTCATCACCTTAAGCCACATAATGCTGTGTTTTCCGGGTAGCCATTGTAGCCGCTATGCATTGATGCTCTGGAAGATTCACTACTATGCTTGGCATTCAAGGTAGAGTGCATGCTAAAAGGTTGAAGAGCTGTGCAGGTGCACTGGAGTCTGAAACGCTTTAATAAGCTGTGGGTGTGGAAATTGCGGCCTCTCTGGAGCGATGCAAGGTCTCAACCAGGCTGAACAGCACTACAGTGTAAGGGCATGATGTGGATCTTTCTCTTGACTGATTTCTCACTCTCTCTCTGTCTCTCTCTCTCTCTCTAGCTGAAAGCAGAGAATCAGAAACATATCCTTAAACACCCAGACCTAGCCCCCTAATGCATGCACTGCATTGCTGACAGTGAAGTTGTTTTTCTCTAAGATTCTACGTTTGCTGTATTAGCAAACAAGCACATCTGATAACTGCACATAATGAAATTGAGCATTACTGTAGGCTCTCACACAGAATCTGTTAGCCAGGTTGAAAGATTAAAAAAAAAAAAAAAAAAAAACGCGGAGATACTTTAAAATCTTATTCTGGCTTATTCAGACATAAAGTCACAAAAAGTATGCTCCTGAAATGACACAATGTTTTGAACAAATAATGGCATAAAACATAATGTAATCTTCTGGTAAACACTGAAGGCTTTATTTTCATGCCACTGCAAGGGTAATTTGCTGGTTAACACCAGTTTGGGTGCAAGCAAGTTTTTTTTCGAGTTTGCAAAATGTAATTTTGCTGTTATTTCCGTGGTAATAAATTAATGTGCTGCCCTGATGTGGATGGAGTAGAACAAAGGAACTGTAACATTCAAAAGTCAAAATGCAGTGGAATTTTTAAACCCATTTTGGTTAAAAAAAAAAAAAAAAAAAGATAGCGTGGCCCAAGACCACTTTTAGCGCAGATGGAGGGACAAAATGGCAATTCCTGACTTTAATGGCTCCTGGCTTCTCATCCTACCATTTATTAAAACCAGGTTTTATGGAGTCACAATTTATCACCTCACTTCAACATAAATAGGCTTCTTCACCCAAACATAACTAAATACAACAGACTTTATTATTTT
Source organism: Ictalurus furcatus (assembly GCF_023375685.1). Lineage (NCBI taxonomy): Eukaryota > Metazoa > Chordata > Actinopteri > Siluriformes > Ictaluridae > Ictalurus > Ictalurus furcatus. The sequence goes on along the minus strand of NC_071260.1, from coordinate 18,265,487 downwards.
ATCTGTAAAAGACTACTAAAGCCAAATTTACAACTAAAGCTTTTATGAATCATCTTTTAGTCACAAACAAACTTCTATTTTAACTAGTGCTCAAATCCACACAACCTGTGAGAAACGCTGTACAAACATGCACCCACTCATCCGACATGTGTGAAAGTGGAGCAAAAGACATAGGGAAATCCATCCATGCATTGTTTAATTTAATTTATTTATTTACATGTGCCATGATCATGAAAATATCCCTCTCTCAATGTGTCAGCTAGTTAATTCTCAAATATAATGTGATATCAGATCACATTGTCATTAGATCTAGAACATTATACATATTTTTGCTCATGACATGCATGAGATTTTCCCTTCAAAAACAAATATCTTTTGAAAAGAACAACCTTATTGAGGGTGTGCAGATATTTTGAGTTCTCTCTTACTTCGACCGGCCCGTCTCACAGTTTCTGGTAAGGCCACTTAATCATGTGGACACTAGGAGCTATCCCAGGAGATTTGGCAAGGTGCAGATACAGAAAAAGTACACAGAGGGAACCCATGGGACAGAGTCACACAAGAGACACTGTGTACTCATTTACAAAAAATAAAAAATAAACAAACACTTGCAGGTCAACGAAGCCAAGCTATTAATCTGCTCACCTCAGCCTGAACACCAGTGTCCCAAAAATATTTTTATTCACAAATGTTTTTATTAAAGAAAAATTTAAATAAAATAAATAAATACTAAAAAACCTCTAAAAATGTTATGCAATGGAATAAACAGTGAACAACTGGAAAATGATGGATGCATACTTTACACTTCATTTAATCAATCCTACCAAATTTGAACACATTTGCAATTGCTTTTATATATGATTAAAAAAAACTTGTGATACCACTTGATCCGGGTTAATAGTAATGAGGTGCAGATGTGCTTAACAACTTCACCATTTGAGAAATAGAATGAAAAAAATGCAGAAGTACTTTAGGCTCAAAATATACCCTATGAAAGTATACAGAAACAAAGGACAATGTTTTTACTACATGGTGCAAAAGTTGCATTTTTATGTACCTGTGGCAGTAATGTAGCCTAGCCCACAAGTGTGTGATACAGGATAATTGAGAGTGAACATGCTCAACTGAACAATGGCTCATGCAAATAAAGCTGGACACACCCTGCAATACTATGGGCAACAATCAACCAAAAAATCAGTGCTTAGAGCCCCCAAAAAATCCCCCTATCGCTTTATTAATTTGTAAAATGACCATTTGAAATGTTTTTATGAGCAAGTTCTGAATAAGAATTACACCTAAATTAAATGATTGGAGAGATTTTGGTAGATAATAAAATTACACTATAGATCCAAACACTGTAACTTTCCAGTCTTATATTCTATCAACACTGGATACATCTGAGATGGTTGCACACACAAAAGATTTATTTATTTATTTTATTAGGAAATATACACAATTACTTGTTGGGAGTCATCATGGTGGCACAGCAGGTAGCATTGCTAACTCACAGCTCTAGTGTCTCTGGTTCGATTTTCAGCTCAAGTTACTGTCTGTGTGATGTTCCAAATATATACCTTTAGAAAGACTGGCTACCCCAGGTGTAAAAGACTGTGTGAATGTTTGTGTGAAGGGTCTGTCCCTGCCTTGTAGCCATTGTTGGCCATGGATTAATAAATACTTGCAGAGGTAAACTATGTCAATTAGCTTTGCACATTTACTTTTTCAGTTTTTTAACAGATTTTTAGTTTGACAATCTGTAAACCAGATGACAATTCTTTTTATTTCATTTATGGTTTGATGGCAGCTGATTCTAACAGCTTTATTGCCATTTCAATAGAATAAAACATTTGTATCCGGTTTGTTATATGGAAATTACTTACATATAATATGAACTATACAAGTGCTGCAGTTAGAAAGATAATAGTACCAAAATAATTATTTTTTAAAATAGTAGTACCTATTTTCTTATATTGTAGATACAGCCTTTCAAATTCCTTCATTAGGAATTGGGAGATAAAATAAGCATAATAATGCAGCATCATTAACATTTTCTTCTCCACTGTGGTTTATAGTCCAGTGTGACAAAAATAGATGTGTTTTCTACTGAGCTGTAGAAACCAAATCATAGTAGAAATCTTACAATCTTACTGCCTAGTACTAAGACAAAATGCTAGAAAAGCTCAGCACTGACTTCAAAGTACAATTCTGAAAGACTCTAGTTTAGGCAGCATGTGTCCTAAAAAACGGGCCCAGGGAATGAAGGCAGTCCAAATAACTCAGTGGATTGTCTATGAGTAGACAGCCTGACATACACATACCAGCTTGGACTTGTATTGTTTTAGCATTGCTACACTCACTAGGAGATATGTCAAGCCAGGGCCATGATAGTGTAAGAATTCAGAGAATGGTAGTGTTTGGATTTACAATTCATCTGCGGTTGTGTGTTTCACAACCTTGCTGAATGAAAGGTCACAGAAACAGCTTCACTGGGTAATTTACAGATGTTCATTTGCCATTCCTCAATGCACAAAAGAACACCATAGCAGCTTAAGTGAATAGTTGATTAATGACACTAATGTCAAAACTGAAATGTGATTTTTGGAGAAAAAAAAAAAAACACTGTGTAGTGCCAAAAGAGACCGCCATTGTGTTTATCTTGGTGAATGGGCCACTTCCCCCTGTGCTGAGTGAGCAAGGGGAAGGCGGGAAGGGGGAGACTCAGCCTGAAGCATGCTTGAAACACTGGCTGTCAGAATGGCCTTGTCCTGCTGTCAGACTAGCAGCACGCTCATCGATCACAGTCACACCCCCCTCTAGCCCACGTCCCATCCACCAACAGGGGCCATCCCAAATAAACAGCCTGACCCAGAGGCTGCATCTGCAGCATGGGATTTACATTCCAGAGCTTGTGGTTATAATCTTTGAAGTGAAAATCAACCTTTAAACAGAGCATTTTCTGGACTAAATCAAACAAACCCACTCTGGGGCTGCAGAAGGTGAGTTCATAACAACAACAACAACAATTTTTCTGGGAAGAACAGATTATGCCTTATGGAGTCTTGGGACAGTAAGACCCACACAGAGGCACACACTACACCCTTCTCACCCACTGTTGGATTCTCTTCTCCATAATTAATTCTTTTGGTTAGGATTTGTCAATGGTGCCTTCAATAAAAAATGCAGTGTTTGTGAACTCATGCTGTTATTTAGACTGCTCCTTTCCCCACAAGACTTCACCACAGTTAACCTCTGCATAGAAACAGCATTACTGCTGTATGGGTTTCTCAGATTTAATTAGTTTTTCTCATATACAGTGAAATTATGAGATGTTCAAAAGTAAAATATATCTCATTGGGTGTTTAGTGGGAAGTGTAAAAAAAGTAGTAATACATTAGCCCACATATAGCTCACTGTTAGATCAAATAATAACATTAACATTTCACATTTTGCACCATAACACTGGTTTGACTTAAATACAAAATTTCTCTCACATTATTTTCATTGGTTGCTGTTGTCAGTTGAAATTGGTTTTTGAAAGGAATTAAAGAATTATTCTTGCCTTGACCATTTTTTGATTTCTAACCCTCATAGTTGTTACATGTGTAAGCCCATCCTGAAACAATCTCACTTCAATTTGCCCATGGAAAATGTCAAACATTAGTCTTTATGGTGGAAAATGCTTTAGGGTCAGTGGAAAAGCAGCTAGAAAAATAGCCAGGGAGTGAGTGTCCCCTAACTTCAAATTGATAGAAAAACCAAATGCGGTGAGTCAGAAGTACAATAATAGCTTCCATCTGGGACCTGACCTGGGTATATGAAGAATAATTCCAGTATAATAGGCCTAAAGCAAACCTGCCAATGGCTGCACTGTGAAGAACAAAGCATCTGGCCTGATGTACGAGTAGGTAGTTTGTCCTGCAAAGGTGTCAAACTATTACCATACGAAGGAAAGACAGAAAGAACTGTCTTACATCCAAGGCCATGAGTCAAAGCCTGATTATTCAGCGTCTGTTTACTGGGGCAGAAGGAGCCCATGTGGCAATGCAGTTATTGTGAGGTGAGTATACCCTAGAACTACTCTGCTGCTCCCTACAGCACACAAACACTACCTTCTCCCTAACTCCAGCTAATTGCCAGCAAACTCAACACTCAAGGGGCATGGGAGATTGGATCAACTCTGTGTTCCTTTGGCAAAGGCAGCGAATAAACCGACACAGCATTCCTAATAAACTAGCTCAGTAAACAAACTGAAAACAAGGAAACTTCTAGAACAACCTTTTTCTGTGCTGTTCAGCAGGTCAGTGTAAATAGTTGTAGCTACTATATAAAATAATCACCACTTGTTCCAACAGTGCTGCAATGTTGAGAGCTGTTGTTCAAAAGTATGTACACCATAAACAAATGTTGGAATCTTTATTACTTAGCCAGCAAACTATATTTATTCCAATTCTGGTATGCCACATAAAACATGCACACACACACACACACACACATACTAGTCTGAGGCCTTAACTTCCTAAGATAATTTACTGAAAGGGTGCAAGTATGTGTCATAAAAACCAACAAGGTATGAATAGAAAACAAGCCAGTCAGTGAATCCAAAGGAAAACTCAATGTTTGACAGTTAAACATGTGTTATTACAGTTTCTAGTTAAATGTACACTCAAACACTCAAAACATGTGTAAATCAAAAACACACAAGGAAAGTTAAATTGCAGCTTATTTCTAGCCATTTTATATGTATGGTATTTCCTTTTACTGGGAAGTGACAATACACCGTGCATTTCCTAATAAGCTAGGTGAATATTTGTTTCTCAAGTCTCTCTCAGGTTTGAGCAAAAGCAGACCTAGTCAGAAGCCTCATTTGGTCTTTAATGTAAATGGCCCCAGCAGAGTCCTTAATATGAATGAAAACTGAAAGCACTACAACACCAAAAAGCAGAACAGTTCACACTCAGTTTTTCATTCCATGTGGGAGCACTTTGGCCATTCCATGGCTTTGCCATTGTTTGGGAGCAATGATTTGGACCATCAGTAGTGGGGTGACATGAAGCAATGTCTTGACAATGTACATGAGCCCTGAAAGTTTGTATGAAGGGGAAACACAGGAGAAAGCGTTTAGAGAAAGGGTGGAGAGTGATAGAAAACATGTGGCATGTGACCGACGCCTAGGCATGCAAACCCAGCCTTTGATCCTCCAGGTAGGATGGTTAGCTGCCAAGGCAGAACATTACCATTGCAACTACCTCACAGAGCATTAGCAGCAATGCATGGATTAATCAAGCAAACATTCTGTCTTGTGACTCTCCTCAGAGGACCCCTGGCCTTATTTATTGTGGCTATTGCTACTGTTACATGTTATATGAGAATGTCAGATGGCTACAATAGGTTATACTGGCCTGGCTTCATCAGGAATATCCAGTGTTTAAAATACAGGACAGAAAATGCAGGACATGTTTAGCACCTTTATTTTACAACACCTGTGCGTTTTTCAGAGGTTGGCCAGTATTAAAAAAGATTCTAGAGAGATGGGCTTGATTTTAATAGGAGTTTGTTTGGGAGCTATATTTGATTTAAGCTTTTATTTATTTCAAGGAAGATCATGTCTCTTACAAAGCAGCTAAATTCCTCTTGGCTCCGCATAATACTGTACCAATCCTCAAACTTTCAGGAGGAAATCCATTAAAATGTTCAAATGAAGCATCTGTTTTATATATACACAAAGGGACATTTAAAAGAGAACTGCTTCTCTTGAATGGACATATAGTGACGTGCAAAAAGATTCAGTCCCATCACTGGGAGAAGAAGAAATCCTCATTTTAGATATGAAGTGAAACAGAGGGACTAAATTAAGGCAGAAAGGGGAACTTGAGACAGAACACAAATAAGATGAGCACTCAAATCTCCCTGAAATGCACTGTGGACTCTCAGGGCCAGCGATGGATTCTCTGCTGACTTAAAAATTTTCACAAAAATAAATAAACTACCATATACAGTAGATTTCTGTGTTCACATGATTATTCTCAGTCATGTAAAGATTTTGTCAGTGAAAAGAAAATGGTGGAGGAGGTTTAATTCAATTAGAATTTGTTCTCTAATTTGTCAAAGTTTGTGTCTGAGGTCTACTGCTTAAGACTTTCAGAAAGTGGTTATATTGTCCCAGCCAGTCATATTTGTATGCTGTGAGTGCTTTATTCAGATGTATTATTATTTTTGCCAATCACACATTTTATGCACACATTGTACAGGTATGTATATAAATCTAATGTTGTGGATGTGAGCTGTGAAATTCAGAAATAGGCCAACAACCTGCACATATTATTATGTGTCCATTGAAACAAAAATGAAATATATCAACTTGCTGCAATGGCAGAAGGAGGACAGCTGGATTGCCTCACAAATCCCCTGGTGATGCCATTTTGAGGACAGATTTTAATGAAAAAAATTAAGACAGTTTGGAATAGAAATCAGCACCACAGTAATTATCATTACATTTTTTTCATATTAATACATAAACATAAAATTTGAAAAAAGTTGGTTTAAAACAACTATACTATAGTGTTATGGGTTTTCCTAGGGCTTCATTGTTAATTTAAAATGACAATGCCATGTGGATCTCGGTGTAATGTTTTTGCTCCTTTGAATATGAATATGATTTCCTAATAGTCATTGTAAATCTTTTTTGTTAATGGCTATGTTTAGTGTGGTTGTTAGAGTCCAGTATTCTCTTTCTATTTTAAGGCTTTACGCTACGTGTTAAGGCTGTGTAATGTATGATGTCCACACTGTGATCCATTCTATCCAATATTGTTTTCTTAGTGACATAGACCTCACTGAAGGTCTAGACCTAAAGTGCATGGACTGCCCCACTGTTGAAATGTAAGAACAGGGTCAGTGTGCACTAAACACAGTTCGCTGGCCCAATGTCTTTCATTCAGTAAGGCTTTAGGGCTTGTTAAAATACCCATTGCACTTTCTAGAGCAGCATTAATAAGATCTGATAACTAATCAGGGATCGTGAGCACAGGGATTGTATATCCTGGTAAAGCCAGGAGGAATGTAAACCACTGCGGCTCTCAAAGGAGCCCTGTGGCAGCTGCGAACATGGGAAGCTCAGAAAGCAGTCAGACATCCGGATCACATAGTCTTTTTATTTGCTGTTTTAAGATCAAATTATTGTTAAGACTTTAATACAGATTTTAGTGCTCTGTTTGATTATCGTAACAGGCCGTACATTCACGTCATGTCAGCTCAGAATGTACTGATGCACTGCCAATGAAGCTGTATTGAAAGCAAATTAACAACACATTTAACTTTATAATAAGGTGACTTTTAAAACGTTCACATCATTGTATTGCTAATGCTGTTATAGTAGATAATGAATTAAAGAAAATCTAGTTGTTATCTCTTTCAGGTTAATTCTCTAGTGACGTGAACAATCAAAGTAACCTTCAATAACACACTCCATTACTTTCAATATAACAAAGGGTAAAATTAGTTGTACTGCATAATCAGTAATTAGAATACTTAAATACTTAAACCATTTCAAATATTGAAAGTGCTTAATACTTTGAGACCGTGGTTTTTTAAAGGTACTATTGGACAATTCTGTGTCATTGCTTTGACCCTCAATAAAGCAGATACATTTAACATTTTTACTATTTTGTATTGTAAGCACGAATTTGATGTAAAATGTCTCACATATATCCAGGGGCATGTAACATAAATAAGTTTTTTTATTTGTCAGCAAAGTAAATTATTATTCTCAACTTGCCTGTCAGTGCAAATATATTGTCTTACAACACCAACCTGCTCAAACATGACAGTACATGAAATATTCAACAAACGATCTCCTGCAGTGCTGTGTCCTCTATATGTGTCAGATCCACACTCAAGATGATGAAATTCTGCATCTGCATACCTCAAAATATCTGTGTTAGAGCGACACTTGGACTCCATACAGTAATCAATCCATTAACACAGCAGGCCTGCAGAGTGAGCTCTGAGTAACACCCTTCCCCTACAAATGTGCTTATGAGTATGGAGGTGCAGCTGTCACACTCCTGTAATACAAGCCCTTATTAGTGTCCATTAGTCTGCCCCGAAACTAATAAGAGATTGTCAAATACATCTAAACTTTCACACAAGCACCACACAAATAGGAGAACATAGAAAAATGGATGGTGCCCTGAGGGGAATCGCTGCTGCATTATCGCTGTTTCGCTACAGAGTAATCAGGGGGATAATGCACAAATCTCCAGTTCCTATAGTACTACAGAAAAATTATGATTTATCTAAAAACAAATGGAGCAAGCACACTCACTCATTCATTCACTTGCTTACTCACTTATTAATTCACTCACTCCATCACTCAGTCTCTCTCATTGTATTGTCATCATCACTTACATTAAAGTAACACAAAGAACCACTTGTCAGGCGCCTGGTTCTACACGCCACAAGTCGGTGATGGGATTGACAAATTGTTTGGAGCAGTCACCTTCAGATGCGTCAAGTTCTTGCCAAACCACAGGCTAGAAAACCGGACAGCAAAAATGCATGACCATGCACAACTATTTCAAATGTATGGTTAGCCCTCAGACATCAGAATTTGTATTTAGTTTCAGTGAAAGAGTTCTTTTGGCTGCTTCTACAGCTCATTCCTTTCATGGGGTAAAATGAGAAAGGGGAAAAAATCGCATATGTTTTCTATGATTTGCATTTGATGAATAATAGATTGGGAGAAAACAATCCCCCCTAAACATGTCAAAGACACTTTCCAAAATGTTTTTCTCTGTTTTTTTTTGTGTGTGTTGTTTTAATCTTGCACAGAGCATTATTATTATTATTATTATTATTATTATTATTATTATTATTATTATTATTGTTGTTGTTGTTTGTTACAGTTATGCTTTACAAAGATGTTTGCATTCAAAAGTACAAATCTTAGTGTTACGATTTCTGACAAGCACAACTAAATACAGTAGTGGAAGATACGTACTTTATCTACATCAAACTAGGATTCCAACATGGCTGTATCCTGGAAGACAACAAACCATAAGGCAAAAAAGGAAGGTTTTATCATAACCCTCTCAGTCTCCAGTCCTGATTTACAGAAGGCAGTGTATGATATCTGGCAGAGTTACAACATGACATGGAGAATAAGGGCTAAATATTACAACTCAGAGGATCCGAAATCTCCTCAGGTTGGAGGCAGTTATGAAGGCAAATAAAAAGTTATTAGGAAATATTTACATCACAATCAGAATTAACAGATATATTTTTTGTTCACTGTGAATATGTTACCATGCAATATTTGACCATTTTGTTCATTGTGAAACCTGCTACCTAACAAACTGTTGCAAATTAAATTTCAGTGTCCTTTTCACTTTGTTCAAAAGTATGCAATGTTTTGCCCTTGAATGCAAGTACATAATTAACAGTTCTATTTAAAATGCCAGGTATTAAATCTCAGTTTATGGACATTTTATGACCAATGCTCTTTAATAATTGCATGACTAATAACAGTAAAACTTAAATAGTGCGCTAATCAAAAACACAAATCTAAAGCATCCAAGTACTCCTTTTTCAAAAACTGAATATGTGCAATGTTAGCCAAAAATCTTTTCATGTTTTCATACAAAGAAATTAATATCAAATATACCTATTTTTCAATAAATGCTCATAGCATCTTCAGCAGTTTCTCAGCATACACAGTTCAGCACATAACATCATCATCAATTGGGCCCACACATCTTCAACTTCAATGGCTCTCAATTAATTCTCACGCATCCATGAACATCGAAAAGTATCACACAGAATTCCAGAACTGAAAAACATCTTGAGGCCCAGTTGGAGAGGAGAAGAGGGATACAGAGCACTTTATGAGCTGTAGTGATTTCTCTTGGGAGCTGGCTTAACTCAAATAATACCACAGACAGGAGTGAATCTCTACATGCCAGCTGCCAACCAATTTATTATCAACTCTCTCAACCACAGCTCCTCTCACAATTATACACGCCAGCCGAAATACATGGTTCAGTATATTTACTCTGAGACAGCTCTCCCTGTAATGAACTTCCATCCTAACATTGACGTTCTTGCTCATTTAACCTTCTGAATCTGGCAAAAGTGCACACTGTCCATACATCTATAATAAATCTTTCAACCAAAAGGAGTGGAGCTATGTAAATCATTTTCCTTTATATCTTCTATATTACATTTATAAAACCAGCAGGGGAGAATAGAGCAACTCACAGGATCCTCTAAGAACACTTTGATACATACACACACACACACACACACACACACACACACACACACACACACACACACCTTTCACCACAAAGTCTTGGATTCCAAGCACACATCTATTCTGTCTCCTGATGAGGTGATACCGAAGAGTGTTTCACAATCTTAACTGCTTCAAGCTGCTCTTTGTGGGCGCCTACACCACAGATCTATCCTCTTCCCCGCTGGACTGAGTGCTCATACTTCTCAGTCTCAACACACACCCACTATGGCTTACAGATCAGAGGTGTGTCTGTATGTATCTCTGTGAGAAAAAAAAAAACAGTTTTGCTCTCCAAGTAGCACACAAGTTTACACATTTAAAAACACAACAAACAAATGAATGAAACTACAACAATAGATGCTGGAATTCATTTAGAGTGCTTGTATATAGTATTGGTGCTAGTACATCATGCTGATGACAGAAACAAAATGGGCCGTGAAATGAAAGACACTGCAAATAGGAAATGAAAGAGGAAAAGAGACTATACCTTGGCAGGTGACTCCTCGGTCCTCATAACCAATGTTACACAAACATTTCCCAATGGGTACCAGCCATTCTCCCTCAGTGCTACAGTACATTTTGGGAGGGTCCTCTTCCTTGGAGTTGTTGACGCAGGAGCCCCTCACCTCCACTAATGACTGAGTGTCCATGGGTACTGTGTCAGGAAAACTGGCCAGGTTCCGCACTGTGAAAGGGCATTTCTTAAAGTACACCCTCACTGACACCAGGGCCACGCAAGCCCCCACATCCTGGAAGGCCAGGTAAAAACCTTTCTTAGTGACTGGACCAACTTCTCGCACTTCGGTGTTGAGTTTAAGAATACGATCCCCCAGGTCCATCTGAGTAAAGCTTTCATCGGCTGCAATGGTGTCTATTTTCGAGAACTGGTGTTCACGGAACTTACTGCCCTGGTCCTCGTCTGTCTCCAGGTAGTGCAAGTTGAAGGTTTCTTTACAGGTTCCCAGCACCAGTGGGATGCTGTTGCAGTCTCTCAGAGTGAACTTGAGCTCCACATATATCTTCTGAGCAGAACTTCGAGGGATCCAGTTGGTTCTCAGCCAGTTGTTCTGGCTGTACTCCATCACATTGCACACCTGGAAGGTCCGAATCGGTGTGTAGTGCTCATCCACACCACTGATCTCTTCCCACTGGGGAAAGCAAAAGGGAACAGGTACGGTTATGACTGTGGAACAGGACTACTAGGGTTCACTCTAATACTAAGCTATGGATATTCACACTGCCAACACAAATATGAATCACCTGAATGGCACAGTAAGATTTAAATGAATATTTATCCTTTTGTTTATAATTAACATGTAACATATAATGAATTGGCCTCACCAGTCTCTGATGTAATGGGAGTGTGAATTTGACTCATTTCATCATGCATAAGTGTTTTACCATAAAGTATATGGTGTTCAAAGTAACATTGTGTCCAGAATTATATAGCCGACAATTGTAACACACACAAGCCAGAATAAGTTGCAGCATATATTAGAAGCTGGACTCTTTTAAATCTCACTCTTGTCCACTCCTGAAGGAATTCTGACCCATCCCACGTACTCCCACAGACACTCTTGATCACTCACTCCTGTTCCAGTTATTTTTGCATGTACCTGCATGCAATATTTTCAAAAGAACTTTGTCAAAATCAATTTGTAATCTAAACTACCAAGATAAAGTATTTACCAAACCCTGTAAATGCACTTACAAGCAAACTGCTGTGTCCAATACACTCCCATTTAATGTGGTCTTTCTTTGTCCACAAACTTCATAACTGACTGCCCTCTCCTACCCACATTACAGTAAAAAAACCCACTCCCACAATGTACACATCTAGTCCTGATGCACACCTCTAGTATGTACAGAGAAATACTGTTTTCTGTTACAAAAACAGAATACTGTCTGGCTTCCCATCAAGTTGCAGTTTTAAAAAGCCCTTGGTAAAGTCAAGTGGGTCATCTTTAATAGTCTTGACCTGTTCATTAGCAGGCAGGACAAGCGTGCCCTCAGACTCAATTGCCTATTTATGTTTCTCCTGTGGCAGTGGTTAATGAAACACCCAGGAAAGCGCATTAAGACAGGTTTATTTTCACATTTGCTGGACCACTATTGGTTATGATGGCTACAGTAGCAGTTTACCAAAATTAGCAGTAGACACTAAATGAATACAGACTTTAAAAAAAAATATATATATCATACCCTGATGTACACTCATTAAAACTTTAAAACTCATGAAAAATTTTATTAAAAATATGGCAACCATGTGGTTGGCACAAAGTCCAAGTTGAGTTAAGTTGCCATAAGTATTAAAAGAGAATAACTTTGTCTTCTGTAGTCCAATCTAAATTTCTTGAGTATGTATCACAATCTGTATCTTTATTACATACTGTAGAGTGTCTACGTTCACAGCCTTTTTAATGAACAGCTGTGCCATCTGTTACTTTTCTCATACCTTTTAAAGAATGGAACCAATGTCAGTTGACTTTTATTAGTTTACTCAGATTCATGGCAGCGCTTCAACTTTTCTAGACTTGTATTTTTGATGATTTACACCTACAAATTATACACACACATTGAATAAGGATAACTCCAATTAAAGAATAACTCCACTGATTATCTGAATACTCTGCTTCATTCTGGACCAAGGTTATAATGTGTTCATTTAAAATAGGCAGCTACAGCTATCCTGGCTCACTGGCCTGTATGGCAGGGTTGGGAGGGTTACTTTAAAAATGTATTGTGTTACAGTTACAAATTACTTCATAAAAAACATAATCAGTAACGTAATCCAAGTATCACAATATGAAAGTAATGTAATCTGATTATTTTTGGATTACTTCAAGGTCACATATTGAAATAAAGTCAAGAGAAAAGCAATATGATCTGAAATACTTTTATGTACAGCTTATTTTAAGCTTAAAACATGTTCAATGTATGGATTAGTTTTAATAAAATACATTTAAAAAAATAATATAAATAATATAAATAAATAAAAGATCACTGTTCCTGATGCGGAAGGGAGAGGGGGCCCTTAATAACATTCAAAACAGTGTCACTATGAATGAAGACTTTAATACACTGAAAAATACACACTACTAGCATCACATAAATAAATATGTGTGTGGATATATATATATATATATATATATATATATATATATATATATATATATATATATATATATATATATATATATTATACGTATTTGACGTTTTTCTACTTATGAATGTCCATGGAATAAAAAAAAAATTAGATGCCACGAATGTACCTTCTGCCATCATTCACACATTTCAATGGCCATGTAATACGAAGTAATGTGATAACATGAAATAAAAAAATGAGCTTATATCCATGGGCATTGTTTCAACTCAGGACAGCTGTCATTTGCTGCTATTGTCAAGCAACTGTTTGACGCTGTAGACAACAGTGATTCGTCTTTGCATGTTTGCTGAGAGTAGGCTAATTGCCTAGAGGCAGGAATTTGGCCAATAGTTGCTGCAAGTCTTTTATAATCAACCGATGTGTGTGAGAAGGTGGGAATTACAGACAGGGATTAAAGCAATGCAAATATGCGCACACATAATGCAGTATTAGACAATAAGCACACCATAATGAAACGAAAGCCGAATCCTGGACATTTTCTCGAATGTAGAAATGCTTTTTAAGGTCCGAAAAAGAGGACATATTGCCACCCTAACAAAACCATTTCGGAGAACAATTTGTGTTAATTTCTACCAATTTAACTTTGTGCATACACCATGAGGTTGCTCATGTGAGCCACGACTATAGCCACGAGAACCAGAAATATAATCATCAGCTGTCTATATTGTGTTATGTCAAAAGATTAATTTCTTTGGTTTTAAATGAATTTTTTTTATCCTGATAGTATTCCCATTTTTTTTACAAAATGTACCTGTAATCTGATTACTCTGTTCTTTTGACATAACTGTAATGGATTACAGTTACCAGTTTTTTGTATCCTGATTATGTAACATCGTTACATGTATTCCATTACTCCCCAAGCCTGCTGTATGGTATATGGGCAGTTTCCTTCAAACTGGAGATTCTGAAGAAGTATTATGACCACAGTTGAATGAAAACTGTTTTTGATGTCATGTGTTTATGAATTTCCAAGCAGACAAAGTGGAATAGTGCTGCAAAGTCAAATACATCACTGGAAAGTTCAAGTGGTGATTTGTCAAAGTAAGTTTCATTCCATGAGGTATTTTTTGAATTGCCTGCTTGTGTTCACTAGCGTAGTTGATGCCCCAAATTGAATCCAGGTGCCTGGGCTGCACTACATTATCATATTGCAGTGAAGGACTGTGTCTAGACCATAAGTGCCAAAGTAAATGAAATATCATATATGATGCATAGATCACACACTTGAAAATAGCAAATTACAGGAACGGTCTCCTGTCATGTATGACATCATCATGGCACAAGCCACCCTCCTATAGCACCCTTCTTTAAACCACCATGATAAGCTGCACTGAGCAACAGTAAATCACTGTACACACATACATCTGTCTGAACATTTCTTTTAACAGGTAATAGTTTTTCAGAGAGTGATTACCTCTGAGATTCAAGCTACAACTTTATACCATGTAGTATCTCTCTAAGCTAAAAAAGGAGACATTATCTCTCTGTTTTGCAACTTAACGCTCAACAGGCAGACTGAAATTGACTGAAGGTTTTTCCAAATATCACTTTACATCAATAATCCCCCTCGAGCAAGGAAAGCAACAAGGAAACATGGGAATCAGCAGTTGGTACATTTGGCAGAATCGTGGCCAACTCCCCCTCTATGTGTGCTCTCACTGTGAAGGCTGACCAACTGTTAAATACTTTTGACTAATAGATGCTCTGGCACTAGTGTGGAAAGAGACAAATTGAAAGAGGGCTTATGTTTCAGAGAGACATAATAAAATTACAGCTTCTTTCGTGTATTGCAGTGAAATTGCATTAGTTAGAAAAGACTAATATATAAGCCCAGATGGTATCAGACATGAATTTGCTTATTCATACAGAAGACAAAATTGAGTCTAGCAAATCCTGCTTTGTCCATTATAATTCTTCTGATGTACAAATTAGAGCACATTTTTCTTCTAAGAGCTGCATTACGCACCTGAGTGCTGAGATGACAGAGAAGATCTACCAAGAGATATCATCTACGATATACAGTATGACACAGACACATCAAATTTACTCTGATACTCACTTTCTGTTAACTGACATCATTCTAATTGCTTCAAATAAAACAAACTGTATAAATTCATATCTAATTTCACAGCATCACTGCCCTAAAAACTGTTGCTTGTTCTGTTTTTTTTTTCTTTTTAGTTTTACAGAATTAATTGTTCTTCTATCCTCCCTTCTGTCAGAATTTCAATTTAGTTCACATCATTCCCACACCAAGGCTGGAACCAACAGTGGCTGCAAATGTTTATCCAGCTAAAATTTCCTACACTCGGCCATCAGGACAACTGTAACCTATCAGTCAATGACTTTTCATTGCTATTTTATGACTGTGGAACCATAACACATTGTACACTGCCCATTTACCCTACCGAGGCCATATGATGTGCTAATCCCAGTTTATATAGCAGCTTTTCTTCACACTTCATACAGCTGGGTGCATTTTTGGTATTCATTTTCAGAGCCCAAAACATGCTGAAATTGTTTGGACTTTCTGTTGATACTATTGTCTTCTTGGAATCATGAACATGGGTCTTGCCTGAATAAGACCCAGAATTACACAGTGAAGTGGAATATGACAATTTCTGCCTAGTTTGTACAGTATATTAGGCTGTAGTGAAGTGGACATTCTGTACTGGCCATGTCTTTGGTTTCCAGCAGATTATATAGTTACTCATTACTTCACATTTTTATTAAATGGAATGGACACTGTTTTTGCAATACACAGACAGTTCTGAGAAGCAGCCCCTTTTGGTTTTGAAGCAAAGTAGGATCTAATTTGCGGCTAGTAGTTCAGAGTTTGCGGTTTAGTTCTTTTACCAAAAAAAACTGATTTTCCACAGAGCAAAAATACTCAATCTATCCACATTTATTTAGACTTCAGGAGGTTGCGTGTTTATGCATTTCAAAATATCCACCATTTTGTGACAAAATGTCCATGTTTTATTTAACCAAATAAAGTTAACCCTCTTACCTCATATGGCCGAAAAACCGGCTTGCTCGTCTTTGATCTATTCCCATAAGGACGAAATACCGGCTTGGTCGTCTATGCCAAATCCCCGTAAGGCCGATATAGCGGTTTTACAGTGTAAACGTTATCCCCGTAAGGCTGGTATACCGGCATTACTCTGCTATGATTCCTTATTTATTTAATTATTATTTTTTGACCCGGAAGGTTGATGACGTCATGACATCACGACGTGATTACGTTATTACGCCGGCATTACGATGAAGCTGATGCAAGCGTGAATATTGGTGTAATAGTAGAAGTGAACTAAAAATGCCAACGCGAAAAGCTAATCGTGTTCCAGCTAAAGTTACACCTACAGTGAACACAGGTACATCTAAAACAGTGAAAAAAAAGAAAACATACACAGTTACACAGGCGAGAGCGAGGATTCTAGATAGTGACAACAGTGAAAGTTCAGGTGATGTTGAAACCGAAACCGATAGTGACCCAAACTCTCCTGATTCAGACCCTGATCCGTCTTCACCTTCAGCATCAACCAGTGCGACTGACACTGCAGGGGTCTGGAGTCATAACGGGACCATTTCTGTGCATTCGTGAAAACACTACCTGCTGGTCTGATTATCACCAGGAACTTGACTTTTGGCGCTAAAATGCATTTATTTATTTATTATTTACTTGAATTTATTCAAAGGCATTGACCACGCTGATGCTCGTATGGTACTTCTAAATGAGTATAAGGATTTTAGCGAGCATTTTTCGTAATTTCTCTAGTTAAGAATTGTGCTCTAAGTTTTGTAAAAACACTGAACTGCTTCATTTTCAAAGTAATATTACACAAATACATTATTAAAAGTTGTTTCAAGGCCTAAAAATGTTAAAATTAAAATGTTGATTTTGGCCCAGGAACTCAGGGTTGGCGTGCTGTTTCTCTGGGGAATATAGGGTTATGGGACATAATACTGTGGGAACTTAGGGGTAAGAGGGTTAATATTTAAAAGCAGTGATAGAGTCGTGCCACTGAGGCATTAAATGACTGCCTAATGTACAATGTTGAGGCATTATCAAAGCCCTAATCTACAGTTCATAATCATGCCCAAAATCTCTTCCCTTCATAGCACAGATGATCTCTATGTCGACACTGAGCTACAAGCCAGGCACTCTGGGTAATCATGGAGCAAAGGCGAAGTAATCCTCCTGCCGCGAGTAATGAATCCCAGACTGAGGCCTGATGCAATTTGGACGAGCCATAATAAACAGAGCTGTGCGTTTAAAAAGTCAACCACGCTGAGCCAATTTATATTTACTGTCCTTATTGGGGAAGGCGGCCACGTGGGGAGCGTCTGATGGGTTTAGCTCCCAATTTGCTTTAACCGGGCCGATTTGTGCTTACACCGACAGAAGGCGGGAAGCCCATCCATCAGTGTCAGTGCTGTGCCGGCACATTACGTGCAATCATTTTTGAGGGCATGGCTCTTAGGGCAAAATGCTTATCACTCAAAACTAGGTAAAAGTCATGAGTAATTATAGTACATTTATCTCAAGGTCTTGATCTTCTGCATTCTCCTTCACCAGTTATGGCAATGCGATGTGCTAAATAAAGGTTACGACATTCACATTCACCTTTATGACTATAAAAAAGATTAATTGTGTCATGCCATCATCTGTACCTGTTCCCTAAACTACTAACAATTAAAACTAACTACAATACCCAAGATCCTCTGCCAAACTCCATGTCAGCTGACAGTCACAGTCAACTATTCCCTTTTCCAATCACCAGACTTCTAATCATGGACACCTGTTTGCAAGTCTTACTCAAGATTCTGTTCTATTACTGAGCCGTTCTCATTGTATGCCTGTTTCTCTGGTTTGACCTTAGCCTGTTTAGTTAATTCCTTGTCAAATATTAGCTATAGTGTTTGCCTGTTTGCCGATAACCCGGCATCTGTCTGTTTACGCGTTGAGATTACCATATGATCCTTTTGGTTTGTCTGTTTCCATTAGCTGTAATAAAATCCAAACCTGTACCTGTGTTCTCCTGTCTTTGTCTACCTTAAATATGCTCCAAATTTATTAGTTGTAAATTTAGTAATAAATAAGTAGTATTATTTTCTCCACCAAATAAGGTCTTTACATGAAGCACATATTATCTTAAAATCAATCTATTCCCTTTTAGTCAACCATCTACATAAGAAGGACAGTCTAGCCTATATTTTACAGTGCCAACAATAAAAAGAGCAAGCGGAAACCAGATTTGGCAGCTATATGGAGAAAATTACTGGATTACCTACGGCAAGTGCCAAGAAGTAATTTTAACACTTAATAAAGTTTAATAATGGTTGGATTAAGTAGCCCCTGGGGCCAATTCACAGTAAGATAAATAAACACGGTTGTTACTGGGCACTTTGGGTTTTGAGAATAGAAATAAATTATTTATTTTAAACACCCTGAACACTGTCTTTAGGTCTCCTATTTCCCAAAGCCTCAACAAAATTATATTCTTATTTTACCAAAAGTAAAGAACCTCAAGATAAAAAAAAAAGTTTAAATATTGAATAGTACTACTGTATGTCATTTCTGTTCTTCCTCACTAAGAGTTATGGTTAACATGGACATACATACCCCATGTGGTGGATATGATATCCATCCCAGCTCCCCTTGGCTTGCTTTGGAATCCAACAGGTTAACTGCATGGAAAGAGAAAGAAAGAGAAAAAAAATGAATGACTATCCCTCGTTAGCCTCTATTATCCTCCCACCAGCCCCCTGGGAGGCATGTACATTCTGACCAACAGAGTATTTATTCAGCTGGACTACTCTTATGAGATGATCAAATTAAACAAACAGTGCAAGCTTCTTCTCTCAGTAGATCAGGCTCATCATCCAAATGACTGTGGTGGGTGCAGCCACTGGGGAAACAGGGAAATACCCACATCAGTCGGACTGTTCGATTTCAATCCTTGCCCTGCTGCCGGGAAGAGGCTGCCAATGGGCGATGGTGTCTCACATGTCCATATCTACTACACTGTTTCTTTGTATGACGCACTGTTTTTCACTGATCTTTAAGCAGAGCACATCCAGCAAGCACTGTCTGAATGAAATCCAATATCCAAAAATGTGTGTAATGTAAGCTGTGAAAAGATTATGAGGAGACTAGTTCTACGGACAGGCTGCATGCATGCACAGTCAAGCTGAGAGAATGTGAGATTTTATATATATATATTATATATATATATATATATATATATATATATATATATATAAAATATGAAAATGCAATTCACAAACAAAACGAAAGGAGGATTTTTTATTATTTGACTCCTCAAAGAGGAGTGTGAATCGGACAAAATGGCTGTCTATAAAGCACAAGCGCTATAATGCACTATGTAGTTCTTTAGGGAATTAGAAGACAGAGGAGGTGAGTGTATACAAAAACATTGTTATACTCCACTCCTGACAAGCTTTTAACATTTTTCAATCTGTGTTCTACTCAGCTTGACTGAATGCAGCTCAAAAAGAACAAAGACTGCTTAAATATGCAATAAATGCATAATTGTAGTTGCCATGTGGGACGTTCAGCAGGGTGCCTGTGACTCACCCTCTCTGATGCACTGTCCAGTAAATGTTTATCCAAAACAAATGACATGTACAACTCAAAATGTCAAGTGACTTGATTGGTAAAATATGCTTAATTAGCTGATTTTCATCATATAAAGATCTGACAGCAATTACAGATAGGTCATATAAGTCAGCAAACTTTCAAATACAACAAATACCAAATCCACATAAAATAGGAGAGTGACTGGTACAAATATTTTGAGTCATACCATTTATATCTAGAATTAAATGGAGAGAAAGGGGCGGTCGATTGATAGAATCCAATACACCATTCTACAAATGGGACCACACCTACTAAAACAGCTGGCTGTTCCCATACAGCAGACAATTTCCTATTAACTGTAATGAAGATATCTGCTTGTGTCCGGTAATGGCAGCTGACATCCAGCTCCATTGGTTCCAATTTAACTTTCTCAATGAGCCGAGCCAACGTCTCAAATTGAGCCGACCAGGGGAATTTGAGAACAGAAAATTAGATGGCTATACTGGTGAAGTGAATTCTTTAGCTGCAGGAGCAGGAAATCTCAGCCAAAGACACCACCCTCCCAACACCAAGAAATAGGGGTACATCATGCATACTCTCTCAGCTCAATACTAAAATGCCAGCTTATTAATACATTATCCACTGCTTGTCCATAGGAATAAACAACGACAGGCAAAACAGATACAATCAATACATGACAGAGACAGTAATCTAGGATCACAACCACAGTCTCTCCGTGAGCATCCGCTGTCCTGATAAATCATCCCTGCACCAGTAACTATTGTCTTCATCAGCACATTGCATGTTTATTGAACACATCAGCAGAATGGAGAAAAAACACAACGGCTTGTTTCATTCTCTATCTATCACGTGACAGCCCACAAGTGCATACAATATCCTATTTGTCAAATATTTACAGTATCAAGGACAAGTTTTTACTGTACAGTAAACACAGCAGTACATTACCACTCAGAATAAAAACAAAAATGTTTATAATCAGAAGGAGGTTGATGAGACGTTCATACAGCTTTTTTCATCATTCAGCTAACCTTCACCTTTCTTGATTAGCTAATTAAATCTGTTATTAAATTAAGATGGGAATCGGGTGGTGCAACACGTAAGAAGTGGAGTCCAAGGAGATGAGGCATGCTGAGGCTTGGCTTTATTAAAAGCTGATTGTACGTGTACGTGTGTGTGTGTGTGTGTGTGTGTGTGTGTGTGAGAGAGAGAGAGAGAGAGAGAGAGAGAGAGAGAACACATGGAGAAACTGAGGATTGATTTCATAGATTTTTAAAAAGGAATGTAACACAGATTAAGTTAGCTAAGTCCCAAAGAGCCTCTCCTGATTAGTGAACAATGTTTAAACTTCACTTGAAAACCAATGCCCTCTCAAAAACAAACAAATACAAATAAACACAAAAACAAACAAATGTGTGTTGTGATCCTATTTATGGTGGCTATAAAAGCTGGAATAGCTGTACAATGTTATATTCCTTATATAATTGTTTCACTCAGTTCCTCAGGTGAAACTTCAGAAATTTGAGATAAAACATCACAGTACTTTCCAAAATATTCAAATAAACATATAGAATATTAAGACAATAAGTCAACACAACCTACAGTGGTGTAGTGAAGTATTAATCTGCAGAGTATGAATAATTCAGCTCTGTCTGCATGTGTCTTCTGCTCCAGCCTCTGTGCAGCTTTTCCCTCAATCAGTTCCCTGTGAGCACCGAGCAGTCTCTGCCCGCACAACACCGCCAGCCCGAGCACATTGCTGGCCCCAAATACACAATTTTTACCATGAGCACATGTGTAAGCAGATTTTCTGCACCTCTGAAATGTACCACCACTCACAAAACATTGCTTTCAGTAAGAGCAAAAAGCACCTCCGCACCCTGAACCTGCCAAAATGACACTCTGTCTAAAAATACAGAAGGCATTCAGATGGCAAAGGATGGCCCAGTAAACACTAAAATGGAGGTAATTTGTGTGATGTGCTATAAAAAACTTTGATTAGAGCATAAATGTCTGGAATTAGAGAACTTTCAAGAATTTTTTAAAACATCGACATGAAATGCTTCCCTCCGAATCACAGTCTTTAAACAGGAATATTATTTCAGACAAGCTATCCAACATATACTGAACTATCCGACCTTCAGTTATGCAGCATAAGAATAAGCATAAGCATAAGAATAAGCATAAGTCCTATAGCTTTGTCTGAGTTGCCCAGACCTGACTTCACAGGGTCTGCTAAATGGCAGCAAAATTAATACACTTCTTTAAACAAAAGTATGTTTCACTAGGCAGTATGCCCAGATTAAAGAAAAGATAAAACATATCCTCACATTTAGAATCTCTGAGGTGTTTATTATGTAGGAAAAGATCAATATAGCATGAGACCTAATGGTTATCCTGGAACTAATTATAAAAAAAATAATAATGCCAACGTTTTTCAAAATAATCTTCAAAAGAGACACTATAAGGACTATATGTTTTTTTTAAAGTGAACCTAAAATGTCATTATTTCCCATGCAAAGTCTGAAACACATGAAAATTTTGTGTTTGTAAAAAAAAAAAAAAGTTAAATATCTATAAATAATCAGGAAAAATGTCACATGAAAAGAAATATTATATTTTCCAATAAGCAAAAACATATGGTATAGAACTAATACATTTATTTATCTGTCTTAATTGAGTCCAGATGGTAAAATGTTTAGGACTGTGTATTGTGCACCTAAAAATAAAGTACGCTTCTAGAGTTTAAGCATAATATTGTGATAAAGTACGGGGTGTCCCCAAATTCTCATAGGGGAAATGAATTTTTTTTTTTTAGCAAAATGTCTTCCAAAATGTTTCATACTTAGTGTAGTGTATATTACAACATTGCTATTATATCTTATTATTGCTTAGTGTAGTGTATATTAATATTGCTATTATATCTTACAAGTTAATGAGACATTTTAAAGAAAAAATGTTACAACAACAACAATAAAAATTATAATTATTATTATTATTATTATTATTATTATTATTATTACTACTACTACTACTACTACTACTGTTACTAATGCTATAGAAAAATAACTTAGTGTACCTAGTACCTACCTAGTACCTAGTGTATTAGGCGTTCATGTTTAGGCTTGTTTTTAGCCGTGTATAGAGCAGAGCAGGCCTGGAACCCCAGATGTCTTATTTAATAGGAACCAAACTAACGCGCAGTTATAGCTGGGCCTGTAGCGTCTATCAAACCCTGGTAAATGTCTTCATGCCATTTTTAATCTGTTAGCCTATTATGAAAAACTTTCTTGTTAATGAGCGGTAATTAGAATAATCTGTGTAGACTAGAGTCTGTGTAAGCTGGGGTTTACACAGCTTTATCGCTTTATATACACTTTCTTGATGGCTTTTTTTCTGGATCGTATGATCGCTTCCAGCTCCAAGTCTCTGCATTGTGAACAGCAAGAGAGAAAGTGTACCAATCATACACACTACTTATACAAAGCAACCTCAAACGTTCTGAGAATGCCACTATCACCTTATGGTCGGTCCCTTATTATTATTATTTTAATTTTTATGTCACTTCATAAATCACACACTGATATGAGTTGAACGCTCCAACCTCACTTCTAACTATAGGCTAACTGGTGCTATAATCTGTTATCTTCTAAACTGTTATATTGCTCTAATGAAGAAAATACGGCAAAATGTATAAAGTAGCCTGATCCTGCTGCAACAACAAAATAATAAAACAGAAGCTTCTAATTTACTGCTATGATAAGATACAATTACAAAAAAAGAAATTCAGACTGCCGGCTAAATCACAAAATTATGATTTTTATAATATGGGTCATCCTGAACTGGGCCTTAAACTACAAAGGCAACCAGCAAAGGCACAAAATGGTCTATGGGAGATTTTACAGTTTGACATAGCCTAAAAGCAATTTTAAAAATTATTCTACATTCTCACCGTAAACTTTAGGCCCAATTAAGAGAGTGAAAAGCCGAGAAAAAGAAAAGCCACTTTCCTCTAAATATATATCTATATCTCTATAAACGTGTAGCGTATAAACGCAGCTCTATACTGACACTCACTGGTGAGAAACCTGCGCTTAGAGCGCCTTTAGCCCACTATCACAGGTTAAACCTGATCTAATCTAACGAAATGCAGAAAAATGCATGATTATTTCACGCAGAGAGAGAGAGAGGGAGAGAGAGAGAGAGAGAGAGAGAGAGAGAGAGAGAGAATGAAAGTTTTGTAGTTTTGTTGCATATAACTTTTAAAAAGTCACTCCGAAGCTACACTCCGAGCTTCTTCAATTCAATGGATAATATTTAATAATATTCTTTTCAATTAGTCACACCGCACATATTATTATTTTTTCATAATGTGCTCCTTCTGCTGTTTTTAGTTGTGGTTGTTTATTATGACCACTTAATTCACGTACTTGTAGAAAAAGAAAGAAAGAAATAAAGAAAAATAAAACGTTGCAAGTTTGGAAGTAGGTGTTAAACATTCAAACAAAGTACATTTGCAAAAAGTTAACACTACACACCTACACTGCTCCATAACCCAATTATGGAGATTTGTTTATTTCAGTGACACAGTGGCACATACACTGCTTCATCAACTGGATTAAATTCCATCAAAACTCTTATACCATGTAAAATCGTATACCATTTCAAAGACCTCTTATTATTCTAAAACCTATATTTCGGTGGAAATAACTACTGGCAAATAAAACACCATTTTAGCTGCGCGTGGATGCATTTTACTTTAGATTTTTTCAATGATTAAAAAAAATATATATATATATATATATATATATATATATATATATATATATATATATATATATATATAATCTTGTAGTGAGGTTGACGCACTTACAGTACACGGTCCCGACACAATATCGCAGAATCATCCTTTGACCTTTAACTCTTGATAGTTACCACAACTCACTTTACACTTAATTTACTATTTTCACGTTAATCACCTATTATTCGTGGAAATTCAGCAAATCCCGCTTTTCTTTTCTTTTTTATCTGAGATGCGTTCAGACTAAGTTAAATTAGGATTTAAGTTGTAAAAGAAAGAAAGACATGTCACGCCCTGACCCCAAATCGCATTTAAATGGAAACTTTGAAAACTGACTAATTCGTGAAGTAAAATAAACACAGACATGGCATAGGGGTTTTTCACCTTGCTTTCAGTATAAGTTTGGAAGAACACAAACATGTATAAACATGTCTGAAGTGTTTTCACATTTGAAGTAGGCTACAATAAGAATAACATATAGCCAAATAATCTAAGAGTGTACAGTATATACAGGCCTATTAACAGGCTGGGAGTTTATAGCAGCTCGCAGGACAGTCTCCTGGTCCATGTGAAAACAACAAGCTATTGGACGATGTCTATTCCCATAAACTGAATGTTTTCAAGCTGATTAAAAACAACACAAAGTTAAAAAAAAAAAAAAAAAAAAAAGAGTGATAGATTATAGCTATTACTAACTACGCGCCGAGAAATTTGTCTTAATGAGTCATCAATATGAAGTTATATGATAAGTTATATGAAACTATGAAGTCAAAAGTGTCCTGTGTTAATACATGGAATACGAAATGACCCGAGTTGACTATAAAGTAGACCAAATAAAGCAAAACTGACTAAATGACAAGCTGGCAGAGAATTCTGCTTCACTCATAACCCGCGTTTATTTCACAGTCAAGGACAGGGACAGCAACTGAACAGCCGAATGACTACTACGGAAATATGTAAGTGTTTCAAGTAAAGCGTCTGTCACATGCAATGAGTCTGGACGACCTAAAAAAAAACTTTGACATGCCGCGGACAATACTGCGGAGTCCGTGAGGCGCGAGCGGAGAGTCAAGCTTATTCCATCTCGCGCCTCTCATTCTCCGCGTTTGCTTACCTTCATTGGACGGATAAACGATGAATTCGGCGCAGGAAACGAGCATGAAGAGAAGGAGCAGAAGGGTTAGGAAGCGCGTGCAACCCATGACGGCAGTTGAGCGGGCAAGGAAAGGTACATAACTCCATGAAGCATGCCACCGACGTGAGTGAGCTCTCCGCCGCTGAGCCAGTTACCATTCTCGGCGCGAGCGCTGATGTCAAGTTTGACACCGGAGACAAGGAGGAGTCTGCGCGCGCGCTCCCTCACCCTCCGCACTTCCGCTGGGTCCTACACCAACCACCACGCTGTTTTCACACCTAACACCTCCACACAGGTAAACACAAGAGTGACGTAAACTCAGTGATTATTTAGCATGTAATTATCGCTGCATACGCTGTCATGGTAACATTTTGGCTTTTATATGAGAACCCACCTCGCGCCTCTGCACACGAGAGGCTATGCTACAGCTCTCACTGTTGTAGGATTTATATATTCCACTTAACAAGTTCACCACCCGTCTAACTCGGCAAAGCTGCAGTATTCCGCCACTGCCATACAAACACAAGCAATAATGTTATATGTGAATTCCATACAGTTGTAAGCAGATGCTATGTGAAAACTATAGCCTATTGTAATGTGATTAAACCTGAGAGAAACAATGCATAGTTAAAGCCTTGTGTAGATCATGCAACTGCATTCATATTCTGTGCCAATGTAGAGAACCCTGCATTTTTACAGAACAGTTGTGAATCGGTGTATTTATTATTGTAAATAATAATGTAAGCTACTCAGTTTGATTTACGTGAGGTAATGAAACAACATTTAGCTATAATTTCTGTTCTCTGGCTGTACCTCACCAGTCACTTGAATTAGCACTTATTTATTCTTTATCAGTTCTTATTCTATATCAGTTCTTCTCTTGCTATACTAATCTCCCCCTATCAGGGTTTTAGCTTAGGCTCTGACCTAGTGAACTAGCACGAGGATATGTTTTTAATAAGAGACTACAAAGCACTTATGTAAGTTGCTCTGGTTAATGTATGCTAAATGCTGCCAAAGTAAATGTAAATGTAAACAATGCATTATATAACATTTCACATCTGTTTCACTGATTTCTTTTTAGAATAAATATTAAACATACAAAAATGTATCATAAAATTATTATTATAATTTTTTTTTACGAAAACGTCCTGTGCCACATCTAATAGGCTCACAGAAATTCATTTATTCATATATTTTTTTTTTTTTTAAATTTGCAAATAGATTTCTGTGAAAGGGTTGGCTGTAAAATCAGTAAAACATTCTTGGAAATGTTTAATGTTTACATATAATTTACAACCAGTCAGAACGATTATAAAATACACATATTTTAGTTAGAAATCTGGTGGTTTTTGTGTGGGCTCTGCACAGTGCTACATTTTATTTCTAGTCACCTAATTATTCTTTTTTCTTTGCCAAAAGTATATCAATTTATAGTCTTAGGGAAAAAAATACTTTTCAGAATGGTTTTTTGGTCACTACATATGGGACAGTGATGATCTGGATTATTTGTAATAATGATTTTAAAAGTTGCCAGGAAGAAAATCAGTTTGGAATCCAGTGGCTGAATGACAAGTTAGGCAGTGAGCTTTGGAGCATGAATATTATCGACAAACCTGGGTCTGGTCCCAGGCAGCCAGAGGGGACATTCCCACACAATGAGCCCAAAATCAGCCAGTATTATTTCACATCACATTCCTCATCCAAAAGTACTAGATTCGTGGAGCATGAGTCCAAATACAACAATCTGTTCAGCAAGTAAACATGACTGGCACATGATTTAGTGAAGAAAAGTTAAACAAGGAGGCAAACCATCAATAATGGCAGTTAAAAGAAGGAAAACAACATTTGGTTACTTCTGATGGCATTGAGGTTTTGTGTGGAGGCATAAATTTCCTCAGACTGTCATGTATGGCTCTTATTACAGTGTGTGAACAGTAAATGGAATTACTTATGTTGATCACATTATATTCAAGACTCCAACAAGCAGTGCAACATTTAGATATGTTTACATAATTCAATCCCTGACTAATAACCACCCATATGATTGCAATTCATTTCTAACAAGCATCCATTCCCTTGTAGCAAAGTTGCATTGATTTTTTTAAGTACTCTTGGCCCTAAACATTTTATAATAGAGACATTAAGACATGGTGCTGTAACTGTTTTAGGAAAACCTCTTTTCCATCTTATCCTTTTGTGGATTCACATATTTGTAATGTTATGCTGTGCTCACAGTGCCAGACTTGTTTCGATGCCAACCCTCCACCATCTGCTCTTGCATTATGCCAATCGGAGTTTGGAATGGCACCTCTGTCTCGCCAGCCAACATAACAGTTGCATTGCAGTTATTCTGGTGTAAATTATTACATGGGCCACAACCATCTCTTCATTAACCATGGCTCTCATTATTCAGCCGATCCATTATTCCATATGGTGAATCATTACTTCCGTATAATAAAGACCCACTACTTAAAAATAAATGCTTCAATTACACTGGTAGGGGTGGATTCTATGTATAAACTGCATGTATAAACTTAGTTGCAATAAGATACACCATAATATATTGACACTTAACTAATTCTTTCATAATGATGAATTAATACCTACATTAATCCTTAGTGCACTAGGAAATAATGAAGCGTCATATATGAGTAGCCATTAATAATAGTAATAGTTAAGTATTACCATCTTGTTAACTCATTCTGTTAATTACTATCATGACTTATGCAGTACATAATTGTAAACGATGTAGGTTAACTGATTTGAAATTATTCGCTATAATATAGTGTGTAATACAGCAAACCCAATTCTTAACTAAAGCATAACACATGATCTTTTATAATAGAGTACTATAACACAGCTTTACACAATTCTAAGTTAGGCTTTAACAAGTACTTTTATCAGCATATGCCTCAGTTATTTCTTTGAATGTGTTTGAGTGGATCAACCTCCTGCGAGATCATCACCATACCCATATTTAAAACATCGCACAAACAAAGTGGTGTGATTTGGATCATGTGGTCTCAAAGCAACTTGTTAGTGGTGTTGGCTTTAGGTTGCAAATTGCGAAGTTGTCCCAAGTTATCTAAGAAGCCTAAATTTTTTATTAACTTACACTGTGTACAAAAAGATAACTGATCTTTAAAAAAATTTTTATGATACTAATGAACAGAATAAGTTAGTATAAGGTATTAAAAGATGATTTAGCAAATGCCATTATAAATGGTTACTCATATATGAGTCACAAATA
Source organism: Ictalurus furcatus (assembly GCF_023375685.1). Classification (NCBI taxonomy): domain Eukaryota; kingdom Metazoa; phylum Chordata; class Actinopteri; order Siluriformes; family Ictaluridae; genus Ictalurus; species Ictalurus furcatus. The sequence goes on along the minus strand of NC_071260.1, from coordinate 18,236,219 downwards.
ATGACTCATTATTTCCTGATGCATTAAGGACTTTATCATTGTGAAAGCATTGGTTAATTGGTACTATATTGCTTACTTGTGAACTATATGAAAGTATTAACGAATAAACTATTATCTAGATTCTTTTTTAAATAATTAAACATGGTAATTGTGAGAGTGGTGTTTTTAGTTGCATTTTTACTCATGTATTGTTTCCATTCTTTTTAATGTTACATAATAGACTACAGGACTCCAGGAGGCAAGGGATCCCACAGACACTTCAATAAGTACTTCAATTTTATATACTATGGTAGCCCATGGGGTTGTAGTTCTCTGGCTTGCTACAATTAGATGACACACATCATTCATCACATGAGTGGTTTTGGTATTTTGATTTTCACATATATTGTTTCATATTAATATGTAAACTGTGCAAAAAGTACAGAAAATTAGATTATGATTTTTTTTCTTAAAAAAAAAAAAAAAAAAAGATAATTTTCCCATCCTTGTAATGCATTCTGGACATACAGCTTACCTGACTGTATGACATTTCCAATGATATTTTCACTGCTTACAGATTTTATTAATCTAGTAATTGAATAATTACATTATGCTAATAGGAAAGATTTTTGAAGCTAGCATCTTACAATATGGCAGCATTTAGATTAATTGTTATTTAAATGTTTAAAAGCTTAAAAGTGCCATCAGAAAGAATCACAAACAGTCAGAGCAGTCATGATAATGTAAAATGTTCATTATATACAAGATACAACATACAGCAACTCTGTTACTAGTCTTTGTCTAAAACTGTGATACTGAATTGTGCCGTATATAACTCTGAGTCTGTGGGTGTCTGTGACTAATCTGCTATACCGATAAAATTATGATAAAAGCCTTGCATCATGCAAGTGACTTGCCAGGGCGGCATCTGGTCAAAATCAGAGAATTATCCCTTACCAATTCATTAATCAGAGCCCTTAATTATAGCTGACTGAATTACCATCATACAATGCAATGAAAAAGGCCAAGAATGCCAAGAGAGAAAAACCAGATAGTAACCAGTCTTCCAGATTTCAATTACACATTACAGCATCACTATGATTACTCTATTGATGATTGCATTTACTGAGCTATATTCCAACCACACTGTGCATACAATGCAAATTATTGAGGATAAGAAGTTAATTGAAATGTCTGTTTTCTTTGACTTGGTAATATGTATTATTTCACATGAAATAGCCCTATGCAAAGCCACTTTGCAGGTCAATTATTAAGAAAACAGAGACCCTCCTAAGCAATTAGCTGTGTCTACTCTTCATTTACAGCTGAATGTAATAATTGCACATTTAATTAGACTTACATCCCTGGCACACAGTACTTTAAGAGACTTAATTGGTGTTCCTGACTGGGGGTTACTAGACCTTTAAAGTTTAAACCGCAGAGACCTACATCTAATGATGCACTATAAATGCAGTAGAAATGTGCATGCAGACATAGGCCTACACACACACACACACACACACACACACACACTCACACACACACACGCACACACACACATGAACACTTCAATAGTGTCAGATATTACTGATAAAAAATCCTTCCCTCGCACTTAATCGACCAAAGCCATTTGTCAAGTAGGCAATCATTGTGCTCAGTTGAAAGTAATCTTATCAACTACTAATAGAACGCTGACAGACAAGATCCATGATTACAGACTGTCTGTTTGACGGCATTTGCATTTATTAAGCTTGACTCATGGGTGGGTGCAGTACTGCTCTGAAGCATTGTTTGAGCTCGAGAGACACCCAAAACTTGCATTGCTGACAGCAAAGCTCAGCACGTTCCCTTTTTTCAGTCTCTTCCTGAGAAGCCGCAGAGTTTTCTCTAAATATAACTGAGCATTCTCAGCTCAATCAGAGGCCAAGGGAAGAGGAGCCCTTGAAAACCTACAAAGCAGAATTAATTACAACAGAGCAGCATCTGCATATTCAAGGGGACCTTTGCTAAAACTGTAGATTTAAGGGGGTAATTAACTGAAAACAATGTAATTACAGCTGTCTTGTCATTCCCATGACTGGGCCGAGCTGTGCTACTGTAGAGTTCCTTAAGGTTGATGGGCATCTCAGACCAGGTACAACTCCCCCACCACAATCCTCTAACAAGAAAAAATCTAACAAATTCTGGAAATTCCAGTTTATTAGTACTTTTATTGCTGCATAGCATAGATTTGGTTTTTCAATTATTGGTAAGGAGTTTACGGTTCATTACTACACTATGCACAGTGGGATGCACTGAATGATGTCATGATATACATGACATACTTTAGTTCCTCTATATTTGAGACATGTTTGGGAGCAAAGCACCAGGCCTCAAATACTCAAATACTTGATAACACAATGATTGCATGTTAATGCTGGAAACATTTACTTTGGTCCTACTTCTTGGCTCACAAGAGTGCAGCAGCCACAAATAATTCAGGCTGCACTCACTAATAATCACACAGACTATTGTGTTTGTGCATATGTTAGGGAATCTGGATTTTAAGGCATTGCAGATTTGAGTCCCTGCAGAGAAATCTCTGGCACTTGGACAAATATTATAGAGGCCACTCAACGGCTATGTTTTTTGACAGAGAGGAGATTACCATTATTTATCTACATTACCACATTAGCTTATGTCTCCCTCGTCATCACCCTTTAGGGGGTTCCTACTCTTACAGCCTGCAAAATACAACACAATAAACAAAGTTATGGAGTGTCACCTTGGGTTATTTTCTCTTATGTGATATGAGAAATATAGACAGAGAAAAACTTCACAGGCATAGTGCTTCAGATCACTCAAAAAATACAACAACAACCTTCTTATCACAAAGAGTATTTGATGATTTCATTACTGAATTTGCATTGAAAATACTAAAATACTTATTAATAAAATGTTTCCAAAGTCTACAAATAATAATGGTGGTCTAATACAACACACAGTCAAGGACAGATGTCAATAAAGTTAGAGGGGCAGTTCAGAGTAACAGAATCATCTGGAATTCAGTGTAGAGAGGATTTAGAGATGTTAAAGATATGAATCCTGTTATGTAGTCAGGATTCCAGTCAACTTGAGTTCACAAAAGATACCAGATGCAGTGTAATTTTACTGTGGAATTTAGTGAAATAAATTTGAGTAGTGATGTGGTGCATGCATAATCAAAAAAGTTTTGGCAAGGGCAATCTAACAAATCTTTGTGGTCACTTGAGTTTCAAGCAAAAATGTAATAAGTTGTACTGGAGGCATCTTGGACAGCAGCTAATACAATGTGCAGTAGTGAGCAGTAGGCACAGTCTTGGTGGTATAACAAGTTAGAATTAGTTGTGTTAGTCTAATAGCTCATTCAGTCTGATCTTTATCTGATTCAGTCTGATCATTCAGTCTGATCAGTCTGAAAAATGAAATGAAATGTAATGAACAAGAATGTTTTTATAGTGTTTCATATTAAGTCTTAAGAAAAACAACAATAAACAACAAATTCTAACACCAACCCTTTCCCTTACCTTAACTTTTATCAACATTTTTCCTGTTTCTTACCATTGCTATCAGGACACTAGATCCAATGTGAAGTGTTTTAAGAGGCACTTCAGTATGTGCCTGGTGTTCCCTTGTCCTAAGCCAGTTAAAATGGACAGAATGTATATGTGGTGCCATGTATCCCCTCTTCTGTTTGTGCACCTTCTTTTTGAAGACTCTTCCCACAAGTAAGAAACCAATTTTAGTCTGTTGCATTAATTATCACTAAAAAGAATAAAACATGATAATGTTCTATAAAAAAATATAGGTAGTTGCAGCAATTTGGTTAAAATCTTTCAGTGAATATTCACACAAGGGTTGTAACAAAGACATGCCAGTGCTTAAGCTTAGGCATGTGAACCAGATGTCAACAAAAATTTAGATAATAAGAGTGCACAGCAAAGAAGGCATTTGGACAACATAAGTAAAAATTGGTTATGGAGGCTTTGTATCATATAAGATGGTGCCACAAATAAATATGATGATATAGCAGTTGTGTACTGCATTTAGTACATTTAGCACTCCTGTCAATACGCTAAAACAAATAAGATTGTCAGAACAAGCATTAAATTACCTGAAATATCAGCAAAACATTCCAGAGTCAGCAATCACTTTCAAATGCATTAGTGTCAATCCATTAGCTTTTAAATATACATCGTTGTGCTGATGATAAAGAATTTATGAGCACAGTGGTAATAAATTTCTGTAACCTATTAGAATGTGATTTTTTGTGTGTGTGTGTGAAAAAAATTGCCAAGAGAGGCTAATAATTAGTTAGGTGTAGGCCAGTTGACATGGAAATGCTATGACAGAGTAACACTCTGTAATTTATTAAAGGCAATATTAGTAGAAGCCTTGCATGTACTGATCAACATCACTGGTGTTAACTGTACCAACCGAAGAAATGGAAACTTTTAGACAGGGAATTGGTACTAGTACAAGATTAAACCTATACCACGACCTCTATCTGCTATCACAGTCCTCCACCCCTCCTCAGCACCATCACTGAAAAGCACACAGAGCCAGTGCCAGGTTCATTTCTCCACCCACTACACATAACACTCACTCCACATAAAAGCTCTATCGTGTTTATTACAAACACAGATATCACAGCAGAGTTAATATTAACCTGCGTAGGCCACAGTTTTCCTATTTGTTATATTTTGTTTACCGTGTAGAAGCATGCACAGCTTGCGAGGGGCAAACCTCATGCTCGACATGAAAATAGTTGCAGAACAGGTACAATTTGAGTAATGCCTGCAAAACAAACACAGCCTCTTAACATTAAACAGCAATCCCCATGGAACTACCTTTTCTCACACACATAAGGAATGTGTTATGGACTTTAAACGTGTTCTGGGTCACACATGGATATAGATTTCCAGCTTGTTTAAAAATGTTGCTCCTTCAATGGAACACCACCATAAATACAATGTGAAACATTGCATATAAGATGAGGTTCAATTGTATGTTTTATTTTTCTGTCTTTTTATATAACAACACCAAAGAGAATGAACAGTGAATGTTTCAGTGTGTCTGTCTTGAACGGTTGCTCACTCATACTTCTTTTCAAAACACTGCTGTCACCTCATATTTCTTTACAGGTTGACATATGCCTTCACAGTAAACAAGGAGAGAGGTCTGAGTTATGCATTTCACTGTGTAATATGCCCTTTATGTGCTTGTTTAAAGGAGCAGAGGCTGTGGAGAGGATAGAGGAAAGACTCTGCTCTGCTCAGGCAGGAAAGGAAAAGGCAAGAAAGGGCTCTGCTCAGGCAAGAAACAAGTAGCAGCGTCAGGAGCTGTTTATCACAGACCTCCCAGCTGACAGCTTTAATGTCCCTCAGCACAAATCTCTGACATAACTCAAAGTGGCTATGGGAGTCCAGTCCAGACCAGACATATCTGTGACAGACGCTGGATTCGAGTTGGGTGTTCGTGTGAGTCTAACATTATCTCTGTGGCCTTGTTAGTCATTTAGAAGTCCAGTCACTAAAACATGACTCATCATTTACTACACAGCTCTCAGGAAATTAACCATGTGTGTGTGTGTGTGTGTGTGTGTGTGTGTGCATGTCATTCACAAATCTTTTTCCAATTTCCACTCATGTGTCATCAGTGATTGTGGTGACTGTTTGATAAAATTCTGCAATATCACCAGCTATCTGTATACTGGAGTGCAAACACACTTGGATTGAAAGAGAAAAGGTGGCTTTAAGTGAAAAAAGAAACTTTTTTGGTTACATTATATATAACCAAATATAATAAGATATGTAATAATAGACAGTTTAAACCTGCATACTACCGACAACAACACAGTTAACATCCATCCATCAATTTTCTGTACCGCCTATCCTACACAGTGTTGAATGGAGCTTAGAGCCTATCCCAGGGGACTCGGGGCACAAGGAAGGGGACACCCTGGATGAGGTGCCAACCCATCGCAGGGCACAATCGCACACACACTCACACATCCATTCACGCAGGGCAGAGGTGGGAATCGAACCCCCAACCCTAGAGGTGCGAGGCAAATGTACTAACTACTAAATCACTTTGCCCACATCACAGTCAACATACGTATGTTAAATTAACAGACTGTTATGTCTACTCACTCCATGAACTCCACTTCCTAGCCTGCACCACGGCCTACAAACATGGGCACCATGGACTTCAATTCCGAGAACACTCACACATTGGCTGTTTCTCAGTATACGTTCTTATGCAATCTTGCGTCCTCGTGAACTTGTTCTACGTCATCATCCACTGCCGAAGTTCAATTCCAACACTCAATAACGCAAGTACTGGGGACGCATAAAATGTGTTCTTGATATCGAGGATGCATCGGAAAGGATAAGATAAAATAAGATAATACTTTATTAATGCCCAGATGGAGAAATTAGGGTGTCACAGCAGCAGCCAAAAAAAAGATAAAACGAAAAGAAAATAAAGAAGAGTTAAAAGAGATAGTAAGGAGAACAATACGGGGAGAAATAAAGAGTATATACACAGGATGTATAAATATGTATAGACATAAGCGCAAACTCTATATACATTATCTCTCTCTCTCTCTCTCTCTCTCTCTCTCTCTCTCTCTCTCTATATATATATATATATATATATATATATATATATATATATACAGTGGCAAGAGAAAGTATGTGAACCTTTTGGAATTTCATGGTTTTCTGCATAAATTTGTCATAAAATGGGATCTGATCTTCATCTAAGTCAATGGTATTGACAAATATAATGTGCCTAAAATAATAACGCAAAATAAATTCTGATCCCTCATGTCTTTATTGAACATACTCATTCAACATTCAAAATGGCAGTGGAAAAAGTAAGTGAACCCTTAGAATTAATAACTGGTTGACCCCCCGGCAGCAATAACCTCAACCAGGCGCTTCCTGTAGCTGTGGATCAGACCTGCACATCGTTCAGGAGGAATTTTAGCCCATTCTTCCTGACAGAACTGCTTTAGCTCGGTCATATTCTTTGGACGTCTCATGTGTATGACTTTCTTCAAGTCATTCCATAGCCTCTCTATTGGGATGAGGTCTGGGCTCTGACTTGGCCCCTCCAAAAGGCGGATTTTGCTTTTCTGAAGCCATTTTGTTGTGGACTTGCTCCGGTGTTTTGGGTCGTTGTCCTGTTGCATCACTCAACTTCTACACAGTTTCAGCTGACGTACAGACATTCTCACATTATCCTGAAGAATTGTCTGATATACTTGGGATTTCATCTTCCCCTCAATGATTGCAAGCTGGCTAGGCCCTGATGCACCAAAGCAGGCCCAAATCATGATGTTTCCTCCACCATACTTTACGGTTGGGATTATGTTTTCATGATGATATGCTGTGCCCTTTCTGCACCAGATGTAGTGCTGTGTGGTTTTTCCAAAGAGTTCAATCTTAGTTTCATCAGTCCACAAAACATTTTGCCAATACCGCTGTGGAGTGTCAATGTGCTCTTCTGCAAACTTCAGGCGTGCAGCAATGTTCTTTTTAGTAAGCAGTGGCTTCCTTCGTGATGTCCCGCCGTAGATACCCTGCTTGTTCAATGTTTTACGTATTGTAGACTCATGAACAGAGATGTTAGCCAGTTCCAATGATGTCTTAAAATCTTTGGCTGTCATTCAGGGTTGTTTCTTTACCTCACTGATGAGTCTTCGATGTGCTCTTGGTGTCATTTTGACTGAGCACCCACTCCTTGGTAGAGTAGCAACAGTCCCAAAGTGTCTCCATTTGTAAAATGTTTGCCTAACTGTAGACTGGTGAATTTCTAAAGTCTTTGAAATCACTTTGTGACCCTTGCCAGCTTTATGTAAATCAACAATTCTTAATCGTAGATCCTTTGAAAGCTCTTTTTGGCAAGGTATGGCTCACATAAGCTTGTGCTTCTTGTGCAGAGCAAACTCCCAAAGTTTGAGGGGTTTTTATCAGTCAAAGTAGCTGTAGTCCACACCTCCAAACTCATTTTCTTAACGAGACTCCAGGTGAGCAAAAAAAAAAAGAAGCTTTTTTGAAGTCATTAACTCAAGGATTCACATACTTTTTCCACAAGCACTATGAGTTTTTTTTGGTTGTTCTCAATAAAGGCATGAAAGATCAGAATTTTCCTTTTGTTATTATGTTAGACACATTATATTTGTCAATACCCTTGACTTAGATGAAGATCAGATCACATTTTCTGACAAATTTATGCAGAAAACCATGAAATTCCAAAAGGTTCATATACTTTTTCTTGCCACTGTATATCTATACACACACACACACACACACACACACACACACACAGACATACATATGAACAGTATATACAGCAAGCAACAATGTACAGTCCAACTACGCAAGTAACATATCGCATATGTACAATACTATGTACATATTGCAGCTGTATGGTATGATCAGTGTGGACATATAATAAAAGCTTTGAAGCAGTGATGTGATGTGTGAGCAGTGCAAAAAGTACAGTATGGTACCCATATGAAAACAGTGTAGCAGTGTATTTGTAGTGTAGTCAAAAGTAAGGTCCAGGGGTTTAACGGTAAACTCTTTAGCTTAGTTTTTAGTTAGCGTGAGGTCGCAGTTGCAAACAGCGAGCTTACTACGTTAAAACATGCTTAATTCATTTTGGTTAATCAGCCAGTTAACAGTAAATCTATTAACCAGTTGAAACATATAACTTAGTGAGCACTGAAGAGATGAGGACCCTGTTCCACTATTAGAAATGTGCTGGGACCGTCCATTGCACAACGGGAAGCTCACAGCACATCTCGGTTCTCACAAAGATGTGTTCTATATCCTCTTGTCCTTCCAAGTTTGTTCTTTCAAGGTAGCATTGAAAGAATGGTCTTCACGATAACGCAAGTTCGTTCTTTGTGTTCTTAGAATTGAGAAACAGCCATTGACGCATTCACTCTCACCTTCATTTTAACCACTCATACCTGCATCCAATTCACAGCGCAATCACAGCCACAGTATATAAGGACTTTCACTGCACTCACTCTTAGCAAAGTATACGCTCTATTCCTTGTGTTTGTGGCAAGACCAAGCCTGTTTATCTCTCTGCTCGTGTTTCTGTTCTTGACCTGGTTATGCCTAGTGTTTTTTGATATTTTCCTGCCTCTGATATTGTCTTTGTTGATCGGCCGACCATTACCTGTTTTCTGGATCTGATTATTACCTTATGTATTGGATTTGTCTGCTCCTATCTCAATAAACTCCTCTACCTGCATTTGCATCTGTCTGCCCATTCTTTGCGTAACACAGAGCAGCACAGCCACATCATTTACATGAAAAATCACCCGAATATTGTAGATTTTATATTAAATTATGTATGCATTTATGTATTAACACTTCCCAATAACAGTTTATGCCCTTTGCTTCAGTGGATAATCTCACATGGATACTGTAGACTTGTACCTAAGGACTGCTGCTGTAATCTTAAAGATTTCTCTGTATAAATCCCAGAACATTATGTTCATACTAAACATCCTTTCAACAGACATCCTTTCAATGCCCTCACCTTTACACTTCTAGAATTGTATAAACAGAATGATTTGTAATCACACTGTCAGGTGTCACCCAGAAGATGATGAGGTCCTTTTGAGTCTGGTTCATTTCAAGGTTTCCTCCTCTTGTTATCTCAGGGAGTTTTTCCTTGCCATTATCTCCTCTGACTTGTTCATTAGAGATCTAAATCAACACCTGGATTTCTGCAAAAATGTTTTGTGACAATGTCTATTGTTAAGTGCTATAAAAATAAAATTTACGCAAAATGAATGGATTTGAATACATTTTCCATTTATTAATTAGATTAAATATTTTCAAAGTTTCTATGAAACACCAATCAACAGCTTTGATAATGTGTAGAGCCACAAATAGAAATGTGAAGAGTAACACTTCATATTGAACTGGGATAAGTGGCAAATTAGATATGAAGGCAGAGTCAGTTTAGAAAAAGTAGGGGCTTTAGCCAGGTTGTTAGTCTGGGTCGTTAGTGAACTGGCCTACATATTTTCATTTGTCAGTGAACCGCAGGAGGTCAATTGCTTCCAAATTACTCACTGTTGCTGGGAAAACAGTGAGCAGATAATTAGTTCATTCTCTGAGTTTAAGCAATTACCTGTGTTCTAAGAAACACTCAAATGATTGGAGCTACCAATATTGCAATTAGTCCAATATGTGCGCCAAATGCGATGCCTTTAAGGCAACTATGGGACACACTGTTATCATGAAGTGGCAACAGCTACACATGGTTTACTCTAAAACTACTTAACTACGTTACATCAAGACCACTTTGGGATAAATAGAAACAGCATGTTTGACACAATCAGTATGACCTACAGTACTGTACAAAAGGCACAGGAAATAAAATAATGGGAAAAAAATTAAACCATTAAAATGTATCTATAAAGTGTAATGAATAATAATAATAAAAAAACCCAAGTCAAATGAATAATTGGTGTAACCATCTTTGGTACACTGTTGTCAAGTTTTAAAACCTGGCACAGTTCTGCACACTTTGGCTGTATCGCTTCTGTCTCTGTAGGCATATTTTTTGCAAAATGAATGAAAAACTATTAAGTTCTACTGACATACAAATGCAGAAGATATACAATAAATATTTAAGACTATATATATATATATACACATACGGTGGGTGTTAAAATTAGATTTAGTTCATTTCATATATAACGTAATGTTCGTAACCTTAAATAGCAATTTAAAAAAAAAGGCTGTTATCAGGTTCTTCTATTTTAGCTCCAGGCCTCTATTATAAATGGAGCAAGACTGAAGATTATTAACTTTAACATTTCCTAAGAGAACATACTTCATACCCCTAGACAGCATGCTGGTGGCCCGGACACATTGTCCTGTGCTAGAACAGAGTTTACTAAAAAAAAAGAGTAGATGAACATTTGCTTCTCATTATATTTTAAACACACAAAACGTTTATGCTATCCATTTTCATGCATTTAAAAGATTCCAGTTTGAAAATTCATAATCTATTGAACCACATAATAGCGCTGAATAGACTCAACTATTTTTTTTAGCGGTCATTATTTGAACTGCAGCATTTTGTGAACTGTACTGTACATGAACTAAGATTTTGTGGTGATCATGCTCAGGTCATCTATGCTATTTTAATGCATTGTGTTGTATTTATACTGTGGTGAATCCTGCATGTCAGCTTGGTGCTTTTTTCCCCTAAACTATACAAGCAAGAGATTTTTCTTGCTATTGTCTCATTTTTAAAAAACCCAACAACTTCAGACATGAATTTCACGTTGAAGTAGCAAGTTTCTAGGAAAAAAAACCAACAGTGTGTTATCTCAACTGACTAAGCATAAAGAAGATTAAAGAGAATGTTTTAAAAGTTGAGCAATAGATGAGTAAAAAGATATGAACATGGAAAACAGAGGATGGATGGATGAGAGAAGACAGCCATTGAATTTATGTTAGCTGGGGTCAGAGCACATGTCACAAAGAATTATAATCTCTGCTTTGTTTAATGTCACACTTGTTCCCAATTTAAATTGATCATTTTATTCAAAGTTCAAAGTTCATTCCTCTGAGTGAATTATTTAACTCTTTACTGTGACCTTTCCAGCAGTGATCTATTAATGACTGATGGAAATGAAACAGCAACACAAGCTTTTAGAAAGGAAAAACACAGAGGGAGAGCAAGCAAAATAGAAGATTTAAACAAGTAGAGTGCTCTCAGTTGTGGTTTACAAAGCAGAAGAGCTCTCTGGAGCTAAACACAGGTCTATGCTTTAGCCCCATCCAGCACTTAGCTGTGTCAGCATCATTGGCTACCTTTCACTCTTCCTCTCACCTTCTCTCCGTCTCTCTCACACCTCTCACCTCACTTTCACACTCTCCCACCTCCATCACACTGAATATTTTTCACCATATCTCCTGTCTGGCAGCATTCTTCCTCCCTGTCTTAATTAAGCCCTGGGGTGTGTGTGTGTGTGTGTGTGTGTGTGTGTGTGTGTGTGTGTGTTGGGGGGACTTGGGGGTGGGGGATTAGGGTGGGACAGGGGAGGAGCGTGGTCTTTTCCTGTCAGCCATTTCTTACTGTACTTATGCTAGTTCTACCAATCCTTTTTCTGCTTTTCTGTCAGAGTAGTTAAAGAGGAATTACATTTACACATTACTCCAAGAAGGAAGTAGGATGTGGCATAGTTAGTGATTACCTTAGGAAAGTGAAGTCAAACATCCACAAGAAACCAAGCAAGTGATTTTCACCATGTGTGAAGAGATTGCAGATGTATGAGCACAAAGCACTTAATTGGATTAATTCATTATTCTGGTGCAGTACCTGCATAGAGGTGTTTTCACTTGGCAGAAATTCTGTAGATATCATGGATGTCAGTCACTCAAGGAAAAAAATGAAAATAAGGGTTAAATACACACATGCACACACATGATTCATATATATATATTTTTAAATCAAGTCATAAGAACAGACACATTAACACTAACAGGGCCTCAACCCTACTCTTAACTTTCTTCCCTTTTCATACAATTAATGAGAACCTTGTTATGAAAGTGTGAGAAAGGGTTGTACACAGACATAAACATCTTCAACAACAAATAAAACTTGACCCAGCAAATTTCCTATTCTTTTTTCCTTACTATGCCGATCAAATATTAAATTCTAAAATATTCAGGTTAAATCTATTCATTTAATTATGTAAAGGCCATTTGTCTGCATCTACAAAAAAGCAACCACACCTCACCATATTGTGCAAAAAATATCACAGATGTGCAAACATCATGGAAATCCAAATGGGACCATTTAATTATTCAGGTTGGAGAAAGGAATACACAGTTGTGTTATGTAAATGTGAGAGTACTTGTTCATATTTTGGTGAAGTGAGAAAGATGAAACTTGAGAGTGAAAATGAATAAGGATGACCAAAAATTAAACATCTTCAACTTATTTTTCTTCTGCTTCCTGAATTTACCAACCATGATTATTTGTAAATCTAAGAGATTAATTGCATTAAGTCTATTTGTCTGCACCCAACACATAGGCAGCTGCACACTTATCTCAACCAGATTAATCTTGCTGATGGCAAAGGCAGATAGATCGAAATGGACTGGAGTGACCATGTCATCTCATCAGCACCTGCTCATGACATCATCTGAATTCACAGGCTACCTCTGACCCTGCAGTGGAAAAGCAGTAGCCTTATCAGAGTGCCTGACCTTGACCCCAGTCATGTTCAGATAGGAGCTCTCCCCTGGCAAAGGCCTCCATTGTTCTGAAGAAACAAATATACTGCCTATCACATCACTGGGGCAGATGGTGGCCTCAGGCCCCCAATCTCATTTTGCATGTCCATGTGGTTGGGATGATTCTAGCATGTTTCTGTCCTGATACCAGGGTGATCACTTCGAGATGACCTTGCAATGCACTGCCCCTTAGGGTTAGGGCACTGGTTCAACACAATCTCAACTGCTCCTGATCCTACTGACTCATAGAATGTAAAATGTGTGTTCCAGGACCATATAGATTAATGCAGAAACAACATGGTAAGCAAATTCCATCCGTCCATCCATTTTTTGTACTGCTTATCCTACACAGGGTTGCGGGGAGCCTGGAGACTCTCCCAGGGACCTCAGGGCACAAGGGGGATGACACCCAGGAGGGCATGCCAACCCATCACAGGGCACAATCGCACACACACTCTCACATACTATAGACAATTTAGAGATGCCAATCATCCTACAAAGCAGGTATTTGGAGTCGGAGAAGAAACCAGACTACCGCTGGAAACTCCTGAAACATAGGGAGAACATACAAGCTCCAAGCATGCAGGGTGGAGGTAGGACTCGAACCCCCAAACCCCCATGGTAGCAAACATGCTAACCACTAAGCCAATGTGCCGCCCTGTTAAGCAAATATTTTGAAAGGAACAAAAGTGAAGAAAGTTATTTAAGATCCCAAAACTGAAATCCAGTGATGGTTCCATCTCTAATTTGATTTCAAATGCAGAATAACACATTGTAATTCTTGTTTTTATCTTACTTACAGTGGTGCTTGAAAGTGTGTTAAACCTTTAGAATGTTCTATATATCTGCATAAATATGACCTAAAACATCTTCAAATTTTCACACAAGCCATAAAAGTAGATAAAGAGAACCCAATTAAACAAATGAGATAAACATATTATACTTGCTCATTTATTTATTGAGGAAAATTATCCAATATTACATATCTGTGAGTGGCAAATGTATGCGAACCTTTGTTTCAGTATATGGTGTGACCCTGTTGTGCAGCAATATCTGCAACTAAATGTTTCCAGTAACTGTAGATCAGTCCTGCACTTTGGCTAGGAGGAATTTTATCCCATTCCTCAGTACAGAACAGCTTCAATTCTGGGATGTTGGTAGGTTTCCTCACATCAACTGCTTGCTTCAGGTCCTTCCACAACATTTCTACTGGATTAACGTCAGGAATTTGACTTGGCCATTCCAAAACATGAACTTTATCAATCCACAAAATATTGTTCCCATAGTAATCTACCTTGTCCACATGATCTTTAGCAAACTGCAGCCTGGCAGCAATGTTCAGTTTTCTCCTGATGGTGGACTCATTAACATTAATGTTAGCCAATGTGAGAGAGGCCTTTAATTGCTTAGAAGTTACTCTGGCTCCTTTGTGACCTCACAGACTATTACATGTTTTCCTCTTGGCGTGATCTTTGTTGGTCCACCACTCCTGGGGAGGGAAACAATGGTCTTAAATTTACTTCATTTGTACACAATCTATCTGACTGTGGATTGGTGGACTCCAAACACTTTAGAGATGGTTTTATAACCTTTTCCAGCCTGACGAGTAACAACAACTCTTTTTCTGAGGTCCTCAGAAATCTCCTTGCCAAGAAAGTTTTTTTTTCTTGAAATAAAACAGGGCACTCACACACACCTTATTGTCATCCCATTGATTGAAAACACCTGACTCTAATTTCACTTTCAAATTAACTGCTAATCCTAGTGGTTCACATACTTTTGCCAGTCACAGATATGAAATATTGGATAATTTTCCTTAATAAATAAATGACCAAGTATAATATTTTTGTCTCATTTGTTTAATTGGTTTCTATTTGTCTACTTTTAGGACTTGTGAGAAAATCTGATGATGTTTTATGTGATATTTATGCAGATATAGAAAATTCTAAAGGGTTCACAAACTTTCAAGTGCCACTGTAAATTATCTGCATTTTAAGACATTAAAAGCCATCTACATTTGAACTTTCCTTTAGTATCTTTGGATCAAATATCCCATCCATAAAACTTCCACAAATATTTTGCACACAGTACAGAAGTTGTTTTGCTCTCTTCCACCTCTGGCTCTCACCAAAGGCCCTACTGAATTAACACCTGATTACTGACCATGTTGCTGTGACCTGTCATAGCAACCCAGCAAAACAGACAGTCTACATAATCATACAAAAACTGGTATCACACACTTCATCTGGAAAATACGAGTAACATAAAATGTGATGTACTGTGGCTGCTGCTAATTAAAATTAACCATTATTTAGAATTTCATATCAGAAAACATCTGCTACTGCATTACTGCGCACATTTAAGAAAGGTGACTTTGGCTCTCACTTTGTCACAGTATGTTAATGGTGTATGCTAGTACAAATGGGCAGAAGCTGGCTCTTTAGTGACTATACAGCCGCTCTTATGTCTCTTTAGGCTGGCACTGAACAGCAGGGCAGAATGTCAAGGGAGACAAACCAGCCACACCAGGGAGCACCTGCTTGGTTGCCAAGGAAACAGCAGGTGTGACCGTGGAGAGAGGAGGGAGGTAAAGGGATGGAGGGAAGGAGGTTCAGAGATCAGAGTACCCAGAGAGCATGGAAAAATGTGGAAGTGTGAAGCGTGAGTGAACTACAAACATGCTGACAGTATCAGTGGTGGAGACATCAGACCAGGACCGGCAAACTCAGAGAACAGCCACTACTCAGCCTGCATTACAAAACAGAAAGCAATATGATAATGATGTCACAGTGGCAGTGCTGCTGATACAAAACATACCATAAAAGGTCATGAAAGGTCAGTCAAATAGCCCCTGGTGAATGCTAGCTAGGGTAATTTGAAATTTTTGGCCAGAAAACAAGATCCTCCCAAGTCCCCAAAACATGCTGGTATGTGCATTAGTGACTCTAAATTGATTTTGAATGAGTGTGCAAATGGTGACCTGCGATAAGCTGGCCAATGCCTAGTGTTCCCAGGATAGGTTTCAAATCCACCACAACCCTGACCAGGATAAAGTGCTTACTGAAGATACATGAATGAATTAATGAATGAATGAAAAACATGGGCAGAAATAAAGACTTAAATTATGTTGAACCTTCAGAGGTGACTCTTCTATTACTCTTGGTGAAGAGAAGCATCTACTATAATGCATACTTAGTGTGAGATTTCATGATGACATAATGTCCCAATCCTAATTTCTTCACATGGTCATACAAGATATGCACACATATAAAACAAAAAGTTTCATTTTATTTAATTGAGTTTTTGCTGCCAACATGTACTGTATCACTGTTGCCAGAAATATGTTGCTGCAATAACTTCTTGCAAGTGACTTTCACAAAACTGTAAAGGTCTGGTAACAGGTATGAAGAGTTTATTTTAAAAGCAACACAGTCTACAATCCCAAGTCCAAGCAAACTGGCAAACTAGCTACAGTAGGAACATGCAAAATGATAAAAATGGTCAGTGAGGTGGAAAGACTTGTGGTTGGTAGACTGAGGAGGTGGAATGCTGTAAGATAGGTCAGAAGCAGAGATATTTGTTTGGAGAACAATGTGCACTCCAATTCTGTTCACTTGTCCATTCAGGGCATTTATAACTATTGATGAATTATAACCAAGTCAACCAAAAGCCAAGGCTCTTGTAAAGCTGATTATACATTTGATTTTGTTTCTAAAAACAGTTTTACATTTTTAAACAGGTTTTAAACTGTTATTGTTTAAAGAACACCTGTTATTTACTGATGGCTTTGGTTTTTAGGGCAAAATAATATGACATTAAAACTTCTTTTAGCATTCTACAAGACTCTTGCAGCTCCCCCTGTGCTTTTCTTAACTCTCTCCGAGTCTGGCTTATTCTCCATTTTAATAATCTTATTTCCCGATTCATTGAGTCCACCACTGATACATTATTTAAATAAAGCATGAGGCATTCTTTTTTCAGCAATATAATTAAGGAAAATTGGAATATCATATTATATATATATATATATATATATATATATATATATATATATATATATATATATATATATATATATATACACACACACACATACATACAAACATACATACATATATATATATATATATATATATATATATATATATATATATATATATATATATATATATATATAGCCACCATAGTCAGAGCTTAGGTTTTAGTGCAAGTCATGAATACATAATGGAAATGGAATTTGAAATTGTGATCACTCAGCTGGTCCCCTTAATAAGATTCAAAATAAACACACACAACAGTCTCAGTCAGAGCAACATCAAATTAGATTTTCAAGACAGATTCACTGATGAGTTTCTTATCTAAGGTTAATCCTCTCTCCCATGTGATCATCATATTTGAATGAAAGTATAGATGTTGACAGGGTTTTAAATTTAGTTACCTACATAATAAATGATAAGTCTGTATGGGCAGGGAATGCACGTCTTAAATCTACATTTCTTCTACCATTCAGTGTTATCAATTTTAACACACAAACAGAAACCTATGTCACAATGAGAAGAAATTTATTAGTGAAGCAAAGGTCTCAGTCATAAAACTCAATGCATAAATTTATTAATAGGAAAAATTTCAAACGATTATAAATGCTTTTTATTGTAACACTGTTGGCATTTATTAAATAGTTCTAGAATGAATCAATATGTAAGTAACTGCTTTAGCTGTTAATGGATCAATTTCAGTGCAGTTAAATATATACCTGACACACACATAAAAGAGCTCACTAGAATGAAGCAGGAAAAGACAGAATCCATTACACAGCTATATTTAGCATTAATAACACATATTGAATAATGGAAGTGAGTGGAAGATTCATTAGGAAACGCATTATGATTTAATCAAACTGAACAAAAATTATATTCATTATTCTCTGACAAAAGGCTCATTCATTCATTGTTGGCAGGCATGTGGTATAAGTGCTCCCACTGGAGAGGTGATGTGATGGCTCCTGAACATCCACAGAGCAGCTAGGAAGGTGAAACTCCAGAGTCCTCATTTATCAATGATGTGTAAGCACAGTCATGTGCCAAAATTGTGTGTAAGAACTTTCCTATGCAAAATGTTTGGTTACATTTGTGCATACATTTACACACAGGTTTACTCAAAGCACCCAGGTGGAAAATAAAGCTGAAAGTGAAATGTATGTGTGTGTTTAATCATGGATTGAAACTGCTAATAATAATTGGAATTGTTTTAATCTAAATGTAAGTACTGTTAAATACAAACACATTTCTGCTTACTCTGACTGCTGAAATCACAAATAATACATGCTTGAGACCCAAGTCAGAGAGGAAAACAAGGTGCACAAATGCAATACCTGTGCAAGCCCAAGTGCTTTCAACATATTGTTTTTGGCTACAGGCACATTTTAGAGAGAAATTGGCAATAAAGCATTAAAGGATTGTGCCCACAGTGTTGGTTGTCATTATTTATCTTGGCCCAATCCAATTCCTGTCACATCAGTTTCTGTAACTCCTGAAATTGTAGACTACAACTCCCATGATCCTCAGCCCATGACCTTATTACATGACTACCAGACAAGCTCCTTTCTCCATTCAGTCACCTGATTACTAACGACACTTACCTGTTTGCACTTAGACTACACTATTTAAATAATCTAAACTGATAACCACATTTTTTTCATAGTCTTGCTCCAGCATTGTATCTGTGGAGAATCTAAAGACACATATATCTACTACTTCTGTCCATTTTAAGTTCATTTCCTTTCACTGTACCCAGAAGATTAAGTAATTATCATATAAGTGATCAATTGGTTACTGAGGAGACGAGAAAGTGCATAAGCAATATATGCAACAGCTGGTGACCCAGAAATTAAATAATACCAATCTTTGGCAATAATAAATTACTAAAAATAAAAAAGGATGAACTTATGTTTGAGCAAACAAACAATACATTTTGTGGCAGTTTTGTAACAATGAACCACTGAATTACAAACAATAGATGGATCTAGCTACAATAGATCGGTAAACACTGGTGGTAAGATCCAGAAGCTAATGAATATAATGAAGGGCACACTACTATGGTGACAGAGATTAATATCACATAGTTGTATTGGCCCTTAAAAATACTTTGTATGTTGTAGTGGATTGGAAACTGGATTGGACTGAACTGGACCGGCATTTTTTTTTTCTGTTTACTTTTTCAGGTCCTAATTTGTCATTTGATTTCAGGCTTATTTAGTGTCAGCACAAAAACACCAATGTAGAGGGAGGTGGGATTATAACAAAAGAATAAAAGGTTCTTTTATAAAAGGACAGGATGACTTCATTTGCAGCTTTCAGTCCGAGTTAGTGATGTTTACACTAAAGCAGCTGGGTCTCTGTTTGGCTTGGCAAAGGTCTGGACCCAGTGGCTTGATGCCCATCAGCCACGGGCCATCCAGGAGGGGGCACTGACTGAGTGTGAAGCCGCTCTCACGGGAAGTCCAAGACTTTAACTCTCCTCTCACAAACCAGTCCTCACCATAATGCTACCATTAATGAAAATGACAGAATTGAAAGAAAGATTTTCTCAAAAACTATATGTGAGCCTTGTACTGGACCAGAAATTAACCTAAACTATGTGCTCAGATTGCATATGATTAACATTTAAAGGGACGCCTAAAAGCGTAAACATGAAAAATGACATGCTTTGTGATCATTTGGACTCATATTGTTCATTGTGGAACAAAGAGTGGAGAAAATAATATGCCTCTGAGAATGTGTTTTAATACTTCAAAAAGCTGATTTTCCACTTGATTTCAGTGTCTGCCATGTTTTCATTTTAAAATGTCATACTGTTGTTTTAAGTTCTCCAATAACATACTTCTACACAATGTTATAAATCACAATTACTAATAAATTCTGTAATAACTATCAATTCAAAACCTAAGCATTGGCCAAAGCAAAGTTGTTTTTCACAGCTGACACCACTTAACAGGGAAGTGCCCAAAGCATGTGGAAAAGAGTTAAGGCTGGGCCTGACGGTGGAGAAGGATAAGAGAGCATTTGTCTAACTAGGTGCTCCAAAGGGAGAAAAGGCCACACAGCTACTGCATTTCAGACCCAGAATCATTTCAATTACATCCTGTGGCAGCAGTCCAGTGCCACCTGTGTATGGAACTGGACTATTATGGTCAACACACTGCAGTCTGGCACATGGGGGTGTGTGCTCGCCTAAAGCCTGGCAGATCTCCTACAGAGGCCTACTGCTGTAGCATAGCCTCCAGTTTATGAAGGAACAGAGTGTGATTAGCAGAGACATAAGCTGCTACCACATTTTGATGCACATTTAAGAAAGTAAACACAATTTAAATAATAATAAATTAGGTCATCCAGAAGCAGCCTTTTCCTTCACACCCCTTTCCCTCAGGCCCAAAGCTAAATGTGAGAAGAGTTCAGCCTACACTTTTATGTTAATCTAGACTAGCTAAACAGGCCTAGTGAATAGGAAACACATGTCCAGCACAGTATAGACAGCACAAATTGTTCTTTCATTCATTGGACATTGGGTCCATGAGAAAATGCAGCCAGAGTCATGCCTTAGAATAATAGTTGCAGGGCCTCAGTTGCCCTCAGACACTTAATGGTAAGAAACCCTGCTTACCTCAAGCCTTGGTGTTCACTCAGACACACCAGAGGGGCTGTGGAATCATTTACACGCTATACTGTAAGTGGCTCACTTGACCCAGAGGGGCTCAGAGCTACATAGTACAGGTGTCAAAGTAGTCCCCTATATCCCACACAAATGCACTCCTTGTGTGTCTGCTTGAACCATTAGTGTGGCGGTTAAGTAGAAATGTAACTCTGAGGACAGCGATGTATAGTAACAATATAGAAATACTTTAGAGGGAGTATGGTCTCAGATTTTTTTACTTTGTATGTATAATGTTTAAATCTTTAATTTACTAGTTTTAAAAATGCAAATGGCTACCTTTACTCTAATACATGTTTTCCAATAGTTTGCTTGAGTAAAAGTAAAAGTAGTGATCAATAAAATTACTCAGGTTACAGTAAAGTACAGTAAAGTCATCTGTTGCTTAACTACTTGAGTAAATACTTCACAAATGACTTTTTATATGTCTAAAATTGACACATTTAATCATAAAATATTTATCTGTTATGTTAATTAACCAAGTGAGCTATGCTGAAGTGAACACTATTTTCATTATCAACAGTATACATAGCTACATAGTCAGCTGTCTAGCAATGATGCCCCTTACACGCACACACACACACACACACACACACACACACACACACACTTTTTAATGCATAACTTTCAGAAAGCTTTAAAAGTTCCGACTAGCTAGTCTAGCTCACTCAGCTAGCGAATGGTACTGTAAATGGTCTTGACTTACATAGCACCTTTTAAACTTAGTGGTTTTACAAAGCACTTTACACTCTCTCATTCACCCATTCACACACACACACACATATACCTGAAAAATTCAGCCATGGATTCTCATCTGCTCCACTGTCTCAGACATTGCTGCTGCTGACTATGCAGTTGGTGCCTGAAGTGTAGGTGTTCAACAGGAAACTGTTTTGTTCTAACAGGGTCTTAAAATTGAGATATTGCAAATTTGCACATACTATGTTAAATACATTATTACTATTACTTCTTACTCTAGAATCAAAAATAAATTTAATGAAGTTAAACATTTTCTTTAAAATTAAACCTCAAGTAAAAGTACTATAATTTAATTGTTCTTTAAAAAAAGTACCATTATAGTGAACCATGTACTCACGTACTGTAACAGGAGTACATGTAGTTACTTTCCACCCCTGCTTAAGGCAGTATTAACCCTTTCCTGTTGGTCTAAATCTAATTTAAATAAATAGGCTGATGACTTTCTAACCATTACTTCATAACCTTCTAATTCCAGATTTAATTTCTTAACATTTCATTTCAATGACAACCAAATAAGCTACAATTTAATATAATAAATTTAACATTTCTAATAACAAAATAGGATGAAAAGGCAATCCTCACACTTTTAGTTGCACATGAAGGGTACAGACAGGATGAGAGTCATTTTTACTTTGCCAGAGAAAGCACCATGTGGACAACCTAAATTAAGTTGTTAAATTGGTTATTATAGTGACTCATCCATATTTTAATTCAGAAGACTATTATGAAATTATGTTTTCCAAAGCCAACAGCTTGGTGAGATGACTGAATCAGTTTAGTCTGTCAATCTCTCTTCCAATTTCTGAGAAAAATGTCATTCAGATATAGATGAGAAAAATATGTGGGGTGCACTGTTGGAAGCAACACATCATTTTCATTGGATGCTTTTGTGAAATCAATTCATAAGTTACTTTTACTGTGCTCTAATTATAATTCTACAAACATTTTGTAGATTAACAATGTTTGCTAGCTCAATAACAGTGGAGTTTGAAGCACACACATTTGAAATATTTGTTGCAATCAGGGGGTTCCCTTTCAAAGGGAACTCAACTTTGCATGAGCTTCACACTGTGGGAAGCACCCTGACCGGTATCTGAAGCTTCTGTAACATCATGCCTATTTATAGGCCTGCTGTTGATCAGGTGATGTGGCAATTAAGCGTGTCGCGTGATATAAAAACAGCACTTGTGAACTATGCCGTCAACCTTATTATCTTCAGCAAGACTGCATGTCATTTGTGTAATGCTTGTAAAAAGACTCATATCCTCTCTATCTTTTCAAGAAAAAGAAAGAACAATCTCTTTACATTTCTGTCCCTTTAAGAAAGAGAGAAAAGTATGAATGAGAGAGAATTCAGGAAGTGTGGCATGCCCTGCTTCCATTTGACGGGGTCATCACACAGTAAGTGATGACACTTACTGTGTGAAGTCTCTAGGCTCGAAGCATGCCAGGGCAGCCCTCGAGGGGTCTGACTGTGCGCATTGCGAACACCTTACAATCCTTACAATCAGGCAGCACCACTCACGGCTCACTCTCTTCTCATTCTCGGCAAAAGGGAGTTGGGTTTCAGAGCCTCTCAGATCTGGGCCGGCCACTGCCAAGGCAGCCAGCCGGCTCAGGTCCCGGGGATCTTATATGGATCTGGAAGAGGAGCCGGAGATGAATGCTACTCTATCTCGCTCTGTCTTCCGGGTCCAACTCTCGGCCAGATTTTGGAGCTCATGTTGTGACTCCTCCTTCCGCTATGGAAAGCCAAAACACCCACTCTGACTCTGAGGAGCCAGTAGGGGGTGCCGTTCCACCAAAAATGGAGAGCAGCTCTCAAGCATATAAAGAGCTGCTTGAGCTGCTTACTAGGGCAATTGAAAAACTAAATCTAGACTGGCCCAGGGAAGACGAAGTGGCTTGTGGCAGGTTGGACAAGTGCTTTCTCCCCAGTGAAAATAAATCTCCCTCACACTGCAGAAAACTCCCGCTTTTTCCAGAAGTACATGATGAAATATCACGCTTCTGGGGAAAACCATACACTAGCCGTATTTATAAGCCCGTGGCATCTGATTATTCGGCCATCATGGGGAATGAACAGCATGGCTATTTAGCTATGCCAAAGGTACAGGTGGCGCTTGCGAGCTACCTCTCCCAATCGATGGCTGGTAATTTGGGGCTGGCTTTGCCTTCCAAGCCATGTAAGACCACCTTGGCATTGGTGGGCAAGGCCTATGCAGCAGCGGGTCTCGCTTGTAGGTCACTGCATACAATGGCAGTGTTGTAGGCCTACCAAGCAGACCTGCTGAGCGAGCTCGACAGTGGGGAGGGAATTGGGCCTGAGGCAGTGGCAGAGCTTTGCTGCGCAACGGATTTGTCTCTCCTCGCAACCAAGCAGACGGCCCGTCATATCAGCCATTCATTGGGTAGCTTGGCTGTGGTGGAGAGGCACCTATGGCACCTATACTTCTCAGGGATGGGGGACAAAGATAAGGTCTCCCTGCTGGATGCCCCTCTTGAACCTTCCGGCCTGTTCAGCAGTGTGGTTAATGTCATCACCGATAGATTTCGCAAGGCAAAACAGCAAATGGCAGTGTTCAACCATTTCCTTCCCTATTGTGTCGAGGCACAGAAGGTGAGTGTGGCAGCCCGCCTCCCCCTGTGGAGAGCCAGGGGGACTGGGCGGCCACAGTCACGGCCTGGTAATAGGCCTGATCTGAAAATGATCATAAAGGCCAAGCAGAGAAAGAAGGAACAGTCCTGATGGGCCGTGGAGGGATGTATCAGGGAACGTGAAGTTGTTAGGGAGGTTAGCCCCCAGTACTACTGTAGGGCCTCCCCTATCCAAGACTGTCCCAAGATTTCAGTCTTCTCTGTTGTCTGAGCTGTCACAGGGCAACGAAAGTCTGATGCTTTCCCGCCAACAGAATGTGGAGAAGTTAACATCACTTAAAGACCATCTGGCAGAGTGGAAACTACTGCCAAATGTGTCTCCATGGGTTCTGTCTACCATAGAAAAGGGTTACCAAGTCCAGTTCAGAGCTCCACCCCCCGGTTCAGAGGTGTGCTCACCACTGTAGTCAGCACAGAGCAGAGCCTGACTTTAATGCAGGAAGTAATATCCCTCTAGGGCAAAGGGGTCATAGAACATGTACCTTGTTCCCTGAGGAAGGGAGGTTTTTACAGCCTGGTCCACATTATCTCCTCTTTGGACATACAGGTTCAAGATGCTGACACTCAAACTTATCGTTCCACAGATTCAGTTCAAGGACTAGTTTGTGATGATAGATCTAAAAGATGCAAATTTCCACATAGAAATATAGCCCAGTCACAGGAAGTTCCTGAGGTTCATATTTGGAGGCAACGCATACCAATATTGGGTTCTTCCCTTCAGGCTAGCTTTATTCCCTTGCACCTTCACAAAGTGCATGGATGCCGTTTTGGCTCCATGGCATCCGTGTACTAAACTACCTGAATGACTGGTTAATTCTAGCATGATTCCGGGAACTAGAGATTCAACATCGAGATGTTGTTCTCACCCACACAAGGAGCTTGGGGCTCAGGTTGAACCTCAAGAAAAGTATGCTTTCTCCAGTGCTGAGGACATCTTTTCTAGAGGTTATATGGGATTCTACTATGATGAGGGCATTTCTATCCCCAACACGCGTAGGGTCAATCCTATCAACATTGAACAAGATAAAGCTGGGTCTGGGCATCCCCTCCAGTCTCTATGAGAGACTGTTGGGGCTTATGGTAGCAGCAGTCAACATCATACCATTGGGCCTATTGCACATGAGACCATTTCAGTGGTGGCTGAAAAGTCGGGGGTTTCTTCCAAGGATGAAACCTCAGAATAATCAGTGTCACGCGGCAATGCCTATGTGCTCTGAGAATTTGGAGGTGTCCCCAGTTTCTAGCTTCGGGTCACTCTCTAGGGATGTCTCCTTATGGCAAGATGTTAATGACAGATGCCTCCTTCACAGGCTGGGGTGCGGTCTTAGACTGCTGTCCATCTCACAGTCTCTGTAGCAGCCCTCATCTGGAGTGACATTAAATTGCCTAGAAATGTGGGCCATATTTCTAGCAATGAAATTCTTTCTTTCTCAATTGAGAGGTCACCATGTGTTAGTTGTGACAGACAACACAGCAGTGGTCTCATACATCAACCACCATGGAGAGTTAAGTTTGCACCCCGTGTTCAGGCATGTGCAACAAATTCTTCTCTGGGCGGAGGGAAAGTTTTTGTCAGTGAGTGCAATGTACATTCCAGGCAACTGGAATGTGGGGACAGACATCCCGTCGAGATGGGGGCTTAGGCCCGGGATTGGAGGCTCCATCCACAAGTGGTGGAATCCATATGGCAGAGGTTTGGCCAAGCGGAAGTGGATGTGTTTGCCTCCGAGGAGACAACACACTGCCCGCTGTGGTTTGCCCTCACTCTTCCTGCACCACTGGGGCTGGACGCCATGGTGCACATGTGACCGATGTCACATCTGTATGCTTTTCCCCTGATTGCTCTGCTCCCACAAGTTCTAGAAAGAGTTCGCCAAGACTGTCTATGTCTGCTGCTAGTAGCACCTTATTGGCCAGCTCGAATATGTTTCTCAGAGATAATATCCCTGCTAGACAGCATTCCTTGGGAGATTCCTGTCCACAGGGATCTACTGTCTCAAGCCGGAGGGCTGATTAATCACCCTCAGCCGGAACTGTGGAAACTGTGGGTTTGACTCCTGAGGGGCACCAGCTCATAGATTCTGGTCTCGCAGCTGAGGTTGTAGAGACCAGGTTGAATGATAGAGCATCATTGTATGGGCTCAGGTGATGACTTTTTGTCTTGTGGTGTGAGGAATGTCAGCTAGACCCAGTGAATAGTGCAATAACTACAGTTCTGGAGTTCTTACAAGGACGTTTCTCAGCAGGGTTGGCTCCTTCTACAATCAGGGTCTATGTGGCCACCATTTCGGCCAGCCATGCCCCTATTGATGGAGCCTCTGTTGGGCAACATCCTCTAACATCAAGGTTTATGTGTGATGTCAGGCAGCTGAGGCCCATATGCAGACCACGCATACCTTCCTGGGGCCTTTCTGTGGTCCTGGAAGGTCTGTCATGTGCCCCCTTTGAACCCTTAGAGTCAGCCTCAAAGAAGCTTCTGACTCTAAAGGTACCTCTTCTGCTGGCCCTGACATTGCTCAATTGAGTATGAGATCTTCAAGCTCTCTCTGTTGCTTATTCCTGCCTTGACTTTGCCCCTGGATTAGCCAAGTCCTTCATACATCCTTGGCCGGATTATATTCCTAAAGTGCCTACATCTTCAGCCCAGCCCAGTGTTGCAGCTTTCTGCCCTCCTCCTTTCCTCACACAGAAACAAGAGAAATTGTACCTAATGTGTCCAGTAAGGGCTCTCTATGCTTATGTCCACTGCTCCAGCCAGTGGCATAAGTTGGACAGCTGCTGGTCTGCTTTTGTGGCGACAGTAGAGGTGATGCTGTGTTGAAGCAGTGCATCTGTAATTGGATAGTGGAAGCAATCTCTATCGCTAAAAGAGGTGTGCGTTCTCGCTACGCCTCTGGGCATAAGGGCTCATTCCACTAGAGGGGTCGCCTCCTCGAAGACTTTGTCCAAAGGGGTACTCTTACTGGATTTGTGTGCTGCAGCAAGGTGGTCTGCGCCTTCAATGAATTGATATTACCGCCTTAATATACATTCCACCCCAGGTTCGAGTGTCTTGCAGTGACCGTCGGGTTCGGATCTTTTCAACAGCCCATTGCCCTCAGTATGACAGAATGGGTATTCTCATTCCCACTGCATAAAGCTCACACAACATTGAGTTCCCTTTGAAAGAGAACATCTGGGTTATGCGTGTAACCCTGTTCCCTGAGAAGGGAACAAGACATTGCATAGCTTTGTCATACTGGGGCATGCCTGTGACTTGCATCTTTGCTTCAGATAATAGAGGCTGATGGTGCAGTGCACCACTGCCGTTTTTATATCACACAACATGCTTAATTTCCACATCACCTGATCACGACAGGCCTATAAATGAGCATGATGTTGCACAAGCTTCCGATGCCGGTCATGCACCAGGGGGCTTCCCACAGCATGAAGCTAATGGAACATCTCATTCCCTTCTCAGGGAACAGGGTTACCCAGACGATTGTTCAGACATGTCTGAAACAGAAACATTCAACTATGACACCCACCTGGCTAGTAGTGATGCATGAAAGAGGATGGAAATTGGTATTTGAAGACAGATTGTTTGTTTAGGGTGGATTGCAGAAGCACTTTTGATAAAGAATACATAGGCTTTTAGTAGGTGTGTTAGAGCAGGGAAATCTTCAAACCATGCTAGACTCACAAACATTGTCATAAAATACTATATTTGATTTTTATGTACTTTGATACTTTTACTTGAGTAGATTTCTTGTGGATTTCTCAAACTTTGAGTCACTTCAAAGAAAACTTTCACTGAAGGATGACTATTTCATACTTGCATTCATATTAATAAATCAATAATGAGCTAGAGCCTGATGCTTCACGACAGAAATTAGAAACCCTAAATAAGAGTGCTCTAGGAAGTAAGCTCAGTCACGCTTAGGGAGTGTCCCACTTGTCTAAGGGAATGTTTTATGAGGAAGCTTTTAAAAGTTATTGTGTAGGATACTTCGATTTGTAAGGCACTTGTCTATTACTAACAATCATTGTCTACATGACCAACATTCCCAGATGTGTTTCTTTAATTAAATCTATAGATTAGTTTAATTGTTTCATTTACTGCCTGAGCTCTCTGTTATTTATCTTGCACACACAGCACTGTTCAGTTCACTTTCAGTAATTGAATGTTCCCTGGCAAATGTCCAGACTTCAATGACTATGTTTGGTACAGTCAGCTGTTCTATGGTGCACTTGTAATTACTGCAGTTTTGAGCATATCATTTAAAACAATATAGCTACATATATATGGTGTGGCTTAGTG
Source organism: Ictalurus furcatus (assembly GCF_023375685.1). Taxonomy (NCBI): domain Eukaryota; kingdom Metazoa; phylum Chordata; class Actinopteri; order Siluriformes; family Ictaluridae; genus Ictalurus; species Ictalurus furcatus. Next base: position 18,207,506 of record NC_071260.1, on the reverse strand, counting down.
CTTAGCACTTTTGACTCACACCTCCAGGGTTGGAGGTTCGATTGCCCTGTGTGCGTGGACTTTGCCTGTTCTCCCAGTGATTTGGGGGTTTCCTCTGGGTACTCTGGTTTCCTCCCCCAGTCGAAACACATGTGCTATAGGTTGTTTGGCATCTCTAAATGGTCCATATTTGAATGGGTGTTTGAGTGTGTGTGCGATTGTGTCGGTTGGCACCTCATGCAGGGTGTCATGCAACAAATGGATGGATGGAATATATATCAGCCATAACATTAAAACCACCTGCCTAATATTGTGTAGGTCCCCCTTGTGCCACCAAAATAGCTCTGACCTGTTGAGGCAAGGACTCCACAAGACCTCTGAAGGTGTGCTTTTGTATACAAGACATTAGCACTAGATCCTTAAAGTCCTGTAAGTTGTGAGGTGGGGCATCGATGGATTGGACTTGTTTGTCCAGCACATCCCACAGACGCTCGATCGGAGAATTTGGAGGCCAAGTCAACATGTTGAACCCTTTGTCATGTTCCTCAAACCATTCCTGAACAGTTTTTGCAAAGAGTTTTTGTAAGTTTTCACATTATCCTGCTGAAAGCATCCACAGCCATTAGGGAATAATGTCACCATGAAGGGGTATACTTGGTCTGCAATAATGTTTAGGTAGATGGTACATGTCAAAGTAATATCCACATGAATTCCAGGACCCCATGTATATCAATGAGCCTTGGGCACCCATGAACCTGTTGCCAGTTTACCGGTTGTCCTTCCTTGGACCACTTTTGATGGGTACTAACCACTGCAACCCAGGAACACCCCACAAGACCTGCTGTTTTGGAGATGCTCTAACCCAGGCATCCAGTCATCACAATTTGGCCCTTGTCAAAGTTGCTCAGATCCTTATGCTTGCACATTTTTCCTGCTTCCAACACATCAACTTCAAGAACTGACTGTTCACTTACTGCCTAATATATCCCACCCCTTGACATGTGCCACTGTAATGAGATAATCAATGTTATTTACTTCACCTCTCAGTGGTTTTAATGTATGGCTGATGGGTGTGTGTGTGTGTGTGTGTGTGTGTGTGTGTGTGTGTATATATATATATATATATATATATATATATATATATATATATATATATATACATGCAAAACGCCTACAAGAATTTATTTCTGCTAAAGGGGGCAATACTAGCATCTGAGGCCAAGTGTGTACTTACTTTTTCCACAGAACAATATCACATCTATTGATATTTCTGTTGAATGAATGACTAAAAAAGCTCATTTTCCTTGTGGTTTTGTTAAAGTATTTCAACTTCATTAATAGGCACTGTTTAAAATATGACCAAATGTTTGCTTGTCCAAATATGTTCAAAAAGCCAACAATTTCTATGGGGTGTACTTATTTTTACACACGACTGTATACATAAAGTTTTTTAATGAAATCTATAGTTATAAAGAATATAAAGTCATAAAGAATAATTATTTAAAATGTATTTGGGAATGTAAATGATTCTTCCATTCTGTATTATCCGGACAGAGTAATAAATATTAACCACTAAGAGTGTTTAATATTAACCATTAAGAGTGTTTATTTAATTTCCAGCAGAATTTGAACATGGGGTTGATGCATGCCCTCATGAGAGAGTAATGAGAACATAACTGTGAGAGCCCTACAGAAGTTTTGGACCATGCAACATGCGCATATGTAACCAATTTCCATACTATGAAACTCATGATATGGGAAATGCATAACTTATTCTTAGCTCACAATGAATCATAACAAAATTGCTGAACTAACTAATTCGATAGTAAACCACTGAGTCCTACAGTATTGGGTGTTTTTATAAGGTAACATGGCAAGTTATGCTGGGAAGACAGGGGCTTTAGAGGGATCTAGAAGCTAGCTCATATCCAGTTATTTTCTCTCACCAGCCTGTGTGCCATATCATGTTTTTTGTTAGCAGTAATTAACACCAATGTGTTCCATTGTAGATCCAAGTAATTTCCTCATACTGAGCACAAGTGCTGCCACCTTGAGCTTTTTATATCCAGTATCCAGCTCCCAAAAGCCCTTTTAACCTGGTGAAGTTTCCCATGATAGTGCTTTGGGCTGTGGCAAGATGGGGCCAAAGCAAGATTCAGAGTATCAATGTAGGGCTGTGCCACAGGGTCAGACCCAAATAAAGCCTTTCACAAACTGGAGACTGAAGTCTATTACAGATGCAAATCCAAGCTCTAAGTAAAGATCATTTCAAGGGAGCTCATGGATTCCTTTATGTGTGTCTTAGCACATTTCAGCAGCCTGCTTAAACTGCTTCTATTGTTCTTACTCCTTCATTGATTTGCTTCCCTGCTAGCATAAGACAATACAATCATATAAACAACTTTGTTGCTGCCATTGTACTGTATGTCAGAGTTTTGGCACTTCAGCCATGACATGAAGATAGAAACCCATTCTGCACAGTTCTATGAGCCAAATATTGCAATATATTTTACTTGAATACAGAATCCAGGAAAACAGGGACACCTTAGTATACTGGCTGCTGGCATGCCATCTTCAAGAAGGTAGGCATTTTGTCATTCAGTAATGTGCTCAATTTGGAGGTGGTTCTTGTGGTTATTTAGCATGCACACAAAGACACTGCTGGCTGACCTACAAAATGGTGTCAAGATGAGCTATTATTTCCATAATAAAAGGAGAGGAGGTCTTCTAAAGGGGTGAGTAGTTCAATGGGCTCAGTAGTCATAGGCTAAGGTAGTTGTGGTTGGACATGTCTCTATTCAGCTGCATGGTTCACCTCAGAGACTATGAACTGGCCAGAGGCCTGCAGATCTGCAGTCTAAACAGATCACCACCAATGCACCTCAATAAGAGAGCCCTCAAAGCCTGTTAACTCAGTCTCTGCTGCATCTGAAAACATCAAAGCGAGGCTTTCCAATGAACTCATTTGAAAAGGGAAGGAATCATTTTTAAAAGGTTAAATTAACTATACTAAATATATTCTCTTACCTACAGAAAATTTTCTCATATTTGTAATCACAGTTTACTTAAGAACTTTTACTTAATATTTCATGACATAAACATTGGTTAAGTTCACATCAAAATGCCATTACAGCATGTCCCAAGTGCTAAGCTGTGATTTGTAAATTCTATAATAGCATTTAGAGGCAAGTAATTCAATGAATATTGCTGTTTTCTTTTCTTACATAACTTGTAGTACAAAAAAAAAGACAGCAGTTTTCCTGCTGTTTGCATATAGACTAGCCATGGCAACTGTGACTCCTTAAAGACTGTGTTTGAACACGCATTGAGGCTGGTGAACTGTCACTCTGAGTGTTCTAAGCCACTTAATGAATTTGTACCTCACACTTTTAGCAGTCTCCTTTATATCACTCATATCATTCTCATCTATTCTACCTCTGCTTTCCTCTCCAACACTGAAAACTGAGAGATTGGTTTGAGATTCTCTGGGGCCCCATTTGTGCTCTATGCGGCTTGGTGTTTTGCTCTCTTTCATTAAATTCAAAACAGGATGTATCCCTAGAGAGTTGCTGGGTTGGGCTGGATTAGCCATTGTGCTTAGTCACATTGAGATGTGCTCAGGGTCTCTCTCTTAGATGTTTTGTGAACAAATTGGCTGTCGTGTGCACAAAGACTTACACCGATTGTGAGCCATGTTAAAGTTGAGATTTTAAGCAAATCTACTGGATTTTATTTTATAGTTTCTACAATGTAATTGCTGAAGAGTCTCAAAGGTTGTGCTGCTGAAGGTATAACACAAACCACAGCCTTCTTTCTGCTTTTTTTTTAGCATCCATACTGCTGCATAATAGCTGAACAGCAAGTGCAGTGCCAACCTTTGCTCTATATAAATCTATTTCTAATTGACCATACTCTTAATTAGCTTGTAAACATCATCTCATTCTGTTTAAAATTAATTGTTACAATGAAATAGACAATTAAAACTGTTTAATTGCTCTCTAAACTTTATGCATATGTGCCTTGGTTGTTATGTATTATAATAAAATGGTTGACTAAGAACGACTGCTTTGAAATGTAATATTTTTGCAATATGCTCGATTCTGATCTTATTGCACATGGTTTATGATGGTGCTAAGCAACAGATTTCAACTCAATCCTACAATAGAGTACATTAAATGATACTATAATCCCATAGCGAAGACAGAGCACTGAGTCTAAACGCCCACCTTTTCACCCCTGGGTATTACTCTGGTGCACTGGAGAGCAGAGATGAAGCAGATTTTCCACAGCATGTCCAGTGTGAACCATAACCCCTCTAATGTCTGCTTTACACTGGAGATCAGCTTGGTATTTTGCCCGAAAATTCTCATTATAAACAGTTCTGTATAATTCCTAAATTATTAATTATACTGGGGTTAATTAACAATTTATTCAAAAATTAAAGTTTATACCACTAATGTTTATTTATTTATTTATTTATTTATTTATTTATTGTTTTATTGTGAGAATTGTGAGGTTTGTGATGTCATGCTCATTTTTTGGTAAGTTTGTTTATCTTGGAGCTGTGGTGATCAACTTTGGGAATTAATCATGCTGATTAAACCCTCGTAGGGTTTTCCTCTGCCTTGGAGCAGCAGAGTTGCTGTTCATTTCCCTTTACAACTTGTGGGTCTCGGGAGAGATTATGGTTGCATTTTGCCTCAATAACAGGCACACAGTTACACCATAGACATTTTGCAACTAATTCAAACTAAGCCATATACAGCCTGGAAGCCTTATGTGTTGAGCAATACTTGTACCCTGGCATATATTAAGGAAGTACATAAAATAAAAGTGATTTAAAAGAACTTATTTAAAATACAATGGCTGTTTTCCAGTATCAGCTAACAACAAATGATTAAATTCCTGGATGCTGAAGTGGTGATTCCCAGTGGTTTGAGGTCATTTATGTACTTATCTTACAAAAAGACCATTTTAAAATGAAGCCATCCTACAGTGTTTTCTCTTCTCCAACAATGTAATCCAAGCATAATATTTGTTCAGTGACACAACCCACTATGGGAACTTGATTGACAATTTCAGACATTAATTAATTTCCTGAGAAGGCACATAAACATTAAGGTTCTTGTGCTTTCAGAGCTTTCAATGCATTAGAAACAAAACTGTAAATTACTTTTGGGGGTTCTGTTGTAAATAAGAAAATTCAAACATTCCATTTGATAAGTATTTACCTCATTTCAGGGGCTCACACACTTATAAAGCTATTATCACACTATTGTCTGCTGCACTTCACTCTCCCAAATGTTTAACATTTATTTATACAAATATTTGTATAAAGTGCTGAAAAGTGGGGTACTTTAGGTGAAACTCATCAGAGTAGTTCAGCTGAGTTCCATTGAACCCACAACCCTGCCATTTTGGCTACTATATGTGGCGCTTTATGCAAAAAATGCTCTCTGCTATTGTTAGCCTCCAGTTCCCACTGAGGGCCTGCCAGATTGGAGTGCCAAGCTCCTCCTGACAACATGGTGTAAAATCCTATTTGCATTGTATTTGTCTATGGAGTCCTCAAGCCTCTGAGCCACAGACTCCCCACCTAGCCCATTGCCAACTGCTTCATCTTCATCACTTCTCTCTGTGTCTTTCTCTCTTTAGCCTGCACACTCCTACAGACACGCACACTTTTCTCATTCTCTCTCCACTAGTTTACAAACAATGTTTTATACACACACACACACACACACACTCACACACACACACACACACACACACACACAAGCTCATCTCTCTGTCCAACAGTGGGAAGCCCCCTTGAACTCTTGGCTTGTAGAAACCTGCCAGAGTGAGTGAAACTGTGGAGACAGAATTAAAATCTCCTCACATTTTCCCTCCCATAGACCTGGATACCGTGGCATGTTATTCATTTACACCTCCTGGCTTGGGGAAAACCCTGTGGGCACAATCAGTGAGATAACTCTATAGGGAATTCAGTGGCCTGAAGCAGGCTTATGTGCAATGAACATCAACTTTCTCCAGCATAAAGAACAGCAATATTAAGTAACATACTCCATTTTTAAAGGAGTATGTTACTTACCTAAGAATAAAGGTTTATTCTTAGGTAAGTGGTAATATTGTGTTCAAAGTCCAGAATTTTTCTTTTAAAAAAATCATAATAATCCTTTAGCTCAGTGTCTCAAAATAAGTGCCAAAATTAACATCAATATTTATATTATGGAAAATATCATATGTTTATTTATGTATTTATTAAGGATTAAAGCTTTAAACTGACAGAAAACAGCTAGAGAGTACCATATGTGTACTATTCCTTCACAGCAGTGACAGATACATGCAATACAATGTCCTGATATTCATCATAATTCTTTATCTCAAGCTCTGTGGAGAACTTACCGCAGCCCCCACTTGGGGCTGCCAGTGAAAACAAATCATCTCAGCAATCTGGCCCGCCGGTCCCCCGCTGTTGGTGAGGAGTGGGATATAATGGATTTGAGTAATGAAAGACGACAAAAATTGGGGAAAGCGGTCCCTACAAGGCCTCATAGCAGGTGCAGGAGGACAATGGCCTCTAAAACCCTGGTCTTGAGCTAAGCACAGACCAGGCTGTCCAAACGAAGGGTCCAGGCCATAACTGAGGTGCTGAATCTGCCACTCACTGTCACGTGTTAAAAGCAGAGGTAGTGAGTGGTGTTTGCACACCCGTACAGTGTGCTACAGCCCCTCAGCTGCAGATACTGCTAGAGAGGAAGTCATTATTCATCCATCTCATTACTCCACATTTACAGCCTGCTGCTGTGTGTTTTACTATGTACACTAAACCTTAGCGTAAATGCACGCCAGCCTTTCTATTAGGCTTTATGGGAAGACAATCACTCCACCAGGAATGCCTTTTATTTACCGCCTCACCTCACAGCTCAGATTCAGACTCTGGAGCTTTGGTTGCCTTCTTGAAGTTTTCCCCCTGCTGTATTTTCTTTATCGTTAGATAACAGTTGAAAGGACTATCTGCAAGTGAGTCAATAGGAAGTGTGTCAGGAATGATGAACGCAAAGTGTTTGAGCATGTCTAAATAATACAGCATGTAGACTTAACTGCAGTTTATAGTCATTTTGTACTTTTTTACAGAGGCATGATCTTAAAAACACAATTTTAATATGTAAGCAGTCCGTGAGTGAGGGCAGTAAAGCAGCAAGTAACCTGAGTGCTTTACAGCAAACAAACACTATGGCTACTGACTATCTGGATATGAAGGTTTTGTGACATCTAAGTAGTAAGCAAAGACAGAAAGTGGGTGGATAACCAACTAATAGGGTTTTCAGTCAAACAAGTTATTTAGTAAGTTGTCATCAAGTCAAGACAACCAGATGTAGTGTAACGTATAAACCACTCATTCCAGGTTCAACAAAAGGATCATGGGAAATTCCTGAGGATTTCTGTGCAGTTGTTGTTTTTATTAGTTGCAAGCACTTCACAAGCAGCGAGTGAAACCCAAGGTTAAAAAAAAAAACTCTTTAGAAAGAAATGAAGCACAATGGAGATTGGAGAGTCCATCTAATACTAGTTTTGATCCTGTAAAAATTCCAGATAAACTCTGGCAAATTTCTCATCTCATTAATTACCTCAGCATTTTTTACATTGGTAATGCAAACCATGGCTTTCCTGATACACCTCTGTACACATAAATGCCTCAGTTTATTTGTAGCTCTAATCTAATATACCTGATCCAGTTAATCAAGGCTATCCACAGCATCTGAATATTAGAGCCAGGTGGAATGGGCCTAAACCCTGTGGGGGGATTTCCTGATGTCTAAAAAATATATAGCTCATCCTACTTCATGATGAATTTCCTGAAGTTGCTGACAGTGAATCTCCTTTATAGCAAATTAAGTGCCAGGGTCGATTTGTGTTGCCCTTATTTAAAAACCATATAGAATTCTCATGTTATCTTATGTTTTTCACATCTGAGTGTCATGAAATTATGTATGTGCCTTAAAGTAAACATGTAAACAATATATGATCAGGTGAAAACTGTGGAAATAAATAAATAACGTATTTTTTTAAATTGTATATGCTACATTAAAAAAAAAAAATTATTGGAAATTTGGAAATAAATGAATCATGTAAAAATCACATTTGAAAAAAAATTAGATGTGGAAAAAGTGTGCATTACAAAAATGTCTAAAAGCCACATAAATATAAATTTCACATTTGAATCATATGATTATTCACATGTAAATTTGTGTGACTTTTCTGTATAGATTAAGTAACAGATTGTAGTTTAACTTCAGTTTTTGTATCAATTATTTTTATATTACAACTACACCTATAGTAGAATTAGTACTGTATGTCATTATTTTAATCAGTTCTCACTGCACAGGATCCCACACCATCTTCTCAGAAATTCATCTATATGCACAAATCAGTTTTGAAAAAGAAACGAAAACAAAACCTTGTTTTAACAGAAATGCATAGTCATATGTATTCATGTATAGATGAATGAACTATAAACACAAATGCTATTGAAAGGTGATCAAAATAGAGTGAGATCCTTTATGTCACCATGATTCCACTTTATTTTTCTAGTGTGTTCTATTCATTAGGTCTGCATAGCCAAAATATCACATACAAAAATATTGACCTCTATTATGCAAAGGCCAATTATCTCATTCACTCAATCATTCAGTTATTCAGTGGGTCTGTCCCTCAGAGAGCCCTCTCTCATTTACAGTTATTTCAAATTAGATTCAGAATGATTATACTGATGTGCATTCAGTCTGAAATTCACAGAGCATCAGACTCAATACACAAAATACCTCGTTTTTAAAGTAGTTCTTGATAATATATGAGCAGTAAGAATTCTGAAAATACTATATTTAAAATATTTTAGACTGATAGAGCATGGATCATTTTAACATATCATACAGCGTCAACAAAAATTTGTGGTCAGAAGTGGTTTTCTCCCAGTAACCAATATACTTTAATGGATTTCAGAATGGGGGTATTATTATATCTTTCATTTTCCAGCTCAAGTACCTTAAACCTGCAAGCATCATGACTGCCTGAGGGCCAGCTCTGGATTTGGTAACAGGAAGCATACATAACATATGTTGTGAATTTCATTTTCATTTCACACAGCACTTTGTATTTTGTGGATTTCAAAGATTCCAGAAATGATCTTCCAATTAAAGGAAAAAAGTGTAATATGAATTATTATAAATATAATAATAATAACAATAATAATAATAATAATAATAATAATAATAATAATAATAATAATAATAAATATTATTATATAATTATATGTAATATATATAATATATTATTAAATAATTATATTATATAATAATAATATAAATTCATGTCTAATATGACGTTTGAACAATTATTTTGTAGGATAGCCTTGTAATACCAGCTTGAAGAAAATGATGAAAATCGAAAACCATGATGTTATATGCCCTTAAATATATTAAATGTTTACTGAAAGAAGGACATATGGTCTCTCTGTCAGGTCCTAAGAATTTACATTTGTAAATGATTATCTTATTGTTGCTGGTCAGAAGCTCATTGCAAAACCACTGAATGTATGCAAACAGAGGTCAGACATAATTAATGTGGAAGATCACATCTTTTGTTGACTTTTCAAAGTGAGTCATGTTGGATGTGTTTATGCATGAGCAAGCTTAATGCAGGCTGAATGAAGACAAATACCCAGCAGTCTTAGCAATGAGGGGTGGTTTCACTGCGTCAAAAAGTGCACCAGTAAAACTGCCTGCTAAAGAAGCTAAGCAATCCATCTGTCTATAGATCATTGGTCATTCTGGATCTTCTCACATCCCGGTAAACCTGTGGGTGGCCCAAACTGGGCTGATGCTCAGATCTCCTTTCTCAAGAGAAAGAGCATGAATTACGACTAGCACTTGTGAAAATTGCAACAAAAAAAAGATAAAGGCCAGTAATCATTAACATCTGCTCATAAGAAAATCAGTATGGTTTAACCTTCATGAATGCTTCCCAGGATATGGATATAAAACCAACAGTCATTTCCCCTTTCATTTTCAAACACAAATACTGAAAAGCCATAATTGTGTGACGAGGTGAAACAATTAAAAACCTGACAGGGATTACAATGTTGATGTTGTTTCTGCAATCATCTTACCCATTTCCATTGCCAGATTCAATCTAATATATGCAAAACTGCCTTATCTCTCTGTAACCGTCATTCTTGGTTGGCACTGATAAACAGCTGAAAACAGGCACCCTGTATTAAATAACTCAATACAATCTATGCTGTAATGAGACTTCTTCTAGTTGATCATTATGATAAAAAATAAATAAATAATCCCATCAATAATGTTTGTAAGAGGGACCCCCAAAACACCTCTCCAGGTCCATCACCAGCTCTCCGTCCATAAGAATCATCAGGGTACTGTAATTTCCTATTCACCTAGAATGTAGATGGGCCTGCATCTCATCATTGGGCCTGACACAGCTTGGATGATGAAGATGGAGAGATAATGGCCTTTCTGTGGCTTTCTGTGATTGGCCAGAAAAGGAGGAGGAATTTAATATGCAACTTTTCTTTCTCTTATCATTGGGCTCCTACATACAGTGACATCCATTGCACAGCATCAGTGAACCATTGCTAACAATCCAACGGCTGTATTCTTCACACAGACAAGTCTCTTTCAGATCCTAGAGAGAGGGAACAAGGTTAGATTGAAAGGTAATGTGCCTATTAATTAAAGGCCTTATAGAAAGACTGGCATGGCTTAGTGTCCTTCCACAGGCCTGGTCTCCCTCACAAATTCTTTTTGAAAGAGGGCAACTGTCTCTGTAAAACATTCATACACTTATTCAACCGCAATCTCTCTCTCTTCAACACACACAGACAAATACTTTCGTCAGCCCCCTGGCAGGTGTCACTTATTTCAACTTCCAGATCCACTTAAAGTTTTCTCTCATTCCTATTAAATCAAAACAGCAGCTATAATATACTAATTATTCAAATTTAACCTTATCAACAATTGCGCATAGAAAAGCATAAATTATGTTGCTAAAATAAGACAGATAAGTCCCTTTTTTCTTTTACTTTTTGTTGTAATGACATTAGACAATTAGGCAAAGGTTTCCTATACAAAACAAGTTAAGACCTATATACAATAGGGGAAAATGCCTCAAAATTCCAAATCTCAAGGCAATCAGTGCATCTTGAGGGATTTGTTCATGCCTTTTACACAAAAACAAGAAGCGTAAGTTGCAAAAAGCACAATAGGATGAAGATGGGCTTTGGAAAATTTTGACATGATTCATTCTATGAAGGACAAAGTTCTATTAAGCTGAACTTCAATCTCTGTGGTCCACTGCACAAGCAATATGATATGCCTATTTGTTGTTTTTCTTTTTCTTTTCTTTTTTTCTTAAAATCCCACAGTATATGCTCACAATGGCTGTATATGACAGCATAAACTACAACTATTTTCACTGCATTTTTAACAACCATAATACCCCAAACACAAACCTCAACCCTAACCCAATGCACATAAGTGAAAAGGGGTATTTTAACCAGATGTTTTGGAAACATTCTTAAACCTAATGCAAGATATGCAAAATTTTACTGAATAAACTGGACATAAATTTACCTCCCACATTTAGTTCAGCACATTCTGTAAATGTTTTGAGACAGAGGATGTACAATATTATCTTTAATAAACAGTTATATTTATTGAGCTTGCTGAAGGTCAGACCCAATGAGTCATGATCTAAATTTTCAGTTAACTAACTGAGACCTGGCTACCAAACTAAGTGTTTACTCCTTCACGCACAGCTACAAAATCCATATGGACCAATGGTACTTTGAAACCTTATGTTGTCTTCTACAGGGTCTTCCACCCAGGACACTTGGATTTATTTGAGATGAGAGAACAATGGTGATGGAGAATATGAGGTGATAAAAGGGGAGACTATGAGCTTCAGCCATTGACCAGTCCAGAGCAGCCTGACCTTCTGAAATTACAGCCTCGGATACAAAATATTTGCATCAATTTCAGTGAGGCAGAAACATACATCACTGATTTTTACTGAGAACCACAGTACTGTATTAAAAGGACATACACAAAGCTGAACCAAATTCCTTAATGGGATTTAATAGATCAATATGAGCTTGTTGAATCAGTAGGATGAATTTGGTCAAAATGCATGATGATAAATATCCACTTTATTTTCTAGAACAATTTTTGTTCAGGATATTTTAAGATACGCTGGAATCCAAATTAATATGTCCAATACTGAGAAATTGAAACAAACTTAATGTACTTACAGTTGTTGGAACCAATAAACAGTATGGCTGTCATTGATGAATACTAAAATTTGAATTCACATTAGTAATGTAAAAATATTACATAACAGGGCCACAGTTCCACCACTCCTACTCCTCAAACACACCCCTGCTTATACTTTAAACACAAAGTTAGTCAGCTTCAAAAAGAGAGCTTGTAATTCCCTTTCAAAGGGAATGCCACGTTGCGTTAGCTGAACGCTGTGGGAAGCGCCCTTGTGCGTGACCGGTGTTTAAAGCTTGTGTAACATCGTGCCTTATATGCTTTATAGGCCAGCCGTGATCAGGTGACGTGGTAATTAAGCGCGTTGCGTGAAATATAAACGACACCTGTGAACCTTGCCGCCAGCCTTATTATCTTCAGCGAGACTGCATGTAGGTCGTTTGTGTAATGCTCGCAAAAAGACTCTTCATTTCCTCTCTATCTTTTCCAAAAAAAAGGAAAATCTCCTTTCTTTTCTGTCCCTTTTTTTTTTTTTTAAAAAAAAAGGGAGAAAAGGATGAGTGAGAGAATTCAGGAAGAGTGTTACGCCTTGCTCCCATTTCATCACATGGAGGCCTGCACACTTTCTGTGTGAAGTGTCTGGGGAGGGAGCACGCCACAGCAGCCCCCGATCGGTCTGACTGTGCGCATTGTGAACGCCTTACAATTAGGCAGCTCCACTCGCAACTCGCTCTCTTCTCGGCCGAAATGAGTTGGGTTTCAGAGCCTCGTGGATCTGAGCCGGCCACCAAGGCAGCAGGCTGTCTCAGGTCCGGGAGATCTCGTATGGATCTGGAAGAGGAGCCGGAGACGAGTGCTGCTGTATGTCTTGCTCTCTGCTGGATTTTGGAGCTCGGGTCATGACTCCTCCTTCTGCTATGGAAAGCCATAATAACACACACACACACACACACAATTAAATAAATAAATAATTCCTCTCTGATTCTAAGGAGCCAGAAGGGTGTGCTAAAAACTGAGAGCAGCATATAAAGAGCTGCTTGAAGGCTGGATGAGCTTTTTTTTCCCCAGTGAAATCCCTCACATTGCAGAAAACTCCCCTATTTTTCCAGAAGTGCATGACAAAATATCACGCTTCTGGGGGAAAACCATGCATAAGCCATATTTATAACCTTGCAATGTTGGATTACTCGGCCATTGTGGGGAATGAATGGCATGGCTATTTAGCTATACTGAAGGTGGAGGAGGCAAGCTACCTCTCTCCAACAACGGCAGGTAATATAGGGGGGCCGGCTTTGCCATCCAAGCCATGTAAGGCCACCGTGGCATTGGTGGGCAAGGCCTATGCAGTAGTGGGTCTTGCCTGTGGGTCACTGCAGACAATGGCAGTGTTACAGGCCTACCAAGCAGACCTGCTGAGTGAGCTCAACATATAGCGGCATTCATACAGTTTTTTCCCTGTTGTGTCGAGTTCACCCGGGCCAGCGCTAGTGTGAGGGGGGCACAGAAGGCAAGTACGGCAGCCCGCCTCCCCCTGAAGACAGCCAAGGGAACCGGGCAGCCACAGTCGCGTCCTGCTTCTAGGCCTGATATGAGAATAGTCATAAAGGCCAAGCAGACAAAGGAGGAGCGGTCCTGAGGGGCCGTGGAGGGACGTATCAGGGGACATGAGGTTGTTAGGGCAGTTTGCCCCCAGTACTACTGTAGGGCCTCCCCTAGCCAAGGCTGTCCCAAGTTTTCAGTGTTTTCTGGTCAGCGAGCTGTCACAGGGCAATGAAAATCTGATGCTTTCCCTCCAATAGAATGTGGAAAAGTTAACATGACTAATAGACTTTCTGGCAGAGTGGAAACTACTCCCAAATGTGTCTGCATGGGTTCTGTCTACCATAGAAAAGAGTTACCGGGTTATATCTGCAGACCATGCATACCTTCCTGGGACCTTTCTGTGGTACTGGAAGGTCTGTCAGGTGCCGCATTTGGGCCCTTAGAGTCAGCCTCAGAGAAGCTCTATAGGTAGCTCTTCTGCTGGCCCTGACATCTCTCAAGCGAGTAGGAGATCTACAAGCTCTCTGTTGCCCCTTCCTGCTTTTAATTTACCCCTGGATTAGCCAAGGCCTTCCTGTACCCTAGGCCAGATTATATTCCTAAAGGGCCTACATCTGCTGCCCAGCCAGTAGTGTTGCAGGCTTTCTGCCCTCCTCCATTCGTCATACTGGAACAAGAGAAATTGCACTGACTGCGTCCAGTAAGGGCTCTCTGTACTAACGTCCACAGCTCCGGCCATTGGCATAAGTCAGACCAGCTGCTGGTCAGCTTTGGCGGCGATAGTAGAGGAGATACTGTGTCGAAGCAATGCATCTCTAATTGGATAGTGGAAGCAATTTCTATCGCTTACGAGGCACGCGGTCTCGCTACGGGCTCATTCCACTAGGGGGGTCGCCTCCACAAAGGCTTTGTCCAAAGGGGTATCCTTACAGGATGTGTGTGCTGTGGCGGGGTGGTCTACGCCGCACACATTCATTCGATTTTGCAGCCTAGATATACATTCCGGCCCAGGCTCGAGTGTCTTGCAGTGACCCTCAGGCTCGGATCTTTTTGAACAGGCCATACCCTCAGTATGACGGAGTGGGTATTCTTTTTCCCACAGCGTTCAGCTAACGCAACGTGGAGTTCTCTTTGAATGGGAACGTCTGGGTTACGCATGTAACCATGTTCTCTGCGTAGCTTTGTCATACTGGGGCATGCCTGTGAATTGTGTCTTCACTTCAGATAATAGAGGCTGACGGCACGGTTCACAGCTATCTTTTATATATCACGCGACACGCTTGATTGCCACGTCACCTGATCATGGCAGGCCTATAAATAGGCATGATGTTACACAAGCTTCAGATACTTCAGATACAGCGTTCAGCTAACGCGACGTCTTGTTCCATTCTCAGGGAACAGGGTTAACCCAGACATTTACTAGATACACTGTTCAAGAAACAACAATTTAAAAATCCTTGTTTCATTCTTATGGAATGGACTGGAGCATTGCTGTAATTTCACTTCATATATTGGCTGTTTCATATTTGGTTGATAAGGGTAGAGGTGTGCATTGGAACTGGAAATCAAATTCAAATTTTATTTGTCACACACACACACACACACACACACACACACACACACACACACACACACACAACCATAAATAGTATGATGTGCAGTGAAATGCTTTTTACAACATAAAAATTTCATTTTACTTAAAGTAGAAAAAGGAAAAATAAAAAATCATAATATAAAGGATATAAAAGATTGATGGCAGCAACAGTATGGACTATATTTGGAATAAAGTTATGTTAAGTTAAGTTAAGTTATGTGCAGTTGTATGTGCAATACAATGTTGGAATGTGCAATACAATACACAGGACCTATCAAAATAGTAAATGGTTGGATAGGGCAGTCAAATATGAAGCTCGTGGGACAAAGAAAAGTCACATGGGCGCATATTGGACAGGACACTATCTACTGAATTTATCCTGTTCATTCATTCATCTTCAGCAACTGCTTTATCCTGGTCAGAATCACTGTGGTTTAATTACTTATTATTTAATATTTTGTCAAATAGACCCAAGTAAGATCATTAAAAAAAAATCTCACGCAAGTACAAACAAAAATAACTGTAAGCAAGGGTCGAGATTAGTCCAGATTAAAACAGTCAAAAAAGTCTACTGGGAATTTCCTAGTTGCACTGACACCTTCCCACATTCCACACTGAGCAAAAACATCCTTCTTTGTTTTCTAACACAGTGGTAGTCACTCTATCTGGTAGAAACAAAACTATTCAAAGCATTTCCTAACCCTGGACAGCCACTTTGGTGCCATCTTTCTTAGTTTTTTGTCTTCTCACAGCTAAGGCCTATTTCCTCCTTAATAATACAAAATATCTTACAAGGGCCAGTAAGGTGGCTTGGCAAATCCAGTGACCTCACTTAACTACGCCTCCTAGAGTTAGAACAGAACCCAATGTCAATATTTTGTGTTTTAAGTGACCTTTTAAAGCTAACCTGATATAGCATTTTCATGGGAGCTTAATACTTCTCAGAGAAAATAAATACGTTTGCTGAGATGGACTTAAAATTCTGAGTGGGATTCTTCATTGAGAAGTCAAAAGACATTTAAATGGACTAATAGTGGATAGATAGAGGGCATAAGGACATATGTTGTGTCGTGTGTATATTAACACATATATTAGGACCAGAATTTACAAAGATGACTTAACATGGATTCTGCTGACAACTGGGTAGGGCAAATAATCAAAATCAGTGGTATCAGACATAACATCTCACTTTGAACTCACAACAACAAACAAGGATGCATTAGTACAAAGTATATAAAACCATGAATTAATATGCAACTCTCATAGAACATTGTAGCAGTACATGCTTCACGCATACTGTAAATTATTGTTTGAAAATATATAAAATATTCACTAATTAATTTTTTGTATGTTCTTATTCATTTTAATTTTAGTCAGAGGGTGATAGATGCCTTCCTCATAGTGTCTCTATAGCCCTGATGTATTAACCAAAACCATTCTCTGTTGATCCTCATTTCAATACAGATAAATTTGTTAAATGGTCAGTGGGGGATTATAATTAATTTAAATACATCCTACAGCATAAAAATATATTAATTAAAATTCCCTCACAAATCCTGTGAAATGCATTTAAATGAGCAAAATGACTATAAAATAAACATTACACACAACATTTCAATAATTAAAAATTTCCACTAAAATAAGAAAACTATTTACAGTGCATCTGGAAAAAAAATCACAGCGCTTCACTTTTCCCACATTTTGTTATGTTACAGCCTTATTCCAAAATGGATTAAATTCATTATTTTCCTCAAAATTCTACAAACAATACCCCATAATGACAATGTGAAAGAAGTTTGTTTGAAATCTTTGCAAATTTATTAAAAATAAAGAACAAAAAAAGCACATTTACATAAGTATTCACAGCCTTTGCCATGACACTCAAAATTGAGCTGAGGTGCAGCCTGTTTCCACTGATCATCCTTGAGATGCTTCTACAACTTGATTGGAGTCCACCTGTGGTAAATTCAGTTGATCTGACATGATTTGGAAAGGCACACATCTGTCTATATAAGGTCCCACAGTTAACAATGCATGTCAGAGCACAAACCAAGCCATGAAGTCCAAGGAATTGTCTGGAGACCTCTGAGACAGGATTGTATCGAGGCATAGATCTGGGGAAGGGTACAGAAACATTTCTGCAGCATTGAAGGTCCCAATGAGCACAGTGGCCTCCATCATCCGTAAATGGAAGAAATCTGGAACCACCAGGACTCTTCCTAGAGCTGGCCGCCTGGCCAAACTGAGCGATTGGAGGAGAAGGGCCTTAGTCAGGGAGGTGACAAAAACCCAATGGTCACTCTGACAGAGCTCCAGCGGGTCTCTGTGGAGAGAGGAGAACCTTCCTGAAGAACAACCATCTCTGCAGAACTCCATCAATCAGGCCTGAATGGTAGAGTGGCCAGATGGAAGTGAAAGGCACATGACAGCCCGCCTGGAGTTTGCCAAAACGCACCTGAAGGACTCTCAGATCAAAGATTGAACAAAGATTGAACTCTTTGGCCTGAATGTCAAGCGTCATGTCTGGAGGAAACTAGGCACCACTCATCACCTGGCCAATACCATCCCTACAGTGAAGCATGATGGTGGCAGCATCACGCTGTGGGGCTGTTTTTCAGCGGCAGGAACTGGGAGACTAGTCAGGATCGAGGAAAAGATGAATGCAGCAATGTACAGAGACATCCTTGATGAAAACCTGCTCCAGAGCGCTCTGGACCTCAGACTGGGGCAAAGGTTTATCTTCCAACAGGACAACGACCCTAAGCACACAGCCAAGATAACAAAGGAGTGGCTACAGGACAACTCTGTGAATGTCTTTGAGTGGCCCAGCCAGAGTCCAGACTTGAACCCGATTAAACATCTCTGGAGAGATCTGAAAATGGCTGTGCACCGATGCTCCCCATTCAACCTGATGGAGCTTGAGGGGTCCTACAAAGAAGAATGGGAGAAATTGCCCAAAAATAGGTGTGCCAACCTTGTAGCATCATTCTCAAAAACACTTGAAGCTGTAATTGGTGCCAAAGGTGCTTCAACAAAGTATTGAGCAAAGGCTTTGAATACTTATGTAAATGTACTTTTTTTGTTTTTTATTTTTAATAAATTTGCAAAGATTTCAAACAAACTTTCATGTTGTCATTATGGGGTATTGTTTGTAGAATTTTGAGGAAAATAATGAATTTCATCTATTTTGGAATAAGGCTGTAACATAACAAAATGTGGGAAAATTGAAGCACAGTGAATACTTTCCGGATGCACTGTATCTTGGATCTAATAAAAAAAACTTTCATATTGTTAAATAATAGCATTTTCTTTCAATAAATTGTAAATGTCAAGTTGCTTGTTTGTGTAAGGAAAGCATTCCTTCATTCAGTTCCAATAACAGCTTTAGCCTGGTTAGGATAGCAGTGTATCCAGAGCCTATCCCAAGAATGCTGAGCAGAAGACAGCCTGGATCCACACATTTGCACTTATTCACACTAAGAGACAATTTACAGTCACCAACCCACCTACCAGCATATTTTAGATGGGGAAGAATCCAGAAGAAACACACACAAACACAGGGAGAACATGCAAAACTCCGCCCATACAGCAATCCAGGAGCTGTGAGGAGGCAACACTACCCACTGCACCACTGTTCCACCCTAAAGAAAAACATCTCAAGATAATTAATTGTGATGGGATGGAAAAACAGAGTGAGAAAGTACAAATTCAAGGGAGGCATAGGAAGGAAAATGAGGCATCAATTCACACAGGGCAAAGCGAGCACATAAAGTAGTGAAGAGAAATTACTCATTGGTCTCTAGTGTGTGCATAAAATCCCACAACATGTAACCTACCACCAGCTGACTTATTGCAATATGCTGTCCAAAATCTGAAACCTAAATACAAAGATACATCCATAAATTTGTATAACATCCACTACAAAGTCACAATCAGAATCACCTTTATTGCTAAGTACTGTGGGTTTACATGTACAAGGAATTTGTCTTGGTGTACTGGTGAAGGCAAGAATGCAAGAAATAAAATAATATTAATAAGATAAACAAGAGAGAAAGTTATGAAAATGAGAAGCATAAAAAACTATAAAGCTATGAAAACTATTAGCATAAGTATAAAAATATAAAGATTTAGGAAAATAAAAATAAAGTCATTAAATGTACATTAGTGCAGGATGTGCAAAAGTGGGCCAGTGCAAATGCTCACCATTTGAAGTCAGGAGGTACAGTATAGCAGTCTGAGCAGTGTTTTTTAATGTAACGCATATTAAACAATAATGTAGGGTTGTTCGTTAATGTAATGTGTAATGTCAATGGAGGCGGATAAGAGACCATGGTGGGTCCTGAGTATTGTTAATGAGACCAGTTGCAGATGGAAAGAAGCTGTTTTTGTGGCATGAGGTTTTGGTCTTGATGGACCGCAGTCTCCTGCCAGAGGGAGTGCCTCGAAAAGTTTGTATACAGGGCGAGAAGGGCCAGCCACAATCTTAACTGCCTGCTTCAGGGTACTGGAAGTGTACAGGTAATGAAGGGGTGGCAGATTGCAGCCAATCACCTTCTCAGCAGAGTGAATTGCATGCTGAAGTCTGTCCTTGTCCTTGGCATTGGCAGCAGCGTACCAGATGGTGATGGAGGAGGTTAGTATGGACTCAATGATGGAGGTGTAGAAGTGCACCATCATTGTCTTTGGTAGGTTGAACTTCTTCAGCTGCTGCAGGAAGTACATCTTCAGGTGCGTTTTTTTTTTAATTAGAGAGCTGGTGTTCAGCTCCCACTTGAGGTCCTGGGTGATGATGGTTCCCAGGAAGCAGATGGACCAGGTCGCCAAATTTTCAATCTCCCACCTGTAGGCAGACTCATCTCCCTCAGAGATGAGCCCAATGTCATCCGTCTTCAGTAGTTCAATAGTTTGATGGACTAGTGACTGGAGGTGCAGCTGTTGGTGTAGAGGGAGAAGAGTAGAGGAGAAAGAACACAGCCTTGGGGGCAACCAGTACTGATGGTCTGGGAGTAAGAGACACGTGACATGTCTCATTGTATGTTTTGTATGTATTGTATCAGTATGTTTTAGGAACATTAATTCATTCATTCATTCATCTTCAGAAATTCTTTTCTGTACACTGCTTTAACCTGGTCAGGGTTGTGGTGGATCTGGAGATTATCCCAGGAATATTGGGCATGAGTCACACCCTGGATGGGACAGCAATCCATTACAGTAGAAGCAGAACCCTCTTCAGATAAATCTAAAGTGTAAAATTTGCTAAGTTTCATTCACTTTATCCTTTTTCCACATTTAAGCACAGCCCACTGGCAGGCGATTGACTTCAGGGAATTACTAACCAAACACTATACCTGGCAAACCCAAGGGTAATGACTCCTAAGTGATAAAATTAGAGGTAAAGGTATATATTCCTTTAACATTAACGAGAAGCTAACAAGCCTGCATGTTAGTATTGGTGGTAATAACAGTACTGCTATGATTAATATACATATAAACTGAAAATAAAAATAAAATAACAACATTTGTGGGGAAAAAAAAAAACAACGTGTGAATGAATAATGTGTGAAAGCAAGTTATGGTCAAACCACCGTAACATAATTAGTAGGTATTATAACGCTCCAATATGACAAAAAATATATATACATATCTATCTAGCTCTTTCAAGACACCTGAAATTACAGATGCAGTTTGTTAAACACCTGTGACCAAGTCTGGAAAAGTTTGGAACACAAAACTGGAATCTGTGGCAGAGCTGTGTCACAAATATTTCTCAATCCACTTATACTTACTACTTACTTATATTTTCTTGTTTTAGAGTATTTAAAATGTGTAACTAATAATGCTAAAATGAAGGGTGTTCAAAGCATTTGACTGTGTATTTCAATTAGTCATTTCATCTAGATTTGTTTATGCTTGGGGAAAACCAATGTCTTTAACCCAAATCTGTTATTGATTTTGGCTGGTAGTGCACTAATTTAAGATGAGAACTCACCTTTACATCTATTCTAAGAATGTACAAGTTTATTTTGAATAATCAACATTCACATGAAATCATTGTACAATAGCTAACATATAATCCTGCCCTAATCAAAAAACATGCTGATGCTGACATGTCATAACTTAACATGTTTTCACTGGATGGCCTATACCCTGTACTATTCCCCATGTATGGATTCCCAAATTAGTCTTAGTCATTTCCCCTCAGACTGGAACACAGAAAACCAACACACACATCAGAGGATGTGTGCAAAGTATGCCACATCATATTTTAAACCACCAACTAAACAGCATCGCCAAACTCAACACACTCAAAGGAGAATCCTGAATGCTCTGCTGTGTGATGCAATTATGCAGAGGCAAAAGTGGCTGGTATAAGCAGAGAGAGGCACATTGCCTTTCTCCCCTCTGAATGATAATGTTGATAGTTGTATCCTATGGGAGCCATACTGAAGTCAAATCTAATTCGCAGCTGTAAGAAGCGACTCTGTACTGTTAAGCTGTTTCTACCAGGTCTACCCTGAGGGAATGTTTCATTAAAAGTTGATGAAATATTAAGAGAAATCGTGGCCATATGTGCAGACCTGTGAATGACAAGTAGGTAATAGCCCAGAATAAAGCAAACTTCCAGTACTTTACTTTTAAAGCTTTGACATTTGAGAATAGCAGAATGAGGCCTGGCATGGCCTCTAACTCTGAAGCACATTGATGTGAGATTTGACCTGAATTAAAAGACACAGTGACATGGATTAGATTCATACAGTTTGTTTAATGAGTATATTAAAAACACAAAGCTACAGTAGGAACTTTTTTTTTGATGTACAAGTGAATGAGGTTCAAAAGTGAATGGTTTCAATGATCTCTGCATTTCAGTATATATGGAACAGTTTGAAAAGTAGACTAACTGTTTATGCAGCAATCTATTACAATTATTAGAGTCCAGCTAATTAAGCATTACATTGTATTAACATAGCAAAGAATCCATTATCAGAAAGTTTTGAACTTGCACACATGCCTCTTGTAGGAAAAAATCAAGTCATAACTCGGGAAAACAAAATAACTATTTTATGTTCTGTTTAAATTCTGAGGTTACCCAGAATTCAACATTAAAAAAAATAATTACTGCTTAAAAAGAGGATATTATTTTAATAGTATTTATATCTGGTAATTACAACATTTTGCTGCATTATAGCAAGACACAGAATTATAGCATATTAGAATATGTGAATTACTAAACTGTAGTGAAACAAGAAATTGTTGTCTATTATCCAACAATGTTTCTAATCAAGATAAGATTAACATATGACCTATATAAGCACCATCATAATGAACAGAAAGTTCTAAGAGGTCAGATAATGTCATGATCCACCAGGATAAACTAAATAATGCTCAAATTAATTCAGAGGAGGCCCTCGCATGACCGGTAACTGAAGTCTGTGTAAAAATCACTCTTATTTATAGGCCTGCCATGGTCAGGTGATGTGGCATTTTGCACGTCTCATGACTATAAAACAGCACCTGTAAACCAGGTAATCAGTTTTATTATCTTATATATATATATATATATATGTATGTATGTATGTGTATATATATATATATATATGTATGTATGTGTGTGTTTGTGTGTGTGTGTGTGTGTGCAGTGACACCTGCACAAATATGACCTTCATGTATGAGTCATCAGAAGAAAACGTTTCCTGCATCCTCATCACAAAATTCAGCATCAGAAGTTTGCAAATGAACATCTAAACAAACATGCATTTTGAAAACAAGTCCTGTCGATTCATGAAGTTAAAATAGAACTATTTGGCCACAATAAACAAAGGTATGTTTGGAGAAAAAAGGGCACAGAATTTCATGAAAAGAACACCTCTCCAACAGTTAAGCATGGGGTGGATTGATCATGCTTTGGGCTTGTGTTGCAGCCAAAGCCAACGGCATGGGGAACATTTCACTGTTAGAAAGAAGAATGGGTTCAATTAAATACTAGCACATTCTAGAAGCAAACATCACACAGTCTATAAAAAAGCTGAAGGTGAAAGAGGATGGTTTCTACAACAGGTTAATGATCCTAAATACACCTCAAAATCCACAATGGACAAGAGGCACAAGCTGAAGGTTTTGGCATGGCCCTCACAGTCCCCTGACCTAGACATCATCAAAAATCTGTGGATAGACTTCAAAAGAGCAGTGCATGCAAGACAGCCCAAGAATCTCACAGAACTAGAAGCCGTTTGCAAGGCAGAATGGGTGAAAATCCCCCAGACAAGAATCGAAAGATTCTTAGCTGGCTACAAAAAGAACTAAAGTAATACTTAGGTGTTACTAAGTATTGACCATACAGTGTGACCAAACTTTTGCTTTGGTTCATTTTCCTTTTTTATTATTTTGAAATGGTAAAAGATGGAAATAAAAAAGAAATCTTGCTTAAAATATTAAAGAAATGTGTCATTTTTAACTTTATGCTGTTTGGAAATCTGGTCATCTTTTACTTGCTTAGCTATTCACAGTTACAGAAATTTTGACCAGGGGTGCCCAAACTTTTGCATGCCACTGTATATATCTTTCATTTTCTGCCACTATTTTCTTTAAGAGAATGAGCCATAGAGAGTTCATCAAGTGTGTTACTACCTGCTCTCGTTTCATTACAGGGGAGGATGGATACACTTTTTGTGTGAAGTGTTTGGGAGTAGAGCATGCTGTGGCAGCCCTCGAGGGGGCTGGCTGCACGCATTGTGAATGCTTCACAATTAATCAGATCTGCTCTCGGCTCACTCTTTTCCCTGCAGAAAGGAGTTGGGTTTCAGAACCTTGGGGCTCTGGGCCAGCTGCTGCTGAGGCAGCCAGCAGGCTCAGGTCCTGGGGATCCTGTATGGATCTGGAGGAGGAACCAGAGATGAGTGCTGCCCTATCTCTTGCTCTTTCCTCTGGATCCGATTCTCCGCCTCAGAGAAGCACCTGTGACTCAACCTCTCGGGCATGGTAGATAAAGATAAAGTCTCCGTGCTGGATGCCCCTGTTGAACCTTCCGGCCTGTTTGTTGGTGCGGTTAACGCCATTGCCAACAGGTTTCGCGAGGCAAAACTGCAAACAGGGGCGTTCAGCCAGTTCCATCCCCATTGTGTCGAGTTCCACGAGTGGAGCCCAGGTCAGTACAAGTGTGAGGGAGGCACAGAAGGTGAGTGTGGGACCAGGTGGCCTCAGTTGCAGCCTGCTAGTAGGCCTGATCTAAGAATGGTGATCATTACCAAGCAGGCAAAGAAGGAGCAGCCCTAATGGGACACGGAAGGAGGTATAAAGGAACATGAGGTTGTTAGAGCAGTTAGCCCCCAGTATTACAGTAACCCACCCACCCCCCCCCCCCCAGAATGTGGAAAAGTTAACATCATTAAAGACCACCTGGCAGCATGGAAACTACTGCCAAATGTTTCTGCATTGGATCTTTCCACCATAGAAAAGGGTTACGAGGTCCAGTTCAGAGCTCAACCCTTGCAACGCCAGGGCATCAGTGTACTAAACTACCTGGTGGACTGGTTGATTCTAGTGTCATCCAGGTAGCTAGTATCTCAGGTTGAACACAAGAAAAGTATGCTTTCTCCAGTGCACAGGATGACTTTCCAAGGGTTATATGGGATTCTACAACGACGAGGGTGTATCTATCCCCAATACACATAGCATCATTCCTATCAACACTGATCAAGATAAAGCTGGGTCTGGGCATCCCCTCCAGTCTCTATGAGAGATTGTTGCTTATGGCAGCAGCAGTCAATGTCACACCATTTGGCCTGTTGCACATGAGACCGTTTCAGTGGTGGTTGAAAAGTCGGGAGTTTCATCCGAGGACAAAATCCCTGAGAGTAATCAGTGTCACACAACGATGCCTACATGCTCTGAGAATGTGGAGGTGTCCCCTCTAGGGGTGTGTCCATATTGCAAGACAGTAATGACAGATGCCTCCCTCATGTGCTGGGGCACGGTCTTAGATGGCCATCCAGCTCACAGTCTCTGGAGTGGCCCTCATCTGTAGTGGCATGTAAATCACCTAGAAATGTGGACCGTATTCCTAGCACTGAAATACTTTCTTCCTCAATTGAGAGGTCACCATGTGTTAGTTGTGACAGACAATACAGCAGTGGTCTCATATATCAACCACCAGGGAGAGTTATGTTCCTGCCTGTTGTTCAGGCAGGCCCAACTAATTCTTCTCTGGGTGGAGGGAAAGTTTTTGTCATTGAGTGCAATGTACATTCTGGGCAAATGGAATATGGGGGCAGACACCCTGTCAAAGCAGGGGCTGAGGCCCGGGGATTTGGAGGATCCATCTGCCAGTGGTGGAGTCTGTATAGCGGAGGTTCATCCAAGCGGATGTTTATGTGTTTGCCTCAGAGGAGACCACACACTGTCCGCTGTGGTTCACCCTCACTTATCCCGCACCATTAGGGCTGGACACCATGGTACATATGTGGCCGAGGTCACATCTGCACATTTCCCCTGATCGCTCTGCTTCTACAAATTCTAGTGAGAGTTTGCCAAGACTGTCTACATCTGCTGCTAGTAGCACCTTATTGGCCAGCTCGAATATGGTTCTCTGGAGATAATATCCCTGCTAGATGGCACACCCTGGGAGATTCCCATTCGCAGGGATCTACTGTCTCAAGCCAGAGGGTTGATTTATCACCCTCGGCCAGAACTATGGAAACTGTGGGTCTGGCCCCTGAGGGGCACCAGTTCATAGATTCTGGTCTCTCAAGTGAAGTTGTAGAGACCATGTAGGATGCTAGAACACCATCCACGAAGAAATTGTATGCGGTCAAGTGGTGAATTTTGTCTTGTGGTGTGAAAAACATCAGTTAGACCCAGTAACCTGTGCAGTAGCTACAGTCCTCGAGTTCTTACAGGGACGTTTCTCAGCAGGGTTGGCTCCTTTTACAATTAGGTTCTATGTGGCCGCCATTTCAGATAGCCACACCCGTATTGATGCAGCCTCTGTGGGGCAACATCCTCTAATATTGAGGTTTATGCATGGTGTCCAGTGGCTGAGGCCGATCTGCAGACCATGCATACCTTCCTGGGACCTGTTGTTGTGAGCCCTTAGTCAGCCTTGGAGAAGCTTCTGACTCAAAATGTAGCTGTTCTGCTTGCACTGACATCTCTCAAGCGAGTAGTAAAAGCT
This sequence comes from Ictalurus furcatus, assembly GCF_023375685.1. Lineage (NCBI taxonomy): Eukaryota > Metazoa > Chordata > Actinopteri > Siluriformes > Ictaluridae > Ictalurus > Ictalurus furcatus. The sequence continues at coordinate 18,180,931 of NC_071260.1, read as the reverse complement.
CTCTCTGTTGCCCCTTCCTGCCTTGACGTTGCCCCTGGATTAGCCAAGGCCTTCCTATATCCTAGGCTGGATTATATTCCTAATGTTCCTACGTCTGCGGCCCAGCAGTGTTGCAGGCTTTCTGCCCTCTTCCGTTCCTTACACTGGAACAAAAATAATTGTACCTATTGTGTCCAGTAAGGGCTCTCTGTACTTACACCCACCACTCCAACCAGCTTGAGGGTCTTGCAGTGACCCTCAGGTTCGGAACTTTTTGAACAGGCCATACCCTCAGTATGATGGGGTGAGTATACTCGTTCCCACAGCGTGAAGTGCACGCAACGTTGAGTTCCCTTTGAAAGGGAATGTCTGGGTTCCACATGTAACCCTGTTCCCTGAGATGGGAACGAGATGCATAGCTTTGTCATACTGGGGTATGCCTGTGAATTGTGGCTTCGCTTCTGATAATCAAAGCTGATTACATGGTTTACAGGCACCGTTTTATAGTCATGCAAAACGTGAAATGCCACGTCACCTGACCACTGCAGGCCTAGAAATAGGCATGATTTTTCATAGACTTCAGATACTGGGGTGCGTCCCACAGCGTGAAGCTCACGCAACGTCTTGTTCCTTTCTCAGGGATCAGGGTTACATGCATAACCCAGATGTTTCCTTTATAAATTAACTTGAATGAATGTTACTACATTCTCTGTGCTAATTTCAGCTGGTAGTGCATGTGAGATTGTGAGATTATTTTAGATATTTTTTATGGAAAGCTCTGCACAGTCTTATGTAAGTAATTAGTGAGATCTCTTTAATGCTGTTTCAGATTCTTGTCTTAATAGCCAAAATCTTTTCGGAAGCTTGAGCCACCGAACCTCTGAGAAAGAGAAGCTAAATGACTTTGCAATTTAAAGATGATGAGATTGTGGTGAATACTGATGCACTAACCACAGACAAATTGTTTGCAGAAGTAAACTTTAGACTTGAAAGATTCAGAGAAGATACTATAGTAAGCAGTCTGAAATTGCATGTTCAGGCGAAATACAAATATTACTGTATTAAAGTATGTCTAGTGAGATTCAGCTGCAGTGCTACAAGATAATTTTTTTTTTTTTTTTGACTGTGTACAGGTTTTTCAAATAATAACATGTCAATATGTTTACAAAAAAATTCCAACTCCCTCTTAAGACTTCATGAAAGGAAGACAACACTCAATAATATAGACATACAGTATATGACATATATATCAATAGCTGTAACTCAGAGTGAAAAAGTGAGTGGATTTTGTTGTTCCATGAACTCTGTAAACCTCTCTCAACACACACACACACAAACACATGCACGCACGTACACACACACACACACACACACACACACACACACACACACACACACAAATGTATGTAAAATCCTGGTTTAATATTATTCAAACCCAATAAAGATGTCATTTCGAATCAAAACATGCACAACCCATAAGCTGTGCAATTGTGCTGCGATAAGCAGTGGCGTGTTAATTTAGGTTTGTAACGGCAGATTTGCTGCTTGCTGGCAGAGTCCGCTTGTGTAGAGGAAGGATCAGACTGCAGGGAGAGATGGCAAAAGCTCCATTTGATCTCTCACAGGGCCTTAGAACTATGAGTGCAAAAAAATTAAATAAATATAACATCCTATCCTCCTCCACAAAAATTTTTAGGGAGCAGATATAGGACATCCTTGTAGTTATAGCAAACTGTTATCACTGACACAATATATCATTGAGATATTTCAATATTATGACTGTTGTTGATTAAAGAGCAAATCTGTGACAAATGCTGGTTTAATCAAAGGAAGAATACATAATGTTGTACATAATTTTTTATTATTACCTCACTGTTGTAAGACCACACCAGGATAGGTCTCAGACAGAAATCTTCATTAAGTAGCAATATTGGAGCTGTTCCTCCTGGGGGCCCACCATGTCTGCCTCAAGGAAAGACAAGACAAATGAATTTCATGATCTAGGAATATTTTCCTCCCTCGGAACAGTTTGACTCCAAGCTCCTTGTTCCCTCAGCTGTATTAGGAGGCCCAAGCAGAGCAGTGCTGTGGTCTCATCAGCTTCATACCTTTTCCATGACATGATCCTCCAGAGATCCCCCAGGCCTGTATCATAAGCCCTCATTAGCAGATGTAATCCATATGGAAATACAAGTCATGCACAAAATGGCCCAGATAGAGAGCTAAACTCCTCATAATGCGTTTGACATTAGAGATATTCGTCATTGAGTTTTCATTGTTAAAACAGACTTTCTGGGAAAGTGTCAGTATTTCATGTTGCAGCATAGAATAATATATAAATCTAAAATGAAAGCCATTATTTTCTATTAATGAATTGCTGCAAATATGGACGGTCTCTGCTTGCATTGAAGAAAGTGTGAGATCATGTATTGTCATGTAATGTGCAGCGTTTAATGCTCTAGCCAACCCATCTTACACCTCTTTCAATCCCTTCACTTCAGCACAAGACTCCATCAAAATAGAACAAGCAGGCTCACAAACCCTCTCTTCACATTCTGCAGAAATGAATGATCTGTACAACAATGTACAAATTACTATAACTGCAATGTCAATATCACATAATATACTGTACATAATTCTGTACAGGTCTCTAGAAGTCTTGCACATACATACATATTCAGTATACATGTATCCATTGATAAAGTGTACTATTTCTTGAGCTTTTGCATATTTGTAAATTGTCCAGTGTTGCCTGTTTATTATATGTCATGTACACACACCAAGACAAATTCCTTCTATGTGTACCAGATTCTGATGATTCTGATAACCTCCAAAAGTATGGTAAACTTGAAAAATACCTTCCTAATTTCTAATTGACCTAGGTTAATGAGATCAAATATGCATCAGCAATGTTTGCAGCCTCTTTGCCACAGCACTGGGAATAATGCAGTGCAACTGAACAAACACAGGGCCTGTTGATCTAGTGTATTTGAGCTGGAAGACAGTGAGACTAACAAAGCTTGTCTGTAATTGAGGAAATTGGAAGCTGAAATGGGGCTGGCATGCAGTGTCACTGACTGTGGCTCATTTGGTTCTAATTAAGGTGTTTACAGTAAAAGGGAAAAATGACTATTGACATTCCTAATGTGATAGAGATGGATGATCTGGGCATTTGAGCTCTAAATCTTAGAAGTTAAATTCATTGTCCCAGTTCACACAAATGGGCCAGAAAATGACTACGTATATGTCCCTTTGAACATCTAACTGTGGACAGACTCTGGGGTTTTCAACATGGCCACATACACCCAGAGCTAGACCTCAAAGGAATGGAAACTTGAAACATGCTAAAGACCAGTACAAATGATATGAAGGTGAAGGAGGATTACTCATGCCCTGAGCATCTCACCATCCTCTCTAATGATGAACTCTGCTTTATTCAGCTGCTAATTGGAACAAAACGTTTCCTTGTATCCTCTGTTCAGGTAATTAAAAGTACTTTTACAGTAGAGGTGCCTGAGATATGACACAGTGTTAGTGATAATGTGCTCCTTCTGTGACACATTAGCATCTGCTGAATTTTATTACATGAGCAATGGACAAGTTGTAGACAATAATATTTTTATTTATTATAATGTACAGAATAATTAGTTTATTAAATGCTCCAGGGAACTTAACCTTATATTTGTTTACTTATCTAATGGCCCTTACTTTTTTTGCATCTTCTTTCTGACAGACAGGCAGCTTGCTACAGACTGCATGCGCAGCTGGGGTTTCCTGATAGATATTATGACAAGAATTCTCATGATATTCCTACTCACATTTTGTAATTGTATTCCCAGAGCTGGTGGATTTGAAGGGATTGTTGAGTGACAAGAACATATGTGTGTTTTAAAATCTGTGTTTACACCAGAGTGTACATTCACAGGTATAAATTAATCTACCTTTTCTATATGTTTCTGTAATTTCTATAGTAACAACTCATTCACAGGGACTAGTATGAGTGACACTACATATAATTTAAGCCAAACAATCAGCATATTAAAAAAATCTTCTGTATTAAAAAATACTCTTCTGATTTCTGGTGCTCTGGTGAAGACATTTAATTAAGATTTATGAAAGAACACATCAGTCAGTGTCAGTGCACTAAGGTAAAGTGCATTAAGTTTTGCACTGCGTGGAAAGTCTTCAGGACAGAGCACATTGCACAACTTTAGTTATATGGCATTTTTTTCTTATTAGCCTATTAGATTCAAGAGCGCAAGAAAAAAATATTTTACATTGTAGTATAACATTGTTTAGATTTAATATAGTAAAAATCACTGCTGGATGTAAGCTGAAACCTCCAATAATTACTTCAACATATAGGTTTACCTTTTTTGCTTTTTTTTTTATTATTCTTAATAATTCTCCTTTCAGAATGTTCCTCCTTGTTATTATTGTTTGCATGCACTTCACTCGCTTCATGATGTTTTTTACATGTTGGTGTATGTTCTGCAGTATGTTGTGTGGCTGGGTAATGTGCTGTTTTATCAAAGTCATCCATGGATCCATGTTAAAGTATAAATTTGCTATATTGCAATTCAATATGTTTAAATTATGTGTTGATTTCTAAAAAATACAAACGCCTTTTAATTTTCACCAGGATATCTAATTTCACTGCTTGTGGAATTCTCTTCCTTCACCAAATAAAATATAGTCTGGAGAGAGGTTTATTTGGTGCCATATGAGTTTTACAGTGTATGAGCAAACTGCCCCTAAATTCTTTGTTATTTTCATTATTGGGAATGTTTTTCCATGATTTTAATGTAGTTCTTATTTGTTTAACTCTTTCATATTTTATTTATCCTACTTAGCCCATTCTTCCCTCTGGTGGTTCCTGCAGTACCACACTGATTTGCTTGGGTTTTAGTCATTGTGTGGTGTGACTTCTGTGGCTGCAGTGTTAGGTATAATGCCTGTGGTGTGGGTGCTTACATCAACACAACTGAATTAGATATGTTTCTGTTGCATTGCTTTATTTATAATTGTGGTTTATAGCTCTGTGGAGCCAGTACCCACACTCGCTATCAAGTCTGCTTCACAATGATTTGACCCTATTTTGGGTAAACCATTTTTTATTATTATTATTTGTATATTTTTCTTGCTTAGTTTACAAATCATATTGATAATGTAAATACCTTATAATATTTATTTGGGCTATATCACTTTCCGTCTTTCTTTTTCTTTCTTTCAAGCTGCTTCTCCAAAACATGCTATTGCTAAATAATTTACACTGGCATTTCTATGTTTAAATTGTTGGTGATTGAATAAGATTTCACAGTGATTTGACAGTGAACAACTATTTGTTATTAAATATGGCCAAACCCATACCCCAAATGTGGTACCCTCTCACTCTTTACATTGTTCTGGTGCATATGATCATACATGGGACAAAAATGCCGCACCATTTTAATTTATATTTGTGAATTTCAATTTATGCACTATAAAACTGTGCTGTTAATTGTGCTAGACTTTTACTAGACTAGATTTTTAATTAAGTAACCTAATCCTGTTATAAAACCAAATATTGTATAATGTTATTTAATTTAAGATTTATTCCTTCAACAGATGTTTTTTTCCCGAAAAGCAATTTAAAAGTGAGACAGAATCCACAATATAAAGCTGAGCAATTGAGAATTAAGGGTCATACAGTGTCTCTCTGGTAGTCCTGGGATTTTAACTCACCATCCTGTCACAATGTTGATGTTACAGTAGTAGAATTCAGTGTAAGCTATTGTATCATTAGAGCTCTCTAATGATGCTAAAGCTACGTGTATTAACTACCTGTAAAGGTAGTTCTAAAGCACTGTACCAACATATTATGATTATTGTGTTGTGCTGCTTTTTTGAAAACATTTTTTAAACCCCAGGGCTAACTAGAACAGTCTGGTCCCATTTCAGATTCATGAACAAAAGTAGCATCAGTTTATTGACTGGGCATAGATGTGATGTGTTCTGGTTTGTATTCCTAGTGGCGCTTCTTGACTGGAGCCAGACAATTCAGTGAACTGTCAGTCTCAGACAGATAGATGCTAACCATGTGGCCAGAGTTCAGAGGGCCTGTCTGATCTGTCTCCTTTAGACCAGCCATAAAATGCAAAGGTAGGTGGCTCATCATACACTCTCTCAATTAAACAGTGACCTCCACATTAACATCAGATTGAGAGGAGAAAGTGTAAAGGACAAAGATGTGGAATATTGGTTTATTTTCCTTGGCCACTGGAAAATGATTACTATCTAACTTAATTAGTCCCACATTTCTAGGATTTGAATTAGGACACAAGCTAACACATTACAGTAGATTTGGCAGTGGGTTACATCAGCCTTTGAACATTTGCCCATGGAAATAATGAAAAGGTTATCTTTGTCAGTGAGCAGGCCCATTTCTATTCTTCTATCAAATTCAGCTCATAATTTTCCAATTTTAATCACCTTTACTCAGTGTCTCTATAAACAGTAACGGAAACTCTTTCAACAAGTTAACCATCAGTACAATACTTCAACTTCATGTTACATCAACATCTGTTTTTAAAGATCTTTTCTGCTGACCCACTTTTCAGTTTCTACTCATATATCACCTTCACTGTCCCCAATTTTACCTTGCAGTTAGCTAATGTCTTATCCCTTTCTCAACACAAACTCAATTTAAAGATATAAAATACAATTAACACAATTTTCTACTAGATGCTTTTTACTTCTTTATTTTTACACTAGAGCTATAAGCCTTACATAGCTAACATTTTTTAAAGACGTGTATCTAATTCAAAAAGCTTTTCATAAATATCCATATATAATAAATAGAGCTTATACCTCAAACTATACTGAGGAACTATTCAGTTCCTCAGTAATGTCACACAGATTTGGTTCATGATACAGTGAGACTTACTGTAACATTTGAGAATAAATAACTTCATATAAATAAATGAGAATCAGCTTCATATTATGTATTATGTTGGTAGCCATCTTGGACAACTGGAATCCTTTTTTCCTTTGTACAACATGGTATAATTTGGTAACACTCCCCACCCTAGACCCCAGTGGAATAGTATCTTAAACTGAATGTGATGTGTATGATAATACACAGTAGTTCCAACTTAAATCAGTAAATACAGACTGCTGTTTTCAAAACAATTTACATAAAAATGGTATTACATGTCTAAACATTATAATTTGAATACACAGCAAAATCCCCTGTGTTGATTTAACACCCTACAGTCTTTATATATGTCCAATTCGACACAAATGAACTCTGAAAGTGTTAAATCAACATTCTGGGTGTTTCAATGCTGGGGAGGGGATTTTGCTGTGTATGTAACAATTGGGCATGTATTTATGAAAAAGTATTTTGGATAAGATACTGTACACATTTCTTGTTTGCCTCAAAGCTCTGGTACAAATTGTAATTGATGATTGATTAGCACAAACTCTTGCTTTTTTCCTAGATACCCTGCAACATTTTGATAGCAACAAAGTAATACTAGATGATTTTTATGTGTTGCATTACAAATGGAATGAGTCAACATTTAGTTAAGGCATAGAAGTGGTAACTTATCATAGCCTTCCTAATGCTTATCTTTTTTTCTAAAACTTAGACATTGAGTGCACGCTAATCAACCATATCATCAACAAGGGCAATTTTCTTGCACAGACACTATCACATCATTTGGTGTTTTTAGGATGAAACTTAATATATCAAGTATGTCATGAAGCCATCACAAGCTGATTATCTCTGCTGGCCACTATTGATTCTTGTGTATGTGCTTCATGTGAGATTTCAAGGATTTTAAAAAATAATAAAGCAGTTCCGGTGTTGTTGTACTTATCTCTAGGGCCTTTTAATTCAAATAACCATCAGATTTTAGTGATTTATTCAGAGCTAGGTATTCACCAGTGTAATTCAGAGTGGGAACTGCAAGGTTTGCTCTGCTGTTTGCAAACACTGCAATCTTCTCACCTCTTAATAATACTTTATCTTGATGATAAGTTCACTGAAGTATGATTCTGTTTTGATAAACAGCACTAACAAAAGAAAAGGAGAAGCACTGAGTAGGGTAACTTCAGGTTATGCTCTTGCTCATCATCTTCTCTAATGCCATGTTTTCCTTTAACCTAGAATGACTGGTAGTTAAGTTGACAGCTATGAGAGCACGATTGTCTTACAGTACAATTTTTGAAGGCATTACAAATGTGTTCTCATTCCAAGTTTCCTTTGGAAATTAATAAAACAGTATTTCATGTTGAAAGTCCCCTATAACCATCTGTAAACATTTAATTCGATTTGCCATCTTTGTAGTTTTGTTATTTTATATGAGTAATTTAATCACTTCAAATTCTTTTGTTGGCACATTTTCCATAACATTGGAGAACAAAGATCAGGGTGTCAGCTTACACCATATACCTTATTATTAAACACCAGAATCATTGGTCCGTTATGTTGATTTTATTACTTTATTTTACTGAGTCTGTCTGGACAAGCCATCAGGAATACCAATATGCCAAGAGAAAGAACAGATATTGATTATACAGTAAAGGAATTTTGGCTGTGTTGCACATGGCGTGGAGAGAATTTCAGGGTTTGTTTCCTGAGTCGTGTCCAAGGGCATCCTGGATTTCAGTCCCAGGGAGTATCCACAAGAGCAAGGCTCTGAAAGAGAGGCCAAGTTCTTTCAGTCAGTTCAACATGAAAAGCATTTTTTCCCCTTGAATTTGCTTTCTAGGTCAGGTATAATCATTTCTAATGCTGTTACCACCGTTAAAATCAATCAACTGTCCTCTGCCAGAATATTCCATCTAGATTGTCAGATGAACTTCAGTATATAGATTGCTGAGAATTTTCCAGCTCTCAGTCAGATGCCAGGCTGCCAGATGCCTGTTTGGAGAGAATAGCAGAACTGAGAAATAAAGATGTGACAGCCAAGTTTGAATCCTCTGTATGATATAGGAGCACTGATGTGTCATCCATCAGCAGAGGTTGGCACCAGCAGATGGGTTGCAGTTAAGAGTGTAAAAAGGATGTGTGAATGAGACTATACTTGGGGACTCTGATAATTACATGATTCCATCTTACAATCAGCACCACCTTCATTCCTGACTAGGTGCTATAATCCCAACTGAATGTGGAGAAAACACTTACATTGAAATGTTACTATTTTTAAATTGAGCATGCTTTGGAACTCTAGTTGTGATATATGAAGATTTTGGTCTCTCTCAGCTGGGGTTTTATTGTTTATCATGAAATGAAATGCTCACGCTCTGTTAGTCATTGATTCAAAGAAAAATCTGACTGAAGGTGGAAGCATTTAATTTGGTAACTTGTAGATCTCAGTTATTTTTAGTCATGGCAAAAGCCCCATTGACAGAATCCTGTTTTATTATTATATTCATTGCACATCTTAAATCTTTTAAGGCCTAGACCAAAAACATGTCATCATATCACCATTGTGGAATAAATGCAAAGTTTTTTGAAGTGCATTTGTTTAATAATTTCACCATCCAGAGAATTGGCTTGAAGTGAAGAAACAGCAGAAAGCAAACCAATGCACAACCCAGCACATGGAGCTAAGCACCATAATGTTGCCCTAACCTCTAGTAGGGGATGAACAGAGGCGACTGGATAATGACCACTTATTATCCAGTTAGTGTGCTAAAAACTGGTTTTCTTTTACTCTGTGTTGGGCTTCTTATTAATAGAGCACAGCTTGGAGCTTTTAACAATGCCATTGAGCTAATTGTATAAACATTGTATAAACATTTGCATTTCTAATTGTAATGTTATTAGGCACAAATGCCTACTGTGACCATCTATTAGTAAGAATTCTGCCTCATTAATATCTCCAGAAAGATTTAGCTCTGCTCAATCATACAGAAATCTGTTTCAAATCAAACATGATTAAATGCTCAGCTTATTATAATCAAGCCTAAATTCCTTAAGCATTTCACTTGAATAGTCATCAAAGACTCAAGTGGAGAGAGACATTAGAAAAATAAACTTTGATCTTGAGTATGTGATTCCAAATTGATCATTTGCATCCATCATAGTGTGTCATATAATAAAGCAGAGAGTTGCAAACGCATGATGAAGTTAATTTCAGCATTGTTCTGTACCAAATGTGGCATGCCAGAGATCAGAGGTCAGAAGCAGCTTGTGAAAACACAAGCGTGGACACTGGATCAAAAATCGTGCACTCTCAGTATCATGAGAGGGGTTATATGAAGTTACAAGGAGGGATTAGAGCACTTCAAAGCAGCAGTGATTTGTAAGCTGTTTGAAGCAAAATCTTCTGAAAGAAAAGATGGCCAATGTGCAGAGCACGACTGCAAGGAGAACACAAATGACCTGTCGGCTGTCAAGGAGGAGGTGAAAAAAAAACATTTCCTGTAGACTGGGAAGCATATGGCTGCCCAGACGCTGATGAAACGACCGGTCTTTGCCTCATGCTAAAGTGTAAATCAGGAGCTAAGTGAGCAGCCGGATGTGATGGATGCCCGGGCCATGCCCATGTCCTGACAGGAATCTCATCCGTCACTGTGCAGGAGTGAGGGAGTGTGACTTTCCCCGAATGAGGGTCACATTCTGCCACGATAGACTGGCGCAGCCCACTGTAGATTTATTGCTTGAGCTGTGTTGTTGTTCCTGCATTTATAAATATGTATAACTTGTTGATTTTGTTGGGCTGTTCTAATGAAACTGACAGGGAAATGTTTGTGTCTCAGTAAAGCAATCATATAATGAATATACACCTAATCTCTGTATCACAGGAGAAATCTCTCTACTTCTGCCACTATAAACAATGAGTTTCAATGTAGCCCAGAGAGGTAGGAATGAGAAATTCTAAAGAGAAGAGAACAGCAATAAATATTTTGGTGTGAAGGAATAAAATATTTATCTAGAGGGACTCAGGTGTGACAGCTTGCTTGAAGGAAACGTCTGATACAGGATTGCTAGCTTTATAATTCAAAGATCAAATTGGGATAACATGGTTTATATATTGTGACATTTTTAAGGCAAAAGAAGGATTTAAATATATATATATATATATATATATATATATATATATATATATATATATATATATATATATATATATATATATATATATATAATTTCATTTTAGACAACCTAAAACAACAGAAGTTTCTTAAAAATTAGAAATGTAATTAACTTTTTTTTTTTTTATATATAACTTTCAGTTTACAGATACAGTACACTAACCAGACATTTTATTAGGAACACCTGTACACCTGCCCATTCATGCAATTATCCAATCAGCCAATCATGTGACAACAGCACAATGCAAAAAATCATGCAGATACTGGTCAAGAGCTTCAGTTAATGTTCACATCAAACATCAAAATGGGGGAAATGTGATCTCAGTAACCTGACCATGATATGGATGCTGGTGCCAGATGGGCTGGTTTAAGTATTTCAGAAACTGATGATGTCCTGAGATTTTCACACACAACCTTCTCTAGAGTTTACACAGAATGGTGTGGAAAAAAATACTTCCAGCAAGCAGTGCTTCTGTGGGCCAAAACATATTGTTGAAGTGAGAGGTTAGGGGAGAATGATCAGACTGGTTCATGATAAAAGGATGGCTAAAGTAACTCAAATAAACACTCTGAAAAGAAAAACATCTGTCAGACATGAATATAAATCTGATACTACAAGCAGTTGTAGATTAAAAAAAGACCATATGATATCTGATCTGATTATTGAATTAAATGAGCAGGGGTACGTTAATGTTCCTATTAAAGTGGCCAGTGAGTATAACCTGTTAAAAAGGCATTGTTTTACAATATGTGCATGTGCCTGAGATAATGTGCAAAATAATAAACATGTTAATTTGGTTTTCACATCACAGACTTGTGGATAAACAGCAATGAAGGTTGAATTAAAGCAAAGTCACATATAAGAAAACAGCTACCACACACATACACACACACACACACACACACACACAGGGGGAAGACACCTAATTTTTCTTGACTTTAGTTCTAAAGTTCTTCTAACCATTTTACATGTATACCCTTATAACCACATGCCACTTTACTAGCAATTATATTCTTGATGAATGCTGATGATAAATAAATAAATCTCTGTAAAGACCTTATGATTTTACAAAAAAAAGGGGGGGGGGGGTGAAGTTGGGGCAAATCCTTAACAGACCATACAAGAAACCACAGTTTGGGCATAACAACTGGAAACTATCTAGAAAATACAAAATCCCCATAAAAACATTAAAAACATAATTAGGATTCTAAGGAATAATAAAAATGGAGAGAGAATTGAATTTGTTTGTACTAACATTGTAATTAAATTGGCAGCTGCGCGTAAATCTGAACCAAGCGGTGGATTACTTGAAGATGGGCATTTGTCCAGTGACCATGCAACAGGATTAATCCAGACCTCTCCCTCCTTTCTCTCTCTCTCTCTCTCTCTCTCTCTCTCTCTCTCTCTCTCTCTCTCTCTCTCTCTCTCTGGCACTGGTCAAACTGTGTGCTGGTGGCAGCCGTTTAACAATAGCCACAAAACTGTACAGCCTCTCATGGCACACTTTTTTTATATCCCAGAGAAGGAAGGTTGAAATAACAAACAGACCTGTCTTTATGTACAAAGAACATGCTGACATTCATTTAGAGAACACTCCCTAACCTACACTGAATGGGTCTTTACAGGAGGGTTTAACTTTATCTACATTTCACTAAATCTCACTATGAATAAAAATGCTAAGGAGGTGAAAGGAAAACAGAAAATAGAAATAGACAGCAAATAGACAGACAAATAGACAGCATTTTCTCCATTTTGCACTAACAGACTATAATAGTTTTGGGGAAAATATCCAAGGAAAAATCCAGGGAACACCCAAATGATCAAATATTAGGAAATAGCAGGACAGAAATACTCAGAGAAATTATTTTTCATTCAGATATATGGGCAGCCCAATTCATAAAACTAGTAAATGTTGTAGTAAACTTATATTTCATTCTCTATTTCTCCACAAAATCTGGAAAATTTATTTTAATTCCATAAACCGAGAAAAGGTGTTTTTAATTCTGGTTGTGTAATTACACGCAGCATGGTAGGGTGGTCTTGTGCATGGCTGTGTCAGTTCACAGTGGGGTGGCTTAAAGTGCTGCATCAGTGGATTGATCAGGTTTGACTGCTCAGGTCATTGGACGATCTGGAGGGTGGTTGAGTTCAGCCTTGTTGGACAATAAACACAGCATGACCCAAACACAGTGTGCACTAATACCCACAAACACGCTTTCTCACTGTTTCTCAGAAACCAGAATGTTATTATGATTTACAATTTTTGTACATTAACAACTGTTATATAAAATAATGAATTACACTGAGATTTGTACTTGCACCATTATTGTCTATTTAGTTTCCCCTAAATTTAGTCAATTCTACTAGTTTAGTTACTCAAATAAATAACTTGTATTTTGATTTTAATTTTAGTCAGCATTTAGTTTTAAACATGCCCTTAACACCAACACACGTTTGTATGTCAAATGAGCAATATACTGTACAACACTGAACATTGATGATATAGAATATACAAAAATAGTACAGGTGAACAAATGCTAGCAGTTTCCCATTCAAAACTGTCAAATGTTCTGTTGTAAAGGCAAGGTTGTTGGTGGTGGTGAGGATCAGCTGGAGAGATTAATGACTTTTACGCACTCTGAACTCACCCTGACCCTACTGACACAAAACCCAGTGGACCTGATTAGGCTTTATGGAGGTAATTTACACATCCAAACATCTAATGCCATTATAATATACACATACATGTATGTTCACAAAAAAATATTTTAAAAATGATTACACTAGTGCAATCTCTATAATTATAATTACAATCGCTATAATTCTAAATTATATATATATATATATATATATATATTTAAAACAGATCCTATATAAACAGTTAATATGTTTACAATTATTATTAAATAAAATAAAATGAATAAAATGTAATTATATTAACAATAAAATGTCATAAATAAAATGTTGAGTAATAGCTGATTAACAGCATCCTGTACTAATACTACTACTACTTATAATAATAATAATAATAATAATAATAATAATAATAATAATAATAATAATAATAATAATTGTATATTTAAGTATTCTGGTTTTAAGTAATCATTTTATTTATTAAAGTAATTTAGGTAAATGATGATAAGCATATGCAAGGATGCACATCATATTGTTACTGAAGAAAAACATTGATTATTTTTGAATAATAAATTATTATTTAATAAAATAAAATTAATACAATTTGATTATATTAACAATACAATGTAATGAATAAAATGTTTAACAGCACCCTGTACTACTACTACTACTGCTACTAATAATAATAATAATAATAATTATTATTATTATTATTATTATTATTATTATTTTATATATAAGTATACTCATTTTAAGCAACAATTTTATATTTAATTTTACATTAAATAATTTTATTTATTAAAGTATTTTAGGTAAATTATGATAAGCATATGCATGGATGCACATAATATTGCTAATGAGGAAAACATTTTAATAGCAGTAAAGAATAATCGCATACACACACACACACACACACACACACACACACATATATATATGCAATTATTCTTATATATAAAACCTCAATTAGTCAATAAGCCAACAATTACATGATTAAATGATTACATGATTGTGTGCTGTCTATAATCTTCTTCATCACACTAAACACACTTCTCATGTATTAATATCTTAAGCACAAACTACACAATCTAAATGTGCTAAATATGTACTTTTGTGCTGTTAATAAAGCTTAAACTAAAGTCCAACCATCACAGGAGTAGAAATACATGTATATCTGAGGCTTAATCCCTCCTAGTAATTTATTCTTTTCCATTGGTTAAATAAGATTAGCTTTTCTCTGAATGTCTATCAGATATACTGCTTGATTGCATTTTATGCTCAGCGGAATCATGCGATTAGGCAAAATCAAGGGGAAAGACCCCACACCCATCCCATCCACACCGTTGGCTTGTCTGGTCACTGGGGCTTTTATTGCCGTAATAAAGGTTCTCACTGACCAGTAGCACAGCTTTAGGCTGCTAGGTTAGCTCAGGCCTGCTGTGATTAAAATGTGATTGTGATTACTTAGAGACTGGGTGATAAAGTCAATGGCCTGATTGACAAAAGAGCCAAAGGCTGCAAGAGTGAAACCCACACTGTCAGGTGCAGCATTGTGCACAGCCCTACCTCTATCTGCCTGGGTCCCCCGGGTGCCATGTGCCATCTCTTCCCACCCAATGATATGAAACTAATGTCTCTCAACTGACACATGCATCTTTATGTTAGACAGCAGTCCTTCCTCCCTATAGTGCTGCTGAATGTGGGATTTAGTGGTTTTAGCCTACAGGGAGCATGTCGTAGTAGCAGCTCATCAGAATCTCATCATAGCATTGGATTACTGTGTGCCTTTCCACACACTCTTAATCAACAAAAATTATGGATTTGTCTTCAGTGTTAATCTGAAATACTTTAATAATACTTTTTAATAAGAGTCTTGAAAAGCATTGTGCTGGTGCAAAAAATAAAAAAACTAAATATTTTGACAACATGTGCTATGTGAAAGCATTATCAGCAGAACAATCCGTTTATAGTTACATATAAACACTCCAGGTTTGTTATTGGCCTCCAGCTGCAACAGCAGAATGATATTTATGGGAAATATTGATTGGCATATTGTTTCCATCACAGTATGGGGGAAAATCACTGTGGGACACATCTCAATCATGGATCTTAAATGTCATTCATGTGACTATAAATCTTATTAACAGTGGCTGCTTAGGCCTGTCAGCTCTGAACATGCTGCACATGTCAACATTTTCACCTCAGTCTGTCTAAGAAATCAGGCCCATGGAAATCTACATGCACTGTGTGCTGTAATAAAACCATATGGTGTGTGTGGAGGAACATAGAGAGGAGGGCATGCCGCACAGACGTGAGGAGCATTTCCACTGGACTGCCTTTCCTGCTCTGGCTACAGTTATAGACTTTCAGTGAACTTCTGCCTCCCAAACAGATTTTTTCTGTGCGTGTTTGTGCACTTCAGTAAGATGAATTGTAAAACACGGGTCTAACTGTTGTCGATGTGCCCGTGAGTGGGTGAGGGGATTTGGGGAGGAAATTGTGGCCTGACCTATATTTACACAGTGGGAAGGAATTTAAATGACAGTGCAGAAAAGACTCAGTGGAAGAGGTAACACTAAACACTAGAGCGGCACTGATAAAAGACTTCATCTTGTTTCTATCAGGAGAATTACAATTTATTCATATCCAGGCAAACACTGTCAAATTGTTGCAAAAAATAAAATATAATTTGAGTTATAACCAGTTAAATATGAAAAACAGTGACTCCAGTAGAAAAAGGAAATTACTTTTTTTGTTTAAAACATAGTGTTTTCGTTCCTAAATCGATGTGTTCTACAATTATAAGTAATTAACTTTATAAATATGACCTTATTTTCAGACGTTAACATTACTGGATCTGACAAAAGTGGAATTTGTTTACTTAGAAGAAACCTAATTGTAATAGGATTAAGTATAAAAATGATAAAACTATGAAAATATGAAAATAAATTCAGAATTAGAAAATATACTTTAGGAAGCTTATTTAGAAATACATTTAAAAAGCTCAAATTATATTTGTCCTATATACATGGTATGGGAAATAAAATAATAATAATAATAATAATAATAATAATAATAATAACAGTTTGGGGTATTTAAATATTTCAAAATGCTGGGGTTCCAGCTTCTAATGGTTTAGAATAACAATTCTTGCTCTTGTTCTTGTTTTTCTTCTCATTATTATTATTATTATTAGTAGTAGTAGTAGTAGTAGCAGTAGTAGTAGTAGTAGTAGTAGTAGTAGTAGTAGTTATTATTATTATTAGTAGTAGTAGTATTAGTAGTAGTAGTAGTAGTAGTAGTCATTATTATTATTAGTAGTAGTAGTAGTAGTAGTAGTAGTAGTAGCAGTAGTCATTATTATTATTTTTATTATTATTATTAGTAGTAGTAGTAGTAGTAGCAGTAGTAATTATTATTACTAGTAGTAGCAGTAGTATTAGTAGTAGTAGTAGCAGCAGTAGTAATAGTCATTATTATTATTATTATTATTAGTAGTAGTAGTAGTAGTAGTAGTAGTAGTAGTAGTAGCAGTAGTCATTATTATTATTAGAAGTAGTAGTAGCAGTAGTAGCAGCAACAGTAGCAGCAGCAGTGTCAGTAGCAGCATTAGCAGTGCTAACAGCATTAGGGCATAGTACTATAAAAAAAAATAACTTAATTATAAATGTAAACTTTATTAACATGATTAACATTAGTAAACATAATTACACTTACACATATTACACTTTTATGCATCAAAAAACACTGAAATGTGAGGATCCATTGATGCTTGATATTTGTCTACCATGCAGCATTCCCAGATGTGGAACAGCAGAAGCTTGCATGATGAGGACAAAGCAAGACAGCACGACATAAAATCCCTCACTACCCAGCCTTTAAAAATGCAGCAGCCACATGCACGCAACTGAGTTAGATGTATAAATTATGGACTGAAAAATGTCTGCCTTCAGAAGATTGGACAGATCATCCAAACTAGGCAGGAAACATTTATTGCCTGCATTGCCTCTAGTGGAAAATAGTGGAATTACTATTCTTGTTATAGTCATTTCTATCAAATATTTTCATATATATATATATATATATATATATATATATATATATATATATATATATATATATATGAAACAATTTTATAGAAATGACTATAACAAGAATAGTAATTCCACTATATATATATATATATATATATATATATATATATATATATATATATATATATATATATATATATATATAATGAGAGAGAGAGATAAATTATTATTATTGTTATTATTATTATTATTATTACTATTATTATTATTAGAACTTAATGGTAAAGCCTGCATTATTTTAGTCCAATGTGTGTGTGTGTGTGATAACCTTGCCACAACTAGTCACAAATAACATAGTGAAGAACAGAGAGGATATTGCTGTCCTGCTGGATGAGTTGTCCAAGTTAGAAAACAGTTGTCATTCCTCAGGGGAAACCACTGCTCACCTGCCAATTGGCACATAAAGCATAAGATGATTTAAATTCTGTCTTTTCATTGGTCTGCAATTTTTCGCTTTTCTTCAGTAGGTGTAAGTTACAAAATATTTGTTTGATACAAAATGAATAATACATGGGCCATTTAATAATGCAGTGGAATGGAGGGTGCTTAGACACAAAGACATTTATCCCATCATGGTTCTAATTTACAAGTGGTAAAACAAATACAAAGTTCATA
The DNA here is from genome assembly GCF_023375685.1 of Ictalurus furcatus. NCBI lineage: Eukaryota > Metazoa > Chordata > Actinopteri > Siluriformes > Ictaluridae > Ictalurus > Ictalurus furcatus. The sequence continues at coordinate 18,162,520 of NC_071260.1, read as the reverse complement.
TGGCAACCCAGAGAAGCATCAGTTGCAAATGTGGTGCATTGCAAAGCTTAATCCCCAGCTCCAAGGCTTGGAAAAAAATTCATAACCAAAATTGAACAACAAAGCCTGCGTATTTATGATAAGCTACGGGATTGTGTTGGTATATTTGTGACAGCCTGCAGCATTATAAGTGCACAGCTTGGATTGTCACATAAAAGGCAGTGGAAAAGCATTCTACAGTATATAAGCAATGAATTATATAACCCAGCCTGGAGAGTGACTCAGTTTCACCAGCGCATGCACTCTTAAAGCAGCAGTATATTGTATACTATAAAGACATCAACAATAATGGTTGTTTGTTAACATTTTATTTGGATAGTCCACTTTATTAATTTATTTACTGCATAAACCTATAAACTGTCATGACTTAGACTTTAACTCAACTGATTTTCTGCTTGTTTTTTATTTATCTAGATTTCAGCAATGTCATAAAATATATAAACAGTCCACATGAACTGAATTTAAATTTGTGATAGGACTAGGGGATGAAGTGATAGCCCAAAGATGATCTACTAAACATGGAGACCAATAAACTGCAGTATCCAAATAAAATTAAACCAAAAGGGACACGATAATACTCTATATGTGTATAGATTATCTATTAAACATCAATCACCTTGTTTAGAATTATTTGGTATTCTAGTTGATAACATTAACCTTACAGTCTGTAGATGGTTTCTTTAATGTTCCACTCCATTCAAATCAAATTTAACTGTTCTTTTTCCCTTTCAATTTTATTTGTATAGTGTTTTCACCAATGGACCATAATCAGACCATTCAATGCTTTATAGGTCAATAGTAGCATTTTTTTAATCAATGTGAAATTTGATTGTGAACCAATGCAGTGTGGATAAGATGGTTCTAGTAAGCACTCTAGCTGCTGCATTCTGGACTACTGGAGCTTGTTTATGCCCCCACTGGAACATCCAGACAGCAAAGCATTACAGTAATCCAACCTTGAGGTAACAAAAGCATGAACTAGTTTTTCTGCATTGTGTAGTGACATTATATTTCTTAACTTAGCAGTGCGTCTGAGATGAAAGAAGGCCATCCTAGTAATATTATCTACATGAGCTTCAAATGAAAAACTGGAGTCAATAATCAGAGTTATTCATTGCAGCTAGTATTAAAAATGCTGCATGTATGTTTACAGACAATCATTACAGACAATTATGGGCTTTACTAGTCAGTTCATTTTTAAAAGGAGATATTTGCATGTGTCAGCTTCTCATGTATTCCGTTCTGAATTTCAGTCCTAACAAACCTGGAAGTAACATACTAACACACGTTAAATACATCAGTTATCATGATAACTTTTGTAATGTGAATCAGGTGGTGGAGCAAAACTGCACACTTTTGAATAATTATTTTTTATTAATCTAGTCCTATTAATAATCCTAGCTATTTCTAACCTACCTAAAATTTTCATATGCTAAAAGAATTAAAGATAATAATCAATGAGTTTTGAAAATCTGAAATTTATGCACTTCATTTAGACTGACTAAAGTGGAGTAAAACTGTCTGTAAAGTAAACTCATAAATAGGTAAATGTATTCTGTCAGAGTTACGTTTGGCTCTGGCACAAGCAACAGTGCAGTTAAACTGAATATTGGCACGGCTATGATTTGGCGTAGGCACAAAGCCGAAGGTTAAGTGCTATAGCTAATTACAGCCATTCACATATTCAGTATAACCACACACTTGCTCATGCAATATTGCTTTTATGCAACAATTGTAGTGTATAATCACTATTACTACACAAATGCACATGATTGGTTTTGTAAGATTGGCTTTTTTTATACATCAGATATTTTTCTGTGAAATTTATAACAAAATGACAATATGTGCAGCATTGAATGGTGTGGAATATGTTACATCATGCACAATCATCTCTAAATATAGCATCTGCTGTGCATTCTCCCTGGGTATCCGATCATGGTTCTGCAGTAGTGAGCAGAGAGAGAAATGTTGAAAGCACATACACCTGGTAGTTTTCCTTCCTAAAATTATAACTACTATAAATCATGACAACCAGAAAATCATTTATGCATGGAGCAATGTACAGCATCTTATATCTAAGAAACAAATCTCTAACCATAAAAACTAGTCTTGATTACAGTAAGTGTACTAAAAGCCCTTTATGCGTAGGCCAAATCAATACCGAAGTTGATGTCATTTCTATCACTTACTTAGCTGTTGATGCATATGAGGGTGTAGAAATAACTACTAGTCATTATTGTGTTCTTTCTGGTGTTGTTTTTCCTTCCATTGCATTGTGTATGGGCATAGCATGTTAGCTTAGCAACAGAGAAGGCATAAATGGGTTAAAGTCTGCTTGCTGCTCTTTTCCATCTACTTCACACTCACTAGGAGAAATTATGGCAGGGGAAGCTTCCATTTCCTACAACTAAGAGAGAGCTGGGGAGGCACACAGTACTGCCAAGCATAGCTAATCCAAAAAGACAGTTCCTTCTTATTATAGAACTATTGCAGATAGTAAAATCTGAATCAAACTGCCCACTGAAAGCCACTGGAGATTTCTCTCCTGTTTAATTTTTAAAGTTACGGAAGCGCTTGACACTGAGGTGAGTCAAATATCACTAGTTTGCGTGCAAATACTTACTTAGAGGGGCAGCCTTTTTTCGCATAGTCAAATCTGTGTAAAAGACCTCTTGATGATGCTCAGTAGTCTATAAAAACCAATGACAGTGGTACATTTCCCCCTCCTCTATTGTTATATACTCAGCAAAAAAAGAAATGTCCCTTTTTCAGGAGACTGTATTTTAAAGATAGTTTTGTAAAATCTAAATTACCTTTACAGATCTTTATTGGAAAGGGTTTAAACAATGTTTTTCATGCTTGTTCAATGAACCATAAACACCTGTGGAACAGGCTTTAAGACACTAACAGTTTACAGGCGGTAGGCAATTAAGGTCACAGTTGCAATAACTTAGGACACTAAAGAGACTTTTCTACGGACTCTGAAAAACACCAGAAGAAAGATGTCTAGGGTTCCTTCTCACCTGCATGAACATGCCATAGGCCTGCTGCAGGGAGGCATGAGGACTGCAGATGTGACCAGAGCAATAAGCTGCAATGTCTGTAATGTAAGACGCCTAAGACAGTGCTACAGGGAGACAGGAAGAACAGCTGATCGTCCTGAGTGGAGTAACATCTCACAGCAAGAACTGACAAATCTGGTGCAGTCCATGAGGATGAGATGCACTGTGGGACTTAAAGCAGCGTGTGGCCACACCACATACTGACTGTTACTTCTGATATTGCCCCCCCCCCCCTTTGTTAAGGGACTCATTATTCCATTGACATTCTATGACAATTTCATGTTTTGGGTGCCAGGAACCCACCAATCATGTAATATACCACAATGTCAAAACAGATGGAAATACATCTCTTGATCACTGAAATCCCTGAGCTAGGTGAACAGAGTAAGCCATGCAACATTCACTGACTGAGAGACAGAGGGAGAGAAGATTGACATGCTGCTTTTTTAACCTACTTCTCTGTTCACTTCTCCATCTCCTGCACCCTGTCCTCTTTGATGTGCATCTTTCCCCCAACCCTGTATATCAATTACTCCTTCACCTTTCCTCATGCAAAAAATCTATTACAACTTTAAACATCAAACCTTACTCTTGCTGGCTGATATTGATCAGTAAGTAAGGCTTAAAAAAGAAAATTGAATGCACTACAGCTTCTTCTGCCTTCCCAAACCCTGGAGCTGTAAAAACAACCCTACAGTGTAACAGAATATGATGATTAATGAATAAAAGATGACAGGGTGTGCTGTTATAGTTAAAACAATGGGGAGGTGTGATGACGTAACACCCCAAAGTTTATTATTTTAAATAACAACTTAGTGTTATATAAGAACATGTATATTTCAGGGACATGGTGGCTTAGTGGTTAGCACATTTTCCTTGCACCTCCAATGTTGGAGGTTCAATTCCTGCCTCTGCCCTGTGTGCATTTTCTCCCGTTGCTTCAGGGGTTTCCTCCAGGTAGGGTTAGGGTTAGATTGTGTTGTTCGATCACAGTAACAGCAGACATATTTGGCACAGACCAAAGACAGCTTTTCAGGAGAAGCACCTCATACCAACTGTGAAGTACAGTGGTGGAACTGTTATGGTTTGGGGTTGCTTTCTGCCTCAGGAACTGGACAGCTTGCATTCTTTGATTCAACTATGAATTCTGCATCATATCAAAGAGTTCTTGAAGATAATGTGAGGCCATCTGTCTGAAAGTTGAAGTTGAACCAAAAGTGGACCTTTCAACGGGATAATGATCCTAAGCACACTAGCAAATCCACCAAAGGGATGGCTCAAAAAGTAGAAATGGAGGGTTATGGAATGGCCTAGTCAAAGCCAGAATTTGAATACCATTGAAACAGGCAGTACATGCATGAAAACTCTCAAACATCTTGAAACTGAAAGAATATTGCATGGAAGAGTGGTAAAAAAAAATTCCAGCAAGCCTGGTATGCAAAATGCCTACAAGAAGTTATTTCTGCTACAGGGAGCAATACTAGCTTCTGAGTGCAAGGGTGTACTTAATTTTTCCACAGAAGAATATCACATCTATTGATATTTCTGTTGAATAAATGATTGAAAAAACTAAATTTCCTTATGGGTTTTTCAAGTATATCAACTTTATTAATAGGCACTGTTTCAAAGATGATCAAATGTTTGTGTGTCCAAATATGTTAAAAAAAAAAAAAAAATTCCAATAATTTCCATGGGGTGTACTTATTTTTTCACATGTTTAAATGTGTAGGTTGTTTCTTATTACATATATAAATCGTAACATATTAGAAGAAGTGCATGAATACAAACCTTGCAGCCAGAACTGCTGCCCAAGCCGTTCCTATACCTTTGACTTCTGATCAAAGATATTCAACAATATAGTTATAATATTGAAGAATATTGCATTTTTTAAACAACAGGAACAAGGTTAGGTACTTCCCTAATTATATTCAAGATGAGAAAAACATTTTTGAAGGTTATGTTTATATGTATGTTCCACCATAACTAAGTGAAAATTTGACAAGTTTCCAATCACTAGCGTTTTAAGGTGCACAGATAGTTCTCACTAACAGGAAAATGAATAAGTTTAGATGCGGCAGACGGTGTCTCACAGCAGGGTGTATACTGCATACTCTCACACCCTCTGACAGAGATAATGAGTGCTGTTGCCAAGTGCGACTGCCATTTGAGATGTGAACATTAATGTGTGTCCTTGCCTCTCTATTCATCTAACGCTAACAAACTTCCATTTGGAATGAAGAGGAAGAAACCCTTCCACATTGCATGACAGTGTACTCATGTGGCAGTGGAGTTCAGCTTAAGAGTGCCTAAGCTGCTTGAGATGGAGAAGGGTACTGGTTAATTATAACACTATGGCATTTTGGGACATTCAATAAATCATACCACATGTGAGGGGGACAATAGCAGATGATGCCACTACAGGCTGTAATGATAAAATGATGGCAGACGAAGAGAAAAGACAAGTGCCTCATTACACAAAAATGGCCAACTGCTAGATAATTGCACATCAAAGATAAAAATACGCCTATGAAGAATCTGAATGCATGGCACCCGTAGTACTGACAGTCAACATAATTTTCAGCTTAGCGCAAACAAGACTAATTTAATCATAAATCATAAAGTATGTACTGTATACCTTTTACCTTTTTTACCATTTAGATTTCTTCATATATTTTCAGTCATTTTCAGATGTGAAATCCCCTTTATATTTGGATAAAGAAAGAAAATGATCAAGGCTACAGTTTTGAAATCCTGTAATGAATTAAAAATGATGAATAAATCAACACATGTTGACCTAAGTGTATCGCCTGCAGAAAGCTGAAAGCTGCAGAGGGGCCCAAGATCCTTTTAACTCACCCTGTTTCCTCCAATATATGTCCCAGCTTCAAGATCACAGCATTGCTTTACTGTGTCGTGAGCTGTTTACAATCCCCCATCACAGGCAGTCTGAGAAGTGAATTATCCAACTGCAGAATCAGACCTTGATAAGTGTACAGGTCCTGCACTCTAGGATATCATTTAACAGATGTTAACAGAGCTCAGCCACATGCAAGTCACATTAACTATCTGATTCTCTTAAATCTTCTGTTACATTCGAATAACAGCATTGAAATGGCATATAGGAAATTCCAACATAATAAATAAAGCAATAAAATTGCTCATAAGTTGTTTAAAAGCATTACATGGGGTGAATCAAGCCATTATGTGGAGTGTGTTTGAGCCAGTAAGAAATCCTGTACACTGAGAAGGTCATATAGAGAAAAAAAAAACCCAAAACAAAACAAATCAAACAACAAATTTCTGTGGTGACTCATGGCATATCCAAAACAGCAGGGAAGCACATGACCCAGCTTTTACTTTGGCTAAACAACATGGTCGCCACTAAGGACTCATTTAATTTAACTTAACTTCACTTAAACTGGTGACTGGCTGCACCTCAACTGATTACTCTCATGCTCTTGAATAATCAGAAGGGCACAATGTAAATGTGATATGAATAACAAAATAAATAAACAGCTTTATGCCTGGAAGGAGGGGGCATGTTGGCTAAGTGGTTAGCACGCTTGCCTCACACCTCCAGGGTTGGGGGCATGATTCCTGCCACCTCTCTGTGTGTGTGGAGGTTGCATGCCCTCCCCATGCTTTGGGGGTTTCCTCCGGGTACTCAAGTTAACCCCACCAGTCCAAAGACATGTGTTGTAGGCTGATTGGCATCTCTAAATTGTCCGTAGTGTGTGATTGTGCCCTGTGATGGGTTGGCACCCTGTCCAGGGTGTCCCCCACCTCGCACCCCGAGCCCCCTGGGATAGGCTCCAGGCTCCCCGCGACCCTGCGTAGGAGAAGCAGTACCAAAAATGGATGGATGGATGGATGGATGCCTGGAAGGTGTAAGGTAGGAGTTTCATTTATTCCATTCTGTGTTGGATAAGCGAGGGAGAGAGGAATGTGTCCATACAGAGGAATGTGGAAAGGATTAGTCCAATTTCATCTTCATAATGTGGGTTTGCTAGTGTTTTCATCTCATACATGAAAAAATATCTTTACCAGCAGTGATATGGCTCAGAATTAAGGCATTATTAATTGCATAGGCAAATTAGAAGGATCCCAGACTGTGACCTTTCTCTGGATGAGGCCAGAGAAAAAAATGGTCTTAATCTCTCCAGATAAATGTCAAGGATATCTATCACCTCAATTAACCACGTAGAGAATGCTGTCAGCATCTAATTCTTCTTGTGATGAGAGGCTGGCACCAAGAGCTTCCCACCTCTCTGTCTTTCTCTATTTAAAAAAAAATAAAAATAAAATTGTGGAAGGCAATACAGCTAATGCAGTGCTCTCAAAGATATTCTTCACACCCTGCCATTACAGAGTAGCACCATTTAATAATAAAGCACAGCTTTCTCTCTCTCTCTCTCTCTCTCTCTCTCTCTCTCTCTGATTCTGTACCAACAGGTCAGAATCCTGGAACATTTTAAATGCTCTTATACTGAATCCAGCATATCCATCGATCATAAAATCACTTCCTGCATACAATATATATTCTAACCTTGCAGATACAAAGAGCAAAGCTCAATGTGTCAGAATACAGCTAATTACCTTTGCCTTTAGGCCTACCAAAATCCACAAGTGGGGATTAATTTCAGTGTACAAAAATAAATACCTTAAGAGGTTAGAATAGATAATCATCACTACCTTTTTTGTGACTGACTATTAAATCTACAGTAGCTCACGTTAATGGCCCCTTTTTAATGAAATGGCTTAAATGTCAGGCACATTATTTTAGTGAGATTGTTAAAGTCTCCATTTACCCACAAGAGATTTCTCGAGTGGTGTGGTGAACATGTGTACCACATACATGCCTTTTTCCATCATTTAAGTAAACACATATGACGGTAAGTGGCTATGATTGAAACCAACGTCACCATGTGTGGTCGTCTGTCTAGACTAAGCTGTGTGCCACTTACACATTCAGTCTAAGAACAAGAGACATCTACAGTAAATTTATTCTTAGTAATTCAGTAACATAACTCACAGCACTCAACTCATCAATAATAGTTTATGCTAACTTTTAACAATAAGAATGTTTTTGCTCATGATATTTAGCACGGTTCAAAAGTCTTTTTATATTTTTATATAGATTTAGTGTTATATTCCTACTGAATTAGTGTGTCTGTAGAAAAAAATATTTTACAATGTTACATTTTTAAAAACATTTAATGTTCTGAGACATTTTTGTCTGAAACAACCTACCAAACCAACACATTACTATATGCAGTTTTAAATGCAAAGGCAAATAATGATTTGATGTAATGTTTATTGGTTGCTTTATGGTTTACTGCTCAATCCAGCAGTTATTTTGATATTTAGAGACTTCATTTAGAGTCTTATTCTCTTTAGAAATTCTCCAGAATTTCTTTAGATGTGCCTAGGATTTTTTTGCACAGTACTGTACTACATTAACAATATGGCAGTAGATCAATATGCAAAATATTTACACTTCAAATCACTATCATTTATAACATTAGACATGTTTAACTTTAGGTTCTTTGTACTGAAATATTATAGCCTTTAATAGCCCTCCTCCCCTAAAATAAACTATGCTGTGCTTCAAATTGTACATTATTAGAAGATGTAGTGCTTCTGGACACCATCATAGATCTGTCAAATTATAGAGAAACACAGCCAAATCAAAAGCAGTGCAAAATTCTGTTTGAAAAGCACAGGGTCTACTGCATAGAACTACTACAGTCATGGGTAAATATAGAAGAGATAAATCTCACTTTCATGCAGAAATATTTTAAAACATAGTGTGTTCATTTGTTATGTGTCCAAATGAAAACTAAAAAAGAGAACATGATAGTTTACTAAATTAGAGGACAAAAAAAATAAAGTATGCTTTGCAGTAAATTTTATGGTAGGATGATACTTGTTACAATGCTTTTTGTATAAAAAAACAAAAACAAAACAAAAAAAAACAAAGTGGTCCATAGTATTGACCTGCAGGTGTGTTTGATTTACTACGAGTCATTAAATAGTTCTGACACAAACTGTCTCTCTCACTTGCAGCAAAGATTTACATGCTGGAGACAGACTGAGAGAAAATAAAGGATGTTGATGTTTCTACACTCTTAGAAAAAGGGTACTTGAAAGGTTCTTTAAGGGTTCATTGGATTATTACGTGATCCTAGCTTGCAAAAATAAGTCTTCGTTATTCCTATTCAAACTAAAAGCACCCCAATGGGACAGCTTCTACTGATTGTCTCTGACAAAAGTCTGAAGCAAATCCTGACCTCACATTCTCTAACACTCTTTACTTTCCTTAACAGCACTTTGAAATCATCAAGCTTGACAGCACTTTAATTTAATGAACCTGTTGCTAACTTAAATGCCATCAATAGTTCTAAAATGCAGTGACTTTATAAAGTGCCAATCAGTGCCTTTGGAGTCTTGATTCAGCATCAAGCATAAAGCTGATATTTTGATTATACTCACACCATTAATGTCTTTAGATTTATGGGTCTTCTGAGAGCAGATGACTTTATTTCACAGAGAGATTTAAAGCAACTATAAATAATGTGTCTAGTGAGCCAGGATAACAAACTTTATATAAGAGCTACTTCACTACATCATTTGTAAGAACTATGGCTTCATATGCTGTAGCCACCTTGAAGCTACTTGTGGAGGATTTATAGTCCTTTTAGCAATTTTAGTTTCAATATGGCATGCATAATAAAATAACAGTAAGATACATGCTCTTCCTATAATTTGTCTTGTTCTGACAGTAGTTCATTTATTGTTTGAAGGTGCAGTAGTGTTACAGCAACATCCAAAGAAACCCAACACCCATGTGAATCTTTATGATTGATAGACATCATTTTAGACAGTTTGCCGTAATTACGCAAGTTCACAAAGTTACTTAAACACCCTGAACTGCTCAAACTGTGCAGAGGGAGAAAAATGAAGATAAATGACCTCCATCTGAAGAAAAATGTCATGTGACAAGGTGGCTAATTAAAGTAACAGTGAAGGTCACAATGTAATTCACGTTAATGCATAAACCACATGGACAGATTGTTTGTTTTTACATATTCAGATGTACTCTGATCTGTGCCATACAGTTGCAACTTACTTTGAAATCAACAATATTTGTACTATATAATAGTTGTAAACACTAGTGAAATCATTGTATATGTACAGATTTCACAGTGTGATTAAATAACTAAAGACAATGAGTTCCTGTTTTTAAATTTTAGGTTTAATTTAAAGTAAATTTAAAGCACCATTCCATACTAATATTTATGTAAGGCATTAAGACATATTTGCTTAAGCACTATAAAAGTACAACAGTTTTCTTCAGAACACTCTGTGCCACTGCCTATCCAACCATTTTAAAGTTTTTCTTCGCTCATGTTGCACACCTCAAACACTGATCACAGGTGGAATTTTGGCAAACTAGGAAAATAACTGAATATTTTCTTCACAAAAGTTCACATACATCCATATGTGAAATAAACTACCTGCACATTTTTCATATTATAGTAGTCTGACTTGTTCTGAATCAGGTGGTACCAATTTTCATTTCAACCCTTTGTAGTTTTCATGTCTGAGACAATTTCTTGCTGTCCTTTTTTGGTCCCAAAAGTCTATCTATGAAATAAATGTGAAATTCACTGAAAATTCACTAAAAATATGATAACTAAACCTGTAGCAATTTGACTGATTTATGTGTTTAAAGCTTTGGACTCAGCTGGGCCCCAAGAACAGCTGTAGTAATGGAAATTTCAAAATTCCACTATGAGCATGAATGGGTTAATGTAGAATATAACTGTCAGAAAATTACAACATATATAAATAAATGCAAAATTGCTAGTCTTATAAACAAAGAAGATTTATTATTTAAAAAATTATTCAATATGTGTGGCACATGTTTCCAAAATACTTCGTTAATTCAACATCATCTTAGTTTAAGCCTAGCATAATTTCTCTTCATCTGGTTTCCTTCTTTGTGTGTCTAGTCAGCAGAATATGAGAAAAGTTTCTCTAAATGGAGTGGAAGTGTTTTTGCTGCTGAGTAGAAGAAGCAAATCTCTTTAGATTTCCCTTCAGTTTGTTCTGACCTGTAGGTGCCTTAGTTACAACACTGCAGCTTATCAGCTGATAGTGCAGTTTGGGGAGCAAAGACCCATGTTCCCAGCAAGACAGCCTGAAATGAGCCTAAAAGCCACAGAGTTTAGGTTCGTAAAGAACTATGTGAGATTTCTACATATCAAAAAAGAGCAGAATTGCACCATGTTATGCAATTTAGAAAAAAAAAACATTCATATATGAAAGGTTCTCTGTAGTACTCTAAAGCTAGTACTTCTTTGGTTCATTCCTCAAGGGGAATCCTTAATGTTCCATGTAGAACCTAGCACTGAGAAATCTAGCACTGTTCACCATCCAAACACCACTTTTAACAGTATAGAACTTCAACTTAAATAGTTTTATGAAATGTATTTATATTTAAAAAGCAGGTTTGATAGAGATAGAGTGACAATAGCTTTTCAGTGTTTGGTGTCTTTGAAACAGAAAAACATTCAAAGATTCAAGAATAAAATGTTCATCTTGTTTCCTTTCACATACTTCTGAATAAAGGCACTGCTGAATTATTTACACTTATGGTGTCATCTCAGGAATGAGTTTGCATTCCACTGTTTGAAAAAAACTGCAGTGTCCACAAAATCAACCCTTGGACAGAACTGCTTACTAAGTAGGCTACTGGAAATAAACTAGATATAGAACTATTCACCTTTTATTTTTTAATCAGGAGTTATGAACAATAGTGTGCATGTGAGGAAAAGAGATGTGCATATGAGAAAGAAGAGATAACATCCTGTTATTTTTGTGTTTGTTGAGTGTATATTTAAAACAATATGCTGAAACATCTATCTTTGTTGTGTCTGTTGCGTGTGCTGCCAAACAGCCCACATGATAACATATTGACAGATATAGTAGTTGACAGAATTTCTTTCCATTTCTGTTCTAAGACTGAAAATTCAATTTGCAGAAACATTAAAAGTAGTTAAAAGGGGTGATTCCTGGGCTAGATTAGGATAAATACATTCCTGGATGTCAGCAGCACTCTGTATCTTGCCCAGTGGAGACATGCAGTGAGCAGCTGGAGCTACACAAGCTGATCCCAGTACCCATTGATTTCCTTTCTGCTCTTTCAAATTATTAAAGGCTGCCAGCAGCAGACTGCTCTTTACCAACACACAAACAACCAGCAGGAGTCCTCAGGGAGACAACTCACACTTCAGCATGGGATATTTGATCAATTAATATGACCTTCACCCAGTTCCTGGATCCTATTCAGAACGACGCCTTCATCCCCAGGCAGGATGAGAGGCCACTCTTCACCTGAGGGAACACTGTACTGAAACAATTTGAGCTTACTGCTGGGGTGACATTGTGAAAGAGACATGGTGTATCTGTTTCAAGAGCCATTGGGTAAGTCAGGAGCTAATGAAAATCATCTCCAAATTGTCTCCAAAGGAGGAAGTACTTCAGACAGTTAGGCAATGCACATATCAGCAGGCAAACTGACTTGCCATTTCCATTCCTCTGTAAAAGAAGCAGTAATTGGATTAGGCTTTTGATAGAAAGTCAAGCTTCAGGGGCTGGGAGTGTTCCCCTCAGCGGAAACTGAAAAAGGCACTGACCCCTGAAGTGTCACCCTCATGAGGCCAGTCACGTTAAGAATCATACTCACTTTGCCAGAATGGCTCCATATTTAAGACGGCATAGAGTCTGAGTAAGTGGCACAGTATGCTCTTAAAGGCTGGAGAAGGAAGAAATATAAAAAATGAATAAAAACATGATGTTTATGTGCACTTCTACAGACTAGGGAGAAAATGCTGTGTCCTAGGCAGACTTCATGATATACAGCATGGGAGAACAAATCATAAATTTATTCGCTATTCCATTTATTAGCAAGTAAAAGTAAAATGTATGTAGTCATGTGAAAAAATAAGTATACCCCATGGAAATTGTTGGCTTTTTTCACATATTTGGAAGAGCAAATTTGATCATCTTTGAAACAGTCCCTATTAATGAAGTTGGTATACTTGAACAAAACCACAAGGAAATTAGCTTTTTCAAATCATTTATTCAACAAAAATGTCAATAGATGTGATATTCTTCTTTGGAAAAAGTAAGTACACCCACGGCCTCAGAATCTAGTATTGCCCCCTTTAGCAGAAATAACTCCTTGTAGGTGTTTTGCATAATTGTCCACCGGGCTTGCTGCAATTTTTGACCACTGTTCCATGCAATATTCTTTCAGCTGCAAGATGTTTGAGGATTTTCATGTCCCCCCACAACATTGGGATTCAAATCCGGTCTTTGACTAGGCAATTAGTGTACTTAGGATCATTATCCTGTGGAAAGGTCCACTGCAGAATTCATATTTGAATCAAGGAATGCATGCTGTCCAGTCCCTGAGGCAGTGAAGCAACCCCAAACCATAACATTTCTCCCACCATGCTTCACAGTTGGTATGAGGTGATTCTCCTGAAAAACTGTCTTTGCATGCACCAAACATGTCTGCTGTTACTGTGGCCAAACAACTCTATCTTTGATTTGTCTGTCCAGAGCACATAATTCCAAAAGGCCTGGTCTTTGCCTATATGCTCATTGGCAAACTGTATTCTTGCAAAGGCTTTTTCCTGGCACGTCTCCCATGCAGGTCAAATTTGTGCAATCTCTTTCTGGTTGTAGAAGCAGGCACTTTGACACCAACAGTTGCAAAACTTAATAACAGATCCTGTGATGAAAGTTTGGTGTTCTTAGAGATTTCTTTTGCATCAAACGTTCTCTGCTCTTGGGCTGAATTTGCTCGGACGGCCAGTCCTGGACAAATTCGCAGACGTTTGAAATCTGCACCACTAGATGATTTTCCTTATAGTGGAATGATGTATTTCAAATAGTTTTTCAAATAAGTCTTGCCAGACTCATAGGCATCCACAACCTTTTTTTCTGAAGACCTTACAGAACTCTTTAGATCTCGGCATGATGACAAAACACACCTCAATAGCAAAGGGAACACCAGACTCTAGATATGGGAGATTTAAATAAGTCAGGTTCTACCTGCACTCCCTAAACAGGTTCTAATCACTGGAACCCAATCTTGAACACCTGATTCTAATTTTATGGATTTGAAGGTGTGATAAATGTGTGTACTTACTTTTTCCATGTGACTGATCTGTTTTTTGTCTATTTAAATTGTGAAAATGAATACAAAATGTCAATTTTATGTGTCATTTGATAGAGTGTATCATCTTTATTAATAGGCACTGTTTCAAAGAGGATCAAATTTCTTGTTTTCTTGTCCAAATATTAATAAAAACAAAAAACAAACAAAAAAATACTTATTACTTAAGTACTTAGGTACTTATTTTTTTCACATGACGGTATATGTGTATGTATGTAATGTGTGTGTGTGTGTATGTAATGTGTGTGTGAGAGTGTTTGTTACATATATAACATAAGCAACGGGTTTATATTAATGCGTACATTCTAAAACATTGTCACTCTTTCACAGGGATTTGGAATCTAAGACTAATAATAATCAATTTTACTGTACCAAGACAGCTACAAGTCTTTTCAGTCTCTCCTCATAAGTTATGAGCATCAAAAGACTTTTCTAAAAATCAGGTGAACATTCTGAACCATTTTGTCCCAAAAAAAAGCAGCTAAGCTGCTAGTTGACTGCAACAACAAATTTCATAAATGAAAGCAAATGATCAAACAGAACTTTATACTTACAGTTTATTTACAATATTTACAAATTACATCCATCCATCTTCTACCGCTTACTCCTTCTTCAGGGTCGCGGGGGAACCTGGAGCCTTTCCCAGGGAACATCGGGCACAGGGCGGGGTACACCCTGGACAGGATGCCAGTCCATCGCAGGGCACAAATCACATACACACTTACACACCCATTCATACACTATGGACACCTTTAGACACGCCAATCAGCCTACCATGCATGTCTTTTGGACTGGGGGAGGAAACCTGAGTTTTACAAATTACATCCACATTTTAAATTTTTTCATTTAGCAGATGCTTTTATCCAAAGGAACTTACAAATGAGGAAATACAAGCAAAATCCACTGCATGCCCCAAGTGATTAGCACTGGTGCGGATATGTTTAAGCTTGAGATGTCAGTCATATTCCAGATTTACTGACTGGCAGTTGGTTATGAGGTTCTGCCCCTTTGAAAGGTCTACCAATCATAAGGAGAGGTCATCCATCCAGGCATGACAAAGGAAGAGCAAAGTCTAATAAACAAAGCCCAATAAATAGAGATTTGTTTTCTGTGCAAAATACACCCTTAAATCGGCCTAGTTCTACCTTCAATTTGCCCCTTGGTCAATGTGTGTAGTGCAGCTGTCACGAATCGAGGTTGAGCCAGAAGCAAGTGCAGATAATAACATTTATTTAAACAAACATACTATGAAACAAAGACACTAAGACAACTTGGTATAACACGGTGGCATGACACAAAACACTGAGACATGAATAACAAGAGTCTAGGACAACGAAAGACAAGCAAACAGTGCAGACAAAGACTATATACACACACACACACACACATGCTCATTAACAAAACGTGAGTCAGGTGCAGGTGGTCATGTGACAGCTAGTGCAGTGGCTGATGGGAAGTGGAGTCCAGAGTTTCTTGATACATGACAGCAGCAGGTTTCAGAACAAGTAGCATTCCACAGATGTGACGCAAAATACATTAAATTATACTGGGAAGCAAATTATATTTAACCATAGCAAATGAAAGCTTTTGTAAAAGTCAATAAGGTGTAGATAGTAGCAATAGGTGTATTAGTAGTTATTAGGCTGTGTTGATAATAATTTGCATTAAAGGCCCTAGTGTTTTCTTAAACTTATCTCTGACACTGTAGAACTTCCAGTTCACTGACTACAAAAAGCATTACATTAAACATGACATATACAGTGCCCAGTGCCCACCACTAATATTTGCACCCAGGGTAAATGAGCAACGAAAGCTGTGAAAAATTGTCTTTATTTTTTAACTTTTTGATATTTTGTTTAAAAAAAAATTACAAAATACTCTGGTCTTATGGACATGAAACAATTGCAAACACAACACAGGTTTATAAAAAAAAAATCTTTGTTAACTATAGGTTTGCAACATTTATTGGCACCCTTTTAGTCAATACTTTGTTCTACCTCCCTTTGGCAAGATAACAGCTCTGAGTCTTCTCCGATAATGCCTGATGAGGTTGGAGAATACATGGCAAGGGATGAGAGATTCTTCCTCTACACAGAATCACTCCAGATCCCTCAAATTTCGAATTCCATGCTGGCAGACTCTCCTCTTCATTTTAACCCCACAGGTTTTCTATGGGTTTCAAGTAAGGGGACTGGGGTGGCCATGGCAGGACCTTGATTTTGTGGTCAGTAAACCATTTTAGTGTTGATTTCGATGTATGTTTTGCATCATTGTCCTCCTGGAATATCCAAACATGGCCCGTTTTAAGCTTTCTGGCAGAGGCAGTCAGGTTTTCATTTAATATCTGTTGATATTTGATAGAGTCCATGAAGCCATGTATCCTAACAAAATGTCCAGGACCTCTGGCAGAAAAACAGCACCAAAACTTTAAAGAGCCACCACCATATTTAACCGTGGGCATGAGGTACTTTTCCATATGGCTACCTCTCTGTGTGCCCCAAAACCACCTCTGGTGTTTACTGCCAATAAGCTCTATTTTTGTTTCATCTGACCATAGAACCCGATCCCATTTGAAATTCCAGTAGTGTCTGGCAAACTGTAGATGCTTGAGTTTGTTTTTGGATGAGAGTAGAGGTTTTTTTCTTGGAACCCTTCCAAACAACTTGTGGTGATGTAGGTGACTCCAGATTGTAGTTTTGGAGACTTTCTGACCACAAGATGCAACTAACTTCTGCAATTCTCCAGCTGTGATCCTTGGAGGGTTTTTGGCCACTCAAATCACCCTCTTGACATTGCATAGAGACAATATAGACACACGTCCAATTCCAGGTCGATTCATAACATTTCCAGTTGACTGGAACTTCTTAATTATTGCCCTGATGGTAGAAATGGTCATTTTCAATGCTTGTGCTATTTTCTTATAGCCACTTCCCATTTTGTGAAGCTCAACAACCTTTTGCCACATATCAAAGCTATATTCCTTGGTCTTACCCATTGTTATGAATGACTATGGGAATTTGACCTATGTGTTACCTCATATGTATACCCCTGTAAATCAGTAAGTCATGGTTGAACAATTTTCTGTTCCTAGTCACCCAAGTGTACTAAAAATGTTAAATATCATTGGGAATATACTTCAAATATATTTTTCTCATATGAATCATAGGAGTGCAATTAATTGTTGCACACCTATATTTAATAAAGATTTTTTTAAATAAACCTGTGTTTTGTTTGCAATCGTTTGATATCCATGGGAGCAGAGTATTTTTTTGTGATTTTTCTCTTTTTTAATAAAAGATCAACTGGTTTAACAAAAAAGACAATTTTTCACAGCCTTCTTTGCTCATATTTACCAAGGGTGCCTATATTAGTGGAGGGCACTGTACAGCACTTATATGTGCTGTCTGTAACTTACAGTACATATAACAGCTTATGGTAGTGTGATTGATCATACACTTGTTAGATTTATTATAAAGTGCTGTTTTTTAGGATGCCATCAGAAATTCGAGACATCAAAGCAGATTCAGACTGACTGAGAAAAGCATTCTTTGGTAGTCACAGAGCACAAACAATTCTATGATCACTGTGGCTTTTAGCCACTAATGGCCTCCAAAAGTCTGTGCACTGATGTCATGGGAGGCTCAAGGGAAATTGAAATTAATGAGTGTAATCAGTGGCAAACAGCAAAAGAGGCAAGGGCAATTAATATAAACAGGCTACCAGTGAGCTGAAGATGAGTATTAAAATGCAGAGTGACCACACAGAGCAGCAGATGTCCTGCAGGAGCGAGTGGACACCAGCCGAGACCAAAAACAACCTGACAGTCTGCTGGCACACTCTGATAAAATGATCATTTTCCTATCAGCAGCCATGTTAAAGCCTTATTAGCATCTTCTGCTTGTTTCTTGTCCACACACTAACAAACCTAAGAAGGATCACACCTGTTTAATCAGTGAGCTACTGTACAAAAAAATCTGTTGGTATTAACAATAATTTATTACTTCAGGTTTAAGAGTCTTGGTTTTTAGATGCACTTTTTATGTTGTAAAATAGCTGTAGATATTGGAAAGACACTATACAATTTTTTTTTTTTTTTTTTTAAAGGGAAAATACTATCTTCCTTTTAAAAACCAGTCATTTCATTCCTCTTGAATGTGAATGCAGCAGTATCTCCCACAGAGTCTTGTGAAATAAAAATGCACATGTACGAGATAAAGCTGACATTTGAACATTTGCCTTAAAACTCAAGTTCCTAGTTTGTATGCATAACGTCTGCACTCAGAGACACAGACAATATTTTAATTCAAACCTACAACAGTGTCCCAATGAACATTACACATTTTATTACAGATGATAAATGTTGGCATTTTTCAGGTCCTCTCACACAGTTACAGAGTCTGATAGAATAAAACATTTCCTTTCAGCAGCACAACTCTTTTCACACTAATAAACTACATTTAATTATATTTAAAAAATCAAAGTTAAGTAGAAGAAGTAGCCAAGGCTGACATGCTTTGTGACTTGCAGATCTTAAATCTATGCTTGTGCTTTGCTCACAACATTGTCAAAGCAAAAATAACTGACACTTTCAATTTTTCTTGTCATCATAAATTCACTAAGAAATAATTTAATAGTCAGTTGCCTGAGTGCATAGAGTCTGATGATTTCCAATCAATTGCTTTAAAAGCTTTTGCTTTGGACTGTGATTAATGTGTAATTCCTGCTATTAATAAAGCTGCTGCGCCGCCTTGTGGCTTTTATTTGAATTGCATATTGATGCTGATTAAGACATGTAGACATGGAGATGCTAATGTGGCCTCTTCTATAATCACTGGGAATATATATTGATGTGCGCATGGTGGTTAGTGGTTAGCACGTTTGCCTCACACCACCAGGGTTGGTGGTTCGATTCCCTCCCTGTGTGCGTGGAGTTTGCATGTTCTCCCCATGCTGTGGGGGTTTCCTCCGGGTTCTCTGGTTTCCTCCCCCAGTCCAAAGACATGCATGGTCGGCTAATTGGCATGTCCAAAGTGTCTCTAGTGTATGAATAGGTGTGTGAATGTGTATGTCATTGTGCCCTGCAATGGACTGGCACCCTGTCCAGGGTGTGCCCCATGCCTCCTGGGAGAGGCACCAGGTTCCCCGTGACCCTATCATAAAAATTATGTAATGCATTTACCATTGCTCTGTCGAACACCATATTGTCCTCTATATTGGCACTGCCAGTGTTATTTATGGGACAACCTGTACCACTCATATAGAGCGTTTAAGAAAAATGATCATTTCCCAGGTCCTAAATCTTCAGAACTACATTAGAAGTTCAGAACTATCTTTACAATCCTTTCACAACAATGTTTAATCATTTGGTATTTGGTGTTCATCCTTTAGTTGGTGGTGGTAAGTTTTTTGACCACAAAAATAAAAAATCGCAAGCCAATTAGAACTTTCACTGCAGTTCAGCACCCTGAAACATAGTTCAAAGTTTCTGCTGTCAGAGGGCTTTATGAGAAACACACATCCCCATTAAAGAAACCCCAAAGTCACACTGATCTGCAGACGCCAGTGAACTGTATTTTTGAAAGTGTACGTCATAACTGGCCAAACCACTTATTAAAATAGGGTAGGCCAAGTGCCATAAAAACTAAAGACAGGCAGCTTGTTATTTTTCTTTCTGTGAGGTGAACAGGAAAACATCAATGGATGTGGTGGACTCTTATGCCACAACTATGGCTCTTGTAAGCATTAAAGACTGCTCAAGAGAAGAACTTGAAGAACTCTCAGCCTTTGAAACCAGTGCCAAGAATAATTTCCCAAATGTCACATTTCCCAACAAAACCACTCAGCACTGAAGTTCCCGACACTCCTCCTCTCATCAGCACCAGCACACACATTTCAACACGGCGGGGGAGAGCTACTTTATCTACTCCTTAAGAGGTCAACAAGTCTAAGAAGTTTCTAGTCTCCAAAAACCCAGTTAAAAACAATATATAAGTTTTGTTTCTTATATTACAAGCAAATAGTTCCAGATATAAAGTTACTACACAAAACAATTGTTTAAATTTGGCCTACAAAATAACATGACAATGTTCATCTGTGACTAAAATAATTGACAGTAAATCAAGTAATACTGTACCCCTCTTATATCATTAAAAGAAGAAATGGAATCCAAAAAGATTATTGTTTTGAATAATTTTATGTCTAAATTTCCATGAGTAAGTAAAACTCTATATAGGCATTTTGAAAGTCAGGAGTATACTTTATTCCCAGCTAATGAGCACTATAAGAGTGCACCTGCTGGTATTTTTTTTTACTTTTTCCTAGTTCTGTATTTACTATTGATGGCTCATTGTGAAACTCCTTGGCCACTGCTGACAAAAGCTCTCTCTCTTTTTTTTTAACAATGTGGAACAGAACAGCATATTTGAGGATTTAAACAGTTTGAGGATTTTGTTTCCCCTGGGCTACTTACAGTATTTGAAATCACAAATAAGTATAGTGGCATAGCTTCTTTAATCACTGAGGTATGTTCTCTAACAGGTTTATTTATTTATATTGCAGTCTAGGGACACCTTAATTGCTGACTGTTAAACCCCACCTAATTATGCAACTTCTGATCGAAACGGCTTGTACGAGAGCAAATTTTAGGGTTTCACAGCATCAAAGGTGAAAACATCCAATCACAACTTTTATGTTTTTAATTTGTAAATAATTTTGCAAACTTTCTAACTAGATTTTTCCTTCCACTTCAGTATTATGGCTATTTTGTGTAGGTTCATGACATATAATCCTAGATAAGTACATTTTAGTTCCATGTTGTAACACTACAAAATGTTGAAAAGTTGAGTCAGGTTGATTAACCTGCTAAGTATTCCCAGAATGCTACAGTAAAATCACACCATTTTTCTATATGCATAGAACAACTACAACAATCCCAAATACAAATGACTTCTTTCTGTGATAGCTATGTTCATATTACCACTGAGTGTATGTTAACCATGCTCAAATTTTATGTGCCATTACTTTCACCTTGTTTTACTTAAACACAACCAAGACTACTCAAGCTCCTGGACATCTACTGGTTTGCACAGATTATTTACATTTCATTTCCTACTCTTCTCTAGTGGGGTTGGGACGGTGGCTGAATAAACAGCTGTATTTGTTTGTGGCATCTCCACACAATAAATAAAATTAAAGTTTTGCATGATCTTTTATAAATTTAATTAATAAATCCTTCCTACACATCAAACATGCATACTTTCATCAGATTATATTTGATTAACTGCATGCAATAGCATGTGCCAGATTTTATTTAAAAGGTTCTCATTGATCTTTTGGATGTATAATATATACCATAACAATAATGATGTTAATTATGCAAACGCTTAGATGTAATAGTGAAAAAGGAGGAAAAATTTGCCTGCAAAAAATTCTAAACGTTAAAAAGGCAATGTGGATGTATCCTGCAACAAGAGACATGTAATATGTTGTGCAAACTATATGAGAGCTACTCATCTCAGCAGCTGTTTCAACAACTTCCTAGTCCACTTCTACCAAATACTTTAAAACAATCACTCTTGAATTGATTAACAGTTGCATTCAGCGTTTTGTTTTCCTGGCACACTTTGGACCCATTAATACCAATCATTCATCACTTGAATGCCACAGCCTATTTGAGTATTGTTGCTGACCATCTGCATCCCTTCATAGCTAAAATTTACCATCTACTAATGGCTACTTCCAGCATGATAACGCACCATGTCACAAAGCAAAAGTCTCAAACTGGTTTCATGAACATGACAATGAGTTCTTCAGTGGCCTTCCCAATCACTGAATCCTATATTATACCTTTGAGATGAGGTAGAAAGGGAGGTTCGCAGCATTAAAGTGCACCTGAAAAATCTGCAGGAATTGCATGAGACAATCATGACAACAACCAGATGCTCAAAGGAATGTTTCCAACATCTTGTGGAATCCATGCCACAAGGACATGGGGCTCTTTTGACAGCAAAAGGAGGCCCTACCCAGTATTTATATAGTGTTCCTAATAAAGTGCTCAGTGAGTGTAGTATATTATATAAAATATATTATAAAAGTCTCTGTTTTGCAGCAGGAAGATTAGACCATTTTAAATGTGAGCATATCTAGTTAGTGAAATGTTTATTTACTAATTTAACAAAAATAAAATAATACGTGTAGACAATATTTAACTAATTTTGTCTTTTTATTTAAATGCCTCAAAATGAAAGACAAAGGCCTGACAAATTTGAATGAAGTGATTTAGTCTTTAAATAGACTGGAGTGGAAAAAAATTATACGGATTCAGTAATTCTCATTTAAATATCAAGCACTGACAAGTAACTTAACCCTCTTACCCCGTATGGCCGAAAAACCGGCTTGCCCGTCTTTGATCTATTCCCGTATGGCCGAAAAACCGGCTTGCCCGTCTTTGATCTATTCCCATAAGGACAATATACCGGCTTGGTCGTCTATGCCAAATACCCGTAAGGCCAATATAGGGCTTTACAGTGTAAACGTTATCCCCGTAAGGCCGGTGTACCAGCATTACTCTGCTATGATTCCTTACTTATTTGATTATTATTTTTTGACCCGGAAGGTTGATGACGTCACGACGTGATTACGTTATTACGCCGGCATTACGATGAAGCTGATCCAAGCGTGAATATTGGTGTAATAGTAGAAGTGAACTAAAAATGCCAAAGCGAAAAGCTAATCGTGTTCCAGCTAAAGTTATACCTACAGTGAACACAGGTACATCTAAAACAGTGAAAAAAAAAAAAAGAAAACATACACAGTTACACAGGCGAGAGCGAGGATTCTAGATAGTGACAGCAGTGAAAGTTCAGGCGATGTTGAAACCGAAACCGATAGAGACGCAAACTCTCCTGATTCAGACCCTGATCTGTCTTCACCTTCAGCATCAACCAGTGCGACTGACACTGCAGGGGTCTGGAGTCATAACGGGACCATTTCTGTGCATTCATGAAAACACTACCTGCTGGTCTGATTATCACCAGAAACTTGACTTTTGGCGCTAAAATGCATTTATTTATTTATTTATTTATTATTTACTTGAATTTATTCAAAGGCATTGACCACACTGATGCTCGTATGGTACTTCTAAATGAGTAGAAGGATTTTAGCGAGCATTTTTCGTCATTTCTCTAGTTAAGAATTGTGCTCTAAGTGGAGTAAAAACACTGAACTGCTTCATTTTCAAAGTAATATTACACAAATACATTATTATAAGTTGTTTCAAGGCCTAACAATGTTAAAATTAAAATGTTGATTTTGGGGCCAATTTTGGCCTGGGAACTCAGGGTTGGCATGCTGTTTCTATGGGGGATATAGGGTTGTGGGACATAATACTGCGGGAACTAAGGGGTAAGAGGGTTAAAGCAAATCTGTTCACCATCATCAATGACATTTTAAAATGATAGACTGGCGGCTGTGGCTCAGGTGGTAGAGCGGGTTGTCCACTAATTGTAGGGGTGGTGGTTCGATTCCCGGCACACATGACTCCACATGCCGAAGTGTCCTTGGGCAAGACACTGACCCAAGTTGCTCCTGATGGCAAGTTAGCACCTTGCATGGCAGCTCTTCCACCACTGGTGTGTGTGTGTGTGTGTGAATGAGACACAGTGTAAAGCACTTTGGTTAAAAGTGCTATATGAGTGCACCATTTACCATTTATAGTAGCTAAGTCTGTCATTTTAATGAATCTACTGTATAATAAAACTATACAACTGAAGAAATAAATGGCCAGATAAGCTTCACAACACAAATTAAACAGAAACTGGTAATCAATTTGCACAGACCCTTCAACATTATGCCTGTCTTAATGAATGTTTAAAGAAAAAACAGAATTCATAAAAAGGTCACACTGTATATAAACAAGAAGCTACCCATGTTAAAATAATATGCAACTATCATGCATTATTTGAAGTGTTTTTTGTGTCATGTACAAATGTCCACATAAACAGTTCTACTGAGTGAACAACTGAAGCAGTTCTTGTGAATCATAGGTCACTGCAGGCAATGTCTCCTTACCAATCTGTCTCTTTGCATTCAAATGCACAAATTTTATCTTCCAGCGGTTGTCGTCCAGAGGAGAGCGAATCAGCCCGAACACTTGCTCAAACACTCCAAGGCAATCGCTCTCCCGATGGATGGTGCCAGCGACGGCCACCAGCACCAACCCATGAAGCGAAGCTACACACTTCAGACCTGTTTGTGCCAGGTTAGGACAGAAGAGTAACCTCTCCTCCCAGACAAGAGCCAAAAGCCGCTGGCTCACCAGTTCAGCTCCAACAAACTCCTCTTTCTGCTCAACCTGTGCATGAGAGAGAAGCAGCAGCTTGGCATCACTCCAGAAGTGCTGTGGACCCCAGTCCTGCACCGGCTGAGCGGCCAAGGGGTTCTGAGAGTTTAAAAGCTGGAAGAACCACTGGCAAAACTGCTTCCCCAAAGCTGTCAGTTCTCCCAAACCGTCTTGATTCTGAAAATCTGATTTGGAAACCTACGATACAAAAACAAAACACATGACAAGTCTATAGTCAACAGTGCACAGTACAGGTATAAATTAGATAAATGTAAGTCGCTCTGGATAAGTGCTAAATGTAGTACACAGTCATTTAGGACCTTATGTGAGTTAGGGGTAATAAATTGCTTACCTGGCTGCCAGATGACCACAAATCAAGAGTCTTCTTTACCAACTGATATTTCTCACTGTTTCGAGGTACAACAACACTTTCTTTAGCGAGGTATTGAAATATGACATCCCGATGAACCTTTTTCCTTTTGAGAAGCTCTTCCGCATTCGTAGAGTAGGCTATGATAGCTTCAATTGCCTCTGTTAACACAGAACAGAATGCATATGACACATTAACAATGTCTGTTAAATAAATAAATAAAAACCTATTAAAACTGGTTAGGTCTGCTGATTTCCTTACTCTAACTCTTAGTAAACATTAGCTAGCTCGCTGCAAAGTTAGCCAAACAGTCAAGCAAGCTAGCAAGTCTTTTCGAGATTACCTCTGGAACTCGTTACGCGAATTAACCGGTTGGTCACTGTATCGTTCAATGCAAACAAGTCGTCCTTTGGCAGCAGTTCCAAAAGTTTTTTACAACCATCTGACTCTTTTTTCGACATCACAGACATTGTGACAATGGCGATGGTCGAGATTAGCCAGGAACAGCATTTCACATCATTTGCTTTCTCATTGAGTCGTGAATCATTCATCGCCCCCTAGCGGAGAACTACTAACAGAGCGAGCTTCATAATAAAAGTTTTGCTAGCGGTAGCTTCAAATACACACCTCATTAACCTTATCTCAGCGTGTGCTATACTGTTTTTATTCATTCAGTCGTCTTCGGTTAGGGTTACCCTGGTCGTGGTAATCTGGAGAATATCTCTCTCAAATCCTTAATGGTATCCAAGAGTCCACTCTTCTACATTCGGTTAGAGATTCAGGATATATTCAGTAATTAAGGGGTATTCTTGTCCATAATAATAGCTCATATTCAGGTATAGTGAATGAATTGTTTGGAAAAGAAAATCTAGTATTATTTATTAAATGGAATATTTGATAATGATTGCTATACTGTTTTATTTATAGCTGTTATCTTGTTTTCTTATAGAAAGCTGGAAACCTGAGATTATTACACATGTAGGTCCCAATGAATGATCCATCAGGTCCATTGAGCCATAACATACAAAATAAAGGCTACTGCATCATAAAGAAAGGGATTTAGACATGAATTCTTCTGTGTTTATTAAATGATCGTACAGTTTGTGTACCGCTTATCCTACACAGGGTTGCAGAGAGCCTGGAGCCTATCCCAGGGAACTCGGGACACAAGGTAGGGGACACCCTGGAGGGGGTACCAACCCATTGCAGTGCACAATCGCACACAAATTCACACACCCATTCACACACTACAGACAATTTGGAAATGCCAATCACCCTACAACATATGTCTTTGGACTGGGGGAGGAAACTGGAGGAAACCCCCTGCGCACACAGGGTGGAGGTGGGATTCAACCCCTAACCCCAAAGATGTGAGGCAAACATGCGTTTAGTATTAGTCATCACATATAAACCACACAGTGACCCAGCATACTATACCTATAATTCCATAGTAGCATTTTCATTTTCCACTGAGCATACCTCCTTCCACAAAGGAACTGGTACTGGTACTGCGAATACTGAGATATGTTTGAGGTTGTAGACCTATTCTGTCACATCAAAGAAAATATGTTTAGCTATATCTGTGGAATGTTATCTGACTGAGTTTTGATTTGTGCTATCAACATTTTAAGGCTGATACTAAATGATAGATACAGCGTAGGCCAGAACTGAAACATTAAAATGAATTAACACCATGCCCATTCAGACGTCTTGCTTGTATTTCCCCATTTGTAAGTCGCTTTAGATAAAAGCATCTGCTAAATGAATAAATGTAAATATAAATATTTGACTACAGACTGTGCTCTAGATATAGGTATATGATTATATATAATGTATATAGTCATTGAACAGTGATTTCAGATTTCACAATCTTTGTGCATGTATAGGCCTACAACATAGAAATGAAACCACAATCCATTTAGTCTGAGATACTGGTCATTGAAGGCTGGCTGGCAATTATGCAGTTAAATTCATGGTCAGCTGGTTTTGTCCACAGTGATTGTATATGGATCCTATCGAACAGAGGCACATGTGTCAGTGAACTGAGATCTGACACTAACTATATTTCTTGTTTATTTATTATTGTGTCTATTACCCCAGCTGATACACACATCACAAAGTACAAATAGTCAAGAGCAGCTATTTCATATTACTTTTGCAAATTTAGTGTTAGGTGAAACTCAGTTTAAAGAACAATCCCATACCAATTATATATATTGTAGCTCTGCTGTAAATGTTTTACTTCTTTATCTCAGCTGACAGTTAAGACCAATAGGTTTACCATATGTTTGTTGTGTCATTCAGTTCAGAAATACTGGAATACAGTGTAATGTGAAGCTTTATTTCCCACACACCTCAGCATTTCCTGATCTCTTCATCTCTCTGTTATACTTCATGACAGCAAATTAACACATCAGCCGGAAAAATGTGAGCTCTGTAACTTTGAGTGGTATGGTTGTTGGTGGCAGATGGGTTTCGAATATTTCAGAAACTGCTGATTGGGATGTTCACACAAAACAGTTTACAAAGTATGGTGCGAAGGAAACAAACGAACAACAACAATAAAACAATTAAAGTGTGGCAGTTCAGCCGCATGCTATGTTGTGACTGGTGTGTTGGGTTTATAAAAATAGAACAGGTTTTACATTCTTTGTAATCAAGGCCTTACTTACTTAATTACTGAATTTGAGACTGGTTGAAAGTCATTATATAGATGTTCTCCTATAGAAATGAGAATCTTTGGAGTAAATAGCCTGTGAAGACGAATGAGTTCAAGTTTAACCGCAATTATTGCCATGAATAAGCATAAAGAAGATATTTACTTTACTGTTTAGTTTACTGCAAATCTCACAACACTTGATTTGATGAGAGTAGACCTACTTTTACTGTCTCACGCCGTTGTGTAGTAGATATGTCATGTCTCTGAGAGGACGCACGAGGGCAGTATTGTAGGGTGCATTGTAGGCAGTATCGGACACGTCCTCGTGTAGCGCCAACTGACAATGCTGCAAGCTTTCGGATGAAACCTGAGCAGTTTATAGTAGTGTAAGTGATTCGCCACTTAAGGTGAATGAAAGAACACAATTCTAATTCATCACCACATTTAGAAATATCATGTATGCTACATTTCCGCTTACTTTATCCCACAAGCACATGTTCATACTGGTTCCATTGTTAATAAAAGCAGTCTGACATTCATTTGTGTAATAATAGCCCGAGACCAAATTTATATGTAAATAGAAAACAAACAAACAAACAAAAAGTGAAGAACACAATTTTGCCAAAGCTGTCGATTTGTTTGAATTGGTCAGATCACTCGATTCACCTAAAAAGAGTCGTTTCCGAGTGAACCATAGATAGGTGACTCGGGGCGGTTTTGGGATCCAGAGCCACTCCCGCTGTCTCCATTCACACACACTAGACACACCACAGCGTCTTTACCGGGAGCGAGCAGAGCTGCTACACTGACGCGTCCCGGCTCTCTGAAAGGGACAAAACAACTCCGACAAAAACGGAAAAGTATCGAGGAACTTCCGTTTCACCTTGTTAAAGACGACTGGATGTTATCTTTCCCTCCAGGAGTGGATTAAAAAGGAATTTCATTCTGCACACGAGGTAAGTTTCATTCTCATTCACAGTTAGCGGCTCATTTTTCCAGCAGCCAAACGCTGTCTCACAAAGTTTGTGAGACCAAACTTTACCCTGAAGAACTTTATGCTCAAGATCCTGAAATGCAGTCTTATACCATAAAATCTCTGTGGAGGGAGAACACAAAGTCTAAAATAGTTACAAAAGTTTTAAAAACTGAAGAAACTGCATGGCATTTGATAGATTTTTTTTAATTAATCACAGGTTTCAACGCAGGAAAATTTGCTGGGGAGGACATTTGTGAGGGGGGAAAGTGTAATAAGCTTACATTTGGTCTATATATACTGTGTGTGTGTGTGTGTGTGTGTGTGTGTGTGTGTGTGTGTGTACTAAGCTTGCGTTACTTTTGGTGAGAGAGAGAGAAAGAAAGAAAGTATAATAAGCTTGCGTTACATTTAGTCTGTGTAGGGTTGTGTGTGTGTGTGTGTGTGTGTGTGTGTGTGTTAGTGTTAGTTACCGGTTGGGTTGCCGTGTGAGACAAAGGGCCTTGCTACAACTCTGTTCCATTTTAAGTGTTACTAGTAAGAGCTCATAGCCTATAGTTACAGAGTTACGACTGAATACGGTTCTGGTCACTCAGTATGTTTAATGGCCAGATCAGAAGTTTTGTTTATTCTGTTTATTTTTGACTGCAGGATTATTTATTTACAATGTGAAGCAATTTATTTAATGTTTTTGTAATGATTGAGAATTAAAATAAATGTGATCTGCAAACACTCCAGCTGTTATACTGTTCACAGTTTGGTGGCTTTTTTCTGAGTGACAGCTCTTACTAAATGTACAGTACATGAAAACTATATGTCTGTGAAAATGTCCACTTTTATGTGCTCAAGTAGTTGTGTTCATCCATCTGATTATGCTGTTCCTATGGAGCAATGTTGTTTAGTTGCCATGCATCCAGTGTTGTTGTTTCCCCATCAATAAATCCACAGTCCTTGTTAGTGGTTAGTGATATCGGTGTTTTTGAGATTAGCCAACCTGAAACCAGTCTTTACGCATTTGGTTCTCTCAGACACATCCATATTATGATCTGTGCCACCCACCCCCTTGCTGTTTGGTAACACAGAGTTTGAGTTGTTTTGGGGAGGTCATGTAGTGTTAATGTATATAAATTGTCTGCAGAACTCAGCACCTACTCTAGTGCACTTCTCAGGTAAAGTGGACAATAGAGCACAGGTGATAAGCCTGTAGGGGGAATATTACAACCCACACTGTATCTGGTGTAGTAGTGTTTATATAAGGGAAACAGTGTTCTGTGTAACTGAGGGTCAACAATACAGCTGTCTTTACTATTCAGGTATGACCTAAAATGTACTACATGGGGGGAAAACAATTTTGCTATTTGTATTGTAAAAGTGTTAATTAAGGTATTGATTATGGGCAGATTAACTGATTGTCTCCAACTTTATTGTCTGAGCAATATCATGACAACCCAAACATTGGAAATAAATGCAGACGTTTTTTCCACTGTTTTTTTTTTTAATCGTATTAAACGTACCTTTCAAATAACTGTTGGTCGGTTGTACTTGCTTGACTGGATGGCTTTCCACTGCAGGCATGTACAAGTTGACTCATGCCTCGTAACCAGTGTTAATTGAGATTTAGTAGTAGATGCTGTTTTAGAGGTTGTGGCAGGTTGTGCTCAGCCCTGTTGTCCAGAGAGCATCGTGTGGTGTTAGGTCTGAAATGGGGGGGCGTCAGTAATCACTGGGGCAGATTCGTCACTAATTGGCAAATACATCGCTAACTGAGGGTTGCTGCAAATTTGGGCTCAGTGTCAGGCAGGAGGAGTGTGGCAGTCTGGGAAAACCCCTCGAATGTCAGGTAATGAATTCTGGCACACAGCCAGAAAAGAGGGAAAGCTGGAAACTGCCTTTTGTTTGATACACATATACATCCTAAAAGATGTACCACTATTCTATTCATTAAAAAAAAAACATTTGGTTACTGACTTTCAGATTTTTGCACAGTATTAGTCTCCAAAAATGAGTTTTCCATGCATAAAGATTATGTAATGGTAATTCAGGATGTAGGTTAACTTCATTATAAAGTCTGACTGTGGGGGAATTGTGTTATGGTAGTGATGGTACTCTGATGAGTGGTAAGTGGTTAAAAAAGGTTCAGAAGAGTTGATGCATTTTAGTGCTGAGTCAGTACAGTGGAAAAGTCTGTCTCTGAGTTTACCCTGGCACTGGAAGATGCTCATGAAGCAGTGTTTCAGGTCACTGAGCAAGCTTGCCAGTCCACACAAATAGTCAGTGTCTGTGTCTTTCTAAAGCTGTTGCATTTGGAGTTGCTCCTGATTCTCACATTTGCCAGCAAACTGGGATGCAGTCTGGCTGCCACATCATTTTTGTCTTTGCACTCCATTAGAGCAACCAGTATCATTTATTTTTGCTCATGTGTCTGTTAAGGCCATGAGGTTGCTAAAACAACAAATTTGTATATAGTGGTTTTAATATAATTGACAGTTTAAAAAGAAATAATTGGAAATATTTTTTTCTACTTGTCCATTCTTTTTATTTTTCCTTCCCAATAGGTAATTATTAAAGGTGCATATTTGTTTTTCTGAGATGATCTAATGCAGTCAGAAAGACTGGGGCTAGGACTAGACTAGGACAGACTGATACAGAAGCCACACCTCCTTCATCTTGACTGACAGGCGCAAGCACTCAGAGGGGGTAAGAAAGGGTGCAAGAGAGAAACAGTTTGAAAGGAAATTAATTTGACAATTGGGCAGAAATTACTATGGTAATAAATTCTTGATTGTTTCCCATTTTTACCATGTACATGCTGGCTTGAATCGGTGCTTATTCAGACCTGTCCTAATTCAAATGGGTAAAACCACATTTTATTTTATATACTGTGTGTGTGTGTGTGTGTGTGTGTGTGTGTGTGTGTGTGTGTGTGAGAGAGAGAGAGAGAGAGAGAGAGAGAGAGAAAAGGTAGGAGTAGGGAGAAAGGGGTAATTCTGCCCTAGGGTGAGAAAGGGGAACATTTTCCTTTACCTAGTGGAAAATCACACATGGCCCAACTCCAGGAATTCTAAATTATATATTATTGTTGTTGCTTTAAGAAAATTAAGAGCAGCTGTGATGTTTTGGATGTCTCCCAAACACTATACAAAAGGTTGTGTGATGTGCCATCCAAGCATGTAGCTTCTGATCAACTGTTCATCCTGGCTTAATTTTTAGGGCAAATGCAAATCTAAAAATATCCAGTCTAATCCAGCCTAGTGGGTGTATTTCAGTAAAAGTCAAACACAAATATGAAGACTGATGCCATCAGTGATGAATGTAAGATTGAATGTAATACGCCATTCAGCTGCACTGTCTGACCTGATGCAGTCTGTTTGACACCATTATAGTACAGTAATCCACAAACGGCATGTGTTATTGTCATGGGCCAAAAACCATAATGTACAGTGTGCAGGATTAACAGATATGAAGCAGAAATGATGAGGGATAACTGTGATAGAATTTACACGTTTCCCTGGTTTCTCCTGTATCACTGAATCTAATAAAGGTTGTGGACCTCGAAATATCCAAGTATTGAAAATATTTTACCTTTTTCAAGCAAAACTTTTCACCTACTCTTCAATAATGGATTTTCGGAATCAGTCCACATGTCCAAGCACTTGTAATGTAGTTACTTCACTGGGTGTCTTTCTGCACCAACAGCACTCGGACTACCGAAGCAATATCAGTCTTTCTACTATTTCTGTTCAGCTGTCTAGTTTATTAGAAGTCTGTTAAATACTAACTTCTTGTATACTGATGAGATCATATATGACCTAAAACTTCTAGCAGGTTATGCAAAATGTGCCAGTAGTCAAATATTTATTTGTGATGGAAACAGCCTGTAAATGCAGTTGAATAGTGGAGTACAAGGTATACATTGACATTTTAAAAATCCATCAAATAAAACTAACAGACTAACAAATCAAATAAGACTAACAATGTCTAAACATTAAAATATTAATATTGATCATAGGCAGTCCACATTAGCTTCCTACTTTTGTAACTATGGGAAGTGGGAGGTTGCAGGATGTGTGTGCAGTTTCTATTAATGTTTTGTTATCTATTGTTCTAATCTATTATGGCTTAGTAATCCTGCTCCAATCAACCATTCACAAACAAAGAAAGGCACGTGCCTGGGTAGAAATTTGTCAACTAGTAGATTTTCAAAGTACTGTTTCAATCACACTGAGTGATTCAAGTGATTCAATCAAGCTGATGTACCTCCCTACTTATTGTATAGTTGTTGTTCACACTTTGATGGGGTTGCAGAGCTCCACTGCTTAAAAGATGGTTTCTGCTTTTGCG
This sequence comes from Ictalurus furcatus, assembly GCF_023375685.1. Classification (NCBI taxonomy): domain Eukaryota; kingdom Metazoa; phylum Chordata; class Actinopteri; order Siluriformes; family Ictaluridae; genus Ictalurus; species Ictalurus furcatus. The sequence goes on along the minus strand of NC_071260.1, from coordinate 18,129,486 downwards.
TTGAGTGTTGTGTAAATGAGAGAAAAGTTTCCCTGTCAGAGAAAAGCATTCCCTGTTATCAAAAACTAGTAACAATAATATTCAGGTGCATGATGTGGTGGCCAAATGCTGCAAGGTTAGAGCGCCACCACAATTTAACAAGATTACGCCAATTTAACAGTGAGCACACCCGCACTAGGGTGGGCCAAATATAAATTAGGCTTCACGTTCAGTTACCATGTGAGAAGTAGCTGGTTAGGAAATAATTGTTTTAAAGTGATTTAATATGGGTCATTTAATGTTCCAGTTTGTGGAATAGCAACTCTTTCTTATTCCTTTAAAAATTATGTTCTCTGATTTGTTGTTTGAGTATCCAAGACTTTAATTTGAAACAGTCTTTAACCAGTGGGCCAACATTGGTTTTAACCCTCCACCAAACCCTCAGACTTGAGCTATGTATCTCTGTGTTAGACATTTAATTTTTACCGAAAGAGTTAGGCTCTTGTACTTTATAAAGCAATAACGCATGTGGTAAAACTGTGACACAGCATCCAGGGTCCCCAGTTCAATCCTAAATTTGGATTACTGTCTATATGAAGACAGTTAACTCGTATGAGAAAAATATATTTGCTGGGGTTAGAGCGCAGGGTCAGCCATGATACAGTGCCCCTGGAGCAGAGAGGGTTAAGGGCCTTGCTTAAGGGCCCAACAGTGGCAGCTTGGCAGTGCTGGGGCTTGAACCCCTGACCTTCAGATCAGTAACCCAGAGCCTTAGCCACCAAGTCACCACTGCCCCAAAATAATGACTTCTCCAGTTTCAAAATTATTCAACCATTTCAACCGTTATGACCTGCTGCAAACAAGATGCATAACTTCTGGCAGCATTCCTGAGGAATCTTATCTCATTCCTCATGAGCAATGGCCTCCAGTTCAGTAATATTCTTGGGTTTGTGTGCTGCAACCGCCTTGTTCAAATCCCACCAGAGATTTTCTATGGGGTTCAAGTCAGGTGACTGTGATGGCCCTGAGAATCTTCCAGGACTTCTTCTGCAACCAAGCCTTGGTGGAATTTGAAGTATGCTTTTGGTCATTGTCCTGTTGGAAGGCCCAATAACGCCCAAGCTGCAGCTTCCCCACAAATGGCATGATGTTTTCTCTTGAATACATCTTGCCTTCCACACGCTGCAGGTTTCCAGTGCCAGAGAATGCAAAGCAGCCCCAGAGCATCACCGAGCCACGACCATACTTGACTGTGGACAGAGTGCTCTTTCTTCATTCTTCTTCCTCCAGACAGTTCGCTGATCTGTTGTGCCGAAAAGTTCCAGCTTTGTTTCATCGCTCCACAGAACGGAATCCCAAAACCTCTGTTGCTTATTTCTATGATTTTAAGCCAACTTTTCTTGTGCTTTTGGGTCAGTAGTGGTGTTCATCTTGGACTTCTGGCACAGAAACTTTCTGTGTTTAATATGCGTGTTATTGTGCACACTGAAACCTCAGTGCCTTTTCCCACCACATCTTGCTGCAGGTCTTTTGCAGTCACTTGAGGGTTTTTCACAACCTGCCTTCTCAGAAATCTGGTTGCAGCCGTTGATGGCTTCCTTTTTCTGCCCCGTCCAGGTAGTGTACACTCAACAAACCCCTAGCCAGTTCAGGTATTTCATGTTTTCCAGCTCAAGCACACCTGGTGCAACTAATGAAGTCCTTGATTAGTTGCATCAGGTGTGCTTGAGACAACACCTGTTTTGCATATTTGTGCTGTTGGAGAGGTTCTCTTCAGGGGTTGAATAGTTTTGAAACTGGAGAAGTCATTATAAGTTGCATTTTCAGTTGAATTTGAAAGATTTCGTTGTGTTGAACTATTGAAATTGCTTGTGTTTGATTTGTCCATGGCAAAGAGCTGAAAGTCTGTACATTTTGACAACAAACCTGATTTTCAATGATGGTTTAATAATTTCGATTGCAACTGTACATCAATATCAACACAAAAATGGTTTACTGATCACAAAATCAAGGTCCTGCCATGGCCATCCCAGTCCCCTGACTTGAAACCCATAGAAAACCTGTGGGGTTAACTGAAGAGGAGAGTCTGCCAGCATGGAACTCGAAATTTGAAGGATCTGGAGAGATTCTGTGTGGAGGAAGGATCTCTCATCCCTTGCCATGTATTTTCCAACCTCATCAGGCATTATAGGCGAAGACTCAGAGCTGTTATCTTGCCAAAGGGAGCTAGCACAAAGTATTGAGTAAAAGGGTGCTAATACTTGTTGCACACCTATATTTAACAAATATTTTTTTGGATACAGCCTTTGCTTGTATTTCCTCATTTGTAAGTCGCTTTGGATAAAACTGTCTGCTAAATGAATAAATGTAAATGTTGGTTGGTTGTTTTGTTTTTTGCAATTGTTTGATATCCATGAGAGCAGAGTATTTTACTTTATTTTTATTTATTTATTTATTTATTTATTTATTTAGCAAAGGATCAAAAGGTTAAACAATAAAGAGAATTTTTCCACAGCCTCCTTTGCTCATATTTACCAAGGGTGCCAACATTAGTGGAGGGCACTGTAAGTGTGTGTGTGTGTGTGTGTGTGTGTGTGTGTGTGTGTGTGTGTGTGTGTGTGCGTGCGTGCGTGTGCGCGCAAGGCACTGGCTTCCCATTCGTTTCCAGTGTTCCCATGATTGGCGCTGTATTCACAATAACCCTTATAAAATAAAGACGTTACTGGAGAAGAATGAATGAATAACTTCTGTCTGTTACATGTTCAGTACTATCATATTCCAATATGCAAATGTATTAAGTGATTATACCAGTTTACTTGGGAAGCAGTTTCTAATTCAATATGGGGGGGGAAACAATCTTCAAAGCTAATTTCTGACTTTAATGAACAGGGATGATTGACCTAAAATGTACCAGAACATGACTAGACTTCAGGAGAAAATTTTGATGAAAATATAAAGCTTAATTGGTGGAAAAGTGGGTAGACAATGTAGTTGCTTATAGTTCTAAAGTGAGTAGACTTTGTGTGAAGAACTTGTAGTTAAAACCTTACTGGGAATATACAAGGTAGTCTACCAATTCTTATTAAAAAAAAAAAAAATTGTTGAAAATTTTCCACCCAGAAGTTTTCTGCGCTCGAATTTTCATGTCAAGCAACATTGGAGGCTCTATAATTGACCTTGTGCGGTTGTCATTGGGCACAGCAGATTATGATAAGGCACATTAAGTTGTGCAACCACAGTCTGGGATACTGATAACAGGTTGTTCATGCTAGGCCAGCACTTTGGCAGTTGTAGCTGTTTGGTGTTTGGAGGAGTTGATCCTATCTGATAATCCACCATATTCACAGACCTGTTGGCTCTCTTAGATTTTATATAAGGCATGTACAGAACACCCATGCTGTTGCCTTATTTTCTGTAGGTTTCCAGTTTATTTTTATCTTATTATGTAGAATCAGTAATGTCAAATTTATCAAGGCATGTCTTTAGTCCAAATACATGTATCGTTATTGTTGTATATTCTTGTTGATTCTCAAAGTGGAGTCCATGAGGCACACCCAGGAGATCTTTTTAACCTTTTACAGTGTTTGAAATCATAGCCCACCATTAACAAAGTAATTAGAGGCCAGTCACCAAAAGTGCGTAGGCACATATTGTGTCTGTTAGTTTTCTTATTATTATTCTGCTTCTTCCCCACTGGGAGTCTATGGCAGTCCTGTGAACCATAAGTAGGAAAATTATGAATTTTAACACCTTCATAGATATGACCATGAATAGTATCTGGACCAATTCTGGCATCTCTAGGGCCAACTATATAGTGCCACCACTAGTTCAAAATTCACTTTTCAAGTGGTTATAATTGTTGAACACTTTGTCCTAGAGGAAATAAATTTAGTTCATCAGATTACTTTATGGATCACAATCCATATCTTATATTAAGACTCCACCCATTACAGTAGTCACCAGTTTTGGAATGTACAGTATAAATTTTTTTCTTAACTCCTCGTTCAGATTTTGTCCTGTTCTTACCAAAATTGGCTCAGATGATCAGTGGACAGAGCCGCTCAAAAATTACTGAACACAATTTTGATATTCATATCTGTTCAAAAGTTATGATGTCGCAAATTTAATGATGTTGACCAAAAATTGGATCAGAGGCTGTATCTCGTTCAGACTTTGATCAGTCATAATGAGGGTCCATGCCGAATTTGAGAACAGTGCCACGTATAGGTCATGAGATTTGAAAAATTATGATGTTTGTTTATAACCATTGAATTCTTTGACAGAACATTATGATCTTGGTGTCTACAGATTCATTGGGTCATGGCAAATCCATGGATACCAATTTTGCCAGGATTGGCCAACCGGCTGTTCTTCATTTAATAAATTTGTCATATTTTGTAATATCTTTTCAAATATTTGAGACATCAGCGCAAAATTTTGTTGGGATCATTCATAGTATGTTCTCTAGGTACCTGAAAATTTTAACACCGCGCCACCTTGGGTAAGGTTTTTTGTAAAAACATAACTTTTGAAAACTTAAAAGTTTGTGTAATGTTTTGTCTTTCGGTTCCTTTCTTTTGTGGCTCAACACTGTAGTAACCTTTCAACCTCTTGTCATGCAAATAAATGTCTCTGTTATCTTCATTTCTTGTTCAGTCTTATTCTCAGCTGTGTTTTTGAACTATCTTTTATTAATTCATGTACATTCTATTTCTCCTATTCATGTTCTCCAGGCTTCACATTATGCTTGCTGCGCCTTTGGTGCTTGGCCCCTTTAAATGCTGCTTGCAGCTTTAATTATATTTATCATTGGGCTCTTATAGTTATTCACGTATATGACTGGTCATGTAGCTTGAATATGTTAATTGCAAACCTCAATAACTCAAAAGCGAAATGGCCAGCATATAGTCAACTTGAATCGAATGACAACTTTAATTTAAAAAAATGCTCTGTGAGTGGAAAGTTTAGGAATAAAATACTCTATGGTTCCCATACCTAGTATAGTACAGTTGTGAACATTTGAACATTTTCTGTAAAACCTAAGCTTGACCTATCTGTTAAGTAGGAATGTGGATTCATTTTATGAGCCTAAACCATACATGTCATGTCCAGTGAGCAGGGATCAAGAACAGGGACTGTGGTGTTTTTCTATTACATAACTCCCAGTGGAGTTTCTGAAGTCTTTAGTGTTCTGGGTTAAACAGAGCTTTTGAGTATAATGGCCTTTGTGGCCCAAAACTACTGCTGTGTAAATATGTTGTGTGGGTTTATTTGCAGTGACCATGTTTAGAACTCTTGTATCTCTAGGTTCATTGCCTCTCGGATTAAAGCTGTATGTGGAACTCACTTAAATGCATTGAAAATTGTGAGTGCTATAACTTAAGTCATATGTATGTATGTCTTTGCATTTCCACAGGGGGGGAATGTCCAAGATGGAGGTAAAGACATCACTTCTCGACAACATGATAGGGGTAGGCGACATGGTCCTGCTTGAGCCCCTGTCAGAGGAAACCTTCATCGGGAACCTACAGAAACGCTTTGAGCACAATGAGATTTATGTAAGTTCTCCTGAAAGTTCTACAAATTGGTTATCTTTAACCGTATGCGTTAGTATTCTGACTGCATTTTCCTCGTCAAGTTTTATGCTCTTACTAGTTTAATTGACATTTTTTTCAATAGCATATTTAAATGCTAAAGTGTAAGTTATACTTGTTGTCTTGCAATCTAAGGCAGTTCAGAGTTCAGACTCAAATCTGATTTGGGTCAAATGACTGGTAAAGGAAAATGAAGTCTGACTTTATTCAGTCCGGTTCAAGCCACATTTTCATGTGATTTAGGACACATTATATAATTTCTGGACATGCAGCTTGGTTTGACAGTAAAATCAGATTTCATTGACACCCCCCACCCCCCATTCAACATTGAGTCAATAATTCAATATGTGACATTTCTTGACATCAGTAATTTGTAACGACAACATCATGAATGAAAACCACCATAAAGGCAGAGAAGCCATGCAAATTGTTTTCCCTTCAATTTGTCATCCGTCTGTATATACAGTCACTAGGGAGAACTAAGTCAACAAAAGCGATACACCATATGGCAACCTCTTAATTTTTTGCTCCTGTTGTCTGTTTTGAATATGTTTTGAACCATGACTGAACATTACCCTTATCTAAAACAAATCCATTGTAGAGCTGTCACTGTGAACTTGACTGTTCAAATACTATCCAAATTTTCACTATATTTACATATTCAAGGGTAAACATTTTCATTCATTTATTCACCTTTCTGCGTTGTATCTTATGTCACTTAAGTCTACCACACTCTTCCTTTACTTTTTGGCTTTTTAAAAGTTTGGAGCTCAAATAGATTTCCATTGAGCATATAGTGGCATATAGTGCACTAGGTTAGGCTCTTCCCACATTCTCATACCACATCACATCATTTCCTCTTAAGTTTAGCCCAGATCCCTTTCACTATGTTGTTGTGTTTGGAATGGAAGTTGCATACTTCCAATTAATATAGTAATGTTAAAATTAAGAGGACATAAATTAACATTCTTGGTCTGTCATTTCCCTCAACATGTGCCATTCATTTGTTTACCTCATTTGCCTGATGCTTTTATGTAAAGCTGCTTGCAGTCGAGATATACAGCTGAGCCATTGGGGCCTTGCTCAAGGGCCCAACAGTGGAAGTTTTTTGGTGCTGGGATTTGAACTAATGATGTTCTGATTGTCTGAGCATAATGCCTTAACCACTGAGCCACAACTGCCCATTTAGACCATGTCTTGGAAGGAGAGACTCACAGAAGAGACCACACACCAGATCAGTCAGTGAATTAGATTGGCCTGATATGTAGATGGTGTCTTAAATGAAGCAGATCATCTAGATCAGAGCTATTCAACTCAAAATTTGTGAAGGTCCAGATACACGCAATTGCTTGCTTAGAAAGGTCCAGATAAGCAACTAACATGCTTAAAGTTTTATGGCTATGAATAACACACATCAGTTTGTTACGCTTTAGGCTACCATGTTTGACGATGTTTCACAGACTCACGAACTTAATGTGGAGAATAATCTCATCCTTCTCTGTCCAGTCATATTTAAACATTCTGTTCATCCTCCACTTTTGTTACCTACTTAGTCAGACCATAGACCATCTGTCAGAACTCTGCCATTCGCAGTGAGCCACCAGGTAGACAATTTGCATAAATTCATATGATTGGCTGCAACAGAGAATCAGTCATGATAGTCCATGTAAAAAAAAAACCTGTAGTCACTGAACTATGGCCAGTGATTTTTTTTTTTTCTTCCCCCAATACACTTCTACAGTATTTTTCAACTGACACGGATTGTTAGTAATGAAGTTAACGATTGTGTCTATTCCGATAGAAAGAAATCATTAAGAATTGATGACTTGGTCAGACAATAATTGGTTTTTGAATTTTGTGTAGTAGACTTTATAGCTCTATAAACTATTGAATTTTAGTAGCGCATTTTGGGTGTGTTGGAAAGCGGAAATTTGACATTCAGTGTTCTCAGGTAAGGAGAACTTTGCTCTGTCATTTTGAAAGCAGGGCATGGTTCATCACCACCACCAATTATGTCCAGCCATATACAACTTTTAGCACAGCCTGGCTGCAGTCTTGCACGTAATAATTCAAATTACTCATTATTTTATATATACTTTATACCCCCTTAGAGCTTTGACCTTCTGATTGCCTTATATTTGTTTATATTAACTGGTCTAACTTTTGAAAGAGATATAAATCTTTCGAATAGACTGTTGCAATAGATAAAGTATCAGTTTTAGTAGGTTATAATATTTATCAAGTACCAAAGTCCATCAGAAAATGATCTTGATCTTAAGACTTTCTTCAAGTCTTGTAGGTAAAGAAAAGGAGTTCTGATGGCTGTTACAGTGTTGAAATAAGAATTATGTTCAAAAGTTAGATTTCATTAGATCGGTGCATGGAAGCATTGACTGGCTCAGTTTTTCTGTTCCTCTATTTATAATGATTAACCAGTCTAATAATGCAACATTATTATCAGGTTAAAGCTGATTTGAATGTTCATGCTCCTCATTATCTATCTCTAGCCTTGAGTTGACCTTGAGATGACCTTGAGTTTTATCTTGCCTCAGTTCATGGTATTATGACTATGATGTTAAACCCTCAGAGAAGTGAAAGGTTGCTTCGACTCATTTTAGGAAGTTGAAAGAGACATCTTTTAGGTGTGTTTCTTTCACTTGTATATAAGAATAGACATAGAGTTGTAGTTATGAGATGCGTCTCTCATATAAATTGTCACTACATTGGGTACTGTTTATAGATAAAACACCTTCCATTTAGTTTTGTAAAGATATCCTTATGCCACCCATTTCAACTGAAAATAGGCTGTGGCTTGTGTTGCTATGGTGGAGACTTGAATCAGACTGCCATCTCAAGTCTCTAACCATATAAACATGTCCACCCTCTTTTCTTTTAAAATCACAGGTTTGATATAAAAGGAAATATTGGAAAATGCAACTGGGAGGGGAAAAACAAAAATAGAAACTAATTCAAAGCATTTTAGCAGATGATTCCACAATTTTCCACACAAGATTCCACACATTTTTCATTGTGTTTTCATGTGCTTGTGCATGTCTAAATAATACACCAAGAATTCCCAGAGGAAAAATGCCAACAAATGCAGAGTTCCTCTGACCTCAGTGCAACAGCCTCCTGAATGTTTGACTGTTTTTAGAGCGGTGTTTGGGTCACATGTCTAGGGTTTGTATATAGCTTGCTTATATAGCCTTGTAACCAGTATGTCAGTCCCTCCAGGATTTCACAATTTTGTGATTGAACTTTGCTTAAATTTGCGTTAATTTAATCTCCACTATATTGAAAAACGGAGCTTGCAATTTTTTTTTAAATTACCACAGATGTTCCACAGATTTGGGCCAAGACACGTCATGTGACGTCATCATAATGTGCATTAAGCCAAAGCCCTCGTCGATTCACGTGACCAAACATGAGTACAGTTAAGGTCTCCTTTACCAACAAACATCACTGCGCAAAACAATTTTGTGCAATTGCAATTTCGCCAATTCAAGTAGTTTTCCGCAAAAAAGCACAAAAAACTCTGAAAGTTGAATAAGCAGCAAAATCATGCATTTTTGGCTGCAACAATTTTTAAAAAAACCTCTGCGAAATCCTATATGGACTGATATGTGATGATGTTACAAAGTACTTTAGACACTTCTCTCATTAATATGATTAGCCAGGATCTGATGTATTTCCTGCTTCAACTGCAATTAATTCCACCCATATTACTGTGCACATTTGATGGTGTACACTTTTTACAGAGAATACACAAAAGGAAAACATCATGATAAGACTTTCTGTGTTTATTAATTCTTACCTCTGTCTAACGCTTTAGTTTCTTTTTTGCAGACATATATTGGTAGTGTGGTGATTTCTATGAACCCCTACAAGTCCCTGCCAATCTATACACCCGAGAAGGTGGAAGAGTATCGCAACAGGAACTTTTATGAGCTCAGCCCTCACATGTAAGTCAAGCCTTTTTTTTTTGTTTGGCCTATTTGTATTGTGTAGGGCAAGCTCTCAGAAATAAAAGTACTAAACTGTACTTTTCTTTGTTGTGGGGGTGGTGCCATCAAGGGTACATCTTTTGTGCATTTTGTATGTATCTTGTATTTGAGAAGGTGTTTGGTTTTAGAATAAAAATTTAAAGGTACATCAGTGGTACTTAAGGCCCAATTATGTACCATACATTACTTTTTATTCTATATTTATGTTTCCAGGTGAAAAATGTATTCTAAAGGTACCAACGATGTGCATTGATGTAAAATGTCAGCAACCAGGAAAAGTACCTTCAATGGAAAATATTTTTCTCTAATACAAGCAATATTTTCAGCACCATCAGTGTTCAATAGAAGAAAACATATGAGCAAAAGTGCTTAAAGATTGTATTCATTTGTATTGTTCAGTACTCAGAATGCAGATTGCATCTCTTAATCTATAGATTTTATTATACTTTATAGTTGTAGTTGATGGTCAGATGTCTCACTTGTTCTTCAGACTGAAATGTATCAAATGAATGTCACTGCTCTTAATATATATGATACATAACCTCAAATGGTTAAACCACAAACCTCTTCCTGCTTTCTGTGACCTCTGAGACCTGCTGTAGTTGTAGGTGGGGGGATGAAATGTCCTTTTCTGCCACACTCCAGCTAATGGCCATCTGTCTCTCTCGGCCTGTCAGAGTCAAAACAAAGCAGCTTGCTTTGTGCAATTAGCCTCTGCTTTCTATAGAAATCAGCAGACACACACAGGCCCTGTAAAAGACCAGTGGCCCAGTGCCAAGAGTGTCACATACAGTAAACCAGTGGGATTTCAGCCCTTACCTAAAACTTAGATGCTGTCTCACTCACTCACTTCTTCATTTCACTTCTTTATCAGATACATGTATTTGCTGTTTTCTATATTTGTTAATAGCATTCACAGTTTTCTGTCAACTTACACTTGCATTCTTTCTAGACAAACTCCAGGAATTTCGGTCCATTCCATGTTTTTCCCCATTTATATTCAACATTTCTTTTGGCTTGCAGAGTTACTCACTCATCCTTTATTCCTGTCTTCCTTATTTGTTCCAGTCTTAACCCCCACATTAGACTAAAGTCAGGGTTGATGTTCCCGCCTTTTGTGATCTATTGCCAAGTCCGGAGCTGAACCAAAACAGCTGCTTCAGCGATCATGCTTGAGAAGCAGATCTCTTAGATCATTATGGAAATTTAACCAAAAGTTGCAAAGGCTGTAAAACGGCCATAACCAGCTTCATTGTCAACAGTGCAGCAAAGTAATGAGTACATGTACCTAAATTAGTTTGTGTAGTTTCTATCATGTTTTGTATTCTTTTCGTGTTTGTGTTTTTTTATGTTTGCAATTTCATTTCATTAGTCATACACAAAGAAAAATTTATATTCTGTGACACTAGCTAAGTTTCCATCCAAAGTTGTGAATTTAACTTGTGCGCAAAACTGGAATATCAAATAAAACATTTGCGAATAAAGCACTGTTTCCATCCAGTGAGTCGAAGAGAACAAATGCGTCACTTCCTGATGAACTGGCGCCAAATATCAAAAATAAAAATGTATTTGTTGCTGTTGAAGAAGCCACTGTGGGTCTTTTTTGTGTATAATAAATTTCTTGCATCTCAGCGTGCGCAGATGAAACACAATAAACACGGTCATGTCATCTTGCGTCGAGACGGGAGCCTGGTCTTTGAGAACGCAGTCGTGCAAGACAATTCTGGCAGGTAATTATATCGAACCACTTTGATGACAGACTTTAGCTAAAGCATTTTAGAATGACCAAAACAATATCCCTATTTTGGCTCCCGCTGAGGGTTACAAGGATTACGTGAATAGAAAAGATTGGCCCTCAGTCATACTACAGGAACTCGAGAAATTTATTCGGTAAATGTGTGTCCATCATGTAATTTTATGTGCACATCATCTTCTCGACTAAAGAATTTATCTGACTCAACTGTGCGCATAGGTTTTTGTTTTTTATGCTCATTTTTAGAATTTATGTGCATCTTGGCGTTTCCACCCAGCGTTTTTTTTTAAGCGATATTCCAAAATACGCATAAAAATAGGTGTATGGAAACATGGCTATTGGTCATCAAATTGATGATTGCAAACCTGATCAAGTATTTGTCCTACCCTCATGCTGTTTATCGTATATGGGTTTTTCTGTTTGCTGACAAAAACCTGAGCTATATTTATAGTTAACACCTCATAAAATGCATACCATCAACAATCACAAAGTGTAAGCAAAGATGATGTAGAGGCTCAGTCCAGGCAACAATTGATAGTTGTCTTAGCTTTATTCACTGATCTCAGCATGACATTCTAGGAAATTCTGAAGCCTGTTTTTGCTTTATGAAGTGTAAAGACAAGTTAATGCTCCAGTCAGCACAGGCTCACACCCTTACCTATTACTTGTTTATACCCCACCTCTTTGTTTGATGGATAAACTGGAAATAGCAAAGATGTTTACTATGCTGATAAACATTACAAGCTTTTTGATTGGTTCTTAGAAGCACATTTGACAAAGCATAAACCAGTCTTAAGAACTCTCTCCTGCTGGAAGATGTCAGTCTGGATTGAAACCAATAATAAACAATTGTGTGAGTTACTAGTATTACTAGTGTTAGTAATATTAACAAATATCGTAAAGGCTGTTTAGACTGTTAACATTTGTTCACCAAAGAGAGACAATTGCTGCTAATCAAAACTTGATTAGTTATAAGATTAATAGATCATTATTTTAAATGAATCTGCTATTTGTATTTAGCTCTAGTAGATCCCTGGTGTCCTCTAGCTGTGAGAACGCATGCCCTTGTAGTAATGAAGAGGCCTAGACTAAGGTCCTTTAATTAGATAATGCAAAATACAATTTATCTGATCTCAATCCACCAATCAGACAACCTGGCAGTGAAAGTTTCTTAAATACAATGTTAACCATCCCACGCTTTTCCGGTAACCGCTCTTATATCTGTAAATAAATGTATTGTCCAAGTATATAGACTTTTAGTACTAATAAACTGGATAGTCAACAAGACTGCCACCATCCCTTAGGTAAATTGTTGTTTGTTTGTTTAAATAAAATAAACTTTTTAATTGTGAGCCAATCAAGACTGAAAGCTTAAAAAAAATCTTGCAGCAATATCTACAGTTTGGTTCAGAGCTCTGATGTGTGTCACATCCTGTGAATTCATCCTCAAGGTGCTTCTTGCCCATATAATACAGAAAGGGCATTAGTAGAGACTGTGAGAATATCTAAACAGGAAAGGGGAAGTGATATTAATATGACTTTCCAGCTATGTAAAGTGAAGAAATCTTTGAGATTTACTCAGCTATTGGCGATTTAACTGGGCTTTCCATGCTCTACCACAGTGAACTATTTATTTTGCCACACTGCACATTACAATGGTCACCCACAGAGTAAAACAGATTAAATGACAGATAAACATTTACCTGGCTTAGCAAAATCTCTGCTCATACAAGCACTGAGAGCAAAGTGTTCCAAGAAGCTGTCTATGATGACACATTTTGTATGGGTTATATTTACTTTTAAATACGTTAATTTTAAATACATTAATAAAATCTGGGGAAGTCTTACATTTAATCTCAGCTGATATTAACTGTTATCCTTAGTTCTAATAGGGTGGAAATGTCCCTTATTGGTCTCTGATTTGTTCTTTTGTGTTTTCATTATAGCCATCACCAAAAAAAATTCCACAGTTCATAAATGCCAAACAATCTGCTTGTCTGTACTGGGGTGAGGAGAGACCAGTCATGTTAATTTTAATGGGGCTAGGACAGGCCAGTCCCCTTCTCTTGAGTATTGAAGCCAATGCAGTAACAATAGAAAGTCAGCATATTTCCAGGTCTTGTTAGTAAATTATTGTAAATGGAGAGTAGTAAATAGAAAACACTGATACAGACAGAATAAAGCTCATCATTTTGTAAAAATGTCTTCTCTTAAATTACACCCGTGTTAATTTAAGACCTGTGTTGAGCTGCTGTTATAGCACCATACTGTGGTACAGGTGTGTCTCTGTGGTATTTAAAGTCACATATAATCACCTATTGTCACATAGCAACGTGCCTGAGGAACTGCAATGTTTCTGTACACACAGACTCACTGAGAGAAGGCATGTGAAGTCACAGTAGTGATAACACTCCCTACATTTTACCAGTGTTTACATAATGAAGGGAGTACAGTGGTCTGTTTTTCCTGGTGACACCCAAAGGTGGCTTTATTACATGATGGCACTGTCATAATCCCCCTTTAATCATCTACAGAAATCCAATTACAGTGTGCCTAGACAGTAGTTATTAGTACCTATTATTAACGTGTAGGTTTTGAGCCTTGGCCACTGTGTAGGATCTGTGCTGCCTTGTGTTCTACATATTATTGTTCATACTGAACTTTTCAAGGACTGGACAAAAAGTTAGTTACATAGCTCTGAAAATATTAGAAACTATTTCCCTTGAATCATTAGAGGTACCTTGTTGAGAATGTTTAATATATATGTTTTTTAATTAAATTTTCCGCTTACATATTTTTTCATAACCACCAAAATTTGGTGTTTACTTTTGGGTGTCATTCTAGTTTTATTTAATGACTTAGAATAAACAATTAAGGATGTCATTTTAGAGACCATGGTAGTTGAACTTGCCACAGTGTTTGCATTTCCAAGCCCTCAGCCTATGCTGCACATCCTGAATGGTCTGGGAAGAGACACATTGCATTGCTGACTCTGGGTTTCTGTGGCCATGCTAGTGTGGTGAGATAATTCCAGCTGAGTGTGAATACGTTCGCGTACTTTCTCACTCATTGGTGAAGCAGGCAGGACTGTTAGTGGTAAATATCCCACTTGGCATGCTTTACTTTATAGTAAACAGCATCAAGGGTAGCTGAAAAATTCTTGTTTTAACCTTTTAATCTAGACTTTTCCTCGTTCAGTCAGGAATGCCGTGACCGTGAAACTGGTGTGTAAATATAGTGAGTGATTATTTCCCAGCTGAGGATGTTGGTGTGATGTCACATGTGTTCGCCATATTGAGCTTTCTAGTTTACTGAAGACAGCACCTCATCGTTTAGACTGTTTTCAGGAATAAAATCTTGTATAGTTTACATTAGGACCTGGAAAGCATGACCGTTTTTCTGCTCTGCCAATGTATCTTGGAACAATGAATTTATACGAGAAGGAAATTGCAAAATGTGCTGTTTAAAGTCTTGGATAGGGAAAGCTTGTGCCCAAGAAAGAAAATTTTGATTTTCTCGCCACTCTGTTAGAGTGAACTTGGCACAGTATTTCCCGAACCTTAGTTCCAGCCATAATTCATTCTCCTTAAGCAAAATGTTGTAGGTATGAAAATGAAGCTGTAGCTTATATCTGCATACTGACTCAGATGTGAATGTGATGCAGTGCCTGAATGTAGAGAAACATGGTATACTGGTACTGGGCACTTTCATCATCAGGCATGCTAGGCATGGTATGCATGGTATACTGGTACTATTCATCATCAGGATATGTTTATTATAGCATTAACATTACATGAGAATTTCAGCAATATGATGACAATGTTGACCGCTTTAGATTTTACAATCATACTTTTCCATATAAATGTCAGAGGAATGTTGTTGAATGAACACATCTGCACATGTGGTTTGTTATCAGTTCATCTACATAAACAAATTCTCCTATCATTATATTTGAATCACTATTCTCAGTCAGAGGCTAATAGAAATAATCTATTTGTAACCATGTTTTGTAGTTCAACACAGTAATGTGTTTTTCAATTTAGTCACAGTCAGTAAATCTATACCTAGCACTAACACACAGTTGGTGCAGATGTCCCGTAAGCGTAATGGTTCTGTTGAGGTCAAGGTTATAATCATAAATGAAAACGAACGAAATAATGAAAACTAGGTGTGAAAAAACATTGTCATTAACTGAAATCGAAATAAAAACGAGGCATTACCAAAAAACGATAAATAACTAAAACTGTATTGTCTGTTTGCAAAACTAACTAAAATAAAATACAATTATAGAGTAAATGTCCTTCGTTTTTGTCTTTGTCAATGTCTTTCATAGAGCAAATATCTTTCAGAGTTGATATTTCAGACTGGGAACCCGGAAATTACGACATTCCATGTCAGATTGAACACAGCATAGTCCATGCTCCTCACCTGGCATCATGGCTGTGCCGAAAGTTGGAAGAAAGCGGCAGAGTCCTATTTGGGATTATTTTGAATATGACTGTGTTAGATAAAAGCACATGTCTTGCAGTGGAAGGTGGTGAAATATGTGGACAAATTATTAAAGGGAAAACTCACATGAATTTGAAAATACATTTGAGAAGCGCACACAAGGAGGCTAACCTAGCTTACCTTAATAAGGGAAAGGAGAATGCCAAGCCCCCTTCCCCCGAAACAGAAGCTAACCCCAGTACAGGGCTAAGCAGCATGACGGAGACAACCGCAGGACAGAGAACACTACAGCAGTGCTTTCACCGGCAAACCGATAGCTGCTGGTTAGTAAATACGCAGGAACACCACAAGCGGGAGGGAGCGTTGATTAATATGTTTATTAATATGTTTATGGATGTCTACACGACTGTGTGAGTCAATTGCCTTCAAAAAGTTCACCACTTTACTCGAACCAAAGTTCAAAACACCTGGAGCTGCAAGAGTCAACAGCCTTATTGGGGCTAAGATGGATACGGCAAAGCAGAAATTAAAAGAGATCATTAAGGATGTGAGGAAGCTGACCCTATGTGTAGATGGTTGGAGCAAGAGAGGATTAACAGCATCTTTCATGGGTGTGTCAGCTTATTTGTGCCCATATGTACATTTTATGTACTGGTGTTATTGTTGAATACATATTTCTAAAATTGTATGATGTTTTTGTTGAGTTTTTATTACACAATACTTTTTCTGGTCTTGACAAATAACCTATATTTCAAAAGACTAAAACTAACACTAAAACTAATAAAAACTAAACTAAAACTAAGCATTTTCAAAAAATCTAAACTATCAAACCCGCTTTAAAAACTAATTAAAACTAAACTGAATTTGAAAACATAAAGTCAAAACTAAATAAAAACTAATGAAAAATGCAAAACTATTATAACCTTGGTTGAGGTGACAACCAACAATATATAATGATGATGAGTGAAAGTGAAACATGTATAATGTAAGGTTAGGAGTCAAACAGAAACCCACTGCTATAACCAGTCATATAGTCAGTTATTCTGTAATGCTTGTGGCCACCCTAAAGTATAATCAAATATTTTTATTATTTCAGTTAACAATATCCATTTATATTTTTCTCTTTAACATGCAGTACTAATGTGAAACTGTTTACAAAAATGTATATTTTTAAATTATTCATTAAACTGTTTGATAGACTTTACTGAAATTTCGTTGAATTTTTCTTTATAGTATGTTACTTTTTTCATTAAAAAGACTTTTAGCTAATAGACATTCAGATGCCAGGAATTTTCTGTTTGCTGTTATAACTTTTCTTTTGTTTTCTATTACCAGTTTTCTGTTCAGTTATTTGTCATTTTTCCAGTGCTAGTATTCCTGTACTTAAAATTTGCAATGAATTCCATCCTTGTTTTTTCTCTTACAAATGAATTAGACTGGTGCTGTCTGAGCAGACACACTGTGAATCTGTGTCTCATTCCTAATGCTCATCTGCAATCATGAACCTCCTTCTTTGTCCCACTGGGGCTTAGCAGTGTCTTAGGGGCCTACGCACACCTGCTACCCAATAAAGCCAGGTCTACAGAGAATAGAAAAAAACTGTGCAGCTGGCCTCCTGGGCTATTAGGACCAAATTGCTGTTGTGTCTGCTCACAGAAGAGCGTTAACTGTAGCCATTATGTCCATATCCATGATGTCATTTTACCCCAAAACGGGCTTTCACCATCATTAAACATTTCACATTAATTTTTTATCACTCAAATCTGCCAAGCTTGAATATTGGAATGAATTAGAATGAGTGTGAGAGAGAGCGAGTAGGAGTGAGAAAGAGAGAGTGAGAGAGTTATAGTATGTATCATGAATCAGTGGAGGTTATGGTGCAGGTGCTTGGTGCTCTTTGAACGACATGCCCAGATTGTGCTGGATAGCGGCAGGTCCCTGGGGTAGTATTATATTACTGTGTTTGTAACAAAGTAATGGGACCCGGGCGCACTCTCATCCCCTCTTTCTCCCAGTACACTGATATCGAGCATCACTAGGGTTTTGTGTATGCAGAGAACACACCCTGCTGATGGACCAGCCAGTCCCACATAAATGACAGCCTTGGGGGATTAACCTGGGTCTTTTTCCTGAAACTCTTGCGTCATGTTTTCTGTAGATCTAACCTCTGTTATTGTGTGTGTGTGTGTGTGTGTGTGTGTATGTGTGAGTATGAGTTTGCAGTGTATAAAATCTATATTATTAGCTTAACTTGCCAATGTAAACAACACAAAGTGAAAGGTAATGGCGTTAGAGTAGCCAGTTTACATCCACCATTAACACAAACATTCCACTATTTTCAAGCTGACACGTCAGTGGGGGACATGTTCCGGTTTTGACCTGGCAATGAGTTACAATGTTCATTCAGCAGCAGCTGAAAGGCAGAACCTTGAAGTCATGAAACTGTTTCTGCCTCCCATCTAGACATTTAGTCTCTTTGAATCATGGGTGCCATATTTGGCTGCACATGCACTTCTGTCTAAGGAAAAATAAGCTCTGAACACCTGGGGATTTTTAGACAATGGGTGGCTATACCGTACCTTCCCCTCTCTGTGTGTTCCACATTCAGCCAGGCCATGCAGGGTGCTTGTCATTCGTTTCAGGTTGAATAATTCACTATAGAAATTAAGAGTTGTTAGGTTTTTTTCTTTGATTGTTTATTTAATATGCATCATATATGTAGTGTACATTACATTATGTGTCAAGCAAATGACTATTTAAATTAGATTAGAAGGGAATGTGGTTAGATGCAAAATTTGCAAACAAGCTTTCTGCACATGAGTGATGGGTTTTTCTGTTAAGCCTTTCTTTAATGGAAGCCCTGTAAGTTGGTAACACAGTATTTACAGGTTTTTAAAAAACTTTCTAAGAGAAGGTGCATGTGTGTTAATACAGATAAGGGGACCATTTACACCGGTGGTTCTGAAAGTGGGGTCTGTGAAGTGTAGCCAGTAATAGTAATGCTATTGTAATTTTACCATTAGTAATGTGATTGTATTCATTATTGTTTTTTTGTTTTGTTTTTTTTTTTTTGGGGGGCGGCGGCACACATTTAAGGTTAATTGGTTTAATAACTCAAAACAAGTAGGCATGTAATGTCATTTTGAATCTAATGACAATTTTAATAAAGATGTATCCTGTGAGTGCAAAGATCAGAAATGTAAAAGCTCTATTGCTCCAATGTATTATATTGGATATATTGCTCCAAAATATTTTGTACACATTTGAATAGAGTGACTAATATTTAAACAGTTTGATTGTTTTATAAAATAAATCTATACTGACTGGGTCCAAGGAGCTACTGTTTTCTGAATACTACACGCACATACAAAAAGGGAGTATCCCCGACTCCTCATACAGCACTACATTAGCATACAGCGTTGGCGGATACTGGCTCTGTTCTTTTAAAAGAAATAAGTAAATTACTGTACATGCACAATATTCAGTGTAGGTTAAAGGCTTAGTCTTCCAGGACTTCTCTCTAACCCCATAATTAGACAGCGAGAGAGAGAGATTTGAAGGGAACTTTGTATTTGACTTGGTTCCTGACTGCCACATCTCACATGCATGTGCTACAAGCTTCATAGAAAGTGTAGACCAGATGAGATGCCTTCCAACCCCTTATTACAGAGCCATAGATGGCCTAAGCCCTTTCTTTTTTTTTAATAGGATAAATGTTTGATTGAAACTATGTCACTGTGATATCTTCTATTTGGAAAAAGCAGTATTTTTTGTTGTTCCATGTATGTTCTGGTGTGTTTGTCATTTCTCTACCATCACAATTGCATAGTGGTGGCAAAACTCTAACAATTACATCACCTGGCTCCATGCTACAATCTATGGACTGATCAGCAAACAGTTATTTGCTTAGAGCATACTACTGCCTACTGAGCAAAGGTCAAAGATTTAAACTGCCCTGATCTTGGACCAACACCACTTATGCTGCTTGATGTGATAAATTAGACTCAGCCACTGTGACATGTAGTAGTGATCTGTTGCCTGTAAAAGTTGGCTAGAGGCAGCTGAGGCAATAAGGAACTTCACTCTTTCTATCATCTGTTTGTTTACACACTTGGGATAGTTGTTTGCTTTCCCAGAATCTCTTGATCCAACAGGATTTTATTGGCTAGCTTCTTCCTTTAAATGGCTGCAGGCACAAGCGCCTCTGACATTTCTGCTTCACTGTAATGCACTGACAATCTGTTTAAGCCACCTGGGTACAAAAATGCCACTCTTTTTGCATTCCCTGAATTGCAATTGTTTGATAAAAAATGTCAAATAGCTGTTCAAATAGTTGTTAACTCGTGAAATAGTGTGTCATCTCCGCAATCAGGGGTTTGAGTAGGCGGATGAGAGGTGATCTCTGGACCGTGTGCGTTGGCAGATTGTGCTTTCAGCCAGCTAGATAATGGCGGTGGCATCTCTCTTTATCAAAGTATGGCCACCCACCCTTCACTTCATCTGCACATGAAATACAAAGCAAATTATTGTTTCCATATCAACCAGTCTATAGTTTGATCTAATTATTCTGGAAGGCTACCAGCTATAGGAGCAGTGGCCTGGTCTCCACATGTGTTATAAGTCCCAGGAGGAGCAGATGGGGAAAGGCACATAGAGGGACTGGAAAGTACCCTCTCTTTGTTGCAAGAGTTCTAGGAAAATTAACTCATATTAGCTGTGTAAAACTGAACTAGAAGGTATGTTCATATGACAACACGAACCACACACAAACAAATGCTTAGTTCAGCGCTTGGAATACATGTCCACGGTCGTCCCCCCCATAGTTATTCACTTAATTCCCATAAGCATTGCTATTTATTAAAAATGCAGTCAATTTTATATCTCCAAATAAGTCATAAATTATTTAATTTCGTTTTCAAATGCTTTTAGATATAAACATAAGCACTATAATTTGAAGGCATAGCAACTCAGTTTGCTGTTCAGATTTTTATACCCATGTTTGGATTTATGATTGCTGAGTTCATATGTCTGTATGTCTTGAACATGACCTTAGTCTGTGTGGAGTTTTTTTCCATTGCTTACATTCCTGTCCATTGACTTCCCTTGTTTCTCAGGGTTTCAGTATTGACTTAACAGAGATCTTCAGAATAGCATTGTCACTAAGCCTATTAGAGATGGTAAACAAATCTTTCTGGTGTAGGGGAGGACCGCCTGCTGGTCCAATGACGGTATCCAATGGCGTGGCAGAAGGCTTCTTACGTGTTACTGTCTTTCATTTATGCGATGGAGCAACATTTAAATTAACAATTTGTCAGCATTAAATATTATCCTCTTTTTACTTTATCTAACCCCAATTATGAATGATTTTAAGAGATATTAAAATTCCAATCTCTCTCATTGCATTTATCTCGACATTTGCTTATCCTATTTAACCCTTTACTTAGATAGTGCTCATTCATTCGGATTCCATGTCACTCAGAGTCTTGCACCGGCCGTGTATGCGGATCTCACGGTCACAAACTCGCCAGTCTTGGTCATTAGACAGAGGTAATTGACATACAATTTAGATGGCCACCCATGCTTGCCCTTTTAGTAAAAAAGTACTTTCTTTATTCCCCATAGATCTGTACACACTTAATTAGAATAACATTATCCCTAGTCAGAGGTCATGACCACTACTATCTGAACAAGTCGACCAATTTTACTTATCTATAATAGTAGTTTGCATAATCATGACATGGTTTACCATGTAAACTTAACTAGAATAATATTACAATAATCGGAGATTAAGGCTCACCCTATTTAGATTGGGCAATCAACACTATGTTGTTTTAAAGGGAAATTACTTTTAGCCTTTACACTCGAAGTACACTTGACTAAAGACAAGTTGTTAGCCTGGACTCTAAAATCTTAGTTGGCGTGCCCCAATGCTCCACCTAAACCTGGATTTTAGCCTGTACTAACCTGGTCGCAGATTTGCAGTAACATGGACTTAATGTAATCTGTTGATTATGACTATGATTTCAGGATAGATCAGAACAAATTCAAACTTAACAATTTATTAACCTTTAATTTCTATAATAATTCTTAATCCAATTCAAAATATAACAAGCAGTAATCAATAAGATATATAAACATCACATAAAACACAAACAAGACAATTAGAGATGTTTACCTGGCAATGAAACGACACACAACAGTTGCGTGGGAGATCTGTCTATAGATCCCCTGAATCTTTGTCCAGCTTTGTCCTCCCTAAATACCCAGATACTCTGTAGGTCCACCAAATGGTGGTGTTTGTGATTCTAATTCGAATTTGGGCCCACTATTCAATGGTTCTTCGATGTCTGTGGAAGGATGTACCTTATTTGCATACAGGAGGTTATTTGTACGAGGTACCCGGGGAGGGTACACTTTCAACGGCAAGCAGTATTTTTCTTATTATTGGTTTGAACTGCTGCTGAGGGAATGAGACCATTTTTCCAGATGCAGTGAGACCTTTTGAATGATACTAAACATGTATAGGCAACTTCTTATTCATATTAAACATACTGTCTAATGCATATAGACCTTGGGTGAGTTTAAGGTGATCTCAACACAGAGAGAGGGGGGGTGGGGGGCAGAGGGAGAGAGAGGGGGCAGAGGGAGGGAGAGGGAGCAGTGTAGAAGAACAATGTTGAAGTGTGATCTTCCAGTCTCCACTCAGTGTGATGTTATCTCAGATGAATTTGCTAATTCTTTGGGAGCGATTTCAAATGTTAATTTTCATAAGAATCCTTTGTTTTCTCAGAGAACCATTCTCTGCAGGTTCAGACATCTTCGCACCAGCTTTACACTGGCCACGTTATTCTGTTTGGTTGTGTCTCTACTACATTAATTGGTGTTTTAGTAACAATATTTATTTTTAATTTTATTGCCTTTATTGTTAATTTATTGCCAAGCAAAGGCAGTGGTGACCCAGTCCCAGTCTGGTGACCCACTCCACTTCCTGCTGGCTAGTTGGATAAACAAGGTTTTCTTCGTGTAGATTGGCCTTCCTGAAGCCTCTCAACATGAGCTACAATAGCTCCAACTGTAGTCTAGCAGAGACTGGTCTCATACCCATCAGCATAGGATCCAAAAAAGGTTACATTTAGGTCACGCCTCCCCCAGAGAGATGTCAAATGATGCATTATTTTTGGCATTTTTCTCTATGTATCCTTTGTGTGTGTATGGGGGGGGTGGTATCTGCTTCATCATTTGGTGACTTTTCTCATTTCACATATCTAAGGCAATCTGGTCTGCTTTAAAATCTAATAGAATTTTAGAAAAGGATGTTCTCACTGTGGGGCATCAGGGCACTAGAACACAGAGACACTGTATACTTGAGTGGTGTGTTATGTTAGAAAAGAGGCTCTTATGTTAGACTGAAAGACACAGTGTTCACTTAGTGCTTCCTTTTGCCTTCTCCATCCTTACCTACACAGCCTAAAGGAGTGGACTTTTGGTGTATGTGGGTGCCATTTACTTGGTGAATGTAACTAAACTTTTGCAACTTTCTATTAAATCTGTTTTTCTAATCCTGTCTTGTAATGCAAATCATGACTTTTTTTTTTTTTTTTTTTTTAGACACTGATGCTTTGCACCAGACAGAGTAGGCTGACCTGCCCCCTCTATTTAGGGAGCTACTTTTTACTGTTGCCCTAGTCAAAACTACTACCCCAAGCCAACACACTTCTACGCCTTTAATTTGAATGGTGCATGTGGCCAGCCATCACTCAAGTACATGGTATTGTACTGTGTGTCGTTCTGAAACGGTTCATGTGGAGCTCTGATTCAAGGTCAGCTGGCCAACTCCACACACCCAGATCACCCAGTTTGTAGCTTTCCAACTCCTGCCTTAGTCAGGAAGCCTGACTCAGAGTAGACAGGGAAATACTGTAGCCATCCATGGTGTAGAGGCTAAAAAAAGCCTGCTTCACACTTTTCTCTTCCTGATCTCCTGTATGTGTGTGCAGTATGGTCGTGTGTGTTGTTTGGAGCTAGGGGCTTTCCTCAAGTACGTCTCACGTACTGCCTTTGTTTTAAGTGTAAAACTTATCATCTAAGATGTATGTACATGTTGAAAATAAGGCAGCCTGTATGTCAGCCAGGAAAATAGACACTGCTAAATGGCTTAAACCTGTGGGATTTTGGGAAAACCTATTGTTTTGTACGTTCTCTACCTGAAGCCACATCAGAGCTTCCCAAGGCTTACATATACAAATTAGCCTAGAACACAGGCTAGCTGTTCATCTAAACAAATTTTTTGGAACTGCTTCACGCTTCAGTAGGAAACAGCTGACAGGTTTACTGCCACCTGGCTGATTGCACATGTGTGTTTTGAACCTTTTGGTCCTGTAAGCTATTTGTAGCCCATTGTCTGCTGTAAGAGACTGTGTTCCCGATGCTGCCTGGTCATCTCACAAGGAACACCTCCATTTCCCCTGCAGCTCGTTCAACACAAGATACGGAAATCCTGCAGAGTACAGAAGTCTGGGCAAAGCTCATTGTGTCTCACAATTCTACCCTGTCAAAGTCTTGTGCAATTACTTCATCACCAAACACTTAAACACATTACTGGTTTCCATACAATGGTGTATTCTGGCACTGCTTAAATCAAAGGTTTTTTTTTGTTTGTTTGGGTTTTTTTTATTTTTATTTATAACAATATTTTTGCATGTGATCAGTCCTGCAGACACATACTGTAAAGTGGTTGGAGGTTGGTCTTCTCCTTGGTTCCACATCCTGTAGTGATGGGAAAGCCTTCATGACCTCAAGGTCAAAAGGGGAACTGGAAGCTGTTGGTCTCTGTCAGGTTTCATAGACCCTTAGAATCATGCCCAGCCGATGGTATTTGGCTATTTCAATAGAGGCCAGGAATAATAAGCTGCTATGTATAGGTTCCCTGAGTGATAGGAGCAAATTATGGATTTAGCTGGAAATGTTTTTCATGCAGGTATGAAGTTGTTAGCCTTGCTTCTATTGTGTAGAGTATACATTCATTCATTCATTCATTCATTCATTCATTCATTTTCCTTCAGGGGGCTTGAAGTGGCAATAGACTAAGAAGTTCAGCCAGGACTTTTCTATCTGTGGCCACAGTTTCTAGCTCCTCCTAGGGGATCCCCAGAGGTTCTAAAGCCAAATATGAGTCTCCAGTGGGTACTGGGTCTTTCAATTCAATTAAATTATATTTGTATTGTGTTTTTAACAATGGACATTGTCTCAAAGCAGCTTTACAGAAACATATAAACACAGGATACAGATTTTAAGTGTTTGAGTTTATCCCTATTGAGCAAGACGGTGGCCAGGAAAAACTCCCCAAGATGATATGCGAAAGAAACCTAGGACCTAGGACCCTTCCCTTGATTCTCCATACAGTGGGACATGGCTGATACTGGCATTGTACCTGATCCCCAATATTCATTTTGTAGGTGGTGTGCCAACAAATTTACACTATTTTGCAGTTTCGTTCTGAGCCTAGCCAGCTTATTACTGCCAGACCTAGCTGTAGTGTCCACATGTCTTTAGGATCACTATTTATCTGAGTTTCCGCCTCAGATCTGTTCACCAATGTTGGCCCTACTGGGAGCATTATGCTTCTATGTGGCTGTGCAGTATTATCCTGCATTAATTAGCTTAATTTTTGTAATTACAAGTGTGACTTTTTGAAACCAGTTCTGGTTTCAGATCACTGGGTCATTTTCCTGAAGCTCTTCAAGTTGGTCATTAAAAAAAATAAAAAAAATATTGACACTAAGGTTAATTACTGCATTCTCCATCTGAAAGTTTATCTTGGGTGATAAACGTTCACCTTCGCAAGGCTAACAGTGGAAGGACTTTCTATTTTCAACATTGAATCATGTTGTGGCTATTGGCCTCAACCCTACCACAAGGAAACTGAAATTACAGGTCATTCTCCTGCAAGATGGTGCTGATGGGTGTGCCAGGCACCTCCCCATCCTCCACACAAAAATCCTCTTTCAGCCTCTGGCCAGATGTGGAAGCCTCTGGGTATAGCCTTACCAACTGCCTGCTTTGATGTTCTCAGATGCTGCTTTTGATTTCCTCTTGCTAGGCTTTGTATCATTCACAGTAGCATACTGTTTAAGAATATAAATTCACACACACTCATTTAGTGTTTCTTTTTTACTTATTTATCCTTGTGCAGTTCAGAGCTATGTACGGAAGTCTGTGACAAATCTGATACGTATCCCCTCCCTTTTGTTTGGTGTTGTGATTGAGCAGACACCCCACCGAAGTATGCAGTGTATGCATGGATCACCATACACAGTGGGGGAAATGAGTATTGGACGTGTCAACATTTTTTCAGTAAATATATTTCCAATGAGGCTATTCACATGAAATTTTCCCCAGACATCAGTATTAACTCAAGAAATCCAGAAACATAAAGAATTCACAATATTAAAGTCCATAAATAAAGTTATGTGTAATAAAGTGGAATGACACAGGAAAAAAGTATTGAACACGCTAACTGAAATTTTTTTAATACTTAGTGGTGAAGTCTTTGTTTGTAATGACAGCTTCAAGACGCTTCCTGTATGAAAAAATTAATCAGCCGCAGAATTCAGGGGTGATTTTGGCGCATTCTTCTAAACATATTGTCTTTAAATCTTGTTCAATTGGATTAAAGTCAGGTGATTGACTGGCCATTCTAACACCTTGATTTATTTCTCTGAAACCAATTGAGAGTTTCCTTTGCTGTATGCTTTGGATCGTTGTGCTGCTGGAAGGTCCACCCACATCTCATCTTCATCATCTTGGTGGATGGCAGCAGATTCTTCTCAAGAATCTTCCGGTAAAGGGCTCCATTCATCGTTCCTTCAATTATATGAAGTCTGCCAGTACCATGTTTTGAAAAACAGCCCCACACCATGATGCTTCCACCTCCAAACTTCACTGTTGGTATAGTGTTTTTAGGGTGACATGCAGTGCCATTTCTTCTTCAAACATGGTGTGTAGTATGATAGCCAAAAAGTTCAATTTTACTCTCGTCTGACCAGACTACACTCTCCCAGTATTTCATAAGCTTGTCCAAATGAGCTGTAGCAAACTTTAAACAAGCTTCGGCATGCCTTCTCTTTAGTAATTAAGTCTTGAGTGGTGAGCATGAGCAGTGGAGTGCATTGCCTATCGTTTTCTCTGTGACGATGGCACCTGCTGCCTCAAAGTGTTTCTAGAGCTCTTTCCGAGTGGTCCTTGGCTCTTGGGCTACTCTTTTGACTATTCTTCTGACTCCCTGGCCAGAAATCTTCCGAGGAGCTCCTGTGCGTGGCCGGTTGATGACGGAGTGATGATGTTTCCAATTGCGGATAATGGCCCCAACTGTGCTTACTGGAGGATTCAGAAGTTTTGAAATATGTCTATATCCGATTCCATCTATATGTTTTTCAACAATAAGGTTGCGAAGGTCTTGGGAGAGCTCTTTGCCTTTACCCATCATGAGATGTTTCTTGTGTGACACCTTGGTAACGAAAATCCTTTTTATAGACCATCAATTTACTAACCCTGCTGATATAAATTTGCACAGATGGGGGGTATAATTACTGATGGATTTCAGCTGGTTCCTTGCCTTGCCTTGGAGAACCGCTTTTTCTTAACGTGGTCAATACTT
This sequence comes from Ictalurus furcatus, assembly GCF_023375685.1. NCBI lineage: Eukaryota > Metazoa > Chordata > Actinopteri > Siluriformes > Ictaluridae > Ictalurus > Ictalurus furcatus. Next base: position 18,102,051 of record NC_071260.1, on the reverse strand, counting down.
TTTTCCTGTGTCATTCCGCTTTATTACACACAACTTTATTTATGGACTTTAATGTTGTGAATTCTTTATATTTCCAGATTTCTTGAGTTAATACTGATGTCTGATGAAAATTACATGTGAATAGCCTCATTGGAAATATATTTACTGAAAATATATATAGATGCAGCCAATACTTATTTCCCCCACTGTAGGCTCTTATCATATTCAGATTTAATGCTTTCATATTCATCGTGATAACCAATCCCTTCTACTCATCCCTGCTGTTGTGCTTCCCCATGCAACGTTGGGGGTCATTCTGCTATTGTCCTCCTTTGTATGGCTTAGGTTGTGCTTCCACATTTACCCACAAAGCACCAACATCTGTTCTCTAGACTCTGCACATTTCTTTCATGATGTAATGCTCAATGTCCCTCTGTCACCCTCTCTCTCTTTCTCTTGTACTCTGCCTATTTCCACATGTGCCAAGCCTCCACCCATTTCTATTGCCACTTCTAGTTTTTGGCTTCCCTTTTCTGTACAGCGCACGGTTGGATATCCATTTGCAGTTAGGATCATTTGGTTTGTTTCAGCAAGGTTTTGCTTTGAGTAGCATGAAGCTATATTAGGGATTGTGAATAATTGGATTTTTTTGTGAGTGCCGCTTTGCAGTTGTGTTGTGCCAGCTCTGTGAAAGAATTAGTAATCATTATCATAGTTTATTTGATACTTGGGATTGTTAAGTTTAAACTAAAATATAAGACGCAATGTACAGGAGAACTGACTGGAGGGGTTGCCCTTCCTGGAAGCAACCCACAAACTGCAGCGCCTGGACTTCACAAGACATCGTCAAAACTGGTGGAATCATGTGTTGTGGCCAGATGAGACCAGAACTGAGCTGTCATTGCTATGTTCATTGAAATAAATGGGACTGCATGCAGAGTCAAGCATCCACACCGAATGTAAAATAAGCTAGTGGCTTAATGATGAATATTTTGGTCATGGTTTTGTTGTTTTCTTTTGAACCCTGAAATGGTATGAGTTAATAAGAGGAAAATGTATATGAGCAAACATGAAAATATAAATAGAGCTTGAAATATTTTGCATGGAGGAGTGTTTAAGATCCATGTATAAGTATCAGGTATCTAAATGTTACTGGAAATGATCCATCTTCACCTTGTGTGTATTATTTTATTTAAATTTTTACTTTTTTCATGAGGGATATCAACAATTCTGGAGTTGATTGTGTGTATATAACATATATACAGGCAACACAGAATTCCCTGCAGACTTGAGTCTCATGTGTTTCTAAATGTTTTACAGAAGGGGAAACTACATGCAACATTTCCCTCACAATCAGAGCTATTATTAGTGGTGGTTCTGGAACATTCCTGTGTAATGATTGTAGAAAAGTACAGACAGAGGGAAAACTGGGAGACTGAGCGAGTTAGCTGCCTGGCTGAGTAGATTAAAGTGTTGTGGCATAATGGAAGTGAAATAAAATAGGTTCGACATAGAATGTGGGTTGGTTGAGTCTGATTATGATTCTTAGAGCATACGTCATCACCCATATGCTCGCTTCTCTCTTCTCTCTGCTGGTGGCATTTTTGTTTGTACAGTTCCATGCAAGCAAATCAATCACAATCAGGTTATTGTTGTACAGCCTCCTCAGTGCAGGACAATATGACCCATTTTTCCATTCATTCCACCTCTACAAACTGTAACTGCCTATTTGAGAGTTCAAAATGTGAGAACTCAAGATGCAACATTCAGTGGTGAATTAGAAGTGATGTTACATGTTTAAGTATATTGTGAATATTTTTTTTTTCTGTGAGTGATTGTGTGAGAACTTTATAATGTATATCAGCCAAGATTAAACCACCAGTAAAGTAAAATGCCATCTCTTGATTCAACACATTTGTTGACTGTTATGCAGATTCGACGTAATTCTGTCTAGGATTGCAATGTGCTGCTGTTTAGCTGACATGTGGTGTGCTTAACCATTCATTTCTTCTCCTCACACAAAAGTGAAGGAGATGAAGAAAGCTTTTCTATGAGGTTGGGAAGTCTAATGCTGATTTAAATTTAAACTGGGAGCCTTCAATGAGTGCATGTATTTCAGAGTACAGTTTTATGCAAAAACCAGTTAAACCATATTTATGACCTATAGTTTTGTCAACTCCTAAGTATCCTATATATCCTATATATTCATGTCCTGTGTAATATTTTGTCTTCCAGTTATGCTCTGGCAGATGAAGCATATCGGTCTCTTCGGGATCAAGATAAGGACCAGTGTATCCTCATTACTGGAGAAAGTGGTGCAGGAAAGACTGGTAAGGCTGATGTGAGCCCTGTGAGACTGAATATGCTTAATTATTTGATCTACCAGGACATGCATGGCAGTACAGTATATGAACAAAATGTAACACTTTTGCACTGCATTATTAGATCATAATAAATCTTAATTTAATCTGTGCTGGTCTTATAGTTGTAGCAATTTATTTATATATATATATATATATATATATATATATATATATATATATATATATATATATATATATATATATATATATATATATATATATATATATATACACACACACACATATACACACATATATACACACACAGTATCTCACAAAAGTGAGTACACCCCTCACATTTTTGTAAATATTTGATTATGACTTTTAATGTAACACTGAAGAAATGACACTTTGCTACAATGTAAAGTAGTGAGTGTACAGCTTGTGTAACAGTGTAAATTTGCTGTCCCCTCAAAATAACTCAACACACAGCCGTTAATGTCTAAACCACTGGCAACAAAAGTGAGTACACCCCTAAGTGAAAATGTCCAAATTGGCCCCAAAGTGTCAATATTTTGTGTGGCCACCATTATTTTACAGCACTGCTTTAACCCTCTTGGGCATTGAGTTCACCAGAGCTTCACAGGTTGCCACTGGAGTCCTCTTCCACACCTTCATGATGACATCACGGAGCTGGTGGATGTTAGACACATTGTGCTCCTCCACCTTCCGTTTGAGGATGCCCCACAGATGCTCAATAGGGTTTAGGTCTGGAGACATGCTTGGCCAGTCCATCACCCTCACCTTCAGCTTTTTTAGCAAGGCAGTGGTCGTCTTGGAGGTGTGTTTGGGGTCAGTATCATGCTGGAATACTGCATACTGATCATGCTCTTCTTCAGTATGTCACAGTATATGTTAGCATTCATGGTTCCCTCAATGAACTGTAGCTCCCCAGTGCCAGCAGCACTCATGCAGCCCCATACCATGACACTCCCACCACCATGCTTGACTGTAGGCAAGACACACTTGTCTTTGTACTCCTCACATGGTTTGGCGCCACACATGCTTGACACCATCTTAACCAAGATGGTGGTCTTGGTTTCATCAGACCACAGGAAATGGTTCCAGTAATCCATGTCCTTAGTCTGCTTATCTTCAGCAAACTGTTTGTGGGCTTTCTTGTGCATCATCTTTAGAAGAGGCGTCCTTCTGGGACGACAGCCATGCAGACCAATTTGATGCAGTGTGCGGCGTATGGTCTGAGCACCGACAGGCTGACCCCCCCACCCCTTCAACCTCTGCAGCAATGCTGGCAGCACTCATGCGTCTATTTCCCAAAGACAACCTCTGGAAATGACGCTGAGCACGTGCACTCAACTTCTTTGGTCGACCATGGCGAGGCCTGTTCTGAGTGGAACCTGTCCTGTTAAACCGCTGTATGGTCTTGGCCACCGTGCTGCAGCTCAGTCTCAGGGTCTTGGTAATCTTTTTATAGCCTAGGCCGTCTTTATGTAGAGCACAAATTCTTTTTTTCAGATCCTCAGAGAGTTCTTTGCCATGAGGTGCCATGTTGAACTTCCAGTGACCAGTATGAGGGAGTGTGAGAGTGATGACACCAAATTTAACACACCTGCTCCCCATTCACACCTGAGACCTTGTAACACTAACAAGTCACATGACACTGGGGAGGGAAAATGGCTAATTGGGCCCAATTTGGACATTTTCACTTAGGGGTGTACTCACTTTCGTTGCCAGCGGTTTAGACATTAATGGCTGTGTGAGTTATTTTGAGGGGAAAGTAAATTTACACTGTTATACAAGCTGTACACTCACTACTTTACATTGTAGCAAAGTGTCATTTCCTCAGTGTTGTCACATGAAAAGATATAATAAAATATTTACAAAAATGTGTATATCTCACTTTTGTGAGATACTGTATATATAAAACAGTACAGAAGTTGCTTTAAAGATTCTGTGATAAAGCAGAATTAGATATTTATATTCTTTGTGCTTTTTTGTGTGTGGTGAATTTCTCATCTGCATCTGGAGTCAGATAAAGAACTGTAAATGTTTGCCAGGTGTAGTCTAGCATCAAACAGAAGTTATGAGTTATTCATTGGTATGGGTATCACTTATGGTCTCCATTTAATTTTCACACATGGTGGCCATCTTATACTCTCCTAAAGGCCAGGGCTTGTATGTCTGTTTTTGTTTATAGTGCCTAATTCCTCACTAGTCATAAACTTCCTCAGTTAATTTGTTTTTACAAACTAATGATGGTTCTGCTGAATGATAGTTCCTGCCCATCTTCAAATACAGACTGCTTGTTGGACCACATTGAGATGATTTCAGCCCCCATGTGATGTCGTAGTCTGCCATGTCCAAACTGCTTTTAAAAGTGGATGAGGTTATGCTGAGGTCTTCTCTCAGTGTGAATATGCTCCACTTTAGCCTGTCACTCCAGTGCTGGCTCAGCTGAGCTTTGCTTGGGCTTGCTAGAGAGCTGCCGAGAATGATGTCAGCATTTACAGGTTTTTTTCCTATGCTTGCTGACTGATAGATTCCTAATTCACTATGATGCTTAACCAGGAATACTGCTGCAAAAATTAGACAAGCAATCTTTTCAACATGACTTTTGCATATAAAGGGAACTTGAAATGCTATGTGTTATTAGCATGCATATTTGTTGATCTTGCATTTAATTACTTTTTTCCATCCATCACAACTCCTTGGTGTAGTAGAATTCAGGAAGTCCATTGAACATCAGTTTCAATTTTCAGATTATTTGGGATTATTTTTGTAATCGCTTTTTCATTTGTGTAGTTTAAAAGCTGATGAAACTGTTTGAGTATCTAGGTCATAGAATTCATTTATAAGTGTGCTTCACTGATGATCAAAATCTGTTCCACAATGAATTAAATTGCAGAGTTCTTGTTTTCTACTTTGGTCAGGTGGCTCTTCCGTAAATGCATATTCTGTATATCAGCTGGACTTTGTTTGTTCTTCACAACTCAGTACATTTTAAATTGCATTGGAATAATAATTATTTCCTTTGATCGACCGACGATTTAAAATAGATGTTATTTAACTGATACAAGCTAATGTTTCATTTATTTGCTTGCTTTGCTTGATGAGCAATCATGAGGCGGCATGCTCACGATCATATTTAGCTCAATAGAGTTGTTATTGCACCTAGTTATTTCAAATATGAACAGCAAAAAAGTGCTTATAGAAGCCAATTGGTGCACGAGTCATGCTGCCTCATGCTCGGGGAGGAGCAGCATGCAAACAGTTAATAACATGAATGCCAATTTGGGCTAGTTTAAAAATAATCCACGATGATGTTGATTATTTTTATAGCGAATAATCTGGATTAAATCAAACAAATTTCCATAAACAACAGTTGCAAGGCAAAGTGTAAGTGCGGTCAGTGTGTTTATGATGTACAGAACCATCTCTATTGTAAAATATTAAGATTGGGAGAAATAAAGTGGATAATGTATAATGTCCGTACCTCAGAAACGTGTGTGCACCATGACGACCTCGTTTCTCACACAAAGGCTGAGGAAAAAGACGGAAAATGTGTCTCCCTTTTCCAGTGCCCAAATTTTCTGGGATAATGAATTAATCACTGATTTTGTCCACTATACTGTTTTCTTCATATGTTGTTGTTTCGTATATTAAGTCTTCGGAAGTCCTGTTGTCTCCTTTTTTTTTTTTCTCTTAGCTTTTTTTTTTTTTTTTTTTACTTCAGCTATTTTCTCCATGTAAAATGTATTCTTGCATGTAAAAAGAAATGATTATAATCGTCATGGAATGATCAGCTTTAACATTCACTAAACCTAGTATGGTTTTCATCCCTCTTCACGACCAGGAAGATTCTCCTACCAGGTCTTTTTAACAATTTACCAAAGTCTGCCATATCCTCAAGCACTGCATAATATAGACATGGAAGAGTAATTTACATTGCATCCTGGATTAATTACATGAGTCTCTTTTGTTGAACACTGTGTCAGGGATTTGGACCTGTACCACCACTATAATAATTGTCATTTCATTACTATGATATTAAATGTGGGCTAAATGTGATTAGCTTTCTTTTTTGTGAGCGGAGGTAGTGTGTTTCTGTAATGAATTCGGGTGGGGTGGGAAAGCTGAGCTGACGAAAATGATGTAAGGGGGATTTTGGGGTGCGGCCTTGTTTCATCTGGAAGAGTGTGACCTCTGACCCATCTCATTATACTATGTGTTCCAGAGGCCAGCAAGCTGGTGATGTCATATGTGGCTGCGGTGTGTGGGAAGGGCCAGGAGGTGAACAAGGTGAAAGAGCAGCTGCTGCAATCCAATCCTGTATTAGAGGGTATGTGTAAAGCTCTTTCACCTTCATCACATCGTTTTCATCTATATCTTCATCTTTATCTATAATGCATTTTATCGGTTAATTTTTTCTTTATGATTCCATACTGAACTGAATATAAAACTAAAACCAATTTAAATGACCAGTATTTCTGTTTTTATGTAGTTATGTCACAATAATAATGGACAGATTCTATAGCAAGGTAGTACAAAAATAAAAGGGAAGATATACGTAATGTAATGTTTAATTATCAGTTTAGGATTTTTGGCTTTGGCATGCAGTGTAATTTAATATAACTTTTAGATAACACAGGTGGTATCACAAGCATAGTAGTTGCAAATTACAGTTAAATTATATAAAACATAATTATTATGAAGTATATTGTCCTTCAGGTTTTATTTTAACTGTTGTTAGCCTGACCACTCAAAAGTGACCATGTGCTAAAACCATCTCTCAACCTCAAGCACCAATACTAGATATCAGAACCTCAGCAAATTTCACCTGATAGAATAGACATTTGATTTTCACGCAAAGGAAATGTCTGTTCTACCAGGTGCACATGTGTGTTCAGTAGGTTTCCACAAAGGCAGGTTATGTAGCTCACAAAGCAAGAATTTTGGCCTGTTGCATCTTCTACTGAGGTCGAATCAGTTCACATGGCTATGAATCTCACCTCTAACCAAACGGTGAGTTCAAAACTTCGAAACCATGCCTTTAGCCCTTGACATGTTTGAAAACAGGGGTGCTAAGACATTCTTGCCCCTCCTTTTCTGAGTATTGCCCCTGCTTCAGCTGTCTTCCTTTGACTTGACTGTTAATGGAGCACAAAGCTCTCTGCTGCCTGATCGCAGACAGGAATGTGTGTTTTTTAATGTGGGGCCATGCACAGGAAATGCCCATGAGCAATGAAGTGCCCAGCCGAGTTCCACATCTGTGAGAGTTTAGCTGCTGGCTATAATGATCTGCACTCCTGAGGCTCGGCAGACTTCCTGCACCGTGGCCTCACTCCTGTACTTGCTCTGTGCAGCCAGAAATAAAGTGGTGTATTCCAAAGTCCAAAAAAAGATTACTTCCAATTTTAAAACGTTGGCTCTTATCAATCATGCTCATGAAGTTACAAGAAGTTTAATTATTAAGTTATCTGGCTTAAAATCACTATACGGGCCATAGACAGTTAACATGTACAAGATTTAAAAAAAAAAAAAAACCCTGCTCTACTGCATTGTTTATATAGCCACCAGTAGGGAAATTTACTACTTGTCATTCACTTGGTACGTGTTTCCCCTTTGCAGCTTTTGGGAATGCCAAAACTGTGAGGAATGACAACTCCTCTAGATTTGTGAGTATCTGTCTATCCATCTGCTTTCTGGCAATGTGCTCTGTGGCTGGATCACTCCACTAAGTGTCTTTTGTTTATATAAGATTAAGCTCATGTAGAGTGTTGATTCTAGTAACAAACCCTACCAAAACAGCTCCTTTTTCCCCTCTAAATGGTTTTGTGGCTCTTTATATAGTTTATAAAGAAGAATCCAGGAGTTCAAAATGCTATTGACCGTAAACCTCATTCATTTTTTTCTTTTTTTTTTTAAATGGATTCTTCTGTTGATTGACTGACATTTTTACATAGTTACTATTAATGCAAAAAGCAGGATTCTACCAAAACACTAGTTGAAACTTTCCAGGCAACAACATCATGTTGTATAAGTATGCATCAGAACTCGCTGGGTGTGTCTGCAGACACTCCTTAGTTTCAGAGCAATGCACAGAGCAGCTTACACTGAAAAATATCATCAAGGCAAAGCTGTGTGCGTGCGTGTGGCCTGTTCAGAGGACTTGGGTGCTTAAAGGTACTTTTCCTTTCCAATGGATATGCATTATGTAATGGGCTATGGCTGAGCAATTGCTAAAAGAAGATTTCAGCAATATCACTGAAATCTATCTAAAATCCACTCGATAAATGTGAGATAAAAAAAAAGAATAAATATAGGAATAAATTCCACAAAGAGGCAAACCATGGTCATGCATTATTAATAATGCTGTATCTGTGTTGTATCAGTTAATGCTAGTATTGCAGTGTTATGTAAATGCATTTAGAGGGACCAGCCAGTGGGGGAACAAAAATATTAGATTCCAGCGTGCAGATCTGAGGGGACATGGAGTTGTGCAGGAGTGTTCTCACGCTCACTACATGCTTTTAAGAGAGTGGGGGTATGTGGGCTGTTTTCAGATTCCTTCTTGATGTCATCTCATGATTCCAGACTTCTTCAATTAGTCCAGAGCTCCAGAGTCACTACATGTTCTGCATAAGAACTCCACAAGCCCATTAACTACTGCTGTCAGATCTTCAAATGCTTTTTTAACTTGTATTATAATGTGTCATCATCTTCTGCACAATGGGGGGAAAAAAATAATCAGTTACTTCCCATGGCTGGCAAAACGTTTTATTGAATTTGGCTGCAGCTATTGAGGTAGTAGCTTTGAAGAGATGTTAACTGTGGGGGGGAATTAATGAGTGAAAGACACTTCCAGACAGTGAGCTTACTGTTACTTTTCAGTTTTAAGTTAGGACAGAGAGCAGTTTCTTTCACCTTCACACTTTCCTCACTGCTAGTTCATTACTCCAGCAAAAATTTATGGTCTACTTTATGAATAAACCTGACCAAGAGACTGAGCTGGGGGGAGAAGGCATTTTTCTTAATTGCTCTCTTGTGGAAGTCTTGTGTTTTTAGCTTGATTCAGTCACTACCACTTCTGTGTTCTCTTTTATTCTGCCATTTAAAAGCCACAGTGAATACGTGTGGTTCTTCATGTCCTGCCACTAAGCAGTATTAAAGGTCTTGGTGCAATCTCATCACAGGGTGGGACACACTGGTCCTTCATATCTTATTATGACTGTGTAGGGCTAAAACAGAAGCTAGTTTAGACCCTTTATTTCAATTTATTTGTAGCTCCTTATTGTTTTATGCAAATATTTTCTCCTCGTTCACAGGGGAAGTACATGGATATCGAGTTTGACTTCAAAGGGGATCCATTGGGTGGCGTCATCAGTAACTGTGAGTATAATTACAGGATCGATACTGGGTTGACCCATTAAACAGTACCTCACTGAGGCTCACTGTCTATTACAGAAGCTGCCCTTTTTCCACAAGGTTCTCAGATCCAGCTGTGTGGTCACAGTGATGGCTGCAGCAAACAGCAGTGGAGCTCTGCCCTGCTGCAAACCACCCAAAAGTGTGTTCTCCTCCTGCAGTTATGCTAGTGGGTTGGGACACACAGACAAATACAGGGTGTGCTCAAAAGAGCTCGGGCTTGGATTAGCCTTTCCTGCACGTCTTACTCTGTCTGACACTCACACATTCCCAGATCGTCTGCCATGGATACAGTATCCACACAACCTATTTTATGCTATTCTGAATGCCACCGTTTGCTCCATTGTTGTGTATTAAGTGACTATAAATTCCCTGTGACCTTAACTCATTTGCCCAAACGGTGCTGCATATGTCGAACACACTCTTGGGTGTTTTGCTTTATTCCACAAACATTACTAATGAAATCAGTAGTGCCCTGATGTAATAGATGTTGTGTAATCTGGATTGTGTTCAAGTTGAGTTGTAGATTATGTGGCATGTCCCTGTCCATGTGAGGCGGGAACAAAGAGTGAATAAGATCAATAAACCAGTGTTTGTGTTTTTCCAGTGAAAGTTCATGGGCACAGCCAAACTTTCTCTCGTTCTTTCTCTCCTTTCTATCCCTACTCTTTACCTGTTCTTCTGGTTCATCAGGTCTGCTTCATTGCTTTTAGTTTTCCATTGTTTTGACTCCATTAACCCACCCAGAGACAAGCACTTGGAAAATATATACTTGCTAATGTCCACTTGGTCCAATGTAGCATATTACTGATTAACATTAAGAATAATTAATATTAGCAGTCTTGTTGTTATCAATATTTTTATGTGATTTTAAATGGATTTGGATTAAAGGTGAATTTCCTCAAATGTTACATGGACCTTAAGTGTGTTGATTGTATGGTTTTCTTGGATTAATTTTTTTTTCCTGAATGTACAAAAGCTGAACATGCAGATAAGAGTCTCCTTTGTCTGAATGAGACTTTCTGAACTTTCATAATCCTCGTTCTCTCTTTTCATTTACTCTAACTTCTCTACAGTTTATGTATGAAGCTCATGTAAAAAGAAAGTGGGGAAAAGTCTCATGATGCGTTTTGGATTACAGTTTAGTCTGGAGAAGGTGGACTAAGGACTAGATTAATAAACTCTTGCATTATTTATGAGGTTTTGCCCTCACTGGCATGGGTTAAACCAGCTCAACAAACATCTTTCCTCTAACCACTAACCCTTGGTGTTTATTATTGTCTGATGTTTGGTATTCATCATTTCCCCAAAGGTTAAGTGTAAATATATTCAAATGAAGTGTATGATATGAATAGGTGAGGTTTGTGTGCTGTTTTTTCATATCATCAGCACAGTGATGTGAAGGAGTATATATTTCAGGTCTTGAGGCCTTCTATCTTAGGTGATTTTTTTTTTTTCTTCTTTTTTATGCTTCAAGAAGAGGGACAAAACTCAATAACCTTGCAACAGGGATACAGTGTGCCTATGCTAGTCAAAATTCAGATCAGTCAGTGTGTAGTGAGGCATGCTTCCCTCCCTTCCAGATAGATCTCTCCTGTGAGATTTCCTGTTCTAGCACAAACACAATAGACAATGAGTGGTTACATACACTGCAGACACCTTGACAATGCAAATATTTGTCCCTCCTGGAAGCAAACACCTTGTGTGTTCTTCAGATCTCAGACGCACTTTGAAGGGGGTGGCCTTGTTGAATATTCAGCTGAAATGAGAAAATGTTGTGCATACCAATGTTATAATGCTTTCTTCCTTCAGATCTTTTGGAGAAATCTCGTGTTGTGAAGCAGCCAAGAGGAGAGAGAAACTTCCATGTCTTTTACCAGCTGTTATCTGGAGCATCAGATGAAACACTCAGTAAGAGACAACAAGCACTTACATGCTCTGCTCTTGGGCTTGTGACATACAGCTATACACATGACCATTAGTCTTATGCATCGGGTTATGCATAGCTGAGTTAAGAGAAGATTTGTTTTGGGGGTTTTTTTGAAACAGAAGGGAAAACCCTGAGTATCTGGGCCAGCAGCTATTGTTCTGCCTTTTTTTTTTACTGGACCATGTCCATTGTTGACATGCTCACTGTAAGAGAACAATGTAGTGGGCCTCTTTAATTTCAGACATCAAATAGCTGAAGGACCCTGGAGGCAGTGTGCCTTTGAAATCCTAGCTGACCATAAGTATGTTTGTGGGGTATTTAATATTGGAATTGAATGGGAATTGTGTGGATCCCCATAGTAGAAAATCTGGGAGTTTAGGGCTGATCCAAACTGCCTCTAGAATATATCATGCTCTTTTTTTTTTTTTTCTTTCCCCGCCAGAAAAACTAAAGTTGGACCGAGACATCAGCAAATATAATTATCTAAGTCTTGATTCTGCCATAGTCAATGGACTTGATGATGCTGCAAATTTCAGGACAGTTAGGGTGAGTTATTCAGTCATATATTTTCACACACATACATACATACATACATACACATACATAACCCACTAGATCAACAGCAACATGGCTAACCTTATCAACAACTCTGCCTACATAATAGGTACGTAAAAGATGAGCTAAAGTTAGCAGTAGCTAGTTACATCTACACAAAATACAATCTGTAACAGCCAAAATGTGGACTTGGACAGGGCTTTGCCACTCACTAGTGATCTGATCCTTTTGAAATAGCTCTAAGTGGATAAAACTTTGTGAGTGTTGATTAAATTGGATTCACCAATTTAGAGCAGTGTCAAGAACATTGAGCGAGCTACAGGGTCAAACACCTCTCATAGTAAGCTATGATCTTGGGTTCATACAATTACTGTGTCTATATGACAACATACTGCCTAAGACCAACCAAGTCGCATATTATACTAATTTCGACCAAAAGGAAAGCCCCAGAAAAGAAAAGATGCCTTTTTGTGTTTCCTACTGCAAACAAGTGCTGCAAGCCTGTTGTGGGATGTCCGCGGCCGGTATTACTTGGTTAACTTTTGATTTCCAATGGCACAATTAAAGCTGTCTGTATTCAGAATCATAGAACCAAACAAAAGTATTTTATTATTAAAAAAATATATAAAGTAGTACTTTACACCTTAAGGCTTCTATTCTAAGACCATATACTTTTTAACAGCTGACAGAATGTAAAGAGAATAGAATCATTCATAATCCTAAAACTTAAACCGTTTAAACAAATACCAAAAATCAGCTTTAATACTGAATAAACATTTGAAAAGCTAAAAATGTAAAGTTAATAGTTTATAGATTATTTGGTAAATTACCAAAGCAATAACTGTGCCACTAGACACACCATCCTTGGTAGAGATCAGAGTTTTTATATCCAGTTGAGCTGTTCCATGGTGTGAGAGTAGATCTGCTTTTGTCCATGCTCTTTAAGATGGAGTCTGAGATCTTAATAGCAGGTGTCCGTAGTAGTATTACATGCAGCAGCTTTACACAAAAGAAAGATTAATTTAATTGCACCAGTACTTAGCAGAAGCAAATAGCAGGTGTGTCGTTCCCAAGGTTTTCCAGCTTCACTCTCTCCTTCCCTTTAACCAAATTCATACCGAAATGTGATTATGATGTCTTGGCAAGATTATATTTCACAATTTTTATCATTTCACATTGTCATTGTTTATCAGGTTCTGTGCTGGCCATGATGAGTAGATGTCTGCATGTAACAGAACTGGTTTGAATTAGTGACTGCAGCAGACAATGCTGTGCAGTTCTCCTGAATAAATAGTTCTAAGCCGAGCTTTACTCTGCATTTAGAAAACCATAGTTCAGCTAGTTCTGCCCTCCATGTCTGTCTCTACCCCTTGTGACTGAGCGATCATATCCAAATATTTAGAGAATACTTACCTTTTGTGCTTTATGATTTATTCACACTGCTGCATTGTCAGGAAATAACAGCGAGTCATGGGTTTTGTCAAATGACTGTCAAAACTACCAAAACAATCGGAAATTAGTTTTGGTAAGATGCACAGAATACTCCACACACTGGAAATTACTCATTTGATATCATCTCTGTCTTGTTTCACATTCTGACATGCCAGATATACAAAAAGAGAACAGGCTATATTTACTGAAGGCTTACTCTGTGTTTTTTGTGACATGCTTATACTTATCTTGTAAGTTAGGATAAGGACATGGTTATATATTCAAAGCTCTGTATAAATCGGTGAAAATCCTCTCCACTTTTTTATTTGCTTATGCATTTAGTTTTGGAGGGGTTCAGTCTATATGTGCTGTAGTAATGCTTTCAGTAGGATAAACTAAACATATAGTTCCTAAATTATTTGCTTAAATGCTTTCTCCTTCACGCAAATCTTCCTCTCAAACCCATCTCAGGGTCTCCTCCTTATCATGACCTTTCTACGCTAAGATTACCTGCATTGGCCCACGGGTCCATAACCACACAAAGGGCTCTGTATAATGACCATAATGTCTAGTGTATTCATATTAGTACATCGTTTTTGCACAACAAGCTCTGTGTGTAACACTGTTGTGAGTTGGATCTCCTTTGTTACTTGATTTCTTCCATCAAATCTATTATCAGAGCTCTAGTGAGTGGGGAATTTTCTCGTCTCTTATCCAGAATGCCATGCAGATTGTGGGTTTCATGGAGGATGAAGTGCAGTCAGTGCTGGAGCTGGTGGCTGCTGTGCTCAAGCTGGGCAACTTAGAGTTCAAGCCTGAGTCACGTGTCAACGGCTTCGATGAGAGCCGGGTTAAGGACAAGAATGGTGAGCATTTTATCCAGTGAAAAAGCTTTGTTCATCCTCCTGTTTTTGCCAGTGCAGTTGGGTCAATGCAAATTATATTTAGGCAGAAAAATCTGATAAAATTATTCTATTTGCTTGAAGAAGGAAGTCACGTGTAGTAGATGTGGGGTAACTGGCCCCATGTCTAATACAGTTCTATGTCTGTTGGTGCACCTGGTTAAACTCTACTGCCATCTATTGATATTTGCCTTGGAGGTTTAAAAACCTGATACTAATTTGTATTTGGGAGTATTTAATTGAGGAACACAACATTGCTCTTAAAGTTGATAATGCAAGCCATAGTTCTATAAATAGCTGAGCAGATATGTCATGGACAGTAATTTGCATGTTCTCATGACTCAAAAAAAAAAAAAAGTTAACTCATATTAGTTTAAACGCCTGCATGGTAGTATTTTGTGAGAAATTCTATCCATCTTCATTCACTTGCAGATTTGCAGTTCTTCCTGCAATCCCTATCAACACTTTCACGTATAATAGTTAGTTGTCTGGAAAAGGATTCATTTTTTGTAGTGCCTACATTTCTCAAGGGGACCTAGGTCTGATATTGACCAGATCTTTTGAAAAAGCTCTCAGAGGGGCACTTTAAGAGGCTTCCTGCTTAACTTTTTACATAAGCACTCACTGTACAGAAATCCCACCTGCAGCAGGACTAGATTGTGACTGGTCATGAGGCCATTTTGTGTTATTTTGTTGCTCTAATAGGCTATAGAATATGAACAAAACAAAAAATGGCAATTTAATTAAATATAAACTGTATTGTCTGGTGGAGAACGATGTCTATACATTAAAGTTTTATTTTCTCTTTTACTTTAACAATGTGGTTAGCCTTTCTGTTCTGTGTGTAACTCGTCTGCACTGTTCCTGTCCCAGATCTGAAGGAGATGTGTGAGCTGTTGGGCATTGATCAGTCAGTGCTGGAACGAGCCTTCAGTTTTCGCACTGTGGAAGCTAAGATGGAGAAAGTATCCACAACACTCAACGTTGCTCAGGTTGGCTTACCTCACCTCTCTTACCACACATTATTCCTCCTTTGCCTTTACTAGTTTTTACATGGTACTTTTTGTATCCATTTCTCCTTAGGGTAAACAACTGTACAGACATTACAGTAGTGGAATCATTCCTGTAATATAGTATCTTGAAATATTTATCAGTATGGCTCCATAAACAATGTAAATGCACACATGATAATGTCAGAACCTTGTTTGTAAATTAATATTATCTTCACATTTTAAATGGCATTCAGAAAAATAGTATGAGGGGTATTGGCACATCTTATAGGTGCTAGTCCTGAGAACAGATTTGGTTTCATAAGAAGCAACTCCAGAGAGTTGGAGCATTACTCTAAATGTCAGACCCTCTTCTTGCAAACATCTGACAAGATAAAGGAAACGCAACAGGAAATTGCATTGAATTCATAGTTACAGGTCTAAACATGGATTTTTTTTTACCTTTAGCTTCATATAGTGTTCATGTCACTGTCAGAACCTGTAGTGATGATAATCTCAGTGACACTAGCCAAGTGATGTTCTATTTGCGTGTCGTTAACGTAATGTCATCTAGAGTTCAACCTCTTACTGCGTTCTGCTGCCACGTTGACATGTCAATGGATGACACAGTCGGGGCTCAGTGCCAGCTGCTGAGACTTAAAACTTAGATATTTGTATTTTGCTCTTTGTCCACAAAGTCTCTAACCCTTCACTACTTTTATTGAAAATAATGAAAGAATGTTTAATATGAAAGCTTAAGCAAATAACTGGAAATTATCTTTTTTTTTCTAGGCCTATTATGCACGTGATGCCCTTGCCAAAAACTTGTATAGCCGCATGTTCACTTGGCTGGTGAATCGAATAAATGAAAGCATCAAGGTATGAACCCAATGTTATTTTCATATAATTTTATCATCTTGACTGTTCAATACTGAATAACACTTTGTCATCTTTTATGTTTAGGCTCAGACCAAAACCCGGAAGAAGGTTATGGGGGTCCTGGATATTTATGGTTTTGAGATCTTTGAGGTAAGGTTTATCCAGGATGAGTCATCTGCTTGTAGACTGCTTCTGTTCAGACTTGTTGGTTAATGACTAAGGCTAAAGTAACAACAACAAGAAAGACCTGTCTGGTTAATTAAATATGACATGAGATCTAAAACGCCTCCTATTTGCACTAATCAAGACATATCATCACATACTATCAAGTCACTTATAAGAAGAGTACCTCCACTATATCAGTAATTCTTGTTCAGTGTTTAACACAACACTAAACAAGACATTTCATATTCTTTATACTTCTCTATTTAAATTTTATACCAAATCTTATGTTGTCTTAAACGACATGAACGTTATTCTTCTCTGGTGAATATTTGTTGTCAGTTCTGCACACAATGTTAAATATAGTGTTTTCCAAGTGACCTTATAAGCAAATATACTATTTTGTAAAGTATTCAATTCAGCTATGCCATCTGGTACCATTCAGATTTGCTTACGACAAGCATGCCTAACAGGAAATGGTGATATTCACTGCTTATTGGTTTGCTTGCAGTTAGCAGTATGTCAGCACTGTGCTTGTTTTAACTCTGGATATGGCAATAATATTCACCCGTCTGTAAAATTCACTGTTTATTTGCATCTGCCCATTACATTTGCCTGCTGTCTGACTGTGTTCCTTTCTCCTTGATGTTGTTATTGTTGTTTGTTGTTGTGTCTGGGACAACAGGATGGAGTAAGTACTCCTCTGAGGATGTGATGTGGCACTGTGCTTGCTGCGATTAAAGCCTTTAATCCTAGTCTTAATTTAGCCTTTCTTTCTATAATTTTATACTATAAAGGTGCATGACCAGCCGTGAGGTGCAACATTAGCTGCAGTGTTGGCAGTGTCCATGTACTTTATGTACCTGCCATTGCATCATTGGCTGTAGTAAAGTTGCACCTCCAGGTTTGAGTTGCTGAAACAGCCCAAGATTTGCAGTGCTTTTCATGTAGTTGCCATACAGGGAATAGCTAATATGACCGTGGAGCCATTTTATTCTTGCACTTTGAAAAAGCAGCTGTTGAACCCGATGTCATCATTACTTTGTCAGCTTCAGACTGAGGTGCCAATAGGCTATGTTTGTAGGTAGGCCAGCTGTAAACTGGTGCTGCCAAGTTAAACAAAGAGATGACTGAGTCTTTCCAGTGTACCATATGCAGTCTTTTGAATTAGTTTTGAAGCTTTTGTCTGGTGCCAAAAGCACACCAGTGGTTTTTGGTCTAACATACGCCAGGTTTGTTTCTGAATGACAGAGGTGAACATACAAAAGCCTCTTATAAAAAAAGACAAAACAAATCTTTTGTAGTTTGGAACATAATTTAGCAAAATGCCAACCTGATCATCATCTAACCTGTACCAACTGAATCGTAACTAACACAGCCATTGTTTAACCTTTAACAATAAATACTAAGCTAACTGCTGTTGCTATATTAACACGTCACAAGGGACTGTGTTGAGAGGTTGTTAGTTAGTTATACTAAATTTTTGTGGTGTACATTTTAATTATGCAGATACATTATTTATTGGAAATTTCAAGGTATTATTTGTCTTTTCTGTATTAAGTGCATATAGATAAAAACTTAAAAAAGAACAAGGAGGCTAAATGAGTACAGTGATTTGTAGCCAATTATAGGTGGGCCTATTTCAGTCAGAAGGTTTGCTGTGCTTAATGGTTTGGCTGCTGTGTGCATCTGAATTATCCCAGTACAAATGCAATTTAAATGGCAGACACAGTCACACTGCATCTGGTTTGTTCCACAGGACAACAGCTTTGAGCAGTTCATCATCAACTACTGCAATGAGAAGCTTCAGCAGATCTTCATCGAGCTCACCCTGCGTGAGGAGCAGGAGGAGTATGTGCGTGAGGTAAGATACATTTTTCCCGCAATCACCCAGTATCTGAAATGTTTAAGATCAATAGTAGTAGTATGCTTTAACCTTAATTGCTTTCAGAATTAACTGATCTTCATGTATAGAACTGAGAACTAATGTCATCTGGGGCAGCGCATCACACATTTATGTAACTATAAAACCTCATGAAGTACCTATATGTGAGTCTTTTATCAGCGTTCAGACGTTAACACAGTGTTCAGCATCCTTTTAATTGCCAAATCATTTCATCATCCTGTCTACTTCTTCATTTGAATGCTGCTCAATCTATCTCTGTGAATTTTACACAGAAGTATTCCCTCAGAACAGCATGGGTAAACAGCATGATCCCTGAGGGCTTACGGGCTGTGTTTGCTTTCAGAGTACTATGTGCCCTAAAGCAGCTATGACCTCCACACTGTAATATTCAGCTCTCTGGATCAGTTCCAGGCCAGTACATGGGAAAATGCCTCTGTGTTGGAGACTGGGGAGGAAAATGCAGTGATCTGGGGAGAAGTCCACCCACTCTACACTGTACAACTTCCCCTTCCACTACTTGCCCTCCCACTTCCACTCACTCCCTCCTCATGAAGCTGTTCACATAGTCAAATTAGCCTACAGCAGTTTTCTAGCTCATTACATTCACAGTCGACTCGTGTTTTGGGCTGTTGCTGAAACCTGACAGATGGTGCTTTTATGATTTAATTATTTCATTTTATTGATGAAAACGTCATCTTTATTTCTTCCCCACAACACTTTAAATTTGTATTGATACCTGGTATAAAAAGCCTGCATGGCTTTACCCCTTAAACCTCTAAGGTTTGTGTGTGAAATCTATAAGATTGTTCACTATATGGCCAAGAGTATGTGGACACCTGACCATCACACCCATATATTGGCTTTCCCCCAACTGTTGTCTCACAGTTTCCCTTAACTGGAACTAAGAGGCCCAAACCTGTTCCAGGAAGACAGTGCCCCTGTGCACAAAATGAGGTTTGTGAAGACATGGTTTACCAACCCAGCTGAACACCTTTGGGATGAACTGGAATGACGACTGCACCCAAGAACTTCTCGCCCAACATCAGTGCCTGACCTCACTCAATGCTCTTGTGGCTGATTAAGCAAATCCCCACAGACATGCTCCAAAATCTAGTGGAATGCCTTCCCAGAAGAGTGGAGCTTATTTTAATAGCAAAGGGGGACTAAATCTGTAATTGGATGTTCAAAGAACGCATAGTTGTGATAGTCAGTTGTCCAAACCTTTGGCCATATATTGTATGTGATAGTATTAAAGACACTCACAGCAAATATTGATTCTTGTTTGTGTTTTATTACAGGGCATTGAATGGACCAACATTGAGTATTTCAACAATGCCATCATCTGTGACCTCATTGAAAATGTAAGTCAGGCTGAATTAATTTTAAATAAAAATACTTTCTTTGTTCATTTTTTATGATGTTGACTCCATGTTTTTACGCCAAAATTATATATCATGTTCAAAATGTGATGGTGTGTTAGTTCATAAGAACATACTATTATCCATTCACTCAGTGCTTTTTGGTATATGACATCATTCACTGAGAAAGTTATCTTGAATTTCAGTTGGTCGATAATCTGTTTTATAACCATCAGAACCAGAATGGGATCTTGGCCATGCTTGATGAGGAGTGTTTGCGGCCCGGGACCGTGACAGATGAGACCTTCTTGGACAAGCTGAACACTGTTTGTGCTGAACATCAGCACTTTGAGAGCCGCCTGAGTAAAAACTCAAAGTTCCTCACAGACCACAGCTTGCCTCATAGCTGTTTTCGTATCCAGCACTATGCTGGCAAGGTGAGGTACCCACACACACATGCACAATTGCATTGTCTGTTACTTGATGCAAACATTACCTTAGCTTACACCATCATTTGTTTGACTTGTGTGTTGTTGATATGTCAATGAATACAAAACGCATGTGTTGCTGCTTGCTTGAAAATTCATGAGTCACCTGTTAACCTCTTAGAGACATTTTGTAAAACTGAAAGCAATTACAGTAATACAACAGATCTGTGCTGCTCTGAAATCTCCATAAGTCAGCTTTAGTAACTAGTTCATCACTCTAGACAAATATGGCATATACTGTGTTAATCAAAACCCAAAAATATGTTGTAGATGAAAACCAAACCATGGGAATCTGTCTAAATTACTAATTTCTAATTCCCTATGTAGGTGCTGTATCAGGTCGAGGGCTTTGTGGACAAAAACAATGACCTGCTATACAGAGACCTGTCACAAGCTATGTACAAGGCCAAACACAGCTTGATGAAATTACTTTTCCCAGAGGGAAACCCTGCCAAAGTCAACCTGAAGAGGCCTCCTACAGCCGGATTCCAGTTCAAAGCCTCAGTGAGCACACTTATGAGGAACTTGCAGACCAAGAACCCTAACTACATTAGGTAAGAACAGCAAATAGCAGCACCCCAACACGTAAGTGGCTGAGTCAAGACACTTGTTTTATAAGCTTGCTGTTAAACACGTAGGCAAAGTTTCAGTAATCCTCCTTATGTTGTCCTTTGTGATTCCAGATGCATCAAACCCAATGACAAGAAGTCAGCCCAGATCTTCACAGAGTCACTGGTGTGCCACCAAGTGCACTACCTGGGCCTGATGGAGAATGTGCGTGTTAGACGGGCAGGATATGCCTTTCGCCAAGCTTACGAACCCTGCCTGGAACGCTATAAGATGCTCTGCAAGCAGACCTGGCCCCGTTGGAAAGGCCCTGCCAGGTCAGACCACCAGCTACAAGTGTTAGAATATTTTAGGTCAATGGAGCAGATGCTCACTGTTCATGTGAGAACTGCTCACAGTTCTCATGGCATACAGTTCTCCTGACTTCAACAAAAAAATGACCATAAAACTGCTAGGTGTCTAAATTTAAACCTGCTGTAATTTATTTTCAAAGAACATGTCAGTTAAGCAGCCAGTTGTTTTGAGCAAAAATATACAAGACTATGAGGATGGAAAGAACCAGCTTCATGAAATAGGGCTAAAATGTGCTACACACTGTTAGCAAGATTGACATTGTCTGCTTTGACGCTTTGACGCAAACATGCTACGTCTTGTTCTTGCTTTGAGGGGAAAAAAACCCTTCTGATATACAACAGATAGACAGTTATGTCAACATGTCCTTCCTGATTTATCTAGGGCAACAATTTGACAGTTCGTATCCAGACACAGAACTCCTAAGATCCCAGCTATATCTAGACGTATTGGGACAGAATTCCCACACATCACTGCCACCAGGAATTAATTCACGTTTCATTGAAAACGAAGATAACTTTCTGAATCGGTATCACATCTTAGAATTGTTTAAGTAGTTTCTGTGGTATGCTGACATCTTTGTTCTCTTGTGCTACCTTTAGATGTGGGGCAGATTGTAGTGTTTGCTGCATTTTTTCTTTGCCCTGTCATGCTACCAGTACCCCTAGTTGCTTCATTGTTTTGTCTCTTGCTGATGTTTGTCTGTTACTGTCATGCCTACTGGTGTGGATACATTGAGCAAAACCATGAGGGAGTGAATATTTGCTTTTGTGAATGCAGGGAAGGTGTGGAGGTTCTCCTGAAAAACTTGGCTGTACCTGAAGAGGAGTTCTCCTACGGGCGCTCCAAGATCTTTATCCGGAATCCCAGAACCGTGAGTAGTCTTGGACTCTTTAAATTATCTTCATTGTGCTTGTGAAATGTGATAAGCAGATATCACAGAAATCACAGAAATTAGATGGTTAATAGGAAAACACAGACAACATCTATGCTGAAAAAGATTTAGAAATAAGATTACTAAGGTAACAGGCTATTACAAAATGTGTGGTCATGCTATAGTTTTGAACAGCTTTTCAGACAGGAAGTTGTTCTTCTTTAATATTATCAGCCCTCCACCAAAAAAAGATGAGGTCCAACACATGGTTTCACTTATACATTCCTGTTTGCCATTTAACATGGGAAAGCAGATTGTAGTTAAAAGGCTTCAATGGAGTGAAAAAATGGCTTTGTGCTGAGCCTCAACATCATAAATGGCTGAAAATGTTCAGAATGTGATCTTATTCATGCACAGTCAACCTCTGTAATCTTTATCTCCAACTCTATCAGTAAGTGATTTGTATTCAGGTTCTTCTTGTAAGAGCTTCCAACTCTGCAGATATTTGAGAAAACAGTATTATTTAGCTATTTGTTGAACACCAATGCCAGGAGTAGAGTATACTTGGCAGCCATTGTCAGTATTGGTCTAATCTTAGGATATTATCACCTATTTGGCCTAGATTGATGATATTGCTTGCTAGACTTTTTGTAATTTTCAGTAATATATGAAAGGCATATTCATTGGGATGATAATACATTTTAGTTCTATTTAGCACTTTTAAAATTAATGATCCTTTAATGAGCAATCCAAATGTAGTGGTAAGAAAAACAATCCCATAGTATGGCATAAGTAAGAAACATTTAGGAGACTCAAAATGGGAACCCATCCTCATTTGGGTGACACTGGATGGTAGCTTGTGATAAATTATAGTCATGCCCCAGGTGTGATGAGGCAGGTCCAGAGTTTGAATGAATTATAAGACCTCTGCAGGTCCTGTCATTCACTCATCTTCAGTAACCACTTTATCCTGGTCAGGGTTGCTGTAGATCTTGAGCCTATCCCAGGAACGCTGGGCCCGAAGCAGGGAATACTCCTTGAATTTGATGCCAGTCCATCACAGGGCACTATGCGCACACACACACCTGCACACACTCAGTGCGTTTACATGGACAACAATAATCCACTCTTAACCCAATTAAGACCATACTTTGATTAAGAAACTACCATGTAAACAGCAATTTTAATTACCTTAATCTAATTAAGGTCATACTCGAAGGAAGCAATAATCGAACTAAGACAGGTGGAGTACTCCTGTTTTAATCGCATTATGGGCGTGTATTACAGACATGTAAACACCTTAATCACATTATGAACGTCGTGTGAGTTTTGACCGCATTTTGCGACAGGACACGATCACGCACGGCAGTTTTACAAGTTCGGCTGCGTCCCAAACCGCGTACTTACCCCTTATAGGCCTGTAGTGGGGAAAAATACATGTATCTCGGCTGCTATATAGATGGTAAGTACGCGGTTTGAGACGCAACCCACGGCTTCAAGTTGTCTATTAGCACATACAGCATGATAAATAATTAACTGCACTTAAAACGTTCGTAAAAAAATTAAATAAAAACACCCAAAACTGTATACGGTACCATAACGAAGACTAACTGTATGTTGATACGTGAAATTCTGGAGGGATGTCGGACGGCGTGGCGCGGTGATGTAATGACGCGGGCTGTTAATCTAATTATGTTCTATAACGTGAAATAGGAACATGACAGGAGTATTCTAAAAGGGACTCATGTAAACACCTTAATCAGATTATTATCTTACTCAGAGTAAGGTCAATAATTAGATTACTGCTGTCCATGTAAACGTAGTCACTGTTGCACGCACACAGCCAATTTAGCATAGCCAATTCAGCTACCAGCTTGATTTAGAGATGTGAGAGGAAACTGGAGAACCCAGAGGAAATCTACACAGACATGGAGAGAACATGCAAACCTGGGCCCCTGAATCTGCGATTCAGCAATGCCATCCACTGGCATTTTAATTTCTAGGCCTTAATATTCTTTTATCATAATGAAATATGTTCATTGTGGTGATTTTCTTGGGCTTAATAGATATTACCATTGTGACATAATATTTGCTTCAGGAAATCATTATAAATAATTTAGTCTCATGCTAGTTATTTAGTATAAGGCTCCCATGATCTTGGGTGACTCTCTCATTGTTTCTCTGCTGGCATTCGTGTTCATACTGTGGTTTTTGTTTTCTCTCAGCTCTTTTTCCTGGAGGAGAAAAGAAGGCAGTGTCTGGAAGACTTGGCCACACTCATCCAGAAGATCTATCGTGGCTGGAAGTGCCGCACACATTTCCTGCTACTGAAGAAGAGCCAGGTGGTGGTGTCTGCTTGGTACCGTAGATACGCTGTAGGTTCATCTTCCTTTCCATGCACAAATTGCCTTTTCTTGTCTTATTGGCTTTGATTTATTTATTAGTAAATGTATTGCTGTTTTGCAGCACTTCCATGGCACTTAGCACAGTGTTTTCTTGATACTTTTCATTACAGCAACAAAAGAAATACCAGAAGATCAAGAGCTCCTCCATAGTGGTTCAGTCTTTCATCAGAGGATGGAAGGTAGGAATAAAACACTGCATTATTCTGTGTTTCTCTTCAGTTAATTCTGGGCACCATGTCTCTGAGAATTGTGCCATTATTCCCTTTCCTTCATCACTCTGTCTCTCACAGGCACGCAAGTTGCTGCGTGAACTGAAATACCAGAAGAGATGCAAAGAGGCAGTGACCACTATTGCAGCCTATTGGCATGGAACACAGGTACTGAGTCTCATTTGGGGGAAAAAAAAAATCACAAAGGGAAACCACCAGTTGGGCAAACATCTCATTTTCAGGTCAACATCCACCAAACGCCACTGGCTTATGCCAACACATTACACTGTTGGTTTTGAGAGCAGCGCCA
Source organism: Ictalurus furcatus (assembly GCF_023375685.1). Lineage (NCBI taxonomy): Eukaryota > Metazoa > Chordata > Actinopteri > Siluriformes > Ictaluridae > Ictalurus > Ictalurus furcatus. The sequence continues at coordinate 18,077,007 of NC_071260.1, read as the reverse complement.
CTGCTTTTCCTTCTTAAACTCACTATTGCTTATTTCAGTGCTTATTTCAAGGGAGTCCTTCCTCTCTTCTTTATTCTAATCTTTATCCTCCTGTGTGTGCTGCTGCTTGGCCTAATCGGCTGAACTCTGCAGGCTCGCTGGGAACTGCATCGTATGAAGGAGGAGATTCGGAATAAACGCGCTGTGTCTGCCATTTGGGCAGCCTGGCTGGGAATGAAGGTATTTTACCAGCCGGCTAGTTAGTTTCTGAGACATTCCGAGCATCTGTCCAGTGAAACTGTGTTGTCTATCCATCTACTAACTTCCTGTAGCTGGGTGTCTGACTAATTTTGTTTTGCTCATTTGTAGGTTACATTTTGAGTTGGATTCTGGGAACATACTAACCCCTTATTCAAACCTTGACTCTTGTAGCATTAACATACATGTTGGGTGAAATGATAATGCCATCTCAGTTTAAAGGATCAGATTATTTGTTGTTTTATTATAATTACTTCTTGTATGTATTGAGTACACAGAGTAAGCCTAAACATACTTTGTGCCTACATTTATGTTATAGTCAAAACAAAGCTTGAGGAATCTTAGTCACAGACAAAGGCATTATTATTGTCATCCTTTGCCCTTTGCAGCAGCATGTTATCTCTGTGCTCCATGACCGTTTTTCCCCCTCAGATAAGCATCAAACACTTTTTTAGTCACATTTAATGCTTGACTATCTTGAGTTGCAGTATTATGCAAGGATAGTCATGCATTGCCAGTGTTATCCTGCTTGAACATACATTATAATCAAAGACATTATAATGTAAACTGTATATACATGTACAGTCTACATTATAATGTAGACTCTTTGCATCATACATCTTTATGGTTTTCTGATTGCTTAATGCTGTCTGCTTTTATTTGCTTTCTCTTAATAGTCTTACCTGATCTGTGTTTCTAACTTCTTCATGTTTCTTTACCTTCCATTAAAATCCCTTTTTAAAAAAACAAGGCTCGGAGAGAACTGCGGTGCTTAAAGCATGAGGCTCGGAATAAACACGCCGTGTCCATCATATGGGCCGGCTGGCAAGGAACTAAGGTATTGATGAAGTGTGTGAGGCTACTGTCCATGATTTTTTTTTTTCTTTTCATCTCCGCATTGCACTGAGGTTGAGAGGACCATGAGCCTCATTGCCCTGGAACCCATCCCATCCCATCTCATCTCATGCATGCTAAGAGTATTGTATCATAGCTCACATTCACATAACTGTAACCTATAGCACATGAAGTTGTAGCTTAAGGATCCAGTCTTAAGCCTCTCTGCTCTGGCAGGATTTAATCTCATGCAGACATGTTTCCAGGTATATGGGCAAATTGCCATGTAGCAGGCAAGCACTATTTTGGGCTTCTCAGGCTGATTAATGTCCACCCACTAAGAGCAAAAGCATGAGGTATATGAGGAGGTATATATGATTTTAGCATATCTAAGAGTCCATTCCATTTACCACATTTCTGTTCATGATCTGACCAAACATCTTTGTTTGGCCTTGCTTGGTTTTTACCAGGTGTCCATGTTTCTGAGTGTGTGTATGTATATTTGTGTGTGATGAGCAGCTTGAAAGTCTGTTCGTGATTTATGTTTCTCTCCATTACCTCAGTCCCCTGAAATGAAATTGTGATTTCAGAGGGATAACCCCACCGATTTAAATGCATAACTTCTGCTTAACACCTTATCTGAGAGTCCTGGTAATGGAAATACAGTGTAGCTTTGTGTGAGTGCCCACCCGTTTGCTCCTGCTCTAGGCTGGTTATGTGCCTCCTCTTTATACTGCTCTACTGTTTTCAACAGCTTCACTCTCTTCTGCATTCCTCGTCCCTCTCCCTCCTTCTCTCACAGGCACGCAGAGAGCTAAAACGGCTGAAGGAGGAGGCCAGGCGTAAGCATGCTGTCGCTGTCATTTGGGCCTACTGGTTGGGACTCAAGGTACCTGCCAACTAGTGCACTGGCCCTGTCCCATCATGAACCATTCTGTCAAAGGGGGGATATGAAAATGCACACCAACATCCTGCCTCAGGGTGTCACTGTCAGATGATGAAGCTAGCCATAAAACGTACAACGATGCCATTCATTTCTGCAGCAAATGTCTGCTTAATAAAATTAAATTTTGTCCAGTGTAAACCATCTTCTGCATGCCTCTGACTAATGACCAAATATAAAATAAACCATTGAATGTATGCAGCAGAGGTTCCTAACCACTGGGTTGCAGACTAGTACAAGGTTATGAGGTTGTACCAAGCTGTAACAATGCAGTAGTAGGGGCACAATGTAAGGGTAAAGTCTGCCATTAAACAAATAAATCTGATAACTAAAACTGAAAGATTAATGAGTTCCAGGTTTTAACATCAGTTTCATTTGTTAACTAAACTTTTAACCCTTATCGGCATTTCCAGGCATAGCCTATATGCCAACACTAAGCTAGTTAACTAACATTACTATAAAATTCCATTCACATTGTGCCTCAGCAAGTATCTCAAAACAAACTTTGACCATTACAATATCATTTCCTCTTGCACTATGATGCCTCTCCTACCCTAACCTATGCCCCGCATCCCACACACTTCTCTCTCAAAAATGTTGTGGGCTGCAGTCTGGTCTGCTTTGTTTAAAAAGGTTGGGAATCCCTAGTATACGGTACGAAGGGCCATGCTGCCTCTGAGCTGACATGGATTAATGTGTGGAAAGTAAGGATGAGATTTTAGATATGTGCCCTGAGCGTGCACTGTCAGCCATGCTTCATGAAACAGATTCAAATCTGCTCTCATAATCCAGGGCTTTAGATAAGCCACTTCTGGATAGAAGAAAGGCAGATATTTTTTGCCCTTCAAATAAGAGTGCAATTTATATGCTGAATCAGAAACTCTGACCTTCACTGACACCACTGTGTTTGCCTGGAGATTTTCCCTGTCTGTCTATCTGTCCACTTATCTTCCTGTCTCTTTCCATCTGTATATGTACTTGTCCTCCTGCCTGATGTGTGCATGCTTTGCCAACTAACAAACTAACTTGCTATATGTTGCTTTTTAGCATTTTGGTTTTGACTACTCCTAAATGTTGTAGGTATTATGTTTTTTGTATGATGATTAGTTTATTTTGCTTTAGCAGCGTCTTCAATCTTTTAGGAGGAGAAGCTGTTGTATGATTTATCGAAAAAGGAGACCACCGTCTTTGTATTCTTAGTATTTTTAACACTTTTATTATGATGATGATTATTATTATTATTATTATTATTATTATATATTATAACAACAGCAATAGCAAAATTTCCTCTCTCATTGTTACAGGATCCAGCACATTTTTTCCCCTGCATTCATTTGTATGTGTATCTCCCTGTTTTCTACTAACAAATGTTTAAAACTAACCTTGTTTCCTGAAAGGATCATTGCACAGATTTTCATCAGAATGGTCGAACAAACATCAGTGTGATTGATTGCAAGTGATAGATTAGGTTCCTCTTCATTTTCAGGTCCGACGGGAATACAGGAAGTTCTTCAGAGCGAATGCTGGCAAGAAGATCTATGACTTCACCATTCAGAGAATTGTAAGTTTGTTAATAATTGTCCTGCATTTACTTTCTGCATTATCGAGAGATGGCTATGTTTAAACACACACTTGGTATACATATATTTATCTACAGATGCAGAAGTATTTCCTTGGTTTGAAGAAGACATTGCCTTCAATGTCACCAATTGATAAGAGCTGGCCATCAAGGTCTTACCTGTTCCTGGAGGGCACACATGAGGAACTCCGAAAGATTTTCCATCTATGGAGGGTTAGTCCTCATTCAATCAACACCAACTTTTTTTTTATTTAGAAAACATTGATCTAGCCATTAGAGCTGCACCTAAGACCAAACATAAAATGTTTTTAACATTTATATTTATAATTAGATCTGCAAATGTGTCTGTGAATCTACATATGAGCCATGTAATCCGTGTCTGTACAAGTTGAAAACATCATTCTCTTTCGGTTGTTCACATGCATGCGTTCTGTATCACATCCACGTGGAGGCACTGATTGGTCCGACAAGGTGGAATGTAAACTCTGCTAATAGTGTTCCATGGCACAAATTCAGATGATGTACTACTTTTTTTTTTTTTATACTGTAGAAGACATTGGAGATACTAGCATGGTAGAAGTCATCTAGCCATGCTAGTTTCCATCTTAAATAACCAATAAGTGCACTAATAATGTAGCTTACCCCATGCCCATTTTTCTTTGATGCATATTTTTCATATTAAATATGTTTAACAAGTTATATAATACACATAATGTGTTTAGTGTGTTCATTCATGAGCCTTTTGCCAGGAATAATTTGTCTGCTTGAGCTTTTTGGTCAAACAAGAAAATCTTTAATCGGGGACAGCTCTACTAACCCTCTATAAATCTTCCCCACTACATCCTAAAATTCAGTGCAAGAAATACAGAAGCCAGTTCACAGAAGAGAAGAAAGCCATCTATGAAGAGAAACTGGAAGCAAGTAAGATCTTCAAAGACAAGAAGGCTCTGTACCCCAGCAGGTATGAGCAAACATTTACACTGTATTCATGTGTATCACATTTTTTTGTCTAATACTGTACAAGTTGATTCTTATTTGTTCCACAGTGTGGGACAGCCTTTCAAAGGAGATTATCTGGAGATTAACAAAAACCCTAAGTACCAGAAGCTAAACAGCGTGGTAGATGAGAAGGTGCTTCTTGCAGATGTGGTCAATAAAATCAACAGGGCCAATGGCAAGGTAAGCTTCAGAAAGAGCTGTCTAAAATCAGCTATAGCAGCTCAGTGAGTCAGAGCTTCATACAAATATTAGGCCTAATTAACCGTTTACTGCTGTGTCTCATTTTAAGGGTGCTTCCAGAATCTTCCTCCTCACCAAGAAAAACTTTGTTCTGGCTGATCAGAAGTCTGGTCAGTTAAAAGCCAGTGTCCCGCTTCCTGATCTCGCCAGTGTCTCTGTTAGCACACAGAATGATTGCTTCTTTGCTCTCAAACTCAAAGAGGTAAAGCCCTGACTCATCATGCTTTTGTACAATGACTGATCTTAAATATGATGTTGAAGGAAAACTCCACCCTGAAGGACATTTTATTGTTTAATGTAGAAATATGTGTGATGTGCTTCGCAATTCTGATGCTAATTTGTTGGTTGGTGCTGTATTTTTGTTATTCCCTTGAGAGGTTAGCCATTGTGTGCCACTCTGTCAAAGGAGGACTTTGCTAGTGCAGTTACAGTGGTGTTTTATACGAGAACAAATTTCAACAATCTCAGACATAAGGGATAACAGTCTGGTTTCTTTATCTCCTAAAAATAAGAGTGAGCGCTTCTTTTCTGTTACCATTTCCCAGTGACCTTCAGTATCATATTAATGAGAAATCAGCGTAGAAGTAATGGCAACAGTAAATGTTGAACTTAAAGATCCAAAAACACAATGCAGTTATTGGACGCAGTTGCGAAATGACAAGCATAATGCCATTGAAGGCTGTATTAGCATGAAAGTTGAAGCTCTGAAACCTGACCAGATCTGATGAGATTTGTGGGTAATGTAGGAAACCATTAACCAAAGCGAAGTCGACATGTCAATGAAACAAGTTTAAACTAAAATAAATCTTGGACGCCATTGAAGACTGTTACTTATAAAGATTAATATGGAAGTTGGATTTTTCATTTAAAGTACTCCAACATTTTGTGGTTTGAATGTGTTTTAAAATGTAAATTCGCCTCAGTGTATGAAGTGATTTTAGTGATTTACCTTTTTCTTAACGTTAGAATTCTAATGCTCTCTCTGTAGGGCACTGCATCAGCAGCCAAAGGTGACTTCTTGCTGAGCAGTGATCGATTAATAGAGATCATCACCAAGCTCTATCGCACAGGGGCTGCTTCAGCTGACATGGAACCAATCAGTGTTGACATCTCAGATGAGTAAGTGTTCCTCACACTGTTTTTATGTATACATAGTGAGCATAACTACTGTAGTACTTTAGTAATTCTTGATTCTCCCAATGTTGCTTGCAGATTCCTTGTGCAGTTCAAGCAGGATAAAGTGTGTGTCAGATTTATCCAAGGCGGACCCAAGAGCAGCAATCAAGTCGCCTGCAAGCGTAAAAACAACCGGCTTCTGGAAGTGTCTGTTCCATCCCCATAATGACCAGTCATCTTCACTCCCTCTCAGGGTGCCATTTAGTGACTCTTCACCATCAAACCCAAACTTAAAGACGGTTACCAAATGATTGTGCAATTATGATGTTCTTGTCATTGCCAAATCTTATACTTTTAAAGACTTAATCAGTGCATTGTTGACTCAAATATTCCATACAGCAGTATTTGGCTACATAAGGCATACCACATATTTACCTTGGGATAGAGATGGGAGGTGATGTTTTCCTCACTGTCTTGGGTGGAGTACATTTTAAAATTCCTGTTTAATGAAGGCATTAATATTAATGGTTGGAATTATGATGCTATAGATGTTTGACATCATGCAATGTCTGGGCATCATGTTCATGTGAAGTGCTATACACAGATTGCAAATGAGACTTTTGGATAATTTTATGCTGAAAAAAATCTAAACTAAGGTTGCACTTGTTTTGCTTACACAAGGGTAAGAAAAGACATTTTGATTGGTTTGTCTTGTCTTTCTTGTTTTTGTCCCCTACACTTTTTAATTCTCACAGTGCACAATCTTTTAGCTGAATTGCCAAAGTTTTTATAATTTTGTAACAACTGATCCGTTCAGATAGACCTTATTTCATAATATATTACCCTTGTTCTTTACAAAGCCAAATAACTTGTGATCTCTACAGCCTGAAGGTAAACTAAGAAAACCCAAAGGCCTTCTGAGTCTTGCATTTGATCAAAATCTACCTTTTCAAAATAGAAAATAATTTTGTTTACTACTTATTTTTCAAAATAATGTGGATCTTTCATCTTGTGGATCAACTATAAACACTTGTTCCAGTACCAGCATGCAAAATGCAGTACAGCTGCTTCTAAACTCATGCACAAACAGACAGAAAAGCAAAAAAGCAGAGTACCACCATGTCTACTACAATGTGCTTGATTGACATTCTCAGTTGTTTGAACAGAGCATTGTCAACTTCACTGAGGTACCTGAAAAGTACTTTTGGCTTGCTGAACTGATTTTAAGGGAAATAGATTAGTTAATCTGATGTCTAGCTTCAGGAAATGACTGAGAGGAATCTATGTACACCAGAGACTAAGCTGTGCTGCCCCCCCCCCCCCCCCCCCCCCCCCCGAAAAAAAAAGTGTAAAATGAGGATGTCTCATCTTGCTTAATTACTCATAACTGCATGTACACTTGCCAATTCATAAAACCAACAGGGATGATTTTCAGGAAACCCAATTTTGTGTATGTAAAAGGCTAATAATAGTAGTTGATATTTATTTACTTATTTCTTTTTTTCTTACTTATTTTTTCACATTCTCACCATTTGAAGATGGGTGGTTTTACTTTATTTTTTTAGCTGGCAAATTGTATATGCAGTGATTTACTTGGGACTAATCCAGATGTTTTTGAGTGAAAAGCACTATACATTGAATTATTTCAAATGTCTGAATGCTAACACAGTATGATCTACATCACCAAAACACAGGTAAACTATATGTTCAGTTTAAGATTTTGTCACTGATCAGGAAAGTGGGTGCTTTGCTTTTAAATATACTTAATATAATATTTCCTCTTTATTCTTCAGTGTACATTTTGTGTTGTTAAATTTATGAAGGTCTTGGCAGACATTTTTGAAGACACAGCCCCTGGGAGAAGGTTCAGCATTTGCTTATGCAGGTGTTTAATGATTTTCAAGCTTTTAAGATGATTTTGTAATTTTACACTAAACAATAGTCAAGACGAATCGATTATTGTTCCCTTTTCATGAGGGGTGCATGGGGAAATTGTGCAAATTTACTTGTGTTCTTTGTGTACAGTTTCAGTTTTCAATGCAGTATACTATAGTTAATCTCTTTTGTGTCAGGAAGTTCAAGAGAAAAGAACTTTGTATGTTTTCAATGTCTAAATGTAACCTGGTGTATCAAGAAAACATTGATGTGTTTCTATAATGATTACATTCAACAAAGCAAAAGCAGTCTTTCTTTGCTTTTTTTAAATTAAAGCAACAAACAAATAAATAAGTTAGGCAATTCAATGTGGTTTGATGTCACGGTCATTGATTACCACTAGTTATCAGATAGTATGTAGAGGGTAAGAGTGGATATTCAGTCACTTTTTTTTGGGGGGGGGGGGGGCGGCATAGATCAGACTTCATTGAACTATATTAACTGTGAGCTGAATGGGGTGGACTACACATCTTGTGAGTGAGCATCTGGTCCATCTTCCTCCCCACCCTAGCACTTCTTAATCCACAATTTGTATTTAAAAAATCATAATCCAAAGCAAGATGGGGGTTCTCATATTGTTCATCCTGAAGACTAAGGAGTACTTAATCTTGGGGAAGAGCAGCTGGGACCAGATGTTTTCCATCACATCTGGAATGCTGTCCTGGGTGAAATTCCGCAGCGTAAGTATACTGCTGGTGGCACATCCCTGAGGAGCAGACCTTGACAGATTGTGCATGTTGAATGTAAAAATAGCACCCAATTACAGCACTACCCGCAGCAAGTTCCCACCACTCTAAAGTCTGGGAACAGAAGAGGTTGAACCTCCTGTGGAGTTCGCTGAAGGGGAGTGAGTTAGCGAGAGAGAGAGAGAGGAAGGAGGCACACCCAGCTGGATGGAAATGTTATGAAAACTTTGTGAAATTCTTTTTGTTCATATTTCCCTATTGTGCGTTTAATCTTTGACTGTGTTCATAAGAATGGAAGATATAGGCCTGTTTCAAGCTTCGTTATGTAACCTGATAGATATGAGGTGCAATGGAACTCTTTAGGTTTCATCACATATTTAAAAATTAAACAAAGCAAACTATTTCTGCTTTCACTTTGTCCCCCGAATTAGTTTTATTGTGAAAATGGTTTGTTAATGGGGCAAAAAAAAATTTTTTTGTTGTTTGTTTGTTTAATTTATAAATAAATAAATAAATAAATTGTGTTTGGGCAATTCACTGCCACTTGGGAACTGCACAAGTCAAAGAATATAAACGTGTGCTAGTCTTCTACTGCCATCTAGAGGGTAGATTTTACCATTCATGGCGTTTTAATAGACTATATAGAGTAAGACAACTTAATTTGGTGTTAAATTATACTGACTATTCGGTTCATGCAATTAATAATCATGGTGAACATGTTCTAAAACCCACCAATGTTGGTGAACACTATGTTCATATACACAAACGTATGGTGAGAAGCTGCTGGAGAAATATGATGTATTAAGATTAGCCACCTTCATTCAGGAAGTCATGTGATCATATGGTCAGAAACTAAGAAACTTTATTCATAACACTTATCGTCTTTCAGTAAAATGGCAACAAATGATAAATGATAAAAGGAAGTATAGTGTATAACATACTGACACAATGCACATTGTTAATAAGGCTAACATTATTCACCTTTCCAAGCCCAATTTATGTTCATAGGACTTGTTTTTTGGGGGGGACATCTAGGTCAGTTTAAGACATTAAATCTGTGTGCAGTGACAGCAGTGGATCCCCAATGAAATCTGAAAGACTGAGAGTATAGCGATTAAGCCTTAGGTCTGTCTTTCATTTCTGTATCACAGTTCAGACGGGACTAGTTTTCTAAACGTAGTTTGAGTTACAATTCTTATCACCCGACGTCTGTGATTCTCTGTACCGATTCAGACTGGACTAACGTCTCCGTGTTTATTACAGAGGTGGGAGTGTCTGGTTTGTACGTCTGGGCGTTGCAGAAGTTCGCATGCTCTGGATGTGTGCATTGCATACATAAGTACTTTAAATTTAAAAAGTACATTTTCTTAATTTATTTATTTAATTTTAATGTATTACAATTACTTATTAAAAAAGTGACTAAAATAAATTACACATGATTGTATAGAACTGGCTGCTTGTAACAAACCCACTGAAATAAAGACGTGGTTACTTATATAATTAAAATATGATATAATTGAGTGCAGAAATGAAGGTGAGTAATCACCTGACACTGATATTACGTTGGCCAGTCTTAACAATTTGCGTGATTTGGCTCTCTCACAGAGACTTTTGCGTGCACACGAGAAACAGTGGAAGAGAAAGACATGCTGCTTCACTTGTTACTGGAGGAAGAAAAAATGTAAAAAAAAAAAAAAAAAAAAAGAGAGAGAGAGAGAGAGAGAAAGAGAAGATGGTCTGTGCGACTACTCAACCAGAAAAGTGCGAGGGACAGCGAAATCAGACTGATTCTACCTTGAGAATCAACGGCCCTGGGTCACTGTTGCCACCTTGTGGAAGAACTAAATAGTGCAAAAGAATTAAATGCGCATGTGCGACCTGCGCGTATAGTACGCGCGTATTCTGCTGATGACGAAATTTGCGTCACGTTGTAAAAAGTGAAACATACTTTGAGTTTAAGAGCTTCTACGTTAGTTGACGTTGCCCAAAACACAAGGAAAAGCGTTGTGAAAAAATATTATCGGCATATCACAGGCATTTGCATTCGGACGGGATTAGATTTCTCAGAGGATCACTCAGTACGTTTACATGGACAACAGTAATCCAATATTAACCGGATTAAGACAATACTCAGATTAAGAAACTACCATGTAAACAGTGATTATTGATTGCCTTAATTATTGATTACCTTAATAATTACATTACTGCTGTCCATGTAAATGTAGTCACTGAGTTAGCCGAAAAACACTAGGCAATTTGCTCTGGAATTTGTACAGCAGTTGTGTGAGAAAAATTGTGACTATGTTTACATGGACAGCAGTAATGTAATTATTGACCTTTTTCTGAATAAGACAATATTGTGATTAAGGTGTTTACATGAGTTGCTTTTAGAATATTCCTTTCATGTTCCTGTTTTACATGTTATAGAACATAGATCCATTAGCAGCACACATCATTACGTCCCCACACCACACCGTCCGACGTTCCCTCCAGAATTTCACGTATCAACATACAGTTTGTCTCCATTATGGCACTGTATACAGTTCTGGATGTTTTCATTTTTAATTTTACGAAAGCTTCAAGTGCAGTTAATTATTTGTCATGCAATATGTGCAAATAGACGACTGATTGAAGCCATGGGCTGCGTCCAAAACCACATACTTACGTACTATATAGTAACCAAAATACATGTATTTCCCCGACTATATAGTAGGTAAGTACGCGGTTTCGGATGCAGCCGTGCTCTCTTGTTTGCCGTAAAACGGTTGAGCACTGAAGTGTGTGTATGTGTCCTGTCGCAAAATGTGGTGAAATCTCTCACACGATGTTAATAATGTGATTAAGGTGTTTACATGTCTGCAATACACTACGATAATGCGACTAAAACAGGAATACTCCACATGTCTTAATACGATTTGTGTTTAATTCGAGTATGGCTTTAATCGGATTAAGGTCATCAATAATCACTGTTTACATGGTAGTTTCTTAATAAGAGTATTGTCTTAATCCAGTTAATATCGGAATATTGTTGTCCATGTAAATGTACTGACAGATTTGGCAGATTTGGACGGGATAAAAATCGCGAAGTACGTCTGTGAAACATGAATTTTCCCCTGGAAAACTAGTCCCGTCCAAATAATGCTTTGGTTGAACAACTGATTTACACTCTAAAACCAATGTAAGTTCCCGCCGGGGCCATGTGTGTGCGTAGTTTGCATGTTCTCCCCATGTTGTGGGGGTTTCCTCCGGGTACTCCGGTTTCCTCCCCCAGTCCAAAGACATGCATGGTAGGCTGATTGGCGTGTCTAAAGTGTCCGTAGTGTATGAATGGGTGTGTGTGTATCTGATTGTGCCCTGCGATGGACTGGCACCCTGTCCAGGGTGTACTCCGCCTTGTGTCCGATGTTCCCTGGGATAGGCTCCAGGTTCCCCGTTACCCTGAAAAGGAGTAAGTGGTAGAAGATGGATGGATGGATGGAACCAATGTAAGTCTCTACCAGAAGTGGGAAGTAAGAGGCAGATTTCTTTCAGATTTTTGCGCTTCTGTTTTAATGTGTGTGCTATATTTGTGGTGTTCTTTCTCATGTGTGATGTATCTACTTCCTCTTTTACTTCCCCCTTTTTAAAGTTTCTATTGTTTCTTGAACCAGCAGAAGGCACACCAAAAAAATGCCACTGCCCAGGGCAGGGAGATTCACAAAAATAACTTCTTGTGCACTTGCAAACCTAGACCATCCAAAAAAAAGTCACAAAATAACTGAAAGTATGATATAGTATCTGATAAAAATACTGGTAGGAGAGTGCTGCCTCAGCTCCAGGGTCGGGATGGATCCTAAGTTCTAGTTACTGTCTGCACAATTTTGAATATTCTCCCTGTGTTCATGTGGGTTTCTTCCAGGTTCTCTGTTTTACTCAAATTGTTCAAAAACATGCAGGTAGGTGGATTGGCTATGGTTGTAGGTGTGACTATGTGTGTTCATGGTGCCCTGCAATGAATTGGCGTCACATCTTGGATGAAATCTTGCACCCAATGTTCCTGAGATGGTAAATGGTAAATGGCGCACTTATATAGCGCTTTTATCCAAAGCGCTTTACACTGTGTCTCATTCACCCATTCACTCACACTCTCACACACACCAATGGTAGCAGAGCTGCCATGCAAGGCGCTAATTTGCCATCAGGAGCAACTTGGGGTTCCGTGTCTTGCCCAAGGACACTTTGGCATGTGGAGTCATGTGTACTGGCAATGGAACCGCCAACCCTACGATTAGTGGACAACCCACTCTACCACCTGAGCCACAGCCGCCCGAGATAGGCTCAGGACCAAGCTGCCAGTGGCTTCTTCATATCTAGCCAACAAGCAGACTGCTTGCATGTTGTGATGCTGCTCATAGCTAGCCTACTATGTTTGCTGGATTGGTTAACACACTGATGCTGGAGCAAAGATTCTCTGCTAACCCCTCTTTTTTCTCTCTTTTTTCCACCCTCTATGATTTGGTCCTCAACTTCCACATACCCAGACTGTGACTCCATTCCACTAGCGTGTTCAAGGGTATTTTCCTGACATAACAAGTACACCTTGTGAGATCTGACTTCAGCTTTAGCTCCAAGTAATTCACCAGCCATACTGCAGGATTTGTGCTCATGTAGTCAAGGTTTAAGCTCCCTGGTAGCTGAGGATGAACACCAGCTATGATTCAGGTGAATCTCAGGTGACCCAAATGGTGCAGCCTAAACAACGATGATATGCAGACAGAGTAAGAAGTCAAAAAAGTGATCTGAGCCCTTTCTTTGTTTGTAGATGTCCTGGCAACAGATGACTCGCCTGAAATTGTTGATTTTGGAAGTGAAGGGTGCAGCAGAAATTTGTGCCCTTTGACAGAATCCTCCTTATAACCTCAGAACCAATTCTCCTGCCTTTCTTGAAAGAGGAGCCAAGGATGCTGTATCTGTAGCCATGTCTGGGAGACATCTCCAGAACTGATAGTGAAACCACCAGCAAATGCACACAGTGATGATATTCTGCTGAGTTGTTATGATATTGCATCACATATGGTGCATACAGGCCATATGTTAGCAATTTTGCTACTTGCATTAGAACATCCACTCCAATGTGCAGCTATTATATCCTCAGTGTTGGAGCTGTTTGTAACCTTGATCCTAATCCAGGGCTCTGGGTGGCTTACTGTCAATCTGGTTTATGGAAAGTGCCAAGTGTGGTTGGCATAATCCATAGTGCCTGACACATGTAAATCAACCCTGCAATGTGTCTGAGTCACTCTTCAATCCTGCAACCAAGAATGCTGCATTCGACTTCCCTTCAAAGTGGGAAGTCATTTTTTTTTGTCCACTGTGCATTTGAGCTATAAAGTTGGGGGGGGGGAACCATGGGCACTTCCATGTTTTTCTTGTTAGCAACAAACTACCTAGCTAATTGTGATAACATTTATATTTACCTCCTCAAGCCAACAAACTGTATAGTCAATGTTGTAGATTTAACAAGTAAATATATCTGTATGTTAATTGATCTAAAGCAAATATTTGTATATACAACATAACTCATTTAAAGGTAAGAAGTGCTACTTTGTTTACTGTTGATGTTGTGCACAGCCATGTTGATATGACCTCACTTGCTGAACTTGGGGTTGAGGTTGACACCTACACCCTAAAATTTTCCACAGAATGATCCATTGGCTAGACACCCACATTTGTTTGGGCAACAGTCATGCTCACAAGTCCATAGCAGGCACCTGAGTACCCCATTTACCTTGTGTCAGGCCCTAAACAGCACATGTACAGCTGAGAACCCCATATCTTGAGAATCACTATACTACACTTGGTAGTGTGCTGCATTTGACTAGTGGTTGTAACTTGTAATTCCCATCCTCCAACCAGGAAATGCCAAAGAAAACAAGTTCTTTCCTAGTTCATGGCATGATCTCAAATCAACATATCTGCGCACAGCATCAGAAGTAAACAAACTAGCACTTTTTTTACCTTTAAGTATTTGCTTTAGATCAATCGACACATATTCGGTTGTTAAATCTATAACATTAACTATACAGAATGCGGTTTGAGGAGGAAAATATCACTCATCACAGTTGGTTGGCTACAAACAATAAGCTGGCTAGCTTGTCACTAACAGACAAACATGTAGGTGTCCATGGTTTTAATTTTTCCCCACTTTGTATGGTGAACGCACCGAGATTGAAAATTACATCATTCCGAGTTACGACTGCAAATTAGCACTTATTACGATGCAAGTCTAGTATTAGTATCACATTAGGGTATTGTGACAACCCTAGCTGTATGAGTGCAGTGTAAATGAATATTCTAGTTGAATGTAAATTCATTTTAAGCCCTCTTGTTAATATACAATGTGACACATGTTAACAACTAAATGAGCATATCATGTGAGCATTAAGATTTTTACTGTTAATAAAATTGGTGACTTTTTTGTAGCCTAAAATGATGTGGCGACCTGAGATTTTATGAGTTTACTGTAAATTGGCTATTGCATTAGTCAGTCACTGCCAACAATCAGTCATGAAAGACAGGAGCTACCACAATATTCCTCTTGGGCATTTTTGAGAAGTTTTTTTTTTTTAAATGAACCTTTTAAGTGTCAATTAGAACATTCTTAGTGGTAATACAAGATTACTGAATATTTCCCATTAATGTATTAAGTGTGAATAAATTCTGCAACTCTGGTCTTTTTTCTTTTAAGAACAGTTCGAATACGAAGAAGTTGACAAAACTAGCTAAAACAGTAGAATGTTTTACTGAACAGTCCTGCTTTCTTTTTGTATAGTAAAACAATAGTGTTAAAAGATTTTCCATCATTGTTTTAGCTTCTACTTAACCTTGGAGTACCACTGAGCCGACAAGAGGCCTTGGACTAAATCTCTGTAGATTTCTCTTGGCAGCCCTTGACTGAGTCCCTGATCAATAGAGTTTGATGTTTGAATGATGTTACTAGCTTTTGGAGGTCATTCAATTTAGAACAGATCTCGATCAGGTTTAGACAAAGAAATTTAAGGAGTTTAAACGAACTCAATCCATTTCAATCATTATTTTCTACAAATTGGGGTGCCCTAAACATTTTCTGCAAATTGGGTTGCCCTTCTCTGACACATTCAGTAGCTGGATTAGTTAACCCTACAAGGCATTTAAAAACAAGACTGAAAACTTGTAAAAAAAATTTTAATCCACAAATATAGTTGTCTAGTGTTAGAAATACCCTAGATAGAGCAAATAAACATTATATGCATATAATGTAAGACTTAAAAATGTAAGTAGTGCTACAAACGATAAGATCAAAGTAAACAGATTTAATGCACATGTGCGACTGGTATTTGAAGCTCAGTAGCATCTTTATTAAATTTACAGTTTATACAATTAATCTGCACATAACAGTTTACTTTATTATAGTCATACACTGCAAGCTGTTTTAAACTCAATAAGCATACATTAAAATGGCAATTAACATTTACTATTTTGAAAACAGATGAAAACCACTACTAAAGTTTTGTTGCAAAATTTACAGTGATCAAGAGGTTTAACAGCACATTGTCTGAGGAGAAGAATCCAGGGAGTAACTGCAGGGTACTTTAACACATGCTGAACATAGTTTCACATAATATGGTGTCAGAAGCACTTTGTACAGCTGATGAAGTATACATAACTCCTAAGGCCTTTTACATTGGTCATTACTACTACAGGTCAGTGCAATCCACTCGCTTGTAACATTAATAGTACAAGAGATACATCAGCAATTATGCTAAAAACATGTAAGCTAGACGAAGAAATTAATCATCTAACTGCTGATCAGGATTCTTTTGTTTGTTTGGTTTAATCCACCATTTACTGGACAATAATAAAATGAGAAGTTTTCATACTCATGAGGACAATGCAAGAAGTTTTTTTTCCCACCTGGCCTTGCTACCCCAAGATCCTCCTGATTGGAAATTAACTTGTACATATACATCAGTGTTATCCAAAGCTGTTAAATTTATTATAAATTCTGTCTATGCTCCTGACCTTTAGAACATTCTTCCTCCTGAACTCAGGGAAGCTCAGACCTTTGGCATTTTTAAAGCTCAACTTAAGACACTTTTTTAAACTTGCATTTGACTGCTGATGATGTCTTCTTTTATCATTATTAACGTTGTAATTTTTATTAACTTTTATATGTTTTATTGTTCTGCGTACAAGAGTTAGTACAAAGCAGTAAAGCACGTCTTTTGGTGCGAAGGATGACAACGAAGAAGAATCACAAAAGCATGAATAATGCTTGGGCAATCTCACGCCACAATTAGGACCCATATACAAATCCTTATACACGAAGACTAGAATTATACAAATGCAGGTTCTTTCTAACCTGCACGCGTTTCTGTCCCTTCCGTTTATTCCATTTTTTCTTCAACTACCTTGTGATTCAACTGCCCTGTTGCCACATTGTGGAAGAACTAAATAGTGCAAAAGAATTAAATGTGCATGTGCGACCTGCTATAAACTGCATGTGGTTAGAAATATCTGGCGGCGCACGTACAGTAAGCACATACTCTATTGATGACGAAATTTGCGTCCCGAGTACTGTACAGCACACTGCAGCATATCTCCCTGTTTCTTAACAAAGCCTAATTATGAACATTCCACACCACAACCACTTCTATCTTATGCCTAAAGAAAACAACTGAGGAAAGAGAATAAAAAGAAAACAATTCTGAATGTCCTGGAGTATTGGCCAGTTCTTGCCTCACAGCAATAATATCCAAATTGGGTAACAAAATGTCTTGAGCTAAATGTTCCAGTCTTCACCTACATTCAAGCCACCTCACATTTTCTACAATGTCTGCTTAACGCACTTCAATGTCTGCATGTCAACACTCTGCTTCTTTCTGTGGGCATCAAATGTGTATATACACATCCCTAATGACGAGATATTTCTCAGGCTGTGACTGAAAAGAATTTTAGCTTTATTTCTACACTTAATTCTAAGACTATTAGTTAGTGAGTATCAAGCTATTGTAAGCATCAGTCTATAGTTTTGGAATAAAGATAACAAAAAAAAAACACAAGTTTGCATTGGAAAAAAAAAATACAAAGAAGAATAAATTCCATAAAACACCATAAAATACATGTGATTAATACAGGTGTTTAAAAAAAAAAAAAGCCCTATCTCTGCACATGGACACATTTTAAAACGTCTTTAAACAGGCTTTTGTCATTTGGCCCTAAGCCAACATTAAAAAATGGGGGGGGGTAGTGGAACCAACTGCAGCTCAGTTTGGTTGACTCTTCAGCCACGTAGTTCCTCCTTTGAATGCAGATAAATCTTGGTCAATTTATGCTTCTTCACTTTCTTTGTCCTGTTTTGGCGAATCAACATTAAGTTTCAGTGGTACTGCAGTTTCTTAGGGGTCGATCACATTCCCCATTTGACATTGGTTCACTTGAAGTTCCACCTGGTTAGCAGGTAAGTAAGTAAGTAAGTAAGTAAGTAAAGGCAAGCTACATGATGAATATAGATTACTTATTATGTAATTCACTATTGACTGTAGTCATTTACAGTCACTTATTTGAGCATGCATAGAACATATAAATACAATGCATTGTCGAAAGGGGGAAAAAAACATGATTTATTCCTTCAATTTCACCTAAACAATGTGAAGAAATTAGTTGTGTTATTGTCATAATCATTAATACAATTAATAAGTGTAGAGTTAGTAAGCTTAACAAATGATGACTTATTACAAATCCTGCTTTGGAAAAAAAAGGCTGATTTAATCTTGTGTGTTGTTGCATACATGTATAACTGTGTTACATGCACACCTCCAAAATCTCAATGTGTTGTGCAATGCTGCAGTGCTATGAGTCAGGCAAATGCCAACTGGTTAAACCAAAAGTTTTTCCAATAGCCTCTGTACCTTTTTTCAGCCCAGGCACACTTTACTAATACCTGCCCGTAATATATTTGTAATTTATTTCTCCTCATGTCAAGTTCATCTAGGTTAAACTTCACATAAATTCCTGAGCTTCAAAATCATGAACTGACAGAAAACAATAAGACTATGTGACCTTTGCTTTCAAGAAGAAAAAAATACTAAGATCCAGAAATGCTAGCTCAAAAATGAGTGGTTTATCTCGACTGTGTTCTTTCTTTCTTTCTCTTTCTTTCTCTCTCTCTCTATATCTATCCAGCTCATGGCCTCAAGTCAAAAACTGAACAACTTTTTTTTGTTAGTAAAATAAGGCAAGACATAGACGGAAAGGCATATTTTAGCATACATTATCCATAAGTAAAATTTAAAACAACTAGATCAAACCCAGTCCTTTACTACCTCTGTTCGCCATACTACTGTTTTTTTGGTGGTTTTTTTTGCCAGTTCACACTCACTATTATCACAACAGTTAACAACCAGGATGGTAGACATATGAAACCAGCAACGTAATCTTTTTCAAACTGCTGATCCTGCTACGTCACAGGGCAGCTAAACAGACAAAGGAGAGCACTGAACGCTCCTTTTCTACATACATGAGCTCAGACATGCACTGCTAGGGTTTCTCTGATCAGACAGTGACACCATCCTTCCCACCCAGACAACAGGCCAATTATGCTCTCTTGGACTCCTGATCACTGATGCATCATCAGGTTGAGCTTCTAATGACTGAAAAGATGCTTTCTAATTGAATTACTCAGAAGCCTTGTGTGCAAACAATTTTCTTTTTCTGCACCTTCTGTTTATTAAGTAACATCCCCTAGTGCCCACATATGAATTATAAGAAAGTTTGTAATGTACATAATAAATGGTAGGCATCTATGTGAACATGCTCGTACACAGAAGAATAATCAGGCCAAAGTATGATAGAGTTTTATCACTCACCAGCTGTACCTCCAGGACATCCTGCAGGCATATAAACTAAAGAAGCACAAACAAATACATAGGTAAAAATTCAGCAAGCAGTGCTGCAGCAGTGTTTACTTACATACAGACAAGTGCAGATTTATCTGCAAGAATAAGCTGAGAAGGTTTTTTGTGTGTGTGTTTTTTTTTTTTTTTAAAGGATTTTAGATGGGATTGGGAGAGTATAGAATGACGTAAAGGGAACCCAACTATGAAGACTCGTATGGCTTATTCATCCGCTATACAAAAACAATGTTTTTTTTTTTTTTCACAGATTACATGTGAATGGCCAAAGATCAAAGATGGCAAAGATCCAAACAATCTAATTATGTAAAAATATTTAGTCCACCTTTCAGAGACCAAAACCATGCATGTACTCCAAATGGTTCAAGAACAGCTTTAATATTACTTAGGGTATGTCTTGGGTAGGCACTTTAGGCTAATTTTACAGGAGCTTAACGTTATGAGAACATACAGAAAAAAACGCACTAACAAAATGCTTATGGGTTTGATTATATTTACAGATATCCCCTGTATCACAGCACACAAGAACTAGAAAATTACAGCCAAAAGCAGCACAGTGTGGCAGTGTTTTCCTGCTGCGGGGGCTAGTAGATAACTCTTTTGAGCGCTCAAGTGCAACCATTTTACGTCATCGACTCAGAGTGCATTGCGCATGTCACGTAATGGTGGCCTCCATAGGTTAAAATATGTATTAAATATTATGGATTTTTAAAGTAATCAACATATTTTATGTTGTTCTAACAATATATTTTAGTAGGAGAGCACTAAGTGTTAAGGCCTACAAGTCTTCATAGTCGGGCTTCCTTTTAAGGAATATGTTTAATGTGTCTCATCACTACTTTAATATCTTAGGAGTTTTTTTAACTTTAACTTAAAGTTGCTTTTTTTTTTAAACCATTACCACAAGTTCACCTTAATTAGTTGTTTTAAAACACAAAGTGTAAGAAAACATAAGCAAACTGCATTGCAGCTATAGGCAAAAAAATGACTATAGGCATCTAATCATAGCATTACATCCCAGAATTAATATATTTATTTTGGAGAATGGTGTAAATAAGCTAGAACTTAGAAACCTGGTCTCATTACATCTTGGTACCAGTCTTAACATTCCTTGCCATGAATGGTACTAGCTAGATTCATATTTAGTCTACAGTATTTCCTGCTTATCCAATTCCTAAAAATAGCAATTAAAACCAAACAGCCTACGGTAGATATCAAACCAATCCAAAATAACGACCTCAATCAACCATTGGCTGAAAGGTTATCTCGTTGCAACGTTATCTCTCGTTAGCTTGTTGTCAACTGCAAATTTAAATTGAGTATACAAAGTGACGTGTGTCCATGAGTGAATCTCTGTATGTGCGTAGAGGACCACTAAGGCATCACAGAGCATAAAGGTCGTATGTGGATATTAGCATGCATACAAATAAAACTAATGTATACACAATTGATTTCATTTACAAATATATAACTTAAATGCACTAATAAATTTTAATTTAGAGTAGAGAAAATAGGGTATTGAAAACAAATTTAGGTTGGTTTCAGCTCAATTACTGTAAACATGAACAGATAACATGGCACCATTTACTCCGATCATTCAGTTTTAAAAACTTTTTTGCTCAAATCAAAAGCTGCCTTTTTGACTGAGTTTTGCAGTAGATGAAAACTGGAGCTAGAGTCTGAGCAGTGGAGAACTTGTAGCCAGAACATTTATTTCAATATTATGTGTTGGTCAATTTTAATACCGAAACCAATGAATTAACATAATGCAAAAGTAATATGAAGACACACAGCTAACAAGGTAATTTTTCATCTTCCCTTAAAGGTGTTTCAGTTTGCTAATGTTATCAGCTAGCTAACCAACAAGCTAGTTTAGGCATGAAAATGAGCCACAAAGCACAAGGCTTAAAATTGTGACCATTTGGGTCACATATGCTCCTGAAATTAAATATGTGCAACCTCAAAATATATTTGGGATCATTTGTGTGAGGCAAATGATTGTTGTGGTGCTATCGGGTTTCACTTCTCTGCAAAACATTCACTAATTACTGCACAGTATGTGCCTGCTGTTAGCTGAACCAAGAAAACTGCAAAAGAACTCCAAAAGGGTCCGTTACAACAGTTTGCAGTAGAACAAGAGAACTGTCAAAGTTTGAAAGATGTCAACTGAAGTTTGCTGGATTATAGTCTCAGAAAGGGACTCAGATCCATGTTGGAAAATGCGTCCGCATTCATGAGGCTAGACCGTCAACTCAACCACACTTTTAAATAAATAATTCTGATCAAATGCATTCATCAATAAGAAAAATATTGAAGGGCATAATCAAGGCCAACTGAACTTGCAAAAACAACAGAACTCTATTCCCAAAGGAGACGCATATTTTGGCTTCACTTTTAAACTCCTATTACAACATCCACCCTATGTTTCTGATCAGTGACAACAT
This sequence comes from Ictalurus furcatus, assembly GCF_023375685.1. NCBI lineage: Eukaryota > Metazoa > Chordata > Actinopteri > Siluriformes > Ictaluridae > Ictalurus > Ictalurus furcatus. Next base: position 18,055,063 of record NC_071260.1, on the reverse strand, counting down.
CTACATGGACAGCAATAATGTAATTACTGACCTTATTCTGAATAATACAATATTGTGATTAAGGTGTTTACATGAGTTGCATTTAGAATATTCCTTTCATGTTATAGAACACAGATTGTTTAACGGCACACGTCATTACGTCTCCACGCCACGCCGTCAGACTTTCCCTCCAGAATTTCACGTATCGACATACAGTTCGTCTTCGTTATGGTACCATATACAGCTTTGGCAGTTTCATTTTTAGTTTTCCAAAAATTTAAAGTGAAGGTAATTGTCATGCTATATGTGCAAATAGACGACTGCTTGAAGCCGTGGGCTGCGTCCCAAATCGCATATTTACCTACTAGATAGTAGCCGAAATACATGTATTTCACCTACTATATAGCAGGTAAGTACGTGGTTTCGGACGCAGCCGTGCTCTCTTGTTTGCAGTCAAACGGTTGAGCACTGCCGTGTGTGTACGTGTCCTGTCGCAAAATGCGGTGAAAACTCTAAAATAGGAATACTCCACATGTCTTAACACGATTTGTGTTTACTTGGAGTATGACTTTATTCGGATTAAGGTAATCAATAATTACGGTTTACATGGTAGTTTCTTAATCAGAGTATCATCTTAATCGGGTTAATATCGGAATATTATTGTCCATGTAAATGTACTGATTAAAAAAAATTAAAAGTCAGTTTAAGCATGAGTCTTATTTCTCAAACAAAACAATACATGTTATCTGTGTATACCATGCAAGGTTACCAAAATTGCATTAAACACACATTTGGATACTGAGTACTGTTTGGAATCTGTCATACCTTTTATTTTGTTCCAAAAGACTCCAGCTAAAACTAGACCAATAAGAACCAGTACAACGAGAACACCAACAATAACACCAATGGGAAATGCATCTTGTCCACCATCTTCAGATGAAAACAACAACAATGGTAAGGAAATGATAAAATTAACTTCACTAAAACGTTAAAATTCAATATACTTTAGCAATCATACCAAAGAAGTGCCTTGTGCTGAGCAGGGTATTTCTTAATTATTATATACAAGACTGACAATACATGATCAATGAAACTTTAAAGCATTATATTTAGTCAGCAAACAGTGAAGCAAACTGTTTTTATACAAAAAGGGAAAAAAAAATGTTAAAAATAATAATAAAATAAACATTACCTTTTTGGTGACACATTTTAAGGCTGAACTCTGTTTCGGAGTAGCTCACTTTATTTTTTGCAGTGCAGAAATAGACTCTCTCATCATCATTTTCTTTGGTGATATGAAGACTATTCCCAGACTGAGACAAGCCATTTGGTCCTGACCAGGTAAACTCTGCCTGCACTGAAGGGTCCACTGAACACAGAAGTGTTATGTTCACGTCGTTCTGCTCACAAGTCACTTTTGGCTTAGGAACTGGATCTGTAGAGTAAAAGGTGTCAAATCTTTTCACTAAAACAACTTACACTGTAATGCATGCACTTTTGGGCCACATACAACATAGTAAAACATAGCCCAATTGAAAATTGTATAAAAATGTACAAATATGATGTGTAAAGAATAGAACATGATTGACCGTGCTACCTAGAACAGCACACCTCAAAGTGTTTTATTCCTCTCATACCTCAGTGTTTTACTGCTCTTACACCACGACAATCTGCTTTTTGATTACTGAATTTAACAGTTATATTTAACTGTATAGCCTCTGCAACAAAAGTTACTTCCTGTTTTCACTTACATTACAGCAACTATAAACACTCAATTCCTCACAGCCTCTCTTTTTTTCTTTCATGAAATTAATAAGATGAAAAAATAACGCCACTTTTATTTTTACAGAGAAACCGCAGATCACAATGTACTCGACCCTGAACACTCTCCCATGGTTGAAAACTTATTGACCGTCACCAATTGGTAACACCTAAGAACCCTTCAATAAATGTTAAATAAAATTCTACTTAAAGAAAGCATCACATCATCAGTGATTAAAATTTTTTCTAAAATGGTTTATTAATAGGATCACACAGTTTCCTGTGAATGAGCTGTTACTACAGAAAGGTACGAATGAGAGTAGAAGTTTCTACTGCAACTCCTGTCAGAGCCACGCTGTTACAGAAAACTTCAACAGCATTGTGGTGGTATAAAGTTCAAGAACTAAAACCAACATACAGAATGAGACTCACTTACCGATCACTGTAATCGTACGTTCAGAATAGTGCAGAACACCGTCCACCTGGAATTGACCTTTAAATAAACCACTGTCCTCCTTCTTCAACTGAAGTGTTAAGTCTCCTGTCTTAATGTCAAGACTTGCTCGTTCTTTGAATCGATACCACGATGGTTCATTGCCAGAATCCCAATCAACCACCAAATTCCCATTATATCTCCAGTCAATACTTTCAATTGTTCCTCGTATCGATGGACGAAAAGTGTGATTTGTCCCAGCTTTAATATCTTCACTGTATACATAGTCTACCGAAACAAAGAGTGAAACAGAATGAAAGGGAAAATACAGAATGAAAATGTGTATGGGTCATAATACATTTCAAAATATCAAATTACAAAACATTATGTACATTACTACATACTGATAAAGTTAAAAATTAAGAAAAATATTAATAAAACTATATTAATTTGACTTTCTAGAGAGAAGGATGGTTTCACTTGGGTTTTCCCCCAAAAAAACAGGCGCGAGCTAAACGGCTAACTGGCACAGACCAATGCGAAATTTACTATAAATGATTACTTGGCCATAGCATACAAAATAGAAAAAGAAAAAAGAAAACACTCCTCAGACACATATGACAGAAAATAATCAAATCGAGGAGTTTAAAATGGCTTTTCTTACTTTCTTTTGTTTTGTTTTTCGACTTGACCGTCCCCACCCAAAACTAGCTATACTAATCTCTAGCTAATCTAAGATTAGCCAAAATTATTCGGTGTAGCTATAACGCTTTATATCTCGTTTACATTATTAACATTGAATACATTTATATACTGAGGATTTAACTTACCGACACTAAAAATTATAAAGTATACCAGAAGAGAAAGGCCGTCGTTCACCATCGTGGATTGCTTTCTTTTTCTAAAGGGCGTAAACTTCCGCTTTTAATCGTGATACAATGGTCGAGCAGGACTTCTACCCAGTAATCACAAATGTCATATCAACACAACTCAAACATGCTGTCAGCCATGAGGATTTCCATTAAAGTTTGTGTATGGTGAATTTTGTCTCGTCTTGTGGAACAATGCTCGCGAATATAGATTTTAGAAAAATACTGCGCACGTTACTGAGAACTGCGTCTTCTTCCTCTCTTCTTGTTTGTTTGTTTGTTTGTCAGGTTGCAAGCAGCTAAAACGCTGTATTCCGCCACCTACTGTGCTGGAGTATGATGAGAATGACGTATGTGTTGTATACTTGTATTGTTTCCCTATATTCTATGTTTAATGCCACTATTCTTAATGAATTTCAAAATTGTTTAATATTTTTTCCTTTACCTGATCTTATATTCAATAAATGATCTACTGTGTATTTCGAACATTCTTACGCTTGTAATTCTCTTATAAATTAAATTATTTCTTGTTCATATTTGCTACAAATTAATAAAACATGTTCAACAGTTTCCTTTTCCTGACAGATGTCACATATCTGTATTATGGTTGTCCATTATGTGAAGTGTTGAGTTAAGTTTGGTATGACCCATTCTTAACAGAGTTAGCATGATATCATTGTCTCTACTTAAGTCAAGAGTAATGTTATTTTGTCTCACTTTATTTTGTATTTTATAGAAATCCCAATTTTTCTGCCATTTGTTATAGCAGGCTTCTTAAATACTTTCCTTCTGCTCTGTTTGAGTTAACTGAAATATTTCCATTATCTAGTTTAAGTGCTTCCTTAGCCATTTCATCTGCTTTCTCATTTCTTAATATCCCAACATGTGCTGGAATCAAATGTACTGAAATCCCTATCTGTCTTAATCTGTATAAACTGTCCAATATTTCCATTCAAATATCCCCTCGACAAGACTGCAAAGTTTGTAGGCTTAGAAGAAATGCAGTTGAGGAGAAGATTACTACTTTATCTGGCAACACTTCCTCCACCATTCAAGTGCCATCTGTATAGCTATCAACTCTGCAGTATACACTGATGTCCTATCAGTTAACCAACAACCTATCAGTTGTAGTTTCCTATATAAATTCAGGGACATAAAATGCTGCACCTATTCGTCCTGTATCTGGGTTTTTTGATCCATCAGTAAATACAGGAAGATATGGTGGGAAGTTGTAATGTGTTCCATTTCATTCCCACTGTCTCCTTTTTTGATACACTTATGCACGTTAAGGTCAATTACCGGTTGACTAAATATCCAAGGGGGCACTGGGAATATTACAACTGTAGGTCCAAAACTTTTAGGATCTAATAAAATTTCTGTTTCCCACTTCTTGGCTTTCCATGCAAATCCTGATCCTTTTAAATGAATGGTTTCCCAACTCTCTTCTTACTTGTGAGATGTTCATTATGTCCCTTAAAGTTTATGCAATATGCCATTGATAATTTCTGCTAGTTCAACCTGCAATACTGCTACTGGAGTTGTATTGATGGCTCCTGTGATACACCTTAATGTTCTGGTTTGAATTATATCCTGTTTATTATTTAAGGATTTCGATGCAAACCCATATACAATGCACCCATAATCTAAAACAGATCATATAAGTGCATAATTTATGCCCATCAATGACTGTCTACCTGCACCCCATACCTGTCCTACTACACATTTCATTAAGTTAAGAACCTTGTTGCATTTCCTTACAATATATTCAATGATTTTTCCATGTCAGGTTACTATCCATCCATACTCCTAAATATTTGAACTTTGTCATTCTTTTCAGTGGATGTTTATACATAAGTAACTGAACATTTTGTCCTATTTTCCTCCTTGTAAAGAACTGGCAGCACAACTTGGATGTAGAAAATGTGAACCATAACCCATTCTAATGACCACTGCTCAACTCTCCCTATTGCTTCCTGGATTTTATGGATAATAAAAGAGACATTTTTCCCCTTTGCCACATTGCTCCTTCATCTGCATATAATGCTGTTCTAACTCCTGAATTTACTCATTCAAAAATATCATTAATCATAACATTAAATAAAATAGGGCTTATAACACTTCCTAGAGTTGTACCATTCTCCACATATGTAAATTGTGAAAGGACATCACCAACCTGTACTTGAACTGGCCAAATAGAAAACTCAATACCCTATATTATATAGTTTTCCCCAAATTCCAATCTTCTGCAGCTTCTATACCAGTCCTTCTTTCCACATCATGTGGATATTAAGCTTTCTTAATATCAAAATATACTGCCAATGAACTTCTTTCATTGCTAGTGCTTTTTTAACATCTCTTTCCAGCCTTATAAGAGCATCTATAGTGGAATAACCAAACCGAAAACCATACTGATATGATGCCAATAAACCTCTACTTTCCAAAAATATAATATAATCTATTTGCCATCATTCTTTCCATCAATTTACGTAGGTTAGATTTGAGGGCTATTGGTCTATAGTTCCCTGCTATTGACGGCGCTTTCCCTGGTTTAACAATCGGAATTATGATTACATGTTCCCAATCTTTAGGAAGCCTTCCTCCTTCCCACACCTTATTGAAGAGATTTAAAACAATTTTGAGCACTGCTTCATCTGCATATTTAATCATATTATACCAAACCCCGTCTTTTCCCGGAGCAGTATGTCCAACCCGTGCTAATACCCTTTTTAGTTCAAACAACTACAATTTTGCATCTAATGAGAGTATCAGAGTAATCACGTGACATTGGTTTGTCACGTGGACAAAACTGGTTTGCGCGCCAATTTTTGAGTTTCAGCGTCACGATTTGGAGACTGAGACAGATGCAAGTGCAGATAATAAGTTTAATAAAGACCATAACAAAAACACAAGACACGAAGACCTTGTGGCAAACACTATAGCAAAGACTAAACATAAACCAAAGACCTAAACACAGTGACAAAGACAACGGCAAAGAAAGACAAACGTAAAACAAGGAGTGCAGTGCAAACTGTGGCTATATACACAGGAGTGCTCGTAAACAAGACCGTTATTCAGGTGCAGGTGGTCATATGACTGTGATGTAGTTAAGGTGCAGTGGCTGCTGGGAACTGTAGTCCACAGTTCCTTCTCTGATACATGACATTCAGCCTTCAAATCACCTCTCATCAAAGTTCCTCTGATCTCAATCATTTTGTAGAGGTAAGGGCATTTCTGTAAAGTGCTGCATTTTAAAGGTGTCCCTGCTCAGCATAATGTACCGATTTAAATTTCACAATGAAATAATTACTAACGCTAACTTAAAACTGGTGCAAAACACGTGCTTACTCTCACTGGTTGAACAATTTTACCTTAAGCACCACCCTTGTTGACCCAGAAATGAGGCTCACTCTACAAAATCAGGACCTGCCACTAAGACTGACCCCCCCCCAAATAAATAAATAAAATAAAATTAATTAATTCAGCAAAATGAACGAATCTTTTTTCCGAGTCATTTAATTAATTTCAGCAGAATATAATTAAAATATTACATGTTAAAATTCCCAACACATCTAGTACTTATGCAAATGTTGATCACATTTGGAATAAAAAATAAACTATAGGCTAATGCAACCAAGGCCGGATTATGAGAAACAGAAATGATTCATTAATAGCTTAGCTGGGTCTTCAGGCTATGCAGTCTGTTAGTTCACCTCACCTCCCGATCCGAGTCGTTCTTCTTCACATTTGTCACGTCTGTTCCCTGGAAACAGAAATGATTAGTTCACCTCTTGAGTCTTCGGGTTTTAGTCGTTCGCTCATCACGTGACCGCCCCATAGACTGAATGCGCTGGACACGCCCACATCAAGTCACTCTCACTCATGTTGCTAGAAGTCGCCAGCTCTCTGAAAATGGATGGTCTGTGGTTGCTTTGTTGCTGTATGTGTGACATTAACTTTACCCAGTGGGTCGCGCAGGTATTCTGCATAGCTGAGTTTGGGTCAGCTTTTGAGTTGTTTGTCTGCCCATTCATGTACATTCGTGCAAGTTTCTCTGCATGCTTGATTTACTGCTTTGTGCTCATGTGTGCTCAACTTACAACACCCTGCCCTCTCTGTTAATTGCGGTTAGTTTTTCTCATTTGGATACACACTATAATTGAATGAACAGACCAAATAATTGATTCATTATGCTAACATCCCATAATCACACAATATTCCTTCACAAATGTAAACTCATTCTCGTTGATTCAACATAGTTTGCAGTTCTGCTGCATTCATTTAGCAAAATTCAATACGCACTTCTCAAGGCACTATGGACATCTCATTGGGAACACAACTGTCTCATTTTACTAACCACTGGAATCAACAAACAGAACTGAGTGTACTAATGAATGAAACCATGCCTCACCTGTTAAAACTCAATTCACCATAATTATCCACTTAGTTTTACCAAGACCCTGATGTTTGGCCAGGGAGAACATAACTAGTGCTGTAGATTAGGTTTTGTGGCCAAATCCTCATGAGTGACAAGTTGATGCTTAAGTTTTCTTTATTTTTGTTCATATTTGTGTATGTAAACTTTACACCCAGTACCAATGCTACATTTTCCCTCTGATTTTGCACTACTTTTTTTTTGTAATGCAAGCAGCTTCTGAGAAATGTTTGTTTTGTGGATGATTTCATTTTGTAAGGTAATTAGATGAAATGGACATAAATTGCTTACTCAGTGGCTGTTGTTGTGCTCTGTATATTTTGAAAAGAGTGCTTTGTGTTTTGAAAGGGGGGATCTATATCACTATATATATATATATATATATATATATATATATATATATATATATATATATATATATATATATATAACAATAATAATATATATACTTTTAAAGGTTTACATTAAATAAAAACCCAAATACAATTTTTTTTTTATGAGGCTCGGACATTGTTTCATAACAAAACGTGCACTTTTGTCTGTGAAACAACTCAATACAGCCTTGTTGGGTTGTGTTTTGTTGTTGCAATGACTGGATTTTGCTGCGCTCAATCACTTTTACTTTGTACTTGTCATAGTTCCCACTCAAGCAGAAAAATTAACCATTAACATTAACTCCACTTGCGTGGTGCATTTGTCATGGCCACCATCACAGCACTACTTGGTGGTTGGTGTGTGTACATATCTGCTTTGTGTGTGTGATTCTGCAGAGATTATTAGGATATAATTTTTTACACTGTCCGCAAGCAAGCAGTTTTTATTTAGATTGTTTTAATTACTTAGAAATAAGTCCTCAGTCTATTTGGGATCATTACTAAAGGCCTCCTGTGGGAAGCTCCCTCATGAAGCTGACTGAGATGATATTAAGAGTGTGCATCATCAGGAATACTGAATTTAAAATTTAAAATGGATTTACTTAATACTTCTTGGTCACTGCATAAGTCCATATGTTATGTCATAATGTCTTAAATATTATTCTAAAATAGTAGAAAATACTCTGCTTCAACTTCTGATGTAAAGCAAATTTTTCCATAACACACATACAACCCCAATTCTGAAAAAGTTGTGACAGTATGGAAAATGCACAAAAACCCAAACAAGAATCATTTGAAAATTCAGTTCACCCTGTACTATATTGAAAACACTTTATTTGATGTTTTACTTTGTGAATTTAATTTATTTTGGAAAATATACACTCATTTCAAATCTGATGACTGCAACACACTCCAGAAAAGTTGGGACAATTGACTGTCTGTGGCTGTGTAACATCACCTTTTCTTTTAATAACCCTTATTAAGCGTTTGGGCGCTGAAGACACCAGTTGGTTAAGTTTAGCAAGTGGAATTTTTCCCCATTCATCCATTATGCATTTCTTCAGCTGCGAAACTGTACGAGGCCTTCATTACCTTATTTTGGGTTTCATAATGCGCCACAAATTCTCAATCAGAGACAGGTCAGGACTGCCGGCAGGCCATGCTAGCACCCGCACTCTCTGCTTATACAACCATGTGCTTGTAATCCGGGCAGAATGTACTTTGGCGTTGTCCTGCTCTGGATGGCAGCATATGTTGCTCCCAAATGTGTACATATCTTTCTGCATTAATGGTGCCCTCACAGATGCACAGGAAAGATCTCATCATAGCATAATAGAAAAGAAATACATCTTTTGTTATCAAGTCACCTCAAGGATTTGATTAAATACTCCATTTCAGATAAAAATTGCAAAAACCTTGGTAATTTTTTAAGAAATCTTTGCTTGTGACAGTAAAATTTTTCCCAAGAATAAAGAAATTCAACCTAGCTTCTAGCACCTTGTTTTTGTTTTCAAAATAATAACTAACTTTGTTTATGCTTAAATTGTAACTTAAATTAACTTTAGACAAACAGTAATTACTCAATTAGCAAAAAAAAAAATGAAGACACTTTAAATGAAAAGAACAAATGACTCAGGTTTTCACGCTTACTATTACAAAAAGTACATGTATCAGTTACATCACAATATCTTGATAATAGTGCATTGCATAGGTAGATTTTGTGCAGGATTCTAAAATGAACTTCCTTAATTTTATTTGGTATGCAATACTTATATGGCAACAACCAACTTTTCCTCCACCGAATCTATCAATAAGAGACCTCCAATAAAAATTTCCTCTTGGGGTAATTGAGGTCTGAAACAAGGATAGTTTGAGCATAAACTTGTTATTATCATAGAATAAAACATGAAAATACTTTGAGCTTGTGATTATCACAGACCTTATTTCAGGATTTAATAAAAAACACTATTTACTGCACTCTATTGTGGTGTAATTTAATGCATGTTGTAATGCTTCTCTCAGGAGACTAGTGCAAATTGACCGATAGCACCACCTGTTGGTTTGGAAGAGAAAGTTGCTTGGCTGCATTTGTGAGAAAATCAAGCCTACACATTTGAGAGAAAATTAAACTGATGCATTTGTGATAAAATCGATTTCTGTTTGAGAGCTGAGTTTTCCTTTGCAAAACAGATTGTTTGCGAAATGGTATATTTTTGTTTAGTTTTGGCACAAATTTAACTCCATAGAAGTGCCCCAAATCCTACCGAACAACCGAATGTTGTTCTCAAAGTGTTGGATTATTCGCTGACGCATCAGTTGGCGGACTGGTGAGCCTGGACCCATCCTTGCTCTTGAAGGACCAGGCCTTTTTTGAAGGCTGCTTGTATACTATGATTAGATGATTAGACCTGTTTCACATCACCATTAGTCCTAAATTGCCCCTGTCCCAACTTTTTTGGAACGTGTTGCATGCATCAATTTCAAAATAAACATTTATCTTCAAAAAACTATTCAGTTGATTAGGTAAAACATCAAATACCTTTGTCTTCATCTGTTTGCGCTTCATGCATTTACAAATCATGCCTCCTTGTTTTTATTAGCATTTTCCATACTGTCCCAACTTTTTCGGACATGGGGTTGTACAAGAACAGCATTAGATAAGGCCACAGAGACAGTTGACTCTCTAGACATATATATGAACAAAGATTTAATCACATTGGTGTGGAATTAGTCATTCAATGAGTCAACTGTGAATTGTGGCAAATGCTTAAGAGTCAGACCCTCGCCTATGCTTATTATATTTTAGTCTCCTCTTACAAATGACTCATCTTTTTTCTCCCAACTGGACAGACATGAGAGAGGATCAGGTCCATCATATTTTTGATGATGGTGGGAGGTGGATGTAGAAGATGGGGTAGGTGGTGGGCCAGCGTCATCTCCCAGGCATCCAGCAGCTTCACATTGAGTCCTCTGAACATTGCATGCAGAACAGCATCAATCTGTAGAGAGAACCAGTCACTGTTGAATAGACTACTCTCCGGGTCAAGCTTCTGCAGGTTGGCAGTGCGGATCACCACCAGGGTTGCTGGCGCACGGTTCAGCAGCCGCACCACGGCCCTGCGGATGTGCCGTAGGCGCCGTAAATATACTTCAATAGGGAAGGTGCTGAAGTGAGACCACACACTCACCAGAACCACTGTGTCTGGCCCACCCTTGATCCTGTCTAGCTCATTTGCTACATAGCGCAGTTCAGAGGAAAGCACTGAGGTGAAGCGGATGGGCGGCCCGTGGCAACGGTAGCTCACTAGAATGTTGTTTCTGCTGTCCACAGCCATGAATGGTCCCACATTCTTAGGGCTGTGAAGATTGAACTCCTTCAGTTCTGCAGGATACAGGCATGACAGAAGAAAAATGTATAAAATGAAAAAATGACCAAGGTACAGTGGCCCAAAAAGTATTTGGACACTTAAACCAGACTTTCAAAAGTATGAATTTCACTGCATTAGAAAACAACACATCAAACCAAGTGGCATTTAATTTAAGAAAGATACCAAAAACACTTTTCAAGCAAAACATTTCGCAAAAAAAGATTATGCTTAGAAATATAAAAATAATAGATTGGCTGGTCATAATTTGACAGAAAAAAGTATTTGGACACTCAATAGTCTGTTTCAGTTACAGTGTTTTAGTATTTAGTTTGCCATCCTTTGTTTCACAAAAACTCTTCTTCAGCGTCTGGGCAGGAAGTCAGCCAAATTTGTAAATACTAATGTTGTGTCACAAATGACATACTATACACTTACATGATGCACTCTACTCTAAGTGTAGTATAGTCTCAAATGTATGGAAGCCCTAAGCGACCATACAGTATTAATGATCTTGACTTAATTTTCTCGTGATCTCGACATAACAAAAGTTGTTTTCTCATGATCTCGACTTAATTTTTTCTGTGCACTCGACATCTATTACCCCGAAGTCAATGCATTTTTTGAATGGGTTTTTGGTTAAATGTCTGAAATAAGGTCTGTGGTTAACACACTCAAGATATATGTTCACGTTTAATACCATGACATAAAATACATCAGTAATACCCCACTCGTGATTTTGTTAAGCTTTTATGTGTCTTGAAAAAGACGGTTGCTAACACGTGGCTAAATGGTACTACAGAGTTTGTCAGGGACATTAAACCTCATTACGCCGAACAGGAAAACTCATCTACTACAGCCTCGTTGTGTTCATACTCACGCTCTTGCAAACTATTCCAACTCAAACTTTCCAACTTGTAGATTTATCAGTTTATACTATTTTCCAGTTGTGTTTTTAATAAAGATCAAAAGAGTTGTCAGAAGCATAGCAGTGGTGACGTTGAAGGCATGTGTTATAAGGTGTAGTTCATTTATAACATTAGCTTTTTACTTCTGGTGAAGTAACATTAGCCTAGGGCTTCTGTACAAATGGAGAATTTTTTTAATAACCGGAAGTATTGCCGCTTCCTAGTTGATGGCACATGACGTCAAACACATGTAATGCGATGCCGCTAGCTTTAGCAGAAAAGCACTAACTTGTGTTTATATCCAAAATGGTCCACTGTGTGCAAGGGGCAGGGGAAACTGGTGCAAGTTGCTTAAAAGATTTAGTTTAATTCAAGTTTACTGTCATTATATGCTGTATTAGCGCACTTGCAGTGTAAATTCTGTTGTTTAATATAACGGGAGTGATTTATTAGTAACGAGGCCACATTGCTCCTCACTTGAAGTGTAGACATGATGATAAACAGTGGGAGTGCAAGTAAGATCTATAATGTCAAATTAAAATGGTACAATCAAAGTAAACATAAGTAAAACAATGCAGTGAGGAACAGAAACCATGAGGTGCAGTGAAAGTGAGATTTTTATTATTAATGTAGTACTGTAGTTTATCAGTGCTTTTTTGTGCACCCATAAAAAAAATGCATAAATACTATTAAATAATATAAACTTTATATAAATAAGTTTATATACAAGTTTAGTCTGAAGTTTATATTTGTAACACTCAGTTTATGAATTGTACACCATGATAAAATAAATAAAAAATGAAAAAATGGTATTGAAAGTTATGGGGTTATTATTTATTTTTTATAGATTAATCAATTATGAAATTAATCGCTAGTTAGATTAGAAACATTTCAGTTAATCCACACTAGAGCCCTGACAATCTGCTACTTACAATAATACCTGTATATTTTCTTTCATTCACGTCCTTCATTGTTCACCTTTTTTTTTTTTTTTTTTTTTTTTTTAAATATCCAACTGTGGAGGAAGTAAGATTTAAGGGTTTTTTTCTGACCTGGTGACTAGAGTGGCCTTCTTTGTGCAAACAGATGACGCTAGACCTTTTGTCAAAGCTTAAAAAAAAAAAAAATTTGGTCATTTTTGCAAATACTTTTAACCAGCTGGTTCTAATGTAATCTATAGAAGAAGCCTTTATTTGTCACATATACATTACAGCACAGTGAAATTATTTTCTTTGCATATCCCAGCTTGTTAGAAAGCTGGGGTCAGAGTACAGGGTCAGGCATGATATGGTGCCCCTGGAGCAGAGAGGGTTAAGGGCCTTGCTCAAGGGCCCAACAGCGGCAGCTTCACGGTGCTGGGGCTTACACCCCTGATCTTCTGATCAGTAACCCAACCTTAACCATTAAGACACAACTGCATCAGTGGATGTACACTGATGAGCCCAAACCTTATAACCACTCACAGATGACATGAATAACACTGATTATCTCATAACAGTGCATGTCAAGGTCTGGGATAATATTGGGTAAGGAATAACTGATGACGGGCCATTGAATTTTTAGAAAAATAATACACACCACAAAGTGATATGGAACTGTAATGCAGTAATGCCTGGAAATACTTTAGCTGTGCATTAACTGAAAAATATGTCAGTCAACCAATCAGAATAAAGTATTAAACAGTGCTGTGGTGTAAACAGTAAGTGAACATTTGCTTCTCATAGTATACTTGTTCGATGTGGGAGAATTGGGCAGAAGTGAAGACCACAGTGACTTTGACAAGTGCTAAATCATTATAGCCAGCATCTCTGTAATGCTGTGCTGGGAAACCCTAGATCCAGGCTTTCATTAGGACATTAATTTGTTATGCGACACCTACCTAAACATTCTTACTAACCAGGTACACCTCTTCATGGCAATGAAATTACCTGATGGCAGTGGTCTCTTTCAACAGGATAATGCGCCCTGCCGCAGCACACATTATTCAGGAACAGTGTAAGGAACATGATAGTTATTTTGCTGGCATGTGGAAATCCAACATATAAGGCAGGTGGTCATAATGTTTTGTCTCATTGCTGTATATATCAATGACCTTTAATATTATTAGCAGAGTAACCATGTGGTGTACTGTAGTTCATCACATTAATTATGGCTTACCTGTGACAATCAGAATAGGTTTAAGTGTCCAAATATGTTTTGTCTAATTTTAAACAGCACATGTATTATTTTAATCATAATTAATTTTTTTGGAAAATGTTTTGTTTAAAAAAAGTGTGCTTGTCGTATCTTTTAAAAAAAGATATCCACTTGATTTGATAGGTTGTTTTCTAATGCAGTGAATTCATACATTCATAAAATGTGCCTTAAGTGTCCAAATACTTTTTGGGGCCACTATAACTCACAAAATGAAATTAATAGTTTATAAACCTGCTCTTACCAGGAACAAAAGCAGTGAGGTATTCAAACCACTGTCGCACAGTGGAATCTCCAAACATGTACATGACCTTCCCTCTAAGACAACGTGTTATGCTTGAGGAGTCATTGAACTGCTGGATGATGGCACCACTCAAAGGCCTCCAGGAATTGTGAAAGTAGTAGCCAGCAACATTGTAATTATATTTTACCTTGGCTTGTCCTTTGAGGGGGAGAGGGAGGGGGAGGGGGGTGTAAAAACTGTTCATCATACCACTATATACAACTTTAATTTGCTCACAGGACCTCATTTAATCAACAGTGCATGTTCATTAATCTGTATGTAATTTGAGTGTACAAACTTTATACATACACATAGATAACTATGTTTATGTACATTTGTGTTTAGGGTAAGGGAATCCTTTTTAAGTACCTTTTGAAGTGATGCCTACATACCATATATGGTTAATTGTGGGCATGTCTGCATTTAAATGAGCAGTGAAATGCAGATGATTAGTGGCAATTAAGCTTCATTTCTTACACTTACACACCTGCGTACGATATTCGAGTTTGATTATCTTAATTTTATTGGGTCGGAGTTGATGACTAGTTCATGACAAAAAAAAGGTGCAATCTTTCTGGAATAAAGTTGTAATACACTGACAGAAAAATGCACATCTGAGCAATGTAAAATAAAATAAAATAAAAACATTCTTCTGGCAACCCTCCTCACGAGCTTCTGCAAGCTGTTCTTTAATGTTGCACAGTTAAAGTAAAAACCTTGTGCTTGCACAACTAAACTTTGTTTGTCCTGCGGGATTCTGATGCACACACCTAGTCTGAATCCTTTAAAAACACCCAGAATAATCTATGTACAGTTCAGGTATTTGTATTTGTTTAGTATGCATTAACTGTTCAATCTGAATAATGCGTTCATATTCAGTTACCCCTACTTCAGACAGAGAGCGTTCAACATATTGGTCTCTGGCGAATTCTGAAAATTGTTCAAAATACAGATTGCTTGGCTTACTTCATTGCATGGTCTCATTTTGCCATTGATTTGCATCCCATCTGACTGAGGATTGGGGGAGGGGCCCAGTGCAGGAGAGAAAATGGCACTGGATTCTCTAAGCCAATCAGATACTATGAACATCAAATTCACACACTCAAAATATTTCTTACGCTCTATCAAAGTCTCTCTCTCATGAACTAAAACTCTCTCACACACACACTCAAAGTTTCTCTCATACTATCAAAGGTTAGAGGGTTGGTAGTTTGTGAGAGAGCAGTATGACTGTGTGAAGGTGTTTGATACTGCATCAGAGAATATGATTGTGTGTAAGGGAGATTTGAATGTTTGAATTTTGTGTGTAAAGGGCTTTTATAACTAACTCTTAACTGAGGTGTTAATTACACAGCTAATTTAGGATCTTTTCTATGCAGTGTTGATAAATGAAGGCCCAGATTTTTATCTTTGTAAAATAAAGGGAAAAAATGCATCAACAGTTTTAGAAAATTTCAACAGTAAAACACAAATAAAGAAGCTACTGCATTTTGATTGCACTGGGTTAAAACTGTTGTACTAAAATACAATGTATTTTTTGTTCAGAAGGGTTAAGGTCAGGGCTCTGTGTGGTTTACTGGAGTTCCCCCACACCAAACAAACACCAAAACATGTTTTTATCGACTTCCCTTTCTGCACAGGTCAGAGTCATGCCGGAACATGAAAAGGCCTTCCCCAAACTGTTGCCACAATGCTGAAAGCATACAATTGCCTAAAATGTATCTTTATGCTGTAGCTTTAATATTAGCCTTCACTAAACCCTAGCCCAAACCCTGAAAAACAGCCTCAGACCAGTTTCTGCCCACCTGGGGTATGCAAGATGGGCTTAAGTATGCAGCACTCCCACTTTTGCCCAAGTCCCATCTGATTTAGATAACAGATCTTGCAGAGGGGGAAACTGGCGCCCTGCTATTCACTTCAGTGCCATGAGCAGGAATCTGTGGCCTGATTGCTAAATTTTGTGTAGTGTTGGCTTAATAAATGGCAATGGTGGAAACACATTATGCAGTCACATTATGCACTGAGGTCATGTATGGGCCAGTGGATGTTGGCTTAACAGACTGAGTTATTGTAGCATTGGATTAGAGGTCTACTTGTGCCTTCCTAAACTTCTCCCAGATCTGTGACATATCTGGGAGTAGATGCCATTCACCATCCACTCTCATGCCACTCTAGTAGATGATATATTTAACCAACACAACATTGTCTGAGCGTACAAAGATGGAGTGCTGTCTCAGAACTGGTAAGAAGAATCTGAAGGCTAGATAGGCTTCCCACAGTTTCAATTGACTGAGTTTTTCCATTCTCACACTAGGGAACCATGTGACTCCTGTGAGTCTGTGGCCCCACAGTCCTCCCCAGCCAAGGACTGAAACATCTACAATCATTAATTCTCTCCTATAATGTAATGCTCCCTGAGCCTTGAAGATAAGCTTTGCCAGTCCAGAGTTAGGGCTTGTGCATGTTCATTGAAATGAGAACATGTTTGGATTTGTGGTATTTGGGGTTTAGCAGTAGGCCCATTTCTGAAGGTTTCTTAACTCCAGCAGCCCTAATGGGAACTACTGCTGCAGCTGCATTTAACAACTCAAACATCCTTAGCAGGAGCCGAAAACCACACCTGCCCAAATTTTTTATGCAAGCTTAATAATGTTTGTGTTCCAGAGCAATATAGGCATGAAAATATGCAT
This sequence comes from Ictalurus furcatus, assembly GCF_023375685.1. NCBI lineage: Eukaryota > Metazoa > Chordata > Actinopteri > Siluriformes > Ictaluridae > Ictalurus > Ictalurus furcatus. Next base: position 18,037,776 of record NC_071260.1, on the reverse strand, counting down.
AGCACAGATCCACTGCCACGAACCTGTGGCTACACAGCAGAAAAAAACCTTCAGTATGGAATGATATGGTCTTTAAGTGAATTTAGCGAATTCCTCCGAAATGTAGAGTCGGATGAAAAACCTCTGTCCTTTTCTGAAATAACAAATATATGAGCATATATAATGTACAAATATATGAACAAATATATTAGAACCCATTGTTTTGGACAGTGGGATCTACCCTCTCAATTACAACTTTGTCCAAGAGGTAATAAACCTGTTAGAACATAGTGGAATATTTGATCTAAAATTAACAAGTCCAGGAGCCCTGAAAAAGTTGGGGGCTGCTGGCAGAACTGAAGGTTCTATCTCTGTGACAAAGTCAACAGAGCCCACTGATGAGATACAGACATTGTCCATTAAGGACAGGCTCTGTAGGGGGTATCTTCTGTAGGTCAGGTATCAGTCAGGTTCTGTAGGCTTGCACACACCCGGCAGCGACAACTGCACTAACCATACCTGGTACCAGCCAAAAACCAGACTGCAGAGAAACACCGTGTCTGGGCCTAACTGTCCCACTACCAGAAGTATAGTTTCAATAAGTTCCATCACAGTTGGTTTAATTGCTGTAGACTTGAGCAATCGATTCAGGGCGAGATGAAGAATGGCGAGACAACAGGTACAAGAATTGATGACTGTACCTTGGCTTACAGAAAGCGTGATTCCTGCATTATAGCTTGGTATTCACCTATATTTTCTAATGTACAAAACCATTAGTAACATAATACTGTGTGGGTTGAATTTTAAATGAATGTTTTATGAGCAAACAAATTTAATATAAAAAAAACTTACCTTTTTCTGTAGGTAATACAGTCACATTGTCCATCCCTGATGCATGTATAGGAACTTTGATATTTACATCACTGAAACAAAACATAAAACATACATAATCGTCTCCAAAGCAATTGGATAATAATTATTTTGCTTCATAGCATGATTTTATTATTCTTTTAGAGTAAGAAAAATACAAATCATACAAAATTCTCAGGATATTTTTTCTGAGCTGAAATTCTATTTTCCAATTTTCTTTAATAACAGATGAATTAAAGCAAACTAAAAAAAAGGCTACAGTACTGTGCAAAAGTCTTATTTTATTTTTTGTTTAAAAATGTTAAAACAAATTTTATCATAGATGTTATTTTTATGACTTCTTCATTTTTGAGTCAGAGAATTTTCTTTTCCTCAAACATCCCCCCCCCCCCAAAAAAAACAATTACAGAAAAATGTTTGTATGTCAGTGAAGAAAGTAACATTACATAATAAAGCACTTATTTTATTAATAATAAAGTGATTTAGAAGTCAGACTCAATGCCAACGGTGCTGACAGGGCTACCTCTACCACCAAGCCTAGTCCTTCTTTTGACTAACTTGTATGCATGAACTACCCCTAAATTAGACCTCAAACATGAAGGAAGCTACTAAAGAAAAACTTTTGACCTTGCTGTGACGTAGACCCTGTCTGAATCAATTCCTAAATCTAATCAGTTCATCTGCTGGTTACAATGATAAGTTTATATAAATCCTACAAACGTTCAACTACGGACAAGCCGAAAACATAATAAAAACTAAAGGCCATCAGAGATTACGTGAAATGTCAGAAGCAAGTGCGACAGTCAAAGTCTCAAGCAGAACCGAGGCAGGATTTTATAGGTGCTTAGAAAAATTTACCAGCTACTTTTCTTATACTGCACAAAGTGTACCTGAAACTGAAAATGGATTTTTAAAAAGCAAAGTGTTGTCACACCAGTTACTGTTTAGTTTATTACTGTTTATAATTAAGCAACATCACACAAGCAAGAGTGCAGTTATACTGAATGTTGGCATGGCTGTGATTTGGCAGCAGGCAGGAGGCCGCAAGTGCCGATACTCAGTTTAACCACACGATTGCGAGTTTGATGCTGCTTTAATACAACAGTTTCATAAACAAGAAATTAATAGAGTAACTGACATTTCAGACACAATATGGCTCTGCTAGCAGAAATAGATCCTAAAGAAGGACTCACTTTATAGCCCATCAGCTGGCTAGCTAGCTCACACTGATTTCTACATTCCCATTAAAGGTGCTTGTGGTGAAACTGGCTTCCCTTCTTTCTTTTCATCTTCATCTGACGGGCTTCGATATTTTAAGTCAAAAGTTATATTCATGAAAAATGTATCATTTTTTATGTCCGTTGATGATGTTTCTAACTCTACTATAGTAACAGTTTCAAACTATCGCTAGAATTGAAATTTTATGTGGGGAACACAGAAGAGTATGTGATACTAACAGTGAAATATCCCAGTGTGCTTATAGTAAATATATGCACTCTTGTAATGCTACTCGTCCAATCAATTTACTTGACATGAAAAAAATGACATGCAATCATGCGGTTATACTGAATAGCAGCACGGTTGTGATTACCTGCAGAGCTTGGCCTGTGGCCTCATGCCTACGGCCAAATGACAGCTGTGCCGATATTCAGTATAACAACACTCTTCCTTGTGCGATATTCCTTAAATATTACTGTTTTTAAATAGTATATATAGATTTTTTTTTATTTCAATATTTTTAAAGGCACATTTGCATTACAGCATTTCTTTACATGTGCCTAAGACTTTTGCACAGTACTGTATTTAAAAAGATCTGTCCAAACAGACCCCAGTTACCATCTCACCTCTGGAAGAATTGTGCTTCATATTCAGTAATGAGGTTCTTCTTGTAGCCCCCTTTAGAATGATTTATTCGTGTGTCACAGCCTAGCATTTTGGGTTTGTAGCAGTACCAGGGCTCTCTGGTTTCAGGGTCAGTGTAGTTGCAGAGTGGTTGCTGGTTGACTGGCAGGCACAGGTTGCACACAGTGGTCTCTGACAAGAAGCCAGAGCGGAACAGGCTTTTAAAAAACACCCGGTTGGGTTGCTCCTCTTGCAACCTCTTGAGCACCACCACTGCCTCACTTGGATGCACCATGGTGATTTCCACCCACACTACACCAGCCCACAGCAGTGGGAACAGCACTGTATAGTTGCCATCATGATGATCGTGCACCTGCCCTGCAACGCCAGCGCCAAGTTCAGGCGAATGTAACCGAGCTATAAGGAAATCTCCACCATGCTTCTTAGGCAGACCCAGGAAGTTCTGCACATGAACGTTAACCACAAGCTGACCACCTATGCGTTGCTCTGCTGGGCCCTGAATCACAAAGTAGCTCTTTGAAGGGTCACTGCTAAGCTCCACAGGCAAGCCTTGCACCAAGGGGCCTGGCCATGCAATGGAATTGAGCAGATATCTCTCTTCTTTTGCCTCTTCTGCTGTGGGCTCCTGGCCAAAGTGTGCACAGTATGTGTGGTTTAACTCTAGTGGCCACAAGATTCCAGGGGGATTCAACGCTGAGTGGATGCTATTCTGTATTTGGTAGAAGGTAGCTATAACCTGTCCACTCAACTTCTGAGAGCAGAGAAATAAGGGACATTTGAATTTGCATGTACAATCAAAGCAGTAGTCACAAATCAAGGCTTAATAGCTCTAGTTATTTGTAAATTAGAATTTATACATGAATGTGTCCTCTGCTATTTTGGGAAAATTTCACAAAAAATATTTCCTGTGACATTTACAATCATGAATCTGTGCATGTATTTTAATATTAGCTTTAAGGATCTGCAATACAAATTAGAAATTGTACCTCAGTATTTGACAATTATAAAAATATACCATAATTTATATTAACTCACCAGCAAATGCAGAATATTTGGAATTACATTTGCTGTATAATGACATAAAATGCAAAAATGTAACATCACAATCACAGCAGGGGAGTTATTGATTCAATACCTCTAGCTAAAAACGTTATGTTTTTCTTCCATGCATAAATAGGGTACTCTTTGCAAAGGAATGCCATTTAAGTAAAGTGATTCTGTAAAAGAGATAAGGTTATCCTGAAATATGGCCCACACCAGAAACATTCATTCAATGTACAGATTCATATGTAGATACATTTGTTGTCATCTCCTTGTGAAGCATAGAAGATACCTGAATTCTCTGACATCAAAGGAACTTAGCATCCACTTCCACTGGTAAAGAGCTGCCTGTGTGGACATGTGTGACACTGAAACAGCTTTACTCACCTCCAGAGATGTGATGTTGCAGATGAGTATTATAAACCCTGATAGTGCCAAGAGAAAAAAGGCAGTCACAAATCTGGGCACGTGTCTCTCCATGGCTGGATGCCATTCTCATCATTACAGGATACAGCACCAGTTAGCCATCAGCGAACCCCAAAAAGAACTATTACAACCTGACAGGAAGAAAAACACAATAAATATACAACATAAGAGGGCCACACCTGCATCAGAGTTTATTTCTCATTTTCAAAAGTCATACGTCTCATCTAAACAAATGAATTAGCCTTTTTGGAGGGGAATGTAGGTCTATAAATGTAAAAATATCTTTATAAATCCATTGACAGCTGTTAAATACTACAGTGGTCATGATATATTAACTATTAAAATGGGATAATAAATTATGCATATATTTAAAAGGTTTCCTATTTAAAATCCATGTCAACGCAGACTGACACATAAATGGTTATATGAACTGTATAACCAGGCAGCAAAAAATATGGAATCATGTGATTAGTTTCCTAAAACTAGCCTAAGAACATATAGATTGTAGAATTCCCGCCCAGGAGGCCATGGCCCCCAGTTTGAGAACCACTGGATTAAGAGACTAAACAAATAAAAAATGCTGATGTAAATGCAAGATATCCTGGAGCTGTAATAACAGCTCATTCTGATACACCCTCCAGGCTAGGTGGTGTTCGAGTAAAGCTTGTATTTTCTCATTTGTAAGTCACTTTGTATAAAAGCATCTGCTAAATTAATAAATTTAAAACTCTGTCTATAACTTTTGTCCTAAACCTGCTGCAAATTGATGTATCTCGAAATAAGATGCCATGTGCTTCTATATCTAACCTATAGCTTGATCTTCTATAGGTCATATAACGCAATATATAGGAAATCCTAACTATAATCTATTTTCACAAGTCAAATGTTTCAAGTGCTTAACTGTGTATGATTTACATTTCTCCTTATGTTTCATTCATCACAGAACTTTTGTGTACATTTTAGTTATTGTTAACAAACAGATCTTTATTGCCGAATGTCTGGAGAATGTCCAACAGTCAAACAACTGTTCTCATTAGCTCAGTCAAATCAAACGTTATCCTACAGGTGTATCTCAAAAAATGTGAATATCATGGAAAAGTTTTTTTTCACCCCAGTAATTTAATTCTAAAAGTGTAACTTTCATATATTCGAGATTCATTACACAAAGTTAAATATTTCAAGCCTTTTTTTGTTTTAATCTTGATGATTACGGCTTACAGCTCAGAGAAATAAAAAATGCAGTATCTCAAAATATTAAAATAAAGAATTTATAATACAAAAATGTCAACCTTCTGAAAAGTATGTTAATTTATGTACTCAATACTTGGTCGGGGCTCCTTTTGCACAAATTACTGCATCAATGTGGCGTGGCATGGAGGCAATCAGCCTGTGGCACTGCTGAGGCGTTATGGAAGCCCACGTTGGTTTGATAGCGGCCTTCAGCTCGTCTGCATTGTTGGGTCTGGTGTCTCTCATAGTTTCTCTATGGGGTTCAGATCAGGCGAGTTGATTGCCAATCAAGCACAGTAATACCACAGTCAGCAAAAAAGTTACTACTAGTTTTGGCACTGTGGGCAGGTGCCAAGTCCTGCTGGAAAAGGAAATCAGCATCTCCATAAAGCTTGTCAACAGATGGAAGCATGAAGTGCTCTAAAATGTCCTGGTAGACGCTGCATTGACTCTCAACTTGAGAAAACACAGTGGACCAACACCAGCAGATGACATGGCAGCCTAAATCATCACTGACTCTGGAAACTTCACACTGGACTTCAAGCAACTTGGATTCTGTGCCTCTCCACTATTCCTCCAGACTCTGAGACCTTGATTTCTGAATGAAATGCAAAATGTACTTTCATCTTCCCCATGATTGTGGTTGTGTGTACTGAACCAGACTGAGAGATTAAAGGCTCAGGAAACCTTTGCAGGTGTTTTGAGTTAATTAGTTGATTAGAGCTCTTCTCAGGTCGACATTTCTGTATTATAAATTATTTATTCTAATATTTTGAGATTTTGAGATTTCTGATTTCCATAAGCTGTAACCTGTAATCATCAAGATAAAAAAAGACTTGGAATATTTCACTTTATGTATAATGAATCTAGAATATATGAAAGTTACACTTTTTAAAAAAATAATGGGGGGGGGGGGGGGCGGGGGGCTTTCCAGGATATTATTATTATTTTTAAAATGCACTGAGGCTACTATTTGCCATGCACATTTACTTCCGCCATGTCAGCAACCGAACATGAGGTGCAAATCTACAATAAGCAGGCTCAGTAACGGTCAACACGACCTGCCCATAATTATACAGAGAAGCTCCGTTTCACGCTTCCACATTAGGGCAGTGTGTGAGATGATTTTTCTCTGCTGTAATCCGACAAGGACATCGCGCTAGCGTCATTTCGGTGTCTGAACGGATCCTTTTCCGTTACTCTGAACTGACGTAAATATACAGCCCAAAGGAGCCGCACGAGCCGCGATTTTCGCCTGCATCTCCACCAGAGAAGACAGAGAAGTTTTTCAAGCGATTCAGGGTACACAGCTTTGGTGAAGATACTCTAAAATACGTGGCCTTTTGTGATCTTAATCAGCCAAACGGAGACATGATTTGTTCCTACCTGGCGTGTTGTCTCCAATCTCCCAGTCTGAGCAAATGGCTCCCATGATGGCAGGCGTTGTCGCTGTTGGCTGTGATTATTTCCAGTATGGTTACATTATTATACCGGTCGCCTTACCGTTTATTTTAATACGACACAGTGATGGGTAAAACTCTCCAAAGAATCGGTCTTTCAAACGATTCTATTAACCGACTCGTGTGAATCGATTCATCGGCGGAAGGACTCAGTAGTTGTGTGTTTTCTTTCCTGTTGTGTTCCATTCCGGAGTGATGAACCGGGTGCGAGGGGCATCGTTTGTAGGGTTGTTCCAAACTGAAGTGATGAAAAGCGTTTACTTCATGGAGCCTACAAAACGCTGTTGTTTTATACAGTAGCTTGGATAATCGATCAAATTATCTAGATAATTGGATTGAGGTAAATCAGACCTAGCCAGCTTACTATCCTGTTAGATCAAGGCACAAAAGCCATTAGTTAAACAGTTAACGTTCGTTATCTGCTTAAATCAGATGGAAGTGTACATAGCATAGAGTAGTTTTGTATGAATGGTACAGGCTTGGAAACAGATATTTAAAATTGCTAATGCCAAATTCACATAAACATATGTGTTTTTGTCAGTATAGTTTTCACTGAACTGTCGCTTTATGACTGCGCTTGTGTTCATTAGATACTTGAATGGAATCTGAACAATTTGAGGTAACTTGAAGCAAATTACTTCTTGTTATTTTTATTTAATTATTTATTTTATGATTTGAGGTTTATAAATTTGCTCTGTTTCCAATTGTGACATTAAATAAGAGATTTAAATACACATCTCTTACTGACCTTTCCATTGGCGGAGTTTTGGGGGATCTGAGGCACGAACAACCCTGGGTCCGCCTTCTAGGGGAGGCCCCTACTGATCACGAAGATTTTTTTGTAAATGTATTTTCTTTTTTATGAACAGAACATAGATCAACGGAGCCCCCCAAGTCTCAGGTAAGAAAAAAAATACAGCCATGTGTAAACCGTGCCCTCAGATTCGTAAACTACGGGGGCTCCGTATAGATCAAATGTCCATTCCAAATAATTTTATTACTAAATTGTTTTTTTTTAAAAAAAACCCATTAGCTCGCAGGCTACTAAATTGTGTGTTGCAATTTGTTTACAAATGCGTCATTTCCTTTCACCAAAAGTTACTTCCGGTCAAGCATGAGTGAGTCGCAGCGGTCAAATTTAGCACTCCTTTGCGTTGAAGGGGAAATTGACACTGACAAGGACGTCGCCAGATTTGCCAAAGAAAAGGCGAGGAAGATGAAGCTTTAAATAGTCTAAATGGCATTTGTTGTGTAGTCTATAACCTGGTTCAGTAATGCATTGTTCTCATTTGAAAAAACTTTCCCCCGTTTGAACGTGTTTAATGAGTTTATTTAGTTGCTCGTTTTTCTTAATCAGACCGTCTAATTGATTGTTTAGGTCGGATAACAACAGGTTGGAGCGGTCAATGGGTTTTTAAGTTACCTGTTTGTTTGCAGTTGGTAATACTGCACTGTTGTGTTTTGGTTTAATGTAGACCTTTGCTGAACGCCTTTAGTGTTTCTTGTGAACTATTTTGACCCTAAATGGAATGTATTGTTTTTGTAAACAATAAACCCACGATACTGACCGTTTGTGTGTACTATGTGTGTGATTTGAAAGATTGCTGAACACAGTAGGCTACCTAAGCCTAGCCTACATTGTTTTGGTTTGCCGATCCAGACTGTTGAATAGATAGGCTACATGTGTCCATTCATATGAAGTTGCACATACTGCCACTTTTTATTATTAATAATTAAGATGCTAATAATAAGGGGGCCCTGAACATTTCTCGCACATCCCCTCCCAAGACAAAACCTTTGCTCCACCCCTGGTGCTAGCACCTAGTTTTACTTTAGGTACTAACTGAAGTGGCTTGAATTTGGCTTTGTCGAGTGTTTCCAGCAAAGGCTCTGGATCCACCCCAGTCTTGACCAGGATAAAGTTGTTACTGAAGATGAATGAATGCTATTCACTCACTGAGCACTTTATTAGGAACACCTGTACACCTACTCCTTCATGCAATTATCTAATCAGCCAATCATGTGGCAGCAGTACAATGCACAAAATCGTGCAGATCCACAACAGCAATTTTAAGTAATGTTCACATCAACATCAATAAAGACAAAACATCCATTGAGCTGCAGCTCTGCAAACAGAAACACCTTATTGATGAGAGCGGTCCACAAAGAATGGCAAGACTAGTTTTGACTGGAAAAGTCAAGTATTGCAGCACGAGCGATATGAACGAATGTCATAGTTCAACTTGTAGTTGGCTGGGAAATGCCTGTACCATCTCCAGTTCCTTTTTGAAATGTACTCATAGTTTAAAGCCCTAGAATTGAGATTAACTAAAACTGCACTGTCCAACGCAACTGTTACAGAAACTGGCTGACTCTATGCCCAGACATTCTGTGAAACAAAGAATGGTAAACTAAATACTCAAATACAGTTACTGTGATCTTTAATGAAATTACTTTTGAGTATCCAAATACTTTTCTCTGTGTGTGTAATTTATTTTCATATAAATGAGAGAGAGCCAACTTAAAGTTTGCTTGGTATACCATTCTTTAAAAATAAATTCCACTGTGTTTGACATTTTCTTTTGCAGGGAAATTTAGAAGAGTGACTTAAGTGTCCAAATACTTTTTGGGGCCACTGTGTATAGTGCCTCACTTTACACGCACCTAACACAAAGTAACATCATTTACCAAAATAAAAAAGGCTTTTATTTTCTATTGTATCTTATTGCAAGCATTCTGTTACCAGTAGACAGGAGATTTCAAGATGATGTGTGATATGAGCTGATCAACTAGTCTGTTGAAATTTGTTGAAACTTGAAGGTTTAATCTGGTAGCCCAAAAAAGAAAGCATTACAATAATCAACATGACAGATAATTAAAGCCTGGAATTTGTTTTGCATTGTTGATATTACAGAAAGGCCAACTACAGGCATTGTTACAAATAAAAATAAAAAATTAGGCAGATTGAGATCTAAAGTGAATTTAAATTTACAATATAAAAAGTTATGCATGATACAGGACTTTTTTCTGACCACTAGAGGCCTGTATTGGACACTTGAAGCTTAAAAAAAAGCAACTTTTTTTTTTTTTTTTTTTAAACACAGCTGTAATGATTCATGAAGTGTCATCTTGCTGTCACTACTTTTGTGCTTAAGCATGTCATTGATTGTGAATTTAAAAGAAGTGACAAAGTCCATTTGAAGAAGCAAATAATAATAAAAAAGTTACATAACTTGAGTATTGTAGACTGTATCTATGGAAAACTGTTACAGCATTTGACACTATTACTATTATTATTATAATTGCTTCAATTGTTTACATTTCCAATTTAGAGTTCGAGATTAAACATTACAACTCTGTCCAGCACTACAGTTGCAACAGAACGTGTGCGTCACAGATCATTTGACAGTATTTAGATCATTTACAAATTGGTGTGATTAAGCTTGTGTTTTGCTTTGCTTTAATCTAATCTACAATTTGATCAAGGGATGGCTTTCACTGTTACACATTTGTTCTATACATACATGGGAGAAAAGCAGTTATCAGTTGCTTACCACAAACAATAGCTTACCACCTCGAATCAATGTAGAACTGTGAGTAGATGCTAGTGATATCTACTGAATTATTTAGGAAAGGGCATGACCGTTCTGACATCTGTCGAGTGCCAATTTCTTAGGCTTAATACAAGCAGGTTAGCTTCACAGCACAAGTTGCCCATAGTAACTAAACCTAGACTTACTCAGCTTGGTTTCTGAAATGGAACACCTTTTCCCCCAAAACCAGCTCAGTATCCATTTGTATCCATCTTTTGTGTTAAACTCTTTGGGGTTCCTTTAATTGATGGATAAGAAAGGTATTTTACATGAAAGTGTTGTTTAGTTCATATAAATACTTCTAATTATTTATTTATTTATCAGACAATGCTATTGCTCTTAAACATCCTGATTTTAAATACTTCAGGATCAAAATGTCTTTTCAGCCAACTTATTTTGAATCTAAACTTGTGTTATACACCTTCTCTATGGTTTGATGGATGAAGAATATGGAGCTGATTATACTGCTTCAAAACAGGAACACAGGAATTAACGTAAATGACATTCAAAATGCAAAATTGTTGTATACATTTGCTTTTCAGTATTTCTTTTTACAAGTTGAAGGAAAAAAATCCTTTATTTGATTTTTATAGTGGTATCTTTAAAAATGTTTCACTAGTAATACTGCTTCATAATAAGCTATAAAGCAACTATAAAAGAAATACACTGTGCTTTAGGAATATGTTGACTTTAATGTGGTTTTATTTCTAACTCAAAATTGAACTCAGTTTGACAATTCTACTCATTGTGGATGAAATGCATGAGTACTAACAAATGTATTTCTTATATGACTTACAAATTAAAACAAACACATTTTTAATATGTGTACAACTGCTATACAAACGTTTCCCAAGAATTCCAATTTATTTTGACCTATTCCTTGCATTGTATTAATTAATAAATAGAGGAAATACCAAGATTGAATTTCTAAAGTATTAGGAACAGCAACTCTTTCCCTTATAGAACTTACTACTATATAGAAAACTGCTTATCTGTATTAATATTGTATATATTGTGCGTCAATGACATTTGTTTCATGAGAGCATTTAGAGTTTACTAAATAACAATGGATTACACTAAATGATTAAAATGTAACACACTAAAAAAGGTGGCCGTAGTCTTCTGAGGATTAACTTAGCCTGGATTCCTTTTCAGTCCATCATATGGCACTTATGTGTTAGCAGTATTAAGCCTCTGCAGTCTTCTTTGCTTTCTGTTCTTGGTTGAACCTGGAGAAACGGGTTGATATTGACAAAATAAGTTCTACAGTTTACTGTATATACTTAGTACCTGCAAACAAGCTGTTGTGATTATTTACTGCATTGATGCATAGTCAATACAGTGCAGTATATAAACACTGAATTGCATATCAGTAACATTACAGTTGTGTGAGGATTATTCATCAACATTTGCTTTGATTCCGCACACTGCAAACTACAGATTCTTGAGTAATTTACAATATAACACATTGTGCTAACATTGTTAATTTTGCTTATACCACAGAGGGTTTAAATTCTCAAATCTGATTGGTCAGGGGGTGTGCATGTTTTCTGAGCACCAGCACAGCTCGGACAGAAGTTCCGCCAGGAGCATGAACGATAGGTTAATATTAACGCGCATTCTAATACATTAGAACCTCTATAGTAACAGCTCATACACAGGGACTTGTACGGCAGATGACCAACATAATTTAAGACTAATAATAAATGGATTAACAAAATCTCCTTTTTTTTTAAAGGAGATATTTAATTAACATTTATGGAAGGAGTCTCAGCTATAAGCACTTTGTAACAGTCATGGTGCTTTGCAAAGTTTCCCAGCATGGAAAGACCTTCAGGAAAGAAGAGTTTAAGCTTTCCAATTTCACAATAAAATGACAAAGAGAGAGAGAGAGAGAGATTCCACAACATTCAACTTAACTATAAGTGTACATGTCGTTCAGTAATAAGTTAAATATCTTAATTGTTGGCAATAAGCGCTGGTTTAAGCAGAATAACACCCTCCGGATCATCCAGTTTTATGAAAAGCATCCATGCTGGGGTGGTGTGATACGGCAGGCAGGGCATGAAGCAGATTGCCACTGCCATCATGGTGGTCTGAAGTGGTCTGGCATGTGTTATTCTTTACATATTCTGCACCCATAGAAGTTGTGTATGTTCAGAAAGAGCATGCTCCTTCTACAACAAGTACTTCAAATAATGGGTGCACTGATTACAAACCAGGGATTATTGATAAGACTGTTACTATAAAAAAAAAAAAAAAAGAAGGCAGTAGATTTCCAGTAAACCAAACTCACTTCCATATTCTGAAGAGCTGAGATCCACCTGCACATCCAACAAAGAAGTTGACAGCAAACAGATTCCAGTTCTTTGGTATAATAACCAGTGAATACCTGGACCAGATAAGACCTACAAACACAGGTGAAAGATTGGGAGACATATTCTTAAACAGGTATTTGAGGATATCAGATGATTTAATTTAATTGAAAATCTGTCAATCAACATCCTGTTTAGTGAGCAAATCATGCACCTGTAGCTGTCAGCACTGCAGACTGCGATGCGCTGAGTTTTTCAGCTGGTCTGGTCATGTCTGCTAAACCAGCTATCACCAGGCTCTGGGAGGAAACAGAGCACGATGAAAATGAACATTCTGATCTAAATCCTCAGCTCTTTCTAAGCATTCATTATGTATCACTAATGGAACAGCCATAAAATACAATCAACATAAAGAGCTACATTAGTTGTATCAAGAAATATGGCCCATACCCATTTAAACATTGGTGCCCAGAAGAAAACCGTCTTGGGACCTAAAGAGAGAGACATTTAATAAATTCATGCTTACAGTGCTCATTGTATGCAGTGTAATTACACAATGAACAGAATCTTTACTGCCGTCAGACTGAGGCCAGTGGAACATGTTGATAAATCTTTGCTACAAACATTGACAATAGGGATGCACCGAAATGAAAATTCATGGCCAAAGGCGGAATGCGTTTTTTCGCATTTTTCATTTTCACCATTACATAAATTAAATAGTCAAAATGTGCTTTTTACTATTTTGTCTTGCTTTTCAAAGAAAAAAAAAATAAATTACAAAAACTATAATTTCAAAATATTTATTTAACACTGAACATTTTTTTTTTCATTCCAGCAGGCATAGGCTACCAACAAGGCACAATATAACTTTAAATAAATAAATGAGTAAAATAAAAATATTTTTTATGTGGTCATCTTTGAGCCCCCCTTGAATAGCCTATGTTAGGCCTATAACAGACTGCTGAAAGAATGTAACACTCTGTAGCCTACAACAAAAAAGTGCATTGACAAGTGTAAAAAAAGTGGATGGGCCCACAACAAATGATTAATTGTCCTAGACATATGCCTACTTCTTTGACAGCCATTCTTACATCTTTCTCTGACACTTTAAAATGCTTCCACACTGCCGACATGTTTGCTGCAATTAAAGCTTTGCGCGTCTCACTCTGGTTGCTAGGCTATTTGGTCGCGTCATCAAACACGTCATTGTTCGATCAAATTTATTCGGCCTTTTCACTTATTCGGCCGAACACCGGAAGTGCTTTTTTTTTTTTTGCTATTTTCGGCCGAATAATTTCGGTTGCCGAACATTCGGTGCATCCCTAATTGACAATGCTATATAAAGAATAACAATAAAGGACCTATGAACAATGTGCTAACACAAGACATATGGTGCTGTCATGATATTGGGCAAACAATAAAAGAATCAGACTCTCTTGTTTTTAAAGTTCTTTGGTGTTCCTCAAGGTAATGCATGGCATAAATATTTTACACGTGTAACCTAATTTATATTTATAGAAACAGGACATGGTTAAATGCAACAACAGAGTTTCTGGGGACTGAAAGCAAATAAATAAATAAATAAAATCCCCCCCCCCCCCCAGAATGATAATTTGTTTGAATTTATTTAAAATATGACTGGAGTTTGTCAGTAATTTTGGCACAAATATAGTTTGTGAGTTTTTTTTATATATAGAATTGAGGTTGTTACATGAAAGATACAGTTTCTCTTGTTTTTTTATTGAAAACTTGCATTATTAATCATAATATTAATTTTATAATGTTTTATATTTTTGCTCTTTTTTTAATGCATGCCAATACCTCTGGAAGGCACTGTAGTACAGAACATGAATACACCATACCCAACCAGGCATACATACAGGACACCTTTTAATGCTTTGTTACCTTCCCTTTGGTTCAAATGGGTGTGTTAGAACTAGACAAAGAATTCTGTAATGAAAGGGAGCTTGATTACCAGGACCGAGAAATACTAGTCTAGTACTTAAGATGACCTTAATAACAATTTTTGGACAAAGAAGCTGTATTAAATTTCAATTATGTTTAGATAGATACTTGCTCTGGCCTGTCTCTTTTCTCATTTTTCTAAAGCTTGGTACATACAGTCTCTCTGACAGAGTGTTTTCATCTGATCCTCAAGGCTATAACAGCATTACTTTCTTTCATAAGAAGCTAGTCAACAGACAACTCTATACTACCAGTGACGCTTTGATTAGGAGTTTCATGTTTCTACACGCTGAGCTGTTGATATTTTTCTGTGAACTAATACAAGGAGGAACATCTTAAACGTTGTTGAGTTTTGGTCAGTCAACATTAGTGCATAAATACTGCAATATCTATTCTAGGGAATTAAATTAGTGCACGGCTAACATCCAACATCATGCAATGAGAGTAAACACGTCAGCACTCCGACAGAGCCATAGTCTGAGAATAAGGTGGTCTACAACAGGGGCGCCATTTATTTCATATTTGCATTTATTAAATGAGCTGCACTCTTGAATATTTAGACGTAATGTTTCTTGCATGGCAGTAATAGCAGTGTTACCCCGAGGTGAGAACAAGTCTTAACGCCACTGAATGTATTATTGAGTCCAAGTTGACTCGAATCCACACCTCTCATAACAACTACACTGAAAACTAAGAAATATTAGTTTATTATAAGATTATACGTTTTCCCAAAGCCACTGAACGGCTGATTTACTTAACTGACGCAAGGTAAAGGCACCAAGGTCGTTTCCATTTCACCTAATTTAAGCTAGCTCTTGTTCATTAGCTGTTCACACAGCAACCCATTCACCAGAGACTCTGGGGTCATAATCATACTGCTCGAGATCTGGGTTGTATATAGCCCCTCCTCTTCAGTTTCTTCAGTTTCTAACTCAACTTTCAGCTCCAGCTTAGCCACACTTCCGGAAGTTGCAATCGTGTTAGCAGGTATTAAAAAAAGCGGTTAAACTGGCCGGTAAACAAACACACAATGCGGCGAGGAAGACATGAAAACCCTCAGCACACGAACAGCTCTTGTGTTACCTGCAGGGTGGTTGTAAATAGGTCTCAGCTTGGCAGGCAGAAAATGCTCGATCTGGCCCAGAACCCTGTGATAGGAGGCTCTCAGTCCTACCAACGCCATGATCACTGCTCCTTAACCGCGGCTTAAAAACAAACTAAAGTGTTTAAGGCCCGACACGACACAATGCTCGCGCTACTTCCCCCGAGATAGCTCTCCGAAGTGAGTGTCTTGTCTAGTCAAGCAAACCAGTCATAAACCTGCTCAAACAAATGTCTAACCTCTCGCCCTACTTTCGACCTTCCTGCCGGTCTTGAAACGTACAAGCCTGCAGGCCTAGCATGATCGCTTTACCGGTTGGAGTGATGTTCAGAATCACAAAGTAGTTAGCCAATCGGAGCACAGGAAACCTATATGACGCCCAGCTTTCTCGACTGTTAGCCAATACAAATATAGGGGGCAGGATTTATCTGAACGTGGGTACAATAAAAAAAAATCAAAACCAGGAGATTAGCTTCATGGCACAACCCATCATGTGAAGTATCCTATTGGTTGAGTTGATTCCGCTTGCTGTTTTAAGACTGGTCCATTTACGCACGTGCCAGCGCTGTTGAAAAGAGAGTTGTGACACGCTTTGATCTCGCCGCAACACAGTCACGTGGTTCATGTAGCTCTCAATAGTTCAAAACAAATCCGCGCTGTCAACCTGTTTGAATTTGTTTAAAGGGGACAGACAGCAGCAGCAGCGACTGTATTTGAAGCAGTTTTCGGTAAATATTAACACATAATGTGCTTTGATTACTACGTTGACTACATTTACACTACAGTAACAATTTTTTTTTTCTGGGGAGTGATGGAGAGACAACATTAATCAGTTTTCTGTGTTCATTTTTGGAGGAAAAGGGAATTGCTCCCATAACATAGAATACATTCACAGTATGTGCATTAATATTTTTATCTTGCTTCTGTGGGCATAATTACTCACATCCTAATGTTATCTTATGTTAAGACATTCACATAAGCATGCACAAAAAGTGAATATCAATGAATGCAAGTAACTGCTCATTTTAACCCAAGAAGTCAATAGTGCAAAATAAACAAGGTGAATAATGGCATTCAGCAAAACATTTTATTATATAATATATCCAGGGAGAGGGTATATAAGTTTTATATTTGAAACTCAGTCCACCTCCTACAGAGAGAGAAAGATGGCAGAAAGCAGGCCACTTTTATGCAATTCCTGGAAAGTGATTCAGCTGAAATGAATGAGTAAAATTGATAAATAAAAAATGTATACTGTACCTCTTATTATTATATATTATTATATTTATTCCCCCCCCCCCCCCCCGAATGTTCAATGTTGAGGGTGTGGTGGGGGTTGTGTTTATAAATGTTTATAAAACGTTATTGTATGTATGACTATGTTCTTTTGATGCCAAAAACAATAAATATAATGTTAATGTTATAAAAATATATTTAAAAAAAACATTTATAGATCAAGGTCTTACAATGGTTGGCTGTGCAGCATTTGGATGCAGAAAATAAATAAGTCTGATGTATGTAGAAGTGCATGTGGTTATGTTGTATTATTTGCCTGTATTAACTAAATAAAATAAAGATATAAGAAAACATCTTAAGATAATGTAAAATTAAATGTCATCCAAATACTTAAGTGATGTTGGTCCAATAAGCTCTAATGTTCTCTTGAGGTTGCACTCAACAAAATCTTTATGTACACATATAAATGTTTTATCAGTCTAATCAAAGTTGGGCTGTAATTCCAACTGCCAGTTTATTAGGTACACCGAGCTAAAACCAACAGTCCAACTTTAACAACAAATCTAATCACAGAATATAAACTTTGTTAACAAATGCCAATAACTGTAATTAATTTGAGATAAATGTTGGACAACTGACATAGTAGGTAGTGAAATGTTGCTCAGGCTAGCTAACTGCAATTAGAATCTAACTAGCTATTATCTAACAATAAGCATTAACTAAAGCTGGTATAAATATCACTTGTATAAATATCACACGTGCAGGTTGTTACATCCACTGCACTCTATTAGCCACAATGAATTAGTGTTTAAAAAAATATTAAATAGTGTATAATTTAGATAACAAACACTGGTTCATTGGTTCACCTGGAGATCAACACCCCCTAGCGGCGAACCATCAACATTTCGAAACAGTATGACGTAATGAAGTATCGTTTGCTGAAGTCACATGACTTGGCCAGTTTGACACGCGCTCCGACCTACTGATTCAAAACGGTTTCAAAGCTTCAAGAAGCGGTGTTTTGAAAGCCAATAGGGCTCTTTTAAATAAATTGCAGGAGAGCCGAATTGTAATGTAATGTGCCATCTCCCTGTAATATATCAATCATAAAAAATTATATATACATTGTACTGGTTGATACTGATTCGGTATAAGGCAGACCTTTGTGGAATTTGGCTTATATCAAGGCTTTTAGAGAATGTTTTGTAAAAACAAAGATTGTCTGCAGTAACAACACAGCAGCTCTGTTGGAGTAAATGAAACGAACGCACACAGGCTTGACCGGGCTTGTCTCCAGCTCTGTCTATTCAGCAGGACGTTTGGCCACCTGGAGGCGCTACAACACCTTACCTTAACTTTGTTAGACAATCTCAGTTCCTGACCTGAGGACCGTCTGCACGTTTGGGTCTCTCCGAAGGCTCTGATCAGCTGGAATTGAGAACAAATTAAAATAACGAATAATATTGGAGATTTTGCCAGAAATATATATGTAATTTAATACTAAGATTGCAGTCATTGCATAATTTAATTTGTTACAGATTGGCACACTTGTATAAATATCACACCTACAGTTTGTTACATCTACTGCACTTTATCTGCCACAATTAACCAGTGTTAAAAAAAATAATCAATATTTGTATCAAATTGTACTCTTGGACTTCGAGAAACCGGCCACAATCTCTTAGAGCTACTTGCTAATAGATCCAGTAATTATTGGGCTAAAATCCATGACATACTCTTCTGTGTTGGGGTCATTCCTATGTTCCCAGGGCCCTATGTTCCCCAAGTTTATATGGCACATATAGCTGACACCTAGATTAACACTTTACGGTTGGTTTTGTGACTGTAAATCATTCCCTTCAAATGCTACTGAACTTAGAAACGTGTATACCAATGTCGTATGTAACGTTAGAGACGGTCCCTTAATGTGCGCATATCTGCATGTATCGAACGTCCAATTTTATGCCAGTAGGAAAAAGTGGGTGCTTCCTGCAAATGTAATTTCTCATGTTTACAAAAACAGGTGATTATGTTCTTCCATCACTGCAAATGTCTCTTTATGTATAGAGACAAAAGAAAGATATTACAGAATAATCACTCTGTATGGCTGCCCATCAATGTAAATGTCTCTATGTATAAAGACAAAAGAATGAGGTTTAATTACTGTCTGACAGTGTAGTGTAGTGACTGTGTTTGTTTGTGAACATACTGATTAATGAAAACATGGTAACCCCCCAAAATAAAATAAAATAAAATAAAAAATAATAATAACTTTCAGCTTTGGCTTTATTATTTCAACAGTATGTCAAAGCAAATCGAAATCACTATTTAAAAAAAAAAAACCTTTCCATGAATTTTGTGCCATCTGGCTATCTCTATGGTCCCGCATGGATGGATCATAAAGATAGTTCTACAATCGTACCTTTCAGCAAGAGTCGCCTCGAAGTCATTCATTCAATCATTTCCGGAAGCGGCGTCGCACGATAAGTTACAAAAAATGCCGTGCAGACCGCCACGCGGAACGAGGCCTAGAGCATTCAACGCGCTCGACCGCCCACTTTGCGATGACGTCATTTTGCCGAGCGCTCCCTCCGCGCTATTGCGGACGCGTCAAGTATAAAACCAGGCTTCAGGAAGCTATCACCTTTTGTTATTCCATGACTCCAACCATTTGTTTAGTTCCCTCAAATCTTGGCCTATTATATTATTATATTATATAATAATTAAATACAGAGCTGAGAACATGTTTTCCAGGTTCCAGCAACATTGAATATAAAGGAATGAAAGTTTCTCGTCGGTAGGATCCATTACTGAAATATAGTTCTTCTAAAAGTATTAGATTGACAGTATAGTAAACATTTATACCGCTAGAGGGAGATGTGAAACCACTATTTAATGCAAACCATTTTATAAACCTTAAGTTTAAGGTTATATTTTAAGTCTTTGTTGCTAAATGTTCGGCGCATGATGAGCCAATCATACGTTATTACAATAACAATTACAGAATCACAGTTAGCCCTGTGCTTAAAAATAGGTCATTTCTTTGTCCTGGCTCGGGTGACATTTTATGTTTTGTTGATCTGTTACAGACTCTAGGCATGCACACTGCATGACGCTGAACTGGAAACTACAAGACTTATTTGCTAGCAACATTTGCTTCACAAGATTAAAAGTAAAGATGCCAACTTTGAATACCAAATTATTCCATAAAAGTAAGATGACTTTAAGGATAGAGAATAGTGTCAGACAGTTAAAAAACGTATTTAAAAAGGTGCACCCTGCTGGGAATTTTTTTTATGGTTTCCACTACAAATACCATTACAAACCATCATCTAAACATCAAAACCATTACCATTATTGGTCCTTAATGGTATCCACTAGACATAATTCCGCAGGGACCTGTGGAAGAGTGAAGATGACTGTTGTTACTGTTTTGCGTTGCACATAAGAAACATGTAATTATAATATTGTAATATAAATGTAATATAATAAAGTAACTGACGGTAAATTAGTTGTCAGTTATTTACTAAGGATTATAGTAAATTGCCGTGATGGCTGCACTCTTCTTTATTCTGGCGATACGAAAGGAAAAGCAGAAATATTTGATAGAACAATGTCTGCGCAAGGCTGCGCGCACTTGATGCTCTTCAAAGTTCTCCACAGCGCTGTGGACATAAACATGCGCGCAGCTCGCATTTCATTGGTTGTTGCGTAAGATCTGGGCACAGGAGAACAGAATCTTAAGCAGTTGGCCGAACAACATTTTTGTTATATATTTAGCTTATGATGACATGGAGGCAGTAGGTCGTTTTGCCACAGGGGTGTAGATTTTGCGTGATTTCCCCCCACTGTTTTGTCCTATTTGATTTTCTTCTGCGATGAAACACTGGAGTAAATAAGTGCCCTAACAAAAAAACAACAAAAAAAGAAGAAGGCGATGCTAAGCTAACAGCTAGCTAATGAAGTGCTTTCTACTTGCCGTTCTCTCAATGCTGCTTGTCTCCAGACGAGGGGAGCTTTGAGAGCACCATGTCCTGCTGTGGCAACTTGATTTGGGATGTGAGGAGACGCTCCATCGGTTACAGCGATCCTAATATTTTCCGAACGAACTATTTAGGTAAGAACGCAGTGTGTGTTTATTTCCCTACCGACGTCATCTTTAAACGCTTCATTTACGTGTGGCGCTGACAGCTGTCACTTGTGTATGCTTGTAGATGACAATGGGCACGCTGATTTATGGACAAGTTTATAGCTTCATTGATTGCTGTCCTTTTTCAGTAAAATTGCCTTAAGAGTTGTTGTTGTTGTAGTTGTTGTTGTTGTTGTTGAACCGACCAGCCTAGCTAATATTACCTCTCAGACTGTAATAATATATAATATAACCAGGTGTAGAGTAATCATTCATTAAATACTCCTATTGGCATTAAGCATGACAGTGACATGCTTTATTACTGTAACGTTTTGGATAAGTATGAGAGACATCACTGAATTAAATGCAGTAACTGATTTGAGGTGACAGTTTAGAATTATTGGGAGTTAACTGACTAAAATGGGCAACGGTTAAGTTTTAGTGAACAGATAGCAAGTGTGATGCTGATGTGTTAAGTCAAAGCACTCGTAATTTCTTTAAGCAGGAACTGTTAAAATCAATATTGCAACAAAATCAGCTTTTAGTGCACCCCTCCTAACTGCCAGGGCTGGTGAATCACCTGGATATTATCTTGTGTGCGTGCATATGCATGCCAAGAAATTCCAACCAAATCACAAAGTGATCATTTGCTGTAATATTTATTATATATGCTATTACCATACACCAGTCTTTACCATAATTCTTGTCAAATGCATATGTTGAAGCTCATGAACACCTTATGGGGCTATCTGTGTAACACTTTGTGACTATGGTCAGAGCTACACGTACCCCAGAGGTGGACAAATTGGGTAGCCCAGGTGTCCAGGACATGTACAGTGCTGTGAAAAAGTATTTGCCCCATCCTGATTTCTTTTGGGAGAATGTTCTGTGGATTGAAGAGTCGAAAGTGGAACTGTTTGGAAGACAGGTGTCCCGTTACATCTGGCCTAAACCAAACACAGATTCCACAAAAAGAGCATCATACCTACGGTCAAGCATGATGGTGGAAGTGTGATGGTGTCTGGATGCTTTGCTGCTTCAGGGTCTGGGCAACTTGAAATAATTGAGGGAAACATGAATTCTGCTCTCTACCAGAAAATCCTAAAGGAGAATGTCCGGTCTTCGGTCCATAAATTTAAACTCAAGTGCAACTGGATTAAGCAGCAAGACAATGATCCAAAGCATAGGAGTAAGTCCTAGTCCTAGAAGTAAGTGAAAGACTGATCTTCAGTAATTGGAAGCATTTGGTTGCAGTTATTACTGCTAAAGGTGGCACAAACAGATTTTAAGTTTAAGGGGACAATTAGTTTTTCACATAGTGATAGGTGTTGTACATGGTGATAGGTGTTGGATAACATATTTGTTTTTTGCTTCAATAAAAAAATGTAAAATAAAAATTGTGTGTTTACTCGGGTTGCCTTTGTTTTGTGTTGTATTTTGTTTGAAGATCTAAAACTATTTAATATGAGATGTACACAAAAACAGAAGAAAATACTTTTTCAAAGCACTGTAAGTTATGTATCTGACCTTTTTAGTTTTTCATTCACAGTTGCCAGACATGTTGGATGGCGTGTTTAGCAGGTGGTTGATTTAACGGTCACCAGTGTTTTTTTACGTCACTCATTCAAAAACCAGTCAAAGAAATCATCTATCCCTATTTTGGTCCTGAGCTCGGGTTATTGTGTATGCAGTTTAGCATGGTCTCCCCATGTTTATCTGGGTTTCCTCCCAGTTCCCAAAACATGCCAGAGACACCAAATTGCCATTAGCTGTGAAATGAGTATGTGAGTAGTGCCCTGCGATGGCTTTTCCCACCTCGTGCCTAGTGTTCATGGGATTGGCTCAGGATGCACCTTGACCCTGACAAGCATAAAGCGGTTACTGTAGCTGAATGAATGAATATCAGTTACACTTACAGTAATGTGGCCCAATTGGTTCATGTACTTTTCTTGATGCAGAGACACACACTAATCTTTTCCAAATCCTGCCACCTGCTGCACTGTGCACACGAACCAAGGACCTGTTCAGGCTGTCGGTAGGAACTACTTTTAATAGGTATACGAATAATTTTACTGATTCTTTATCGTTCCTCATGACATTGTGGCATACATTATCCAGGTGATTCAAACCATCCCTAGTACTTTGGAGGGATGAAATAGAATGCTAGTTATGTATGTAGCTGTTGTTCTGTGAACAATGGACTATCATTTTCATTCAAAACCAGCCAATCTGGTGGGACTAGGCTAGATGGTTGCAGGGGAAAATGACTATATGGCAATGGAGACTACCATACATTCACTTTGTGATGATGTTGAACGGTCTCTGCATACATGCTTACACGGACAAAATGATATCCAGGTGATGTTTACCAGCCCTAGTGGTATCTGGTGTTATGTGTCTAACACTTCGTCCTTTATAAACTTGTCTTATACAATGTAAATGTCTGTGTTTGATGAGAACAGTGAGGCTATTAGTGCTGATGATATATAGCTTCATTTGTTTATAAAAGGGTAATGGTATATCCGCTGTTAGTTATACTCCCTACTAGGGCTGGGATAGTATGCAGCATTCCTGGTATTATAACTATAAGCACAGTATCATAGGTGTTCTGTCCCAATCTCATTCAGATAGTAAACAAACAAATCAATTCAATGTTAGTTTTTCAGTGGACGGACAGCTGACTGCCCTCTACTTTCAATTAAAGCAGATTTATATAACTTCAGGGGAATTTTAAGGAATCTCTGGTTTGTTTTTCACTTTTACTGAGCATCCACCACTGCTCAAATTAATCTGATAGTTGTGAGTAGTACGCCAATACAATTCAAGACATTGTGCCATTATCATAGTCTCGATATTATAGATTTCTAAAAAAAAATTATTTATTGTTCATATCAGCTTGATTGTGACTGTTACCAAGTACAACAAGGTTAATCCAACCTTATTCGTATTATTTACACAAGCGTGAAGAGTCAAAACTATAGTTTATAATGATATTTGTACAGGCTTGGGGAGTAACGGAATACATGTAACAGCGTTATGTAATCGGCATACAAAAAACTGGTAACTGTAATCCGTTACAGTTACGTCAGAATATAAAGTAATCAGATTACAGGTGCATTTAGTTAAAAAAAAAAAAAAAGGAATACTATTAGGATAAACAAAAAAAAAAAAATTTCATTTAAAACCAAAGAAGTTTATCTTTTGACATAACACAATATAGGCAGCTGCTTGATTATAGTTCTGGTTCTCTCTTGCCAGTGCTGACTCACATGAGCAACCTCCTGGTGCAAAAGTTAATTTGGTAGAAATTAACATACATTGTTCTCTGAAATGCTTTTGTTAGGGTGAACAGTCGTCCTCTTTTTCCTGGACATGTCCTCTT
This sequence comes from Ictalurus furcatus, assembly GCF_023375685.1. Lineage (NCBI taxonomy): Eukaryota > Metazoa > Chordata > Actinopteri > Siluriformes > Ictaluridae > Ictalurus > Ictalurus furcatus. The sequence continues at coordinate 18,013,185 of NC_071260.1, read as the reverse complement.
TTTCGGACCTTAAAAAAGCGTGCAGCCAGGATTTCTACATTTGAGAAAATGACCGGGGTTTGGCTTTAGTTTCATTATGATGCATCAACTAAATGCTTATGATCTAATACTGAATCATGTGTGCGCATGTTTGCACTGCTTTAATCCTTCTCTGTAATTCCCGCCTTCTCGCACAGCAATCGGTCGATTATAAAAGGCTTGCAGCAAACTATTGGCCAAATTCCTGCCTATCAGCCATTAGCTTACTCTCAGCGAACACACGAAGGTGAAGCACTGTTGTGTACGGCATCAAACAGTTAGTTGAGAATAGCAGCAAATGACAGCTGTCCTGAGTCGAAACAATGCCCATGGCCATATAAGCTCATTTTTAATTTCATGTTCTCAAATTGCTTCGTATTACATGGCCATTCAAATCGGTGAATGATGGCAGAAGGTACATTTGTGCCATGTAATATTTTTATTTTAATCCATGGACATTCAAAAGTAAAAAAAAAAAATGTAAAATGAGTGAAAAATGTGAAAAGGAGTGAAATAAATTTTATTCATATATATTTATGTGATGCTAGTAGTGTGTCTTTTTCAGTGTATTAAAGTCTGCATTCATAGTAACACTGAATAGAACGCTATAACCCCCCCCCCCCCCCAATAAATAAATAAATAAATAAATAAATGAAAATGAAAAATTTAAATAAAAGGTGTCCGCTTTTTGGAAAACCAAACTATGGTGTAATGTTACCCGATTCAGGGACAGTGATTTATTTATTTATTGTCCATTTTATTAAAACAAGTCCAAACATTGAACATGTTTTTAAGCTCTACATAAAAGTATTTTAGATCATATTGCTTTTCTCTCTACTTTATTTACATATATGACCTTGAAGTAATCTAAAAATAATTATATTACATTACTTTCATATTGTGATACTTGTATTACGTTACTGACTACATTTTTTTTATGAAGTAACTTGTAACTGTAACTGAATACATTTAATACAAGTAACCCTCCCAACCCTGTGTTTGTATGACACAATCTCAAAACAAAAAATTAAGTTAATTTGATTTTGAAGAGCTTCAACAGCAAATCTCACCCCATATAGGGTTAATAAGCCCATTACCACTGTGTGATGGTAGGCCTCATTTTAAATCATGTTCAACCAGATGCAATAAGCATGTCATGTTTGCAAGGCAATGTTCTGCTGATCAGTGTATGTAGCGGCTGTGGCTCAGGTGGTAGAGCAGGTTGTCCACTAATCGTAGGGTTGGCGGTTCGATTCCCGGCCCGCATGACTCCACATGCCGAAGTGTCCTTGAGCAAGACACTGAACCCCTAGTTGCTCCCAATGGCAGCTGTGCTACCATTGGTGTGTGTGTGTGAATGGGTGAATGAGACACAGTATAAAGCGCTTTGGATAAAAGCGCTATATAAGTGCGCCATTTACCAGTGTATAGGCATTTAAAAACTAGAAGAAAGGAAGTGGCATGTACACAAATCACAGTCTTATTTCTCCACTGTCTGTGAGCTCTATGCCAACAGAAATATGTTCAAAATATTTCTGTTCTCTCGACTTGTGTAAAAATACTCCACTCTGCCATACCATACATATGGACTGAAGGTTGGACAGGTTGGACTATCAGGGAATGTCCTTATTGGGTAGAACTTTCTTTGTAACTTTTTGTTTCTCAAAAAAAAACAAAAACCACCACCACATTCTTTATGGTGTTTCACATAAATCCATACTTGGCCATCTTCTGTTTTCGATGTACAGTGCTGTGAAAAAGTATTGATTTCTTCTGTTCTTGTGTATATCTCATACTAAATAGTTTTAGATCTTCAAATAAAATACAATATAAAACAAGGGCAACCCAAGTAAACACACAATATAATTTGTTTTTTATTGAAGCAAAAAAAAAAAAATTATCCAACACCTATCACTATGTGAAAAACTAACTGTCCCCTTAAACTTAAAATCTGTTTGTGTCCCCTTTAGCAGCAATAACTGCAACCAAATGCTTCCGATTACTGAAGATCAGTCTTTCACTTACTTCTAGGACTAGGACTTGCTCCTATGCTTTGGATCATTGTCTTGCTGCTTAATCCTTCAGTTTCAATTTACGGACTGAATACCATACTCCTTTAGGATTTTCTGGTAGAGAGCAGAATTAATGTTTTCCTCAATTACTGCAAGTTGCCCAGACCCTGAAGCAGCAAAGCATCCCCACACCATCACACTTCCACCACCATGCTTGACCGTAGGTATGATGCTCTTTTTGTGGAATCTGTGTTTGGTTTAGGCCAGATGTAACGGAACCCTGTCTTCCAAACAGTTTCACTTTCGACTCGTCACTCCACAGAACATTCTCCCGAAAGGTTTGAGAATCATCTATTTGTGTTTTGGCAAAATTCAGATGTGAATTAATGTTCTCTGGGTTAGCAGTGGTTTTCACCTCGCCACTTTTCCATGGATGCCATTTTTGTCCCAGTGTCTTTCTGATAGTCATAAACAGTGATCTTTATTGATGCAAGAGAGGCCTGTAGATCCTTTGATGTTGTCCTTGGCACTTTTGTGACTTCCTGGATGAGTCGTTGCTGTGCTCTTGGAGGAATTTTGGAAGGTCGGAGATAATGGCTCTCACTGTGGTTCTTTGGAGTCCCAAAGCCTTTGAAATAGCTTTGTACCCTTCCTAGACTGATGTATTTCAATCACCTTCTTCCTCATCATTTCTTGAATTTCTTTCAGTTTCGCCATAGTGTGTTACTGGGTAAGATCTTTTAACCAACTGCTGTTGAAAAAGTTCTATTTAAGGGTTGATTTGATTGAACAGGGTTTGCAGTAATCAGGCCTGGTTGTGTCTAGTCCAGCTGAACTCCATTATGAATGCAGTTTCATAGATTTGGGGAATTAGTACCTACGGGGGCAAATGTTTTCACACATGCCCAGATGATATTGGATCACTTTTTTGCTTCAATTCAAAACTGCATTTTGTGTTTACTCAGGTTGTCTTTGTTTTATCTTAGATTTTGTTTTAATTTCTTATACAATTTAGTATGAGATGCACTAAAACAGAAAAAAATCAGGCAAATACTTTTTCACAGCACTGTATATGCTGCCACTGGGTCAAATCATTAACAAATAGGGTGATGCACAGCCTTACACATCTATTACCCCAGACAACAGTATTACTCTAAACACCCTGACAGACTGCCAAAACAAATGCTACCTGGATCAACAAAAACAGCCTTAAGCCTAATGAAGACAAAACAAAAATTCTTCTGATGGCACCAACAGAAAAAATGATCAAATTAGGAACCTTTTGTGTAATTCCTGATTCTGATTTATCTTTAAACTTTGATAAATTACTCAGTCAGCATTATTTCATTTAAGGAACATTGCATGGGTTAGAACTTATCTCAGCTTGCACAATGCTAAGAAGTTGGTACATGCTTTTCTCTTGTCTCATATTGATTATTGTCATTCACTGTTTAGTGCATTGCCACTCATCAGACTACAGCTTGTTCACAATGCTGCAGCACAGGTTTCAACAGACACATGTAAACGAGATCATATTGCACCAATCCTTACGACATTACACTGGCTCCCAATCTCTTTTAAGCTAGATTTTAAAGTCCTGCTCCTAATTTTTTTTTAAAGCTATGAACCATCATTCATTATTGATTGTCTGTCCTCTTATGTTCCAAACCATTTCATTAAGATCTAGTACTATATGATTTGCTAAATGTACTTAACAAGAAACAAAGTGGCGAAGCAGCCTTCTGTTTTAATGCTCCTAAAAAATAAATGATCATTCTAAAAAGCACCTAAAGACACTATATTTCTTTTTGTTTTGTTTTACTTTAGAATTATTTTTGATTTCTTCTTCTTTCTTTTTTTTTTTAATTAAATGTATTCTTATTTTTCTCAGGATTTCTATTTATATATTATCATTGCTGTTCATATGTCCCAATTTATTTTTTTTACATTTATTATTGTTATTATTATTATTATTATTATTATTATTATTATTATTATTATTATTAATACCCTTTTTTACATTCTAATTAATTTATAATAATTTTTTAAATGCATATTTTTATATAAAGTATAAATTAATATATTTTAAAGCTATATATTTATATAGCATAAACGTTTTCATTTTTATGATGCATGTATCTGCATCACAGTATCACTCTATATATATCAACCTCTGACCAATTCTAGCTTTAGAAGTGGAGATCAAATTAATTATTTTAACATTATTTAATTTTAGTTTGCCTTTCAGGAAGTATGCTTTTACTTCCTATTGGAAGTTCTATACTTCCTGTTATTTTGCTATCAGTTTTCCCCCCACTTTTTCTTCCTTCATGTTTTGATTTTGCCACACATTCAACTGGATTTTGAATCTTCTTCAAATATCCTATTAACATGCTTACTCAACTGTCTCCTCATGACTGAGCTGTGTTTATTTGTTGTTTGTCTAATCAATCAGCTAGACATTTGCTACAACATTACAGACTTTTGCTATTAGGTTACACCTTGTTCACAACATCTGAGATCTGGTAGAAACATTAGCCTAGTTAGGTAGTGTTCAGGCATATCGTGTGTGTGTGTGTGTGTGTGTGTGTGTGTGTGTGTGTGTGCTGTATTTAGCTGGGCTGCTATGTCTTGACTGATAGGGAATGCACAGATACCAAGTAGAGTCTCCACAGCACCGAGATGTGCTCTGGGATTTAAATAGGGTCTCCAGAGATTACACTAATTGCAGCAAAGGCAACATATGAGTGAAGATGTCGCAACTTCTTTCAAATGATCAAAAGTAGTGTCACTACACTCATTACAAAGAAAATGTGGACTCCTGAAAGCTGAGTTAAAAGCAGACTGTGTGGGAATAATTTGAAAACCAAATCAATACATAACTTGACAAAACATCTTTTTTGCCTGAGTAGCTATCTGTGTTTTCAGTGATCATCAATTATTTCAGCATTGCTTGGTTGTACAAGGAAGGGGTAGGTTCTTCTGCGGTGTTCAGTATAGAGTATGTTCACTTGTAGTAGCTATAGTGTGAATCAGGAAGACATGTCCTGCAGAGAACTGCCTTCTAGCTTTTGCTTTCCTTTTGACTGCAATACGCCGATACAGTGTCAATATATTTAGCGCTACAAGTGTTTTGTCGAAATTTGGCATTATCTCTTTGCAGATATCTGCTTGCGAGAATGTCCTTCCATTACAAACCATGCTTTTAACTTCCTGTCCCTTTGTAATTGAGGAAAGACATTAGAGTACAGATCTATCTGATTGAGTTGGTTACAGCAGATCATTAAAAGCCATTTCAGGTGTTCACTGAAAGAGGAATCCAGTTCTGTGCTGTAGGTCATTGAGATGAGATATATATATATATATATATATATATAATATATATATATATATAAATATAAAATTGTTGTTGTTTTGTTTGAGCTGGGTGCTGTTATATTGGAAGTACATTTTGACATTTAATGTCATTTAATCCTGTGTTTATGTAATCCTATTGGTCATGTGAGCTATGATATGCATTTCTTTCTCAGTCACAGCTGGTGCAGTGACTTTATACTCTCTCTTTTATAATCTACTCTAAACTCCTCTACAGGCAGAAGAGAATTTGTGCAGCGCCTGAAGCTTGAAGCTATACTTAAAGTGCACGATGGCTGTGTGAGTATCAAAAACTTATCTACTCAGGTTCATGTTTTACTTGATGTTTTCCCCCCCACAGTTGTTTTGTTTTATTTTTCCCTATGTGTAGATTCCAGCAGCTCTGTGTGAGACCTCTTCCCCTTTATCTGTTAATGACATGAACCAAGAGGATGATAGTCACCAGGCTTTAACTCTCACATCCCTGTCCCTACAGGATTTAGTGATTTTACGATCGCAGAAATGAACACAAACTCAAGGGAACTCCGCAATATTTGTATATTTCCAGCTAATTTTTCAAAATTAGCACAGATTTTGGCCAAGACGTGTCACGTGATGTCGTCACAACACATGAGTACAGCTAAAAGGTCTCATTTACCAACAGAAATACTGTGAAAGATCGTGCAAAACAATTCCGTGCAATTGCGATTTCGCCAATTCAAGTAGTTTTCCTCAAAAAAAACAAAAATCTTTCAAAAATTGAGAAAAGCAGCAGCAGTATTTTTACTGCCTCCTAGAAAAGATTGTTTAATCAGCAAACTGAACATAACCCTATATTTTCCAATTGAAGACACACTTCTCATATTTAGAGCAGCCTCTTTCTAATCAGCAATACATCACTTATGCGCAGAGTTGGGTAGTAACGTGCCACATTTACTTTGTTACGTTTACTTGAATACCTTTTTTTTCATTTTTTAATTTTAAAGTACTTTTAAAAGTAGGTTTAACTGGCCATACTTGTACACTTACTCAAGTTTATTTTAAATCACAGAAATGTACTTTTACTTTGCTACATTTGGTGGCGTTCCTCTATTCGTCCTCTATCTAGTATAATTTGTTTATATCATGTGTAACGTGGTCACAAGTCTCACGATATGCTGCAGTGGTCTAAATGCATCCGCAACAACCGCTCATTTTTTTAAGTGGCTCAGTCCTGGAGAGGGGGAAGAAGCAAGAGTCTCGAGGGAGGAAGGGGACACACACACACACACACACACACACTCGTGTTCTTTCTCTCTACACACACTTTCTCTTCTGTTCCATAGTCTATTCTTTTGTTCTCTGTTGTCTTGTTTAAATGCAGATACTGACAGGTTTGTGTTGTTAACATGTTAAGACAGTCAACCATTGGGAAAATGTTTTTTTTTTTGGGGTGTGTGTGAGATTTTGTGTTAAACGACAGGTTCTGTGTTATTGTACCCATCACGAGACTAGGACAAGCTGCTTCATCTTCAACCCAGGTTTTAAATCACGTAAACAGAACAGACAGACTTTCAAGGAGAGGTGTGACTTACAGGTCTCCATGTAGTCTGAAATTCAGGATTTTCCCTTCATTTTAATCAGATCCAAAGTAACTAGTGACTTGCTATTTGAGTAATCTTCTCATTGGATACTTTATTACTATTACTCAAGTAATTATTAACATTACTGTTACATGAGTAATTTTTTTTATAAGTAATTATTTTATACTTGAGTACAATTTTGGCTACTTTACCCACCTCTGCTTATGAGTCAGTGACCAATGTGATTCTACAGTGTTGTGTTATTTCTCAATGCATTATGTCATAGAGATGTTGCATCTTTTGCTATCTTTGTGAAAATCCAGAGTTTCTCTGTGATGGAATCAAAAGCATGTGAACAGTGATTAAAACTCAGTTTTTCAGAAGGTCTGAGATAAAATGGGTTTCTGTGATGAAGCTTTGTGTCGTCTGATATATAGTGGCAAGAAAAAGTATGTGAACCTTTTGGAATTTCATGGTTTTCTGAATAAATTGGTCATAAAATGTGATCTGAGCTTCACCTAAGTCAAGGGTATTGACAAATATAATGTGTCTAAAATAATAACACAAAAAAAAATTCTGATCCCTCTTGTCTTTATTGAGAACAACCAAAAAAACCTCATAGTGCTTGTGGAAAAAGTATGTGAACCCTTGTGTTAATGACCTCAAAAAGCTAATTGGAGTCTCGTTAAGAAAATGAGTTTGGAGGTGTGGACTACAGCTACTGTGACTGATAAAAACCCCTCAAACTTTTGGAGTTTGCTCTGCACAAGAAGCACACGCTTATGTGAGCCATGTCTCGCTAAAAAGAGCTTTCAGAAGATGTACAATCACTAATTGTTGATTTTACATAAAGCTGGCAAGGGTCACAACGTGATTTCAAAGACTTTAGAAATTCCCCAGTCTACAGTTAGGCAAACATTCTACAAATGGAGACACTTTGGGACTGTTGCTACTCTACCAAGAAGTGGGCGCTCAGTCAAAATGACACTAAAAGCACAACGAAGACTCATCAGAAAGGGCACAGCATATCATCATGAAAACATCATCCCAACCATAAAGTATGGTGGAGGAAACATCATGATTTGGGCCTGCTTTGCTGCATCAGGGCCTGCCCAACTTGCAATCATTGAGGGGAAGATGAAATCCCAAGTATATCAGACAATTCAGGATAATGTGAGAATGTCTGTACGTCAGCTGAAACTGTGTAGAAGTTGGGTGATGTGACAGGACAACGACCCAAAACACCGGAGCAAGTCCACAACAAAATGGCTTCAGAAAAGCAAAATCCGCCTTTTGGAGGGGCCAAGTCAGAGCCCAGACCTCATCCCAATAGAGATGCTATGGAATGACTTGAAGAGAGCCATACACATGAGACGTCCAAAGAATATGACCGAGCTAAAGCAGTTCTGCCAGGAAGAATGGGCTAAAATTCCTCCTGAACGATGTGCAGGTCTGATCCACAGCTACAGGAAGCGCCTGGTTGAGGTTATTGCTGCCAAGGGGATTCAACCAGTTATTAATTGTAAGGGTTCACTTACTTTTTCCACTGCCATTTTGAAAGTTGAATGAGTGTGTTCAATAAAGACATGAGGGATCAGAATTTATTTTGTGTTATTGTTTTAGGCACATTATATTTAATATATAATATAAAGGGTCAATACCCTTAACTTAGATGAAGATCAGATCACATTTTGTAACAAATTTATTCAGAAAACCATGAAATTCCAAAAGGTTCACATACTTTTTCTTGCCTCTGTAGTTTGGGGCCTGAGAAATGGAAAGGGACCAGAGTGCCACAGTCTTTGCAGGTTAAGTTAATGAAATATTGATTGATTTCTTTTAAAGGCAGAGATATGGGTGAGGGCTCAATTGTCTTTCAGCTGAATTCACTACAGGCTGCTATTGTTCGCTCTCTTACTTCAGTTCAGACTTCAGATTCAGAGCTGATCTGCTGTGGCAAATTGGCAACCATTTACTAGTATCCACTGACATTAGTTGTTAGTAGACAATGGCAATCAGTGGCAGATATCCTGAGTGGTCTCCGTGTGAGTTCAACAGACATCTGTTTCTCTGATTTTAAATAGGTTAACACCATATCCTGGAATGACACGGGAGAATACATCTTATCAGGATCTGATGACACTAATTTGGTCATCACAAACCCCTACAACAGAAAGGTAATTTTAGGCTTGTGTGTTATATACAGTGCCCTCCACTAATATTGGCATCCTTGGTAAATATGAGCAAAGAAGACTGTGAAAAATTGTCTTTTGTATTGTTTAACCTTTTGATATTTTGTTTTTTAAAAAAAAATCACAAAAATACTCTCCATTCATGGATTTGTTAAATATAGGTGTATAACAATTATTGGCACCCCTATGAATTCATATGAGAAAATATATATTTGAAGTATATTCCCATTGATATTGTATTTATTTATTTGTTTATTTGTTTATTTGTTTATTTATTTATTTATTGGTACACCTGGGTGAGTAGGAACAGGAAATTGTTCAACCGTGACTTCCTGTTTCACAGGGGTGTACATATGAGGTAACACAGGCCACATTCTCTTAGTCATTCACAACAATGGATAAGACCAAGGAATATAGCTGTGATGTACAGGAAATGGTTGTTGAGCTTTACAAAATGGGAAGCCTCTACTCTCATCCAAAAATAAACTGCATCTTCAGTTTGCCAGACACTACTGGAACTTCAAATGGAATCGGGTTCTATGGTCAGATGAAACCAAAATAAAGATTTTTGGCAGTAAACACCAGAGGTGGTTTTAGCACACACAGAGAGGTAGCCATATGGAAAAGTACCTCATGCCCATGGTTAAATATGGTGGCGGCTCTTTAATGTTTTGGGGCTGTTTTTCTGCCAGAGGATCTGGACATTTTGTTAGGATACATGGCATCATGGAGTGTATCAATTAGCAACAGATATTCAATGAAAACCTGACTGCCTCTGCCAGAAAGCTTAAAATGGACTGTGGTTGGATCTCCCAGCAGGACCGTGATCCAAAACATACATCATACAGCCATGGCCATCCCAGCCCCCTGACTTGAAACCCATAGAAAACCTGTGGAGTGAACTGAGAAGGAGGGTCCACCAGAGTGGACCTCGAAATTTGAAGGATCTGGAGAGATTCTGTATGGAGGAATGGTCTCAGACCCCTTGCCATGTATTCTCCAACCTCATCAGGCATTATAGGAGAAGACTCAGAGCTGTTATCTTGGCAAAGGGAGGTAGCCCAAAGTATTTACTAAAAGAGTGCCAATAACTGTTGCACACGTATATTTAACAAAACAGATTTTTTGATAAACCTGTGTTTTGTTTGCAATTGTTTTGATATATATGAGCGCAGACTATTTTTGTGATCTATTTTTTTTAACAAAAGATCAAAAGGTTAAACACTAGACAATTTTTCACAGCTGCCTTTGCTCATATTTACCAAGGGTGCCAATATTAGTGGAGGGCACTGTAGAGCTATGAGGTAATCTACTTAGCTGTGTAACTTAAGCCAGAATCTCGACTGTCCAGTATGAATAATGTACACACTTAAATGTGTTACCTGTCTACCAGCATAATAGCAATGTATGCAGTTAAACAGTGTTTATACAACCCCAATTCCAAAATCGTTGGGATGCTGTGTAAAATACAAAACATATCAAATGTTTAAATTGAGGAAATGTACCATTTTAAGAAAAAAATTAGGTAATTTTGAATTTGATGGCCGCAACACGTCTCAAAAAAGTTGGGACGGAGGCAACAAAAGGCTGGAAAAGTAAGTGTTAGTATAAAGAAACAGCTGGAGGAACATTTTGCAACTATTTAGGTTAATTGGCAACAGGTCAGTAACATGATTGGGTATAAAAAAAGAGTATCTTAGAGAGGCAGAGCTCTTTCTTTATAGTAACACTTACTTTTCCAGCCTTTTGTTGCCCCGTCCCATCTTTTTTGAGACTTGTTGTGGCCATCAAATTCAAAATTACCTTTATTTCTTTCTTAAAATGGTACATTTACTCAGTTTAAACATTTTATATGTCTCCTATGTTCTATTGTGAATAACATATGGGTTTATGAGATTTGCAAATCATTGCATTCTGTTTTTATTTACATTTTACACAGCGTCCCAACTTTTTTGGAATTAGGGTTGTATTAGAGTAAGATGTGCTGTAATTGAATTTCTATTAAATTGAGATACTACTGGTTCAAAGTGCAAACTTCTTAAACATATCAGTATAGTACACTACACAGAATCACGTTTTGTGTACTTCTCTAGATCTTAAGCTGATTGGTGATGTATATAAATATATCTTACCACTCTTTCCATTCTTCATCAGGTCAAAGCAACAATTCGGTCAGGTCACCGAGCTAACATTTTCAGTGCAAAATTCATGCCCCAGACTAACGACCAGCAGATTGTGTCCTGTTCAGGAGATGGCATCATCTTCTACACACACACAGAGAAGAGTCCAGACACCAATAGGCAGTGTCAGATGACCTGCCACTATGGAACTGCATATGAGGTATGAAGATGGTGCAGGTGATATTGTAGTAACACACACAGAAAATATAAATGTAATTGCAAAATTACATAAACCATTATAGCACAAAACATTAAGGCTTTATTCACTGCAATATATATGTGTGTGTGTGCGCGTGCGTGCACTCGTGCAGTGTGCCAGGTGCTATAAAGTACAGGGGCTATAAATAGTGACACTTTAAACTGTGCACCATTACATTTCACATTTAAACTTCATCATTTGAGGAGATTGTGAAATTAAATAGTGAGCTAACTTAGGCATACATAACTATAGATATTTTAATTGTCTCTTTACCATAATACCACATTTTTCACACTTTGTTGGCTGCAGGCTGATGAAAAATGACCCCGTGAAAGTCAAAGTCTTTATTTTGGGAGAGTGAGGTCACTTTGGATTTTAAACTTTGCAGCCTAAATTAAGTTTTAATCAAACTCAAATTTGGCCTAATTTAATTGCCTTTCAATGTTAAACTACTGAGACAAACTGCTGTACACCATGATACTGGACTAAAAATAGGGCATGGTGATGTGTTAGCAGTGAGAACCATATCCCATGATATGCTGACAAGTGTGGTCCTTCTGCCTTTTTGTACTAAATTGAGATACATTGCCAGTCAGAAGTTTTTGAGCACCCCCATTGTTTTTAAACTTAAAAAAAAAAATTCTTAAAGTTAAATGCTGTAGAATTGGAAAACCTAAGTAAGAAATATGTATATGTGAACCGAGAATTGTTTGTGCCTTTTTAAAACATTTTGGGATAGATCTAGCTTTAACTGGAAAAGGCTGATCTGGATCTTGTAGTACACAATATTTATACAATTGTCTTATAGCTGATATTAACATCGCCTAGTACCAACTTCAAGACAAATATAGGCTTACAGTAACTTGTTCACCAAATATGTGCACTTGTCTAAGTTACAGGGTGTCCCAAAAGTGTCCATATATATGGGGAATTAACACTTTTTAGCAAAATGTATCTTTATTTAAAAAATATCCTCTGTATGATTGGCCATTTCTTTGTAAACATGCACGGAGTCATCTCTCACACTCGTGATGAACTTGTTAACTCATCTTGTGCTATGCATGTAATTGCATGTCTATCGCAACCTTGCGACAGCTTCCTGATCCAGTCGTGAGAATGATTTCAATATGTTCTTCTTTAGTCAAAGGCATTCTTAAAGGCTATCTGGAAAGAAAATGTATATAAACTAAGTATGAAAAAAGACTTTTGGGTCACCCTGTAGAATCTGAGAGTGAGTAATGAATGAACCTATTAGGTACAATGATTTCAACATTTGATGGAATACCTGTGTTTTTTTTCACTCTTAATTGATTGCCAATGGTGTGTAATAAAAAAAAAAAAAACTGGAACAAAATATAGAAAAACATCCATGTGTCAAAAGAAATTAGCCATGTATGTTTTTTCAAAGGTGCATGTGATTTAAAAGAAAATGTCTTTGAAATAGCTTTCAGACTTGCAGGTAATCTACAGCAGTGGTTCTCAAACTGGGGGCTGCCAGATCGAGCCGAGGGGGCCGCATAGAATATTTATATTTTAAAAATTAATTTTACCTATATGTAAGTCAGGATTGTCAACCTTTGAACTGGGATGTACATAAAAATTAGAACTATTAATAAATTAAATTAATTATACAAAGCACACTAAGCTGAAACATCACCAAACAGAGACATCCGTTGATATACTAGTGTACATTACTGTTAGCCACATGACAATAAACTTATTTACAGTGGATATGTTTTTAGATGAGAGTTTTTTGAGAAAGTTAATACAGAAGAGCCTAGTGTGAAATTTAAAAAAAAAAAACAAATTGTGAAAATTGAATTACTCTAGGGGGCCACAAAGGAATGAACCTTACAAAGGGGAGGGGGGGGGGCTCATGCTGAAAATGTTTGAGAACCATTGATCTACAGTGATCCCATCCCATTACATACAGTGTAGTAAAAAGAGCAAAACACTTACAGTCTGCCTGCAGCCACTGACTAATTGCATGCTTTCCCCTGGCCATGCTAGACATGTAGTTCTTATGATTACTGTTAATAATACTCCAAAACAACAAATTTACTATTCAAATATTTCATACTTGATTATTAATTAGGAAGCCACCTCTAGAAACAATGCAGTAATTAGTCATTATTGCTTGCATCATGTGAACATATTCATGTCTTCTGTCTGTCTTATTACTCTGTCTCTAGATAATGACAGTTCCAAATGACCCGTACACCTTCCTGTCCTGTGGGGAGGATGGTACAGTTAGGTGGTTTGACCTGCGCATGAAGACAAGCTGCACAAAAGAGGACTGTAAAGATGTAAGAAAAATTGACTTGAAATGTACTTACATTTTGCATTCCCTTATTACTAAGCTTCGTGGAATTCCTCCATATTAGCTGAATTATTTATAATTAAATGGTTTCAATGTGTTCAGCTTTTTTGGCAGCCTGTCTAGCTGCATGTTCCTGCATTATTGTTTCTCATTAAATATCTCGCATCAGACTATAAGTACTGAGATAGCACAGGGCAGAGGTTTCAGCTCTGATCTGACATCAGATTCACTCACATTAACCTTTATTCTTGTCCCAAATTAAAAGAGGCACACCCACTCTTTTCTTGCCAGATCTTGTGAGGTGAAGGAGGCAGCCTCCATCCTGTATTTCACAGCCTACTATGATACGTGGTTTGACTGAGGTGCAGGTTGCTTTGTGTTTGGGCAATGGCACTGGGTAAAATAATACTTGAAGATCATATTCTTTTAGGGAGTATGTTAAAGCTGTCACAATGAGCTGTACCCTCAGCGTTAAGAAATACACCCCGTTTTGTCTACTAAGCACATTTTAGCTTTGAACTCAAATATTTGGTTATGTAGCATTTAATGAGGAAAGCATCTTGTATGCTCCAAACTCTTATACAATACATTATTTATGAGATTGCAGGCAGTTTGTCTTCTTACTCCTATCTTCCAGCATGCTTATTATGTGAATTGGGGCTTCTCCAACAAAAGACCAGATCTTACTCGTTTCATATTTGACATATCATACATACTTCTTGCCCTTCGCTCTTCTTACTCCCTAATATTCAATACTTATTTTGTTTCTTCTTCTTTTATTTCTTCTTCTTTTGTTTGGCTGTTTTGTAATTAGGATATTTTGATTAATTGCCGGAGAGCTGCTACCTCCATAGCCATTTCTCCCCTTGTGCCCTACTACCTTGCTGTTGGATGCTCAGACAGTTCAGTAAGAATCTATGACCGTCGGATGCTTGGTACTAGAGCTACAGGTGAGAGCTTTTGTTTTAATCTCAACTTTACTTTAAAGTGCCCCTATTATGCTTTTTCAGATATTACCTTTCATGTAGTGTGTTATAGAGCTGTTTGTGTGTCCCAAAAGAAAGAACCGATTCTGAACAGCTGAAACGAGTTGTTAGTAAATCCAGACTTACTTCCTGCACAAACCTACGTAGCTTGGTAGCTTGGTCTTCATTGGCTGTTTGCAAACAACGTGTACTTTGACCCGCCTTTGTTATTGCTATAGTATCCGAAGCACGAGCTGTGAAAGCACAGCTCTCTTCTGGAAAGGGGGCGGGGAGCAGCAGCTCATTTGCATTTAAAGAGACACACCAAAAACGGCGCATTTTTGCTTCCACCCAAAAAGGGGCATTTACAGCTTGGTATAATAAATAATCCGTGGAGTATTTTGAGCAAAAACTTCACAGATACATTCTGGGGACACCTGAGACTTGTATTACATCTTGTGAAAAGGAGCATAATAGGTCCTCTTTAATTTGCATGTAATTTCTGTTATATGCACCATATAACGAATTCCGCTAACCATTTTTTGTAAGTGGCTCGTTTCAATCAGCATCATGACTTAAATGCCAAATTCAAATGCTCATCTTGCTTAGTTATGTGTGATAATGTGATTGTTTTTTATTACTGTGGATCATTTTGAAATTGCTCTGTATATCATGGTGGTAACAGACAATTAACAAGCCACCCCTGATACTATAAATACCTGTAATGTTTCTTTTTTAAAGCAGCCTATATAAAGTGCTTTGAGTCTTGCTTTAGTTTCAGTCCTCAGTTTACTACTAAATTCCTTTTCCAAAAGATCCTTTTGATAACGAATTACTGCGGTTTGAGATCACTGTGCTTTGTAGTAGAAGTTCCTACCCTTTGTAGTAGTATTTCATAAGGTGTTTTAAAAAACAACAATTTATACCTTAAACAGAAAGGTTGCAACAATTAGTTTATTTTATACCTCGCTCACTACATACAGGTAACTACATGGGGCGAGGGACAACAGGTATGTGTGTGCGATTCGTCCCTGCCCACTTGTCCAACAAGTCCTGCCGTGTGACATCCCTATGCTACAGTGGCGATGGACAGGAGGTTCTGGTCAGCTACTCCTCTGACTACATCTACCTGTTTGACCCCAAAGATGACCAGGCCCGAGAGCTGAAGGGTCCGTCTGAGGAGAGGAGAGAGGAGGTTAGCAGCATAATCGATATGACCATCTGCTAAGGGCATAGAAATAGCTCACCCCAAGGGTCATAGGTACTGCAGAGAAACGATAATGCGTATTTGCAAATGCATGTTGGGGGACATGAGAGGTGATGAGGAGTCCGAAGTGAATATGTTCAGTCTGTCTCAGGTCATGGATGTAATAGATTGAACACACCCTGATCTGACTACTTATGACCTATGTGACTTGTATTAGTTATTAATGGTATACTGATTGAACAATTGAACTATTCTGAGGTGTCTGTAAACTAACCATCTTATGACTTCTGACCTTCAAATGATGAGGCTGGGCCACTAGACCTGGTGCTGTATGTGGGATTAAAGTTCAGGGAGGAGGTGGTGAAATGTGCTGGGTCATTGATACAGGGTCTCTCTGGCTTATGTGTATAGCAGTGTCTGTATTCCCCTATGTTCACATTCCTTTCCAAACAGAGCTGCAGATGCGGGCTATGTTCCATTGCAGGGACAGAAATAGACAATGGCAGTCAGAGTCAGAGAGGAGAAACCCTAAGGTCCCTCATCAAATTAAATTAATGGGAAGAATAGGCATCTTTTAAAATTAATTATTTTTTTTCCTCTGTCACTGTTCAGCCTACATTTTCACCTTATGAAATTTTCTACCTCTTATGTAGCTTTAGCTATTTTAAGCTGTAATTTTCTTCCCCAAATGTTTGTGTTTAAAAACAAAAAACAAGAAAAAAAAATGTATTCTGCAAAACATACAGGTAAAATGAGGTAAAATGAACCAAAAATTGCAAAGAATCATAAGAAAGAAGTTATGCCATTGCCTTCTCAGTCTGCACACCTCCTTTCTAGAAAGCAGTATATGATATATGGCATAGTTAAAACAAATATGTGTGAGGCTGTTATTAAGGGGAAGTGGTGGAAATTCAAGTTATTACAGAATGTTACAGGTTAACATAACTTCAAAAAGCCCTATTCATCTGTCAGGAGTACGCTTGATTCGATATGACTTATACAGTATACTGTAGGTATACGTATATGGCATATATTGCTATTGCCATATGCTCCATTCAGTTTGTGTGCTGTTAATGCATGAAGTTGTGCCAGCTACAAATTACAAATGAGGTCTGATATCTGGGTTAATATCTGAGTGCAATTACCAGTTACTGATTTTCTTCTGAAAAAATAGTTCAATTTGTTCTTCCAGGTGTGGCAGAAATAGGCCCTGTCAATTTAACCCTGTAGGTAGAGTGCTGGTAACTTAAATTTGAGTCCTAAGAGTTCAGGGTCATGACTGAAAGATAATCAGTATGTGTCTGAGTATGACACTTGGCAAAGACCCTGAATAATTACTGGTTGTACTCAACTGTAGGATACCAAATGAAATATCATCTAAATCTATGAATATCATTCGGAACTTTGTAGTATGTTCAGTATTCAGCACAGAGACTATTTTGACAGTGATTGACCGTTCTTGTGTTTCTTGTAGCTAAAGCAACCCCCAGTCAAACGGTTGCGTCTGAGAGGAGACTGGTCAGACACCGGACCTCGTGCTCGACCCGAGAGTGAAAGAGAACGAGATGGTAAGATAAAAAATGGTGGTCCCCTCCAACAGTACACACACAGTATACACAACACGTCAATCCAATTGACAGAAATATTTGTTTATAAAGAAGTGTTCGCACATGCAAAAAAAACGTTCTATAGATAGTTTGTTTTATTTATTTATTTTGATTTTTTAGAAGTTTTCTATTAAGTGTTCTCATTGCTTGTTCTGGTGTACTAATGTTTATATGTAAATCTAGAAATAGTGTTTCGTCAGAGGGATTTATTGCTACTTTTTTGTTGTGTTATCTTGCATAAGTTGTGTTTCTTTGTTATTTGGAATAGGGTTTGAATTGGAACACCTCCATTTACAATTGAACTTCTGCTCTGTAGCTTACAGACTTCTCTGCTCCTCAAAACAACTCGTGTCCATATACTCATTATTGAGATATAGGCAACAATCTTTTGAAGCACCTTTAAATCGGTCTTGCTATTTTTTTGTTCAAAACATGAATAAGGCACAGTCTACTTAGAGGGAGTTCATTAGTTTCTCAGTGAGAGCTTGCATTTAGAGCTGTCTTCCTATAAAAAGGAGAGCTTGGAGTGGTTTTCCTTTAGGTGACTTTGAGGTCTTGAAGTTTTAAGGTCATGAAACACTATTTTTTTTCACTTCAGGAGAACAGAGCCCCAATGTGTCTCTGATGCAGAGGATGTCAGACATGTTATCACGTTGGTTTGAGGAGGCCAGCGAGGCCCAGAGCAGCAGAGCTCGTCCGCAAACTCGGCCCAGAGGTATGACGTGCATCACCATATTGCTGTTAGTTTTGGTCAAAGTTTTCTTTTTTTTTTCTTTTATTTTCTTTTTAAACCAGGTCAAAACCTGTATTTTGTCTTTTATCTTCTTGTGCCCATGTTTTAACAGACATTTGTGGTGCATCTAAAGAATTCAAGGCCCAATAATAAGTAATATAGGGAGAACGCTTGTCATTATATGCATGAAAGATCTGGTTTGTCCGTTTTTTTTGCAGAGTAGATTGCAAACTAACAGTCAGGTTGTAGCATACATTTGTCTCTCTTGTAGCAACATGTCTGTGTGTGTGTCTCTCTCACTCTCTCTCTCTCCTTTTTTTTTTTTTTAATTTATTTTATTTATTTATTTATTTATTTTTTATTATTATTCTTTTTTAAAGAAATATAAGCTAAATGTTGCCTGATGTCTCTTTCTCCATAGGTGTGGCAGCTCGGCTGCTGGGGGCGGCTCCAGCTTCAGAGAGCCCCTCTCAGGAGCCTCTGGGGGCTGAAGGCCCCATGGAGGTGGAGTCTGCTACCTCTGACCATTCCTCCCCACCTGCCTCGGACTCCGCCCCAGCCTCCGCCCCAGCCTCCGCCCCAGCCTCAGTCCCAGCCTCAGCTTTGGCACAGCCCCTCCCCAAATCAATCTCATCCTCCTCCTCAGGTTCTTCTTCCACTGTGACAGTCTTGCCTCCCTCCACCTCTTCCTCCATGGACAACACTGCCTCCTCTTCTTCCCTGCTGTCCTCTCCAGACTCAGAAGAGCAGAAGAGCCAGGCTGAGGTGACGACCACCAGGTCAGCCACACCTACCCCTTCCACAGAGCCTGTTCTGTCTGGTAAGTATGCCATGACTGACAATTCATTACTTTTGCATGTCAGTATTGATCACATGGTCTCTATAAGTTGAGGACAAATACCAAATATGTATGATGTTCAAATCCATATGGCCTCAAACAGATGGACTCATAAAACCACCTTTTTTTTCCTAGTGTTGCAGCCACATTAGACTTGATTGAAAAATCAGGTGTGGGATTCATGTGCATTTGGTACTATAGTCAATTTTGTAGTGCAAAAATCATTGATTTGTAAAACAATTACAGTGTTGACAGTATGTCAAGACTTAGAAAAGTACCTCTTGTTTTGAATTCAGAAACCTCAGCCAAGGATGCTAAAATAATTTTACTGAGTGAAGTTAAAGAGTTTGACATACTTCAATTACAACATAAAACTAGTATTTAATACTGGTAAAATTTGGTAAAAAAAAATAAAAAAGTTTATGGAAAAAGTGGTTAATTTGTTTGAAAATATGAGAGAAATCATTATAAATCAAAATATCAATTAATTAAAAATGTGTTTGTTTTTTTTAATTACACTTAAGCGCTTAGGAACTCCTAAGCAGTCATCCATAGACCAAATTCCCTTAGCCCCTCATCAACATGGGGAAGATAAATACAAAGATAAAAAGTAGTTTTTTGAGGTTGCCAAGTGTCCAAATCTACAGCTGCCAATAGAATACTAATACTATGCCAATATAATAATTGGAAGGCATGCCAGTATAAAGCCTTTTCTTTCATACCATCACATCCCTATGCCCCTCAAGTTCACTGGACACTACTGGAGCCTGGGTTCTATGGTCGAATAAGACAAATATAGGTAAACAAAGATGGGTAAAAAGATTATTTGTTTTACAGAAAAGAAAAGAATGTTGTGGGGCTGCTTTTCCTTTTTTAAGTATATTAACCACAATTTTAAGATTAAGTCAATTAGCCATTTTTCATAACATTTCATATAGGCTATATCAGTATAGGCTAGTGCAGCTAGCTAGCCTTGGTAATGTAGTGCTTACCAGAAATGCATTGAAACTCCCAAATATCCAACACAAAGCAGTTTTTGTCTTGTAGTCATGTAGTCAAAATACCCTTCATTCTTTCCACAATTGCTCATCTGAAGAGGTTTTTATTCCAGTTCTAAAATGGGGAAATCATGCACTAGATACCACAATGGCTTTGCTCTAAGAGGCGAATGGGCGTTTTTATTAGTTGTTAAATTTTTATATTTTTGGTAATGTGTTAATTTTTATTATCCATTCTTGTTTTTAAAATTTTAAAGCTAAGACTGCTCATTTTAGGGGCATATTGATTTGTTATATCATCTGGGTTATTGTGAAATTTAGGCCACGTTTTCTGGTGACTGAGCTTTGGCAGCCCCACTCTAATAGTAACTTTAGGACTGAGATTGTAGTTAAATCCTTAGGGGTTTTCCCCTATTTCCTTTAAAGATGATGATTGTTTTTTCAAATAATCCACTATAAAGATGATTGAAAGTTGAATTGTATGTGTCTACAGTTGAGGCCAAATTTTACATACACCTAGGCCAAAAGTATTCAATTTGTCCACACATGTCATGTTTCCAAACATTTCCTGTGTTACGTCCATTAGGATAAGAGGTCATTTAAAAATAATAGCTAAGAGACAGATTTATTTAGGCTTTTATTTAGTGTGTCTGTATCAAATTTTCAGTTGGTCACATATTTACATACACTTTGTTAGTTTTTGGTTCTTTTGCCTTTTACTTGAACTTAAATCAAATACATGTGGTAGCCTTTCACCAACTTCTCGCAATACTTTGATTGAATTTTTGCCTATTCCTCCTGACAGAACTGGTGTAACTTAGTAAAGTTTGTGGGCCTCCTTGCTCAGACACACATTTTTAGTACAGTCCACAAATTTTCTATTCGATTCAGGTCAGGACTTAGTGATTGCCACTCCATTACTTTCACTTACATGTCTTTAAACCATTTTCTAACAGCATTGGAGGTATGTTTAGTATCATTATATTGCTGGAAGTCCCAAATGTAACCAAAGATAAGACCAAAGATGTAACCTAGATAATCCTCCTTCATCATGATGTCATCTGATTTCTGAAGTACATTAATCCCTTTTCCAGAAAAACACCTCCACAGCACGATACTGCCACACCCATACTTAACAGTTGGGATAATGTTCTCGAGATTAAGCCTCACCCTTTTTCTTCCATACATAGCTCTGATTATTATGGCCAAACAGTTAAATTTTTGTTTCATCTGATGAGAGCTCCTGTAAACTGCAGTCTGGCTTTTTATGCTTCTTAAAATAGCTCCTTTTAGGGCTCTCTTAATGGTGGATGTACATAATTTGGTACTTGTCTTGGGGTTCAGGTGAACCTTTTAGACCAAAGTTCTTTCATCCCTGACAGTTAATTTGTGCTTTTTTCTTGAATGATGCAGTGTCTGTGTGAGCCCAAGAGTTTTATATTTGCATACAATTATTTGTACAGATGTTTGTGGTACCTTTAGTTGTTTAGAAATTGCTACCGAAGAGGAACTAGACTTGTGGAGGTCCACAGTCTTGTTTTCTGAGGTCTTTGCTGAGTTGCTTGGAATGTCCCATAATATGAAGGGCAAACAGGCACTGGCTCTAAAGCTAAGACCTTTTACAGCCTAATTATAACAGTTTGCCAATAAGAAGCTTATAAAAGTCATTACATCAATTTCGGGAATCTTCCAGACTGTTTACGGAGACAGTCAACTTTGTGTTTGTAAACTTTTGAACCACTGGAATTCAGATATTGTGAATTAAAGCTGAAATAAGTCTGTCTGTAATTGATTGTTTTAAAATGACCACTGATGTGAAATTGATGCCCTAATTGACTTGCCAAAAGAAATGTATTGTAACGTGAAATGTGTGGCATTATGAAAACCAGAGGTTGAATATCTTTAGCCTACATGTATGTAAACTTTTGGCCTCTGTATGGCTTGAGTGTATCTGTCTGCATATTTTGTCTACTGTACCTGTGATGCAAGCAAAGTGAATGGTTAGTTCACAAATAACGTATGTATGACATCTTTAAGGCTGCTGCTTCTATCTTTTTTTCATCTTCATTTTACTAGTCTCCTGTGCCTCTTATCTACAATTTGCACTTTCTCTGCCTTTTCTTTGCCCTTCCTTTTTCCCTCCCTTCATATTTCCTGATCTTTTTGTCTCTGCTTTTCTGCCAGAATATGGTCCCCACAGACTCCCGGTAAGTTTAGTGTGTAGGCGTTTGCAGAGGCTGCTGCTTCTGACTGACCCCCCTGGGCAAGGCCAGCATTCAGCCTCTCGGGCCTCAGACAGCCAAGCCCAGGGCCCTGATGCACAGACCCGCCCACCAGCAGGTTACACTCCATGTTCACTAGCTAGCCATGAACCCTGCCCTGCTGCAGCCCTTTTCCATCTAATATATCCCACATCTGCTAGCTTTTTCTCCTCTAATGGCTCTGGTTTGTTGCCTAACTAGAATTTTGGAGCACTGCTTCTACTCCATGAAACTTAATACTGTGTATACATTCAAACACACTATTAGAGATAACTGTACCATTGATATGTTAATATCACCACCTCTTGATTTTGTTTAGGATACTCCAATACTATCTTGTATTGGAGTGTATTGGTACTCTGTTCACACAGTTGTCATGTTGATGTCTTTTTTTGCATGACACATAAGTATTTAATTCATTTTCATTTCTTTATTTAACCAGGTTAAAAAAACTCATTGAGATTAAAAATCTCTTTTACAAGAATGACCTGGCCAAGATGGCAGCAACAAATAACATAATTATATAAATTTACAACATCAAAGTTGGTGATGGAACAATTAATAGACTGAGAATTAAATAATCTGAAGATATTAAGTGCTCATTTAAACTGTGTAAAATAACTGACTTTTCTGTAGTCAGATGATTATTTCTAGTAATAATTTTAGTAATCTCCACATTATTTTCAGATTGAGACAATGACTTGATCGTTTTCCAAAAACTAACTAGATTATTCAAATTCTGTGATTAAATCTGATTTAGCCTTTTTAATTTGGGAAGTACTAAGATTTCTCAGGTTTCCTAAAGTGAAGGTTTCCACCTTCTAGCATTCCTATCCTGTAGGAACCTAGCTAACTCCAGTGTAAACCAGGGATTATTTCGGGCCTTCACTCTTATTTTACACAATGGCGCATGCTTGTTAACCAAAGACATAAAACTACTATAAACAAAATTCCATGTTAACGCCACATAATTTATTAAAGTAAACGACTCTAATCAAAAAGATACAAATCATGATGAAATGCTTGTTCATCAAAATGTTTTCTGTTTCTTGTAATGAGAATTTGAGGTCTGGACATTAGACGTTTGGTATCCCTCACAACACACAGCCATTAATGTCTAAACCGCTGGCAACAAAAGTGAGTACACCCCTAAATGAAAATGTCCAAATTGGGCCCAAAGTGTCAATATTTTGTGTGGCCACCATTATTTTCCAGCACTGCCTTAACCCTCTTGGGCATGGAGTTCACCAGAGCTTCACAGGTTGCCACTGGAGTCCTCATCACAGAGCTGGTGGATGTTAGAGACCTTGTGCTCCTCCACCTTCCGTTTGAGGATGCCCCACAGATAGTCAATAGGGTTTAGGTCTGGAGACATGCTTGGCCAGTCCATCACCTTCACCCTCAGCTTCTTTAGCAAGGCAGTGGTCATCTTGGAGGTGTGTTTGGGGTCGTTATCATGCAGGAATACTGCCCTGCGGCCCAGTCTCTGAAGGGAGGGGATCATGCTCTGCTTCAGTATGTCACAGTACATGTTGGCATTCATGGTTCCCTCAATGAACTGTAGCTCCCCAGTGACTGCAGCACTCATGCAGCCCCAGACCATGACACTCCCACCACCATGCTTGACTGTAGGCAAGACACACTTGTCTTTGTACTCCTCACCTGGTTGCTGCCACACACGCTTGATACCATCTGAACCAAATAAGTTTATCTTGGTCTCATCAGACCACAGGACATGGTTCCAGTAATCCATGTCCTTAGTCTGCTTGTCTTCAGCAAACTGTTTGCGGGCTTTCTTGTGCATCATCTTTAGACGAGGCGTCCTTCTGGAACGACAGCCATGTAGACCAGTTTGATGCAGTGTGCGGCGTATGGTCTGAGCACTGACAGGCTGACCTCCCACCCCTTCAACCTCTGCAGCAATGTTGGCAGCACTCATACGTCTATTTCCCAAAGACAACCTCTGGATATGACGCTGAGCACTTGCACACAACTTCTTTGGTCGACCATGGTAAGGCCTGTTCTGAGTGGAACCTCTCCTGTTAAACCGCTGTATGATCTTGGCCACCGTGCTGCAGCTCAGTGTCAGGGTCTTGGCCATCTTCTTATAGCCTAGGCCATCTTTATGTAGAGCAACAATTCTTTTTTTCAGATCCTCAGAGAGTTCTTTGCCATGAGGTGCCATGTTGAACTTCCAGTGACCAGTATGAGGGAGTGTGAGAGTGATGACACCAAATTTAACACACCTGCTCCCCATTCACACCTGAGACCTTGTAACACTAACAAGTCACATGACACCGGGGAGGGAAAATGGATAATTGGGCCCAGTTTGGACATTTTCACTTAGGGGTGTACTCACTTTTGTTGCCAGCAGTTTAGACATTAATTGCTGTGTGTTGAGTTATTTTGAGGGGACAGCAAATTTACACTGTTATACAAGCTGTACACTCACTACTTTACATTGTAGCAAAGTGTCATTTCTTCAGTGTTGTCAGTGTTATCACATGAAAAGATATAATCAAATATTTACAAAAATGTGAGGGGTGTAATCATTTTTGTGAGATACTGTATATCAGTATATTTGTGGGGTGTATTACTCAACAAAGATCTAATAAAGTTGATTTATCTGATCATGTAAAATTTACTGAAGCGGGACTTTGAATCAGCTGTGTTAAGTTAAAGATATCCAAAAAAAGATTTTTAAATTGTTTGAAACAGGGTATAACCAGTTCCCGTTAAAATCACCAACGAATAATACTTCATTAAAATCAATTTTTGAAAGATGCTGTTGTAATAAAGCAGATTCAGATTTTCTGATGGATGCCTATAACAACCAACCAACCAGATGTCAGATGAACTTCTTTAGAAAGCTCCATTTTTAAAGCTAAAAACTCAAACATCTTGCTAATCGATAAGATGCAGTTATCACCCTGGTGTGAAATTTATTAATTACATAAATTACATTCCACCTCTCTTTCTCGGGCGGTCACATCTAAACAGAGTGTAACCACTTATATTTATTTCCTTATCCGGTATTTCACTGCCTGTTGTATGTAGCTCCTTGGGGTAGGCCAAGATGGATGTTTTTTTTTTTTTTTCAGGTGATCCCTAATGCACTTCAATCATTTACAAGCTCCTGGTGTGACAAGATTTCACCTCAAATAAACCGAGTCGAGCCTCAGATACCATCCATTCCTTTCACAAGAATATGGCTTCAGTCTGCTGCTTGAGTGCAGGTTAAATTAAATTGCGTATGGCCCGGAGCGATTGATGGAAGTCTCTGAGATGCAGTTGCGCTAAGCTTAGAACATAACACCACCACCACTCAGCTGGCCGGAAATATATGGGTGCAATAACTAGAGATCAAATTGTGCACTAATAATACAATTTGTTCTTTATTGCTGACTTAAGTGCTTCAGTAAGGATTTTGTGGTAGAGCTGCAGTTCATGTGAATAAACCCAGAGAGCAGAAGTAAATTGATTGGAATGGGAATAAATCAGTTAATAAGTATTATAAAGGTCATCCGTGTGTCCTCCCGTTCAGCAGTGGCTCTGCTATGGTTGGCCTAAATGGACATTATTGTGGAAGCTGGCAAGTTGTGTGGCTGATTTTATGCAGTCAGAATTGAGGTGGAAGGTGGTTTTTATATAAAGGGTATCTGTGAATCTCGTTTGGTGTGTGAGGTTTCTATTAAATTCACACGCTGTTTTCCTGAAGTGGAAATATGGAAATTATAGTATTGGAACTGCAAGATATGACTTACAAAACTGCATCGAGAGTAAAATGTGGATATTAAAATGTCAGTAATGAGCATTACAGCTCCTGTTATTTTGTTACTTTTATACATTTTAGTCTTTAACATGCGAGATGAAGCTGTCTTTTAGCATTACATATTAGGCATGAAAACTAATTGCGCTATATCAGTGTACATTGTTCTGACTCTACTAAGGGCTTCCTTCTAGACATCAACTGATGACCTGCTGTCAAGCTTCATATCCTAAGCTGTGAATGGCATTAGTGATTAAGCATTTACTTTGGACTTAGTAGCTGTTTTTATGCAGGACACTTCTTTCTTATCATTTGGATTCTGCTTGTGCTGCAGTATGATGGCTGTGTAGTAGACCTGTAGTATCGGCCCCGGGTTCATCGTTTCTTTGCTCATTTCTTTTTACTATTTGCTTATTCAGTACATTTTGTTTGTGTTACAGATTCTCCTTCGTCTGCGGTAAACAAACAGCTTGGATCCATGACTCTGGATGAGCAGCCTGGTGCGTCACTTCCCCTCTTCCGCCATTCTTCCCTTCCTTTCATTCCCTTAATTTAGCTGTCTTTTTTCTGTCCCCATGCACTTTTTGTCACATTGGGACAGCAGTGTCTTTTCTTTCTATGGCACCAGCATCATAAGTCAATGGACAGGTCCTTAAAATCCATCACTTTTTAGTAGATGCTAGCTGTTCTATTGAAAGCCATTTTGAAAGTAATGGCTCAGCTGAAAGATTAAATTGTCCTGTGTTTTTTGTTGTATGTAAAATATACATGAAATAAACACGAGGGAGACCTAGTATGAGTAATATGTGATCTTATTGAGAATTCACTGGGCTGGTGGACTGTATGAACGGATGTTCACCTAAGACACAACACACAGATAAGCAAGGCGCAGGGGGTTAACAATACATGTATTTGAATTGAAATGTAAGTGCGGCAGGTTGGCAAACATTGTCTTTAACCTTAAATTCTATGTTAAATGCCCGGGTTAAGGTTTCTTGTCATCACTACGAAACTTTTTTTTTTTTTTTTTTACAGCCTTAAAATGTAGTCTGGTTAGTTCAAGCAGTTAAATTTTTTTAGTTTTTAAAATTAAAATGTATTTGGGGATGCTTATGCTCTTAAGACTTGATGTACTTCTTCATAGCTGGTGAGCTTATGCTGATTGTGCCAGTTGATGATTGTACTTTTAACCTTGCCATGATGTTTAAAGAATGTTTCCTTTTGCTCAGTGAGTTCCCCTCCTAAATTGCACTCTGGTTGTATTGGTTAAAGGCTTTACCAGTAAACCATGCTCACAGTAGTTAACTTGTTCTTACTTTCTTCTTCACCAACTGAATCCTCAGTTTTCCCTCTGCTTGTGGCTTGAGGCTATTGTTATGTTGTGTTGAAATGCAAACTGATCATTCTAGTGGTGTAACTTTGCTCTCTTCACACATCTTGCATCACGTTACCATGAAGTGTGAGGTTTGTATTATATATGTTGACGCAATGCCAATAATGTCTTTACAGTAAATAATGTCTTTAATACCAAGTGTCATGCTTTGCTCTGTTCTCCCTTCCAAACTGTTTCCAGGGTGATGGTGCTGTCACTTTCAGAATCAAATGACTGCTTTGATTATCTGTTATGTCCAAATCAGCAAATTCATCCCTCAGATTATTTAATCTTAGTGTTGTTCACATTCATAGCTGCAGTTCTGAAGAGATTTCAGCTGTTCTTAGACCATGTTTCTATTTGTCTTTGGTCTCTCTTTCTCTGTTTCAGGAAGCACTGAAGCAAGTATCAGCCAGGCTTGTGCAGAAGATGGCACTGGAACCTGCTCCTCAATTCCTGCTGCTGAAGCTGGCAGTGAAGCCACCTCCTCCACTCATGCTGTTGAAGATGACCGTGGAGCCTGCTCTTCAAGTCCAGCTGCAGAAGGTGGAGCTGGCAGTGGCAGTGGGACAGGAGGAGTGGGCTCTGGCACTGGGCGAGTGGCTACAGCAACAGGCACACCTGAGCCTGTCCTGAGCCTGCATTACAGTACGGAGGGCACCACCACCAGCACCATCAAATTAGACTTCACCGATGAATGGTGAGCGATCAGATCAGCACCAGACACATCTCACCGAGTGTCCCTTATAGTTTCGGGCTGAAAAAGGAAACAAGTACCTCTCTTGTAAACATTGTAAACACAAGAATTTCACAGCATTAAAAATGAAATCCTACAGCAGTCTAAAATCAATAGAATAACAGTTTGAAAATAACCAAAACAAAGAGCAGGTTTTGCCATACAGTATTTGTACTGTATGCTAACATGAGCCTTAAACAATTTTCTAATTACTTTGTTTTGCCACAGTATTTCCCACAGAGCCAAGAGTCAATTAAATATGTCTTTGCATCAATGTGCAGGAGTAATCTAGCATCTGGCTCCAGAACTGGTGGTGGAGGACAAAGGCCTGCTCAAGCAAGGGAGAATCAGGGGCCTGCAGCATTAAATCCAGAACAGGGTGAGCCATTATTTCAGCAACAACAACATTAGTCCAAATTAATAAAATCTTCTGTTTAAGACTAACTACTGTCCTCTTGTTCCTCCTGGAACCATGAACTAGCATGATCACCATATTTGCCACTGCTCCTCCTCTGCAGCATTAGGAGAGTCAGTGCCAGAGGCGAGTGGGAGCTCAGAGAGTGGCACTGAGAGGGCCTCGGGAAGCTCTCAGGGAAGCACATTGCTGCAAGGCACAGCCTTTTCAGAGAATCCAGCAGCAGCAGCAGAAGGTTGCAAGAGGACTGAACCAGGTGTGGAAGGCACTCAGGGTTCCACTCAACCCTCACGCAGTAACCAGGACTCAGATGACAGCGATGATGACCCGATTCTCATCCCCTCAGCCAGGTACAGAGGAGGTCAGGGACAAAGGTATGGGCTTTTAGTACTCAAAACTTGGGTGAAGTATAATTCTTGTAGAGCTGCTGCTGTGAAGGAATTATAATAAAGTCCAGACTACCCTTAATACATATAATGTCTACAATATGTATAAGAAGTCATGTATTTTTTTCCACATTTTACATTTAGATATATTATTTGTTTCAACATAGTACACCTAAGAAATAAATGTCGAACTAAGGAAATGTATGCATTTTAGAAAAGAGTCTGAAGTTGTTTTTCTCATTAGGTTTAATTTCAGAGGCTCTGCAATAGGTGATAGGATGATCAGGTATTGTGATGAGCTCATTTCTAAAATAATCTAGCTTCAAGAAGTAAACAGTTTGTTGATTTTTTTTTTTTTTCTCACATATATTAACCTTGAAAATGTGTTCATGGTGGAGTGGAATTACAAATGCTTTTCACAGGGACTAACTTGTCACCTTATTTGCTCGAGTGTGTTACAAAAATGTGTGGGTGGATTTTAATGGCACTTCAGTCAGTGACTAACCTGGCAAATGAGTGGAATGCATGTGTTTGGAAATGAGCCTCGTGTCTTATCAAGTATTCTTGTAATCACTGCATTTGGTACAGTGAACAGCAATACTTCTACAGCATGGGCATAAAGAGCATTTATTTAATCACTATTGCATTGTTTTTGTCACAATAATGTGAAAATACGTCACAACTTATTTAAAATTGACAGCCAATTTTGCCTTTGTTATTGTGTAAATGCAGTCAGAATGCCGCTAGCCCTCATGATGTCAATGAAGTCTATATTTAATTCTCTGTCCAGACGCTCAGCAGCAGCCCGTATCCAGGAACTCTTGCGCAGGAGAAAGGAAAGGCGTGAGATGGAGGAGAGCGAGACCAAGAACATCAGACGCCCTGCAGTCAAAATGATGTACAAGGGCCACCGTAACTCCAGGACCATGGTGTGCAGCTGTACAGTGCTGTGCAAGAAGAACTAATAATTGCCAGCAGTATCTTATCAATCGTAAGTTAACTATCTTTTCTTTATCTTTGTGAATACAGATAAAGGAGTCTTGTTTCTGGGGAAATAACTTTGTAATGAGTGGCTCAGACTGTGGCCATATTTTCATCTGGGACAGACATACAGGAGAGCACCTGATGCTTCTGGAGGCTGATAATCATGTAGTTAACTGTCTGCAGCCTCACCCTTACGACCCAAGTGAGTATCACAATGCTCTTTTGAACACGGGCGAGGAGAAAATCAGTAAAGAAATCTATGTTATAGCTACTTTGTCTTTTGCCAGTTCTTGCTTCGTCTGGAATTGACTATGACATCAAAATCTGGTCCCCACTTGAGCAGTCACCTTCGTTTAACAGAGACCTTGCTGAAGAGGTACAGTAAAGCTCCTTTGCTGATTGTTTTCTAAACCAGAGCACCAAGAAAAAAAATGAAGGCCTAAAAGACGATGGGACGTGCTAGAGATATAAGAATTTGTATTCTGCAATATATGTGGGCCTAGATGTCCTATTTATAGGTGCACTAGAGGGCAGCAGAGCTTGACACACCTCTGTATGGTCCAGATTAACAGGCGGAGGTGATGTCATATTAGGATAAGGAATGCGAGGGACTTCCTTGGCTCTGTGCCTGAGACATAAACTAATGGAACAGCTGAACATAGTTAAGATTCCAAGCTGCTGTAACAAAGCCCTCTTATATGAGAGGTTAACCCTCAGCAACATTCAGAAATCTGAGTCTCCCTTTCAGGTTGCTGTTAGTGCATCACTGAACAAAAGTGCCACTTGGCCAATAATACATAAGATGCATAAGAGTTTTATATACTGTATTATGATCCTGCTTTAATCAATTTAATATGCAATAGAGAAACTCTACTGGTCAGTTAACTACTCACTGTAGCAGGGATCCTTTATATGTGGTATATTCTGTTGTAGGTGATAGCTCGTAATGAACTGATGCTGGAAGAAACGAGAAACACCATTACTGTTCCTGCCTCCTTCATGCTCCGAATGCTGGCCTCACTCAATCACCTCCGAACAGGTGAACTTCACATTCCACACTATTTGGAGTACAACTGCTGTCCAGAGTGTCTGTTTCTCAGGTTCCAGTTTTGGAGTCTAAAGCCTGATTTGTAGTCCTGCATTGATGGGTATTTGTGTCTTTGCATCGAGACGTAGCGAGGCGGATCATGGGTAAACGTGGCACAGAGGCGTGCTAGCCTGCAGTCCTCCTTATGTATATTTTCGGTGCGTCAGCGGAACACTGATTGGATGGTGGAGAGGCGTGACAATTATGTAGATGGAAACAGTTTGATTAGACGTTGTGACATTTCTTCTGCAGGTGTAATCAAATTCATATTAATAATGTTTATCATCAATCAGAGTAATACTGTTAAAAGTACATCTGAAGTGTTAACATTAAATTATAAAATAATAACATTTTCCCACATTGCATTCAGTACTTTCCATTTAAATATTAACTTTGTTAGTTTCTCAGATTGGTGTCTTTAATAAAAACTTCCCCTCTATGATTGCACTGAACAGTGAGTATAAATGAACAGAAGCTAGTTTTCCCCTGTGTTTCACACACGTTTGCTTCACACATGGTGATGTGATCACATTTTTATGTAATGGATTTATTTACAGAAAACTACAATCATGATATTGTGTTAATATATATTATATTAAGTATGAGGCTATATACTGGCTGAAGTTCATTATAATGGCCAGTTTAATCCTACAGAATCATTCACTTTCTCTTTCTTCTAATGGACTATCAATAAGCACACAGTGTAGGTGATGTACAACCCCTGGCAAAAATTATGTAATCGATACACTCAAAGGATGCTCACTCGGCTTTTTAACTTCGTAGCAAATAAACAAATCACAGATATGGCACAAAACAATTTTTGTTTAATAGCTGAACATTCTGGCTTCATGAAACCTCGAACAAATGAAATTAAATAGTTTTAATTAATGGCATATTTCTTTCCAGATTAAATAGAAGAAAAAATTATTGAATTATCAACAACAAAAAAATCACAATTAGTACTTTGTTGCTCTCGTCTGGCTTTTATGATGGCCTGAATTCTTTGAAGCATGGACTTCACTAATGAAAAACAATATTCTCCATCAAGCTGATTCCAGCTTTCTTGAATAGCAGTTGACAGATCAGCTTTGCAGGATGGAGCCTCGTCATGGACCATTTTTTTAATTTCCACCATAAATTTTCAATGGGATTGAGATCCGGACTGTTTGCTGGCCATGTCATTTAAGTTGATCTGCATTTCCTGAAGAAAATCTTTAACACTCTTTGCTCTGTGGCAAGATGCATTATAATCTTGAAAAATGACTTCATCACGAAACCTATTTTCTATCAGTGGAATGAGGAAAGTGTCTAAAACTTCAATGTACATTGACTGTTGAGGTCTCCCCTGGTCATTTACCTAATGATAATAACAACCCCATATCATAAGTGAGTGGGGAAATTTGATTGTTTTCTTCAGGCAGTCATCTTTATATGTTTCATTAGAACGTCACCAGACAAAAGTTCCAGCATCATCTCCTTGGCCAATGCAGCTTTGTGATTCATCACTGAAAATCACTTTCATCCAGTCATTCACACGCCATGATTGCCCACTGTAGCCTTGTTTTCTTCTGTTTAAGTGTTAGTGCTGGTTTTTGTTTGGCTTTTCTATATGTAAATCCATTCAGGTAAACGTTAATTTCATTCAGCCCATTTCTTACAGTTCTGTCACAAGCGTTGACTCGTTTCTAACCATTTGTTTTTCATTTGTTTTGTTGTGTATTTTTTATTTTTATTTTCAAGGCATATTGCTTTGAGTTTTCTGTCTTGATATTTGCCATCGTCCTTGATCTACCCGTATGTTTTCCTTTTATAACCTTCCCATTTTGTTTATACTTGAACCAAATTTTAAACACAGCTGACTGGGAACATCATCTTTTGCCACACTCCGTGTTTGATTTCCTTCTTGAAGGAGTTTTATAATCCTTTCCATTTTTTCAATTGACAGATCTCTCGTTGGGGCCATGTTTACTTTCAAAAAGTCCAAGGCTGTAGTCTGTAAGCACTCTCTTTTAACTGCAGACTAATTAGCATTTTTAGACTTGTTCTAGTATTTGTTTTAGAAATGCAAATTAAAGGTGATTCCATCATTTTCCCCCTCTACTTGATCTGGGGATAAAATATATGGCATTAATTAAAATAATTTCATTTAATTTGTTAGAGATGTGTTTCATGAAGCCAGAATGTTCTGCTATTAAACACAAATTAATAAACACAATAAATAAATAAATATCTGAGATTTGTTTATTTGCTGTGAAGTAAAAAAAAAAGCCAGGTGAATATCATCTGAGTGTGGTGATTCCATATTTTTGCCATGGGTTGTAAACCACAGCAAGTCAATGAAAAATAAAACTAAAGCATCTGTCATTTAGTGATGTGGATTTAAACATTAGTTAAATTGAACTTAAATACACTGCTTCTAGTGGACACACACTCATTAATTGCAGGTAGAAATACTCAAGCATCCGCTCATGACACCCTGACGCACACGCAGATGTATAAATCAGCCCTAAGAGTGATGTTTAATACCATTACAATATGAAAATACAAATGGACAAATCAAATTAGACCAGTTCATAACTTAGCATGGTTTAGGTAGTTGAGAAACAGGATGTTTATTTTACTTTTTGTCTCTCCTTTTAACTCCCAGACCGATCCGAGGGTTCTGGACAAGAGAACGAAGATGAGTAGTAGCTCTGCTGAGATTCTACCCTCCTCCCCTCACCACAATCGATCAGCATCATTTGCTTTAAAACAGTTGAATATTTGAGATTTGTACAGGCTGTGTAGAATATTACCTTGTTAGATCCATTTGTAGTATTCCTTTTTTAAAAAGATGACTATTCTACTGATTACTTCACATGGGAGTAAATCATATGCGAGTGTGAGGAAAGATGAATAAATTGCAGTATATAAAAAATATATAAATAATATATAAAATGTGACAGAGGTAGCTAGATGATGGGTGCTTGAGAATATTTAAATGCAATATTTCTGTTGTGCAAAAGGTCTCGATTCGAACAGTGTTTGTGTGTGTGTGTGTGTGTGTGTGTGTGTGTGTGTGTGTGTGTGTGTAATTTTCTAGTTTTGTAGACCTGGAGTTATGCATGTCACATAAAATCATGCTTTAAGTTTATGTTCCGTAAAAAAGGGTTGCTACATTATTGTATTGTCAATTTTCCTTGAGTGGTTTGTCTAGACTACATTGCTTTTTAAAATATGATTTCCTCATTTGTTTGTTTGTTTGTTCTTCCAGGCACCTCTAATAGAATCAAATATATAGGTTTCAAATGAGAAACACTGCATGGATTTGTTGATGCGCACTGGATATGAAAATTATATGAGTGGGTAGGTTTTTAAAGAAAACCTTTGATTGAAAGGTTCAGCCCACTGCTGTCTTTTCAAGTGGTTCTCCTCTGATAGATAGCAGAGCAATGCTAAAAGTGTTTCTCTGCTAATAGGACCGATGGTATTTGTTTTGGCAGCTGGTAGCCAGAGTGCACTGCTAAAAGCTAACTGATTACAGGGAATCAGACAAAATGGCTCTCCCTCAACACTCCATTCCCCATTTTGCTTTAAACCAGTCATTTCACACCATTCAGGAATGTGAACATGTCTCCTGTTCACCATCAGTTTCAGAATCATGAGAGGTTTAGGTACATTTAAAGTACACCGGTCTAGAGGAAAATATTAATATTTATTCATTATTGTGCTGTGATCATTATGGACACGGAATAGTAGCTTTTAAACGATTGAATATATACAAACAGATACTCAGTCTTTGGGATTGTAATAAACCAATACAAGAAATCCCTGTAGTTTGTGTTTTATGGTATTTTTTTTATAGCTTTTTAACCATGACAGTATACAGCACAATTAATATTGACTTTTGGTATAAAACATTCCACAGGAATTCTCAGACTAAATTGTAAACTATTCTTTGTTCAATTGGACAATTTGCAGGTCAGTGGAACAGTTTCCTTATTCTAACAGTAGCAGGAGAAAAGGAACCTTACCTCAAGACAGCACATATCATTTAAGTGCAACTGTACTAATAAAGACACAACATTGCTGTTCTTGCATCTCAATACTACTGGAGAAGTTCCTAATGCAATGAGTCCCAGCCTGTTTCAACAAAGACATCACGTCACAGGAGGCAGAGCTGGATAAGCCTCGTGGATTGAGAATGAATACTAGCATATAAACAACTGCTCATAATACTGATTATAATGCACCACGTTAACTGTTTTTTACATTAGAAACATCATGGCATACTGCCACCAGACTAACTTTCTCAGCATAAAACAGGAATACAAGATTCCTTTGTTTTAAAACCCACCATCTTCATACAAAGTAAATTATACAAAGGAAAACATGTATAGAATAATATTTAAGGCTCCCAGCACTAATTATTCCCCACAGACATCACAGGTACTCAATATAGTGGTTATGGCTTCCTTGCAAAAAAAAAAAACAAAAACAAACAACAAAAAAAGGCACCTTGACAAAGTACTGATTACAACTGTCTAAGTTGTACCTATTTTACGTGCCGCCTGTGCACAAACACAGCTTAGTTATCTTAAAACAATACAAACAAATCTCTCCCCCCATTTTGCTATAAAGGGGCATCTCCATTACAGTACATTTAACTTTGTCCACACAGGTCTCAGTCTCCTTTATGCAAGTCTTTAACCAGCTCATGGTTCCTATATTTATCAATTACATAAATAATAACCCACATTTTTAAATGGATGGTTGAGTACCTTAATAAGACTCTGTACCAAACAAGGCAGCATAGTGCACAGTGTACACTTAAAGTGCAGTGTATATACCATCAGACAAATCCATCATGGACATTTTCTTCATCTTCATCATCTTTGACTATTCCTTCATCAATGCTCTCCATTCTAAGTCTCTGTCCATCTAGATACCGTGGTCCTCTCTGTGTGTTGCGTGCTATCAATAAACTGCTAGGAATTGGCGTGCTCTCCCCAAACAGCTGCAGCTTGGCATCATTCTCTATGACCTTTGCCAGACAGTATGCAAAGCTGTCAAGGGACTTATGGACATCGGCAGTAACTTGGACTGTTGGGAAGTCACCTGGATAAAGATGTAATTATGGGTAAGACATAACTTGCAACAAATACACATGGTTTCTCAATGTTGCTATACAGTATATAAATGCTATTATTAAGGAACTTAATGAGAGACTGGTTTGCCCTATTGATTTTTTGCTGATACAAAAGCAAAAAGGGTTCAAATACTTTTACGAGGTTGTTCTACTTGGTCCTCAAATGTGACGGAGCTTCTTCTTTTAAAGCTATTGCAGTGTGTGAAATGCGAAGTGTCAGATGAGTAGTTATCCAGTAGCATGATGTCTGTAGCTGAAGGAGAAAACAGTTAGGATACCTTAAATGTTGAATGGCATAATCGTCTGCATTATATATTATATAATATTTCAAAGCTATTTATACACTGCACAGGCCGATATATTTGTGCTATTTACAGTAAAAAAAAAAAAAAAAAAAAAAAATCACCAGTAATCATTGCCTTTAAGTGTTTTCCAAAATATTTGGTTGTGATTGGAGAAAAGTTCCTTTGTCTGTAATCACTATGAGAATTGTGGGCAAGTGCAGTCTCTGCGTGTTGCACATACATACCTGAGTCTTGAGTATAACTGAACCCAGTATCACCAGTGCTACTGCCAGGCCTTAAGAGTTGCCCTCCTCCAACTAGCATTGCTGTCAGGTGTGGAGACATCCCCAGATCTGAAGGATACATTTAATTATGACAATTAGCAAGTTTAGGCTTTCTACACTTCAGGGCATTTAAACACATCACAACACTGAGAAGAATGCAACACATGCACAAGCTCTATTCATCTCTAGGGACTAACCAGTGATCCGGTTTGAGATGCTGAAGAGTCGTGACGTCCTGTGACGTGTGACGAATGACTCTCGGTAGTAGCGGTCCCCGAAGCACATACCCAGCAGCTCCTTACGCACGGTTTTGTTCCATAGTCCATAGATTAATGGGTGGCATGCTGCACTGGTAAAAGACAGCCAGGATGCTAGAGTCTCCACCTGTGGAGAAACACTACCTTTTCCCCACAATGCCTCAGTTCCAATCACTACCACATAGGGCCCCCAGGTAGCCAAGAATGTCCCCATCACCACCAGGATGGTGATGAAAGCTTTGCACTGGTTGCCTGAGTATATGAGGCTCTTGCGGCTGCTGTTAGAAGAGGTGGAGGTGTTGGAGTTCTTGCGACCATTCTTCTGCATGCCAGACTCCTCCTGGGCAACCACCACAGTCCCACAATACACCTTACGTGCTTTGATACGAGCTACACGGAAAATAACACTGTAGCACACTAGCATAGCCGCCAGAGGAAGCAAGCAGCACCAAGTGACCCAGAAAGATGTATAGCCAACTTCCTTGTGCCAGGCTGCTGTGCAGGTCCACTTGAAGTTATCAAACTCAAACGCCGACCAACCAAAAAGTGGCGGCAGGCAGCCCACTAAAGAGTGAAGCCAAATGTAAACAATGGCCACTGTGGCCCGATTTCCTGTGATCTTCATTGGGTAGATCATAGGGTATAATACAGCATAGTACCTGTAAAGATTAAGAATGGATGGTAGTATCAAGAGAGTTGAACTTAAAATGACAATACATTTAATGTAATAATATTATTTAATTCATTAAAATTTTATATTTATAATATTAACATTTGATGACAATTAAATATTAAATAAAAATACACTCACTGGTTCAAAAAAATAATTACAACATGAACAAAGATAAGATTTGATTTTCTCCATTTGATTTTCTCAACTTACTGGCAAATAAACTGAATCCAGACTTTTCTAATGTAAATTGTTATTTATTTATTATGACAAACAGACTCACCTGTCAATGGCAATGGCTCCTAGCGTGAGCATGCTAGCGGCACTAACAAGCAGATAAAGCAAGGCTGTGAAGTTGCACCACACCACCCCAAACATCCATTCTCGCTGCAGAGAGCTGGCTACCACAAAAGGGAGAGTGAGCACTGACAGAAGCAGGTTGGACAAGGTCAGGCTGAACACAAACTTGTTGCTAGGTGTCAGCAGGTAGGGCTTCTTATAAAGTGTCACAACAACAAGCAGATTTCCTAAGCAGATGAGCAAAGCAATAACTATGATTGAGGCCGACTCGAGCACCATTGTCCCGCTGGCACCCGAACCCTCCACCGCTGTGCCATTCTTGGTGCTGTTCATCATGGAAGGATGTTATGCACCTAAAGGAAAAACAACCAATTGGGCAATGATTAGATCTCACACTTTGAGAGCATTCTGTATTCAGTATCAACAGATTTAGAGGAAGTACCAAATTATTCCTGTAGCTAATGAGTTCATAGTGCAGCACTGAGATGCCAGCCAATGTAATTATTTAAAAATCCACAGGGATTACTACTGGCTTTACAAAGCAGCTTTTGTTACTGTAACCCCAAGTGGTGTTATTATTCTGTTTATTTAGTGCTCATTTGTCCCCAGAT
This sequence comes from Ictalurus furcatus, assembly GCF_023375685.1. NCBI lineage: Eukaryota > Metazoa > Chordata > Actinopteri > Siluriformes > Ictaluridae > Ictalurus > Ictalurus furcatus. The sequence goes on along the minus strand of NC_071260.1, from coordinate 17,974,456 downwards.
AAATGTATCTCAAATGTGTCCTGTATCTCAAAGCTTTTTTTTAGATTTATGATGCAGAAATCTAATTATCATACATATACATACACAATATCAGAGGGGATGGTGGAGTTGAGAAGACTTATGAGATGGATACCTGTAAAAGTACTTAAACTTGGGGGGGGGGGGATTTTTGCTCCTCTTTTAATGAGGATAGACTGTCAAGTTGTTTACACGGAACAAAGCAAGGGTTCAATCATTTTTTTTTTTTATATATTTCCTTCCCCCCCCTCATTCATTCCCCCATTCATTCATTTTCCATCTGGTATCCCTGGTGGGTTTGTAGTGGCAGCAGGCTGAGAAGTTCATCACAACCTCTCTTTTATCTCTGGCCAAATATTTCAGCTCCTCCTGAGGGATCCCCAGATGGTCCCAAGCCAATTGTGATGCTATCTCTCCAGCATTTCCTGGGTCAACCTCAGGGTCTCCATCCAGTGGGACATGTCTAATGCAGCTCTAGTGGGAGCTGTCCAGGGGCATCCTTGTAAGGTGCCTGAACTTACTCCTCTCCAGTTGGATTAGCGGCTCTACTACAAGGCTCACCCGGATTGTCAAGATTCCCACACTATCCCGCAATATAAGCCCAGCAACCCCACAGAGGAACCAAAGTTCTGCAGCTTGTACTTCTTGTTCCTTCTTCTATCTTTCTTTTTTACTAACCATAGCCAGTGACTGTAGGTGAAGATATGGATGTAGACTGACCTATAAACAGGACATTCTTAATCAAACTGAGCTCCTGCATCACCACAACAGACTGGTCACAGCGACTGTAAAACTGGCGTGATCCGTTTGCCAAACTCACACTGTATTTTTACAATCACATGAACATTTGGGTGAAGTGTTCTCAAACTGTCCTAAAACGAATTTTATAAGGAGAAGACAGTCAATGTGACATGCAACAACAATGATGCATTAAACTTCTGACACATCCAAAACAACTTGGTGTGATTTCAGATATCGATGGAACTTAAAAACAAACAAACAAACAAACAATTGGATGTAATATCACATAATAGTTATCCAAAAGGGAACGAGAAATGTATGAGTTTCACAACAGGGACAGGGTTTGAAAATTGTAGTTTAATTACATCCCCAATTGAGTCATTTCAAGTATAGTTCTTCCATCCTAAAGAGTTATTACACACTTGCCACAATATTAAATATACTTATCTGTGTGGTTTCTGTGCGTCTCTGTAAAACATCCTACAATCTATAAAACATTATCAAATGATACACTGCACAGATGAAATCAGCAATAGCAAACATTCAGAGTAACTTTAAATGTACATTTTAAATTACGGACATATTCGGTGGTTCCTGTAACATAGTAGCAGTATAATGGCGGTTGATGTAGCTGGTGGTCCTGGACCTCTGTTAGCTACTAAATCATCGTAAAAACCTCAGGAAGTAAAACCCAGTACCAATCCTGCCATTTCTGGTAAAGTTAATGTGTTTGTGTGGTTCCCCTTACAAAGCCATGCATCAAAAATCATTTCATGCATCAGTAAAAGCACCTGGGTAAAACCTGCATAGTATATTATTGATATAAATACTCAGTATGCCCTATTTAAACTATATCTAGTGCTGGCTAGCGTTTAAACATTTTGCGTACAGTTACAAAACGCTAATAAATAAATAAATGGGTTAGCAAGTTAGGCAGTTTTGCTAACGTCGCTTCCTAGCGCAACATTGTGCTGCCATTGTACAGGACGAGAAGAAACGCGATTTACGCTCGCTTCTGTTTCTTCTTCCATGAATTATGAAAACATCCTTTAACATTTCATTTAATGAAAACAGCAGTATCACAACTACTCATTTCATTTCCAGCACTCGTCTCCCGGAGAGAGGGAGAGAGGGAGAGAGAGAGAGAAGAAAGACGTTAGCTAAATTAGCCAGCAACATTGAATATAAAGGAATGAAAGTTTCTCCTTAGTAGGATCAGCTAACTCAGGCGCATATAAAGTCTCCTCACCTCAAGAGAGAGATGCTTCAGACTCTCACCGTCCAGTGAGAACATGGCAGAAGTTTTGGACGGGTTTGCACTTTTTTGAAGAAGAAGAAATGATCAGCAGTGGGTGAAATCTGAATGCATTTTCCACGAGAGAAATCCTTCTTTGTGGTGGTCGATGCGGATAAAGAAGAGGGCAGTCCTTGGGTTATAATGGCGTCTGAATGCCAGGGTTGAAAACTTCCCTCAATCCCTCTCCGCTTCCAACAGACTCCTAACACTCCCGTAACCAAACCCGAGTGGGCGCTCCGACCCGGGTTTATGTTTTACGGGACTTTAATAAGTACTGACACTGCTTTTGTCCCCGTGTATTAAAGGAAAACAAGCTACTTCATGTATCGTTTCTTACTCCAAATTCCTTAGCTGGATTATATATAAACTTAACGTTTTATCACACATCGTGAATGAACCAATTGATTATGTATTTGAAAGAAAGCACCAACAGATTATTATTTTAAATTAAACATTCTCAGCATCATGAAATGGATTAAAAATATTCCCGCATTATTTTTTGCATAAGGATCATGTGTGAATCACAGCCAATCCAATCACCCCTCCCACGGGTAGAGGGCCCTTGTCCTGGGGTTCAATTCTAAACAGCTTCCCACTGGTAATGAAGTACACTACCAAGTGTGTAGTGTAAGTAAATTTTCTTTCATAGCCTCAGCCTAGAGTTCTCAGACTTTTTGCAGTCAGGGACCCCATTTAAATTCCAAGTACATATTAATTCCATGGACATTATTTAAATGTGTATAAAAATATTTTGTCTATATATTAGAGACGCAAAGCTTTTATTCCTGATCTTTCAACCGATAGAGCACATTAGGTCCTAGTTTACATTATTTATAGTCTGACAGGATTATGGATTAAACTCATTCAGTTTAAGTGACCAGTGAAATAGGATAATGAATGACTTAATATAATAACATAAAACTTGCAAGTGTGATTTCTACCACTGTAACAAAAATCACGGACCTTATGGCTATGTGTCACGCACCCCTGGGGTCCCAGGGACCCACTGTGAAAGCCACTGGCCTACGCTATGACAGCCTTCTTTAGAGAAGCATTATGTTCAGCTTTGTGTCACAAAAATAAGACTGTGATATTCTCTGATCTGCATTGGTCATTTTAATATAGTATGATCAGTGGCAAACATTAGATTCAAACATAGAAAATGAATATCCAAAATGTATGGACTTAGTACAGAAGGATGAAACAAAGATAAATGGTCATTATTCAAAATTACATCCCAGTAGTTCAATCCTCATGGTGGCAGCATTCTGCCATTTTTTAGGATAAATTCTGATAAATCTGGAGAATATTGGAGGGTAGATATAATTTTTCACATGGCTATTGTTATCAGAGTTTCCCATGAATATCTGAAAAAAAAAAGGGAAACAAAGATTAAGTTAGTAAAATCTTTAGTAAAACTTTTGTTTACCTATGTTCGATGAGGTACCTTTATTTCGTAGTCCTCATTATCTGAGTACTTGATCCATTTCTTGCCATCATCACTGTACTCTAAAACATAAGTGGTTACAAACATCTCTGTTTTCATTGACTTTGCTCCCTGGGTAACAATTCCAGTGATCTTCTTGACATCATTTAGTTCTATCTGGAGCCATGGCTGCATGTCGTTACTCTGTGGAGGGAAAACAACATCAGAATGTAATGAATGAATGGATTTAGGATGGGTGCAATCACAATATGATTTGTGTGTTAGCTACCTTGGCTTGCCAAGCATTGATGGATCCTTGTTTATCAAGACGGGCCAACCAAGGCTGCCACAAGCTAGAATACCAGTTGGAAGCAACAGAACTGGCGGTGATCTGATAATCTCTTATATTTCCATTCTGCATTCCCAAGGGTACAGAACACCCTGCAAACATGCATATTAGTCCTATTGTAGCCATGGGTTGATATAAGTAATACAGAAAACATGTGGTGAAAAGATTGTGCGCAGTTGTCTGTCACAATTATGCAAATGCATACCTATTTATGGAACAAGACTGCAACAGATAAAAAGATAAGTATAAAAATAATAATAATTTCGACAGATTTTCATTGGAACTGAAGTTTATGCTTACCAGAGGTGCTTAACCTGTATTAATTTATAGGATTTTTATTCAGTTTAAATGGTTGTAGCTACTGGCTTACCACTTCCAGCTGGCATAATGTCCAAAGAAAGATTATTAAGTGAAACATTTGGAATAAAGCAAAATAAATAAATAAATAAATAAATAAATAAAAACATTTTCAGAGAAGTGGCTAAATGATATTTCTGGCTAATGCTGAGTGGTACAGATTTTGCCATGCTGACAGTAAAAAATGTCTGCTACACAGAAGCTTAAAAAATTTTAATCATCCAGTGTTTTGATTTCTGAATTTGAATAATTAAAGGCATGTGACAGTTTACTGACCATTTGATCAGTCTGGCTCAATGAGAAGCAAGACATTCATATTTTTGTAAACAGAATTCACAGTGAAATAATTTAGATGTATGATGTCTGCTTGTCTGTTGACGCAGAGTCTGCTTTGGGAGAATGAACACACTTGAAGCAAGCTGGGAAGCCTCTGGAAACTGGCTATGTGCATGATCTAGTCAATATTATTGATACCAGCAGGTCAGACTGCTACTCTAATATTCAGAAAATAATTTTATCTCTCATGCTGCCTTAAAGCTGTGTTGCTTGTGAGAGTGCACTTTGCTTTGCTGCATGTTTATATTTAGACATTTGATCCCAAGCCTGAACTGAAGCACATGACAGGTTGAATTAGACAATAAGATGTTCATGTCAGATTGAAAGTGGAAGTGAAGATGGGGTTGAGAGCGAGTTGGATAACTTATCACTTGTGTGAGTAATGAGTATCACACAGATCATACCACAGTACTTTTTAGAGTACTACATGGAATACTAGTACCAAACGATGTCAGTACTTGACTATAGCATATCTGAGCTGTGTGCATTCACTGTTCTTAAAATAGAAATGATGCAAGAACATTTCACACCTACCATCTAACTCACATCCAAAGAATTCCATGCGAACAGTTGGATAATTATATGAATGAGAGGGGTAAAGCCTCACATAACGACTAATAATAGGTGGGAAGAATATATTCTCCTTCACTTCATGGGCTTCCCTGTTGCCTTCAAAATTCTTGGGAAGTGGAAAAGAAAACGGGCAAAATCAGCATTTAATAATTAAGTATCTTTGATATGTATTGTAGTATACACTGAAGCAGTAATTTACCTTTCTTGAAGTCTTGCTGTCTCCCTTATACCAACTCCATCTTTTGCGGTCTGTGCTGTAGAAGATTGTGTAGTTCAGAACAAAGTGAGATGTGAAGAGTTGTTTGGCTCCCTGTGTAGCTATTTTACTGATCACCACTGGCCGCTGGAAGTCTACCTGGACAGCAGGACCAACCATCTTCTTGTAATTACTCAGTAACACGCTGTAATTTATGGGATAATAACTTATACATTGCCATTATGTGATGATACCTGAATCCACTGGTCTTGCTTTGTTGTACTCCATGCATTGTACTTTCCTGTATTGTGTAGTCTGGCCAAATTGGGAAGCCAGTAGCCTTGAATATAGCATGAATTTAAATTGGATCGTTAATCATGGTTATTGTCAAGCTATCTGAATCATATATTATATATGACTATGCCACATATTACAAATGTCTAGGGTTGTGATAATACCTCTAGAATCTGATGCTGTTATTTGACTGTCTTTAACAGCTCCAGAATTCAGACCAAGAGGGTGGCCACATACTGCACAATAAAAACAGAAAGAATACATTTGCAATATAGTGATGGGAGGAATTTGAAAGAGATTCCCATTTATTTAAAAGTAATTTTTTTTTGGCTATACACTGAAGACATTTGGGTTTGGGTCTGGGTTAAGGTCTGGTGGTTGACTTGGCCAGTCTAAAACCTCCCACTGTTTTCCTCTGATAAAGTCCTTTGTTGACATGGCAGTGTGTTTTGGGTCATCATCTTGCTGCATGATAAAATTCCTCCCAATTAGATTGGGATGCATTAGATTATATGCATTTTTTTTTGTAAATTGGCAGACAAAACGTTACTGTGGACTTCTGAATTCATTCTGCTGCTACCATCATCGTGAGTTACATCATCAATAAAGATTAGTGAGCCTGTTCCAGAAGCAGGCATGCAAACCCAAGCCATGACACTACCTCTACCATGGTAGAGGCTGATGAGCTTGTATGTTTGGGATCATGAGCAGATCCATTGTTTCTCCACACTTTTGCCTTTCCATCACTTTTGGTAGAGGTCAATCTTGGTTCCAGAACTTTTGTGGCTCATCTCTGTATTTCTTTGTGAATTGCAATCTGGTCTCCGATTCTAACTGCTGATTAGTATTTTGCATCTTGTGGCATGGCTTTTATATACTCACCATCCACTTTCATAGGACTACATGTACATCTGGTCATTTATGCAGTTATCCAATCAGCCAATCATGTGGCAGCAGCACAATGCATGGAATCATTCAGATACAGGTCGAGAGGTTCAGTTAATGTTCACATCAAACATCAGAACGGGGAAGAAATGTGATCTCTGTGATTTTTGAGTATTTCAGAAACTTGTGATACCTTCACCCCTGTCCTGTGGAGGTTGTTGGTGATGTCACTGATGGGTTTTTTTTGTCATTAATTGCTGTTGTTTTCCTTGGCTGACCTGTTCAGTATCTGGTTCTTAGTACACTGGTGGTTTCTTTCTTTTTCAGGATGTTCCAAATTGTTGTATTGGCTATGCCCAATGCTTGTGCAGTGGCTCTGATAGATTTTCCCTCTTTTCTCAGCTTCAAAATTGCTTGCTTTTCTCCCACAGACAGCTCTCTGGTCTTCATGTTGGCTTAGCCTATTTAACAACAAATGCAGTCTTCACAGATGAAACCCAGGGCTCAAACCAAGGGTAGACATTCAGAGCTATTAATTATTTATGTAATCTAACAGGCACACTGGGGCAACAAAAACACCTGTCAGTCACATGTTCCAGTATTTTTGATCCATCACATGTTTCATTATTCTTGAAAAATGGGTGGGTTCAAACAAAAGGTGCCATGTTGTAAGTTGTTTAACACAGTTACATGTAAATATCAGGAAGTTAAAATTGAATTTCTCATCTATTGCCTCATAATCATCTTTTGATATCAAACCCAAATGTCTTAAATGTATAGCAAAAACAAAATAATTTGCTTTACTGTTCCAATACTTTCAGAGGGGACTGTATGTCATCATCACAGTCAGCCGCATTCACTCATGCTGTCTAAGCTACACACATTTCTTACTATTCTTGCTCGATTTGCTTCTAAAACATTATGCTCTACTGAACAAGTTAGATGTTCAATTTCCTCTTCAAATTTGCAAGTCTGCTCACTGCACTCATCTATATAGAGGTCACTGTTTCGCAAACAACACGTCAATATAGATTTCATTTTAATTGAAAAACTCTTAAAGTATTATGTTAAACAGTGTTCAAATAGTTTGATACCATTGTCTAACACTAAAAATAGTGTCTGCATCCCTCTCTGCTGGGGGATTCCGACCTCAGACTCCAACATCCAGAGCCCTGGCTTTGAGGGCATCATCTGCAGAGTTGCAAAACCTCCTGCGTAACAGCACCAGAAATGCAAAAAGGGTTCATTAACTAGTTTCAAGTATGTAAAACAACAGAAAACATGCAAAAATGCAAACCTGGTAAAAGTGGATATACTCCCTGACGATGGGGGTCTTTATGCTTGTTAAAAAAGGTTTGCCCATGAAAGTGAATGCTGTGGAAGTCTTTTGGAGAGCCCATGTTTATAAGATGCCAGTTTACTAGCTGATTAGCATACATGCGAAGTCCTTTAAGACTGTATATAATTCCATTGATAGCTAATAGGAAAGAAGTACAAAAAAAGACAGCTGATAAAGTGTGCATTTAGATTTGGTTGATTAGTTTATACTAATGTTCAGGAATTTTAAGAAATTCAGCAACAAAAACACTAAATAGCATAAAATACCATGAAATCTGATATTGTTATTGAAATTTGGGTCCATCATTGCTTTTTGGTTTGTCTTCTTGAGAATCTCCCGGTTTTGGTCATAGTACCAGCTCTTGTTCTCATCAAATGTCATAAAAAGTAACATAAATTCTTGTGTGTCTATTGGATTTTTAGCCAGGGTGCCCTTCCTACAAATCAGAAGTGGCCCAATCAGTCCAGAATGGATGTCTCGCTCCTACATAAACAAAATCCAAAAATCATCTTCATGCTAAAATGCTTTACATGGTAGCAACAAGGCAGTCCCATATTTGAACTTACAGGATTTACGCCAGAGTAGTAGGTCCATATTCGACAGTGAGATTCATCATTTAATGGCCCCACTTTGTCATTTACTGTCCAAATATATGTAAAAGTTGAATTGGGCTGAACTGCATTATCATACTTGTACCAGTAAGGTGAGTTATCTTCATAATTCAGTCCCTCCATATTTTTGCTATATGACACCCCATTTGCATGCAATGAGTATGGACGGCTGGCAAGATTCCTGAACACTATCTAGAGTGAAAGATAGACTTGTATTAGGCTTTAATGTAGATTTGAATTATCATTTTGAAGTCCAAAGTCCAAACACTTCATTCAGGTAACAGATCTTACATATATGGTTTCATCAACTTCAGCCTTAATGACTGGACCCATGATGCCAAGATGCTCTTCGACTTCTCCACGAGAGTCTGGGGTTGTAAAGGAGCTGTCCAAATATGATCTGAAGAGCACTTTCTTGAACAGCGTGGGCCTCTCCTTCACTGAGGCTTTATCTTCCCTCCTTTAGAGATGAACAGAAGAAACAAAGTAGAGACTCAACCAAAAAACAATGAGGTACACTGTTTGTGAAATGTCTTAGGACTTCAGCTTCAAACCAGGTTTTTGTGTTCATCAATGTTTTCCAGTTGTGTCTTTTATATAGACACAATTATTTGCAATGTGTACATTTGTAAGCTTGAATTTTGAAATCTTCTAAATTACAATTATATGCTTATCTTGAACAAAGGAATTTCAGAGTCCAAATATTGCACTGTCTGGGAAGATATGCAGGGTGACTTCCTGGTTCTTCTTGTTATATTTATTTATATATAATTATTATTTACCACATAATTTGTTTAGTTTTTTTTTTTTTTACTTATTTACAAAATGTAGTTTACAACATGTTTTATATTATTATACTTTACTAAATTGTAGATTTAATAAAAGTTCATTATAGTATTCCAAACGAACAGGACATTTGGTCAAGCAAAGTCTTTCTTGGACTATAAGAAGTGAAATATTGATTACCTTTGTCCATAGCCTGCATAATCCCAGTTAACTTCTTCAGCAGTAATGAAGTAGACCCTAGTCTTGCTGCCAGCCATTTGCAAGGAATATTTAGTTACTTCATCAAGTACATCAGTTTCTGTTTGAGGCGGTTTACCATATGGGTCTTTGTATTCAACATATTCATATTCTTCTTTGTCATCATGGGTGTTCTCACTATCAAAATCCAGATCGTCACGAGGAACATATATTTCATAGTCATTGAAGTCATTCCTGGGAATTCCTATGACTATTGCTTTTGGCAGTATGTCTTCTTCACTGAAGTTGGGCTTGGTAGTCCTTGGTGTTAACTGAGAAGGAGCAAAACCCCGTGGAGAGAAGCTTCGTGGAGAGATGTCACTACGAAGTTGCGGTTTGTATGCCTTTTTTTTTTTTGTCTTCATGCCATACCCTTTCATCGGTGTCACCCTTTGTAGATGAACTTTTTTCTTCTCTTCATTGGCACTGTTTGGATGCTTGTCTGTTATGTATTTGTTCATGTAATCTGCGAACTTCACCGGCACCAGCTCATGTTTGCTGTCATAACTCCAGTTCTTTGCTTGTGTATCCAAAGGTGTGGTGAGAATGACCATAGTGTTGTTACTGTCCTTTAGGTAAATGACCACTTCATTAAGACTCTTTTCTGGTGTAAACTGCTCTGAATTGGCCAAAATGGCCATGTTTTCCTGCACTGAAAATTCAGAGTCCACTTGGGTATTATTTAATTCTTTATCTTCATCAACTGAAAATTCGAAGTCCACTTGGGTATTATTTAATTCTTTATTTTCACTGACTGAAAATTCGGAGTCCACTTGGGTGCTATTTAATTCTTTGTCTTCCTCCACTGAAAATTTGTAGTCCACTTGGGTGCTATTTAATTCTTTCTCTTCCTCCACTGAAAATGTGTAGTCTAGTTGGGTGCTATTTAATTCTTTGTCTTCCTCCACTGAAAATTCATAGTCCACTCGGGTGCTATTTAATTCTTTGTCTTCCTCCACTGAAAATTCATAGTCCACTTGGGTGTTATTTAATTTTTTAGCTTCATCCACTGAAAATTCGGAGTCCACTTGGGTGTTATTTAATTTTTTAGCTTCATCCACTGAAAATTCAGAGTCCACTTGGGTGCCATTCAATTCTTGAATGACCTTCAGTGTAAAATCTGAGACTACTTTCGGGTTATTCACTTCTTGACTTATTTCATATAATGATTCTGAGTTCTTATTTGTATGATTTAATTCTTGGGCATCCTCAAGCTGTTCTAAAATGCTGTTGTTAGGAAGTTCTGTAGGTGAGATGTTGTACTCAACTAAATGCTTATGGCTGTTTGTTTCTATTCGTTCAACATTATCCAGTAGCACAAAATCTTTCATATCTTCAACGTCTGTAATGCTAATATGAGAGTTAGGAGCAGGTACACTGTAAATAAATATGTTGTCCCTTGACCTGTCATTGTCATCTACCACCTCCACAGAGTTCATCATTAAGAATTCCAGGGTCTCTGCCTCTGTTACGTTCTCTTTATGAGTCTTTGAGGTTTGGGTTGATAGCAAAGGCCTTATCTCTTCTGTTACTAATGATGTATTGTGTTTGTTCTCTGAGGTGATTTCACCATCAGTATTTTGTAGAAGTGAGACGTTATGGGGAAAAGTGGTGATACGGTTAGTTCCACTGATTCTGGAGTTAGCAGGTGCCGACTCCAGAGATAATTTGATCGGTGACTCGATTGTGCTTTCATTTTGAACAGCTTTTGTTGTAAGGTTGTTGTCATCAAATTCAAACCCAAAATGGGTTATGTTTTGGGTCACATCAGTGTGAAGTAGCGTATCATCAGTAGTATCTAAGATAGAAAGGTCTAACTCTTCCATATCATTTTCACTTGTGTATTTCTGTGACCTTATACCAAGAAGAACTGCATAATCATCAGAGTCTGGATCAATAACAGCAGTTGTGCTTGGCTTTGATTTTGATTTCTCCTTTTTTAATACTGTCTCATCTATGGGCTTCCACACACTGAAGGTCTCTGGTACCTCTGGTACTGGATCATAATCATCATAATTGTAAGAATTTTCCACGACGTAATCCCTAAAGCATTCAACATCCTGAAACTTCACTCTTAATCCTTTTTGAGTCTCGTGTGTATTCAGTGATGCCATTAGCCAAACTCCTTAAAAATAAGAATAGAAGGTATAATAAAGGGGGAGGGGGGGTATGTCATAGTACATAACCATCAATTTCTAATGTCATTGCAAACAAATGCATTCCATACTGCATGAAATAATGTAGTAAGTTGTTAAAGAACATATTACTGATAATTACACATTTACAAGAATATTGGTTTCTATTTGCCCCCAAACTGTTCTTTAATTAATATTTACATGTCACATATTTCATGCATACTGACCAATATTAGCCATGTTCATGGAGATTGTCTCTCCTGTCATGGGGAACAGACTAAGGATGTCCTCCTCTTTGTTGTTCAGCTCAAATGTGTGTCCATAAAATGTGGCTGTTTGGATGTCATCTTGTTCCCCAACACTAGACACATGCCAAGTTGCAATCTCACCATTGCAAAACCCCAGGACCTGGCCACTTTCATAAACATAACCATTGATTGCTGTGAAAGATAATTAAATTATGATGATTAATAATTGAGTTGATAAAGCAAATGTTGTTTACTGTGCATACCGTTACTCACTGTGCATACAAATCTACTCACTGTGCATAACATTTGATTTATAGAACTCTAGGTCATCTGGTTTTACATTTTTTGGTTCACCACAGTATGTGATGATGTTTTCATTTAGGTACCAACTCTTGTTTTCATCAAAAACTGCAAACATAGCATGCTGTTCCTTGTCTGCTCTCAGCTGAAAAATGGAGCAACTATTTGTAATTAACACATTATCAGATGAATCAATAATGGTTGTCACATGAGATATACAAAATTACTCACTTGTTTAAAAAATAAAGAACAAAAACCATAAATAGTTACCTGGACATTCCTGGTACTGAGGGATTGGCTTTTGCAGATGAGAAGTGGCCCAACAAGGCCTGAAGCAATGTCTCGTGGAGTGTTCACTGCACTATGGTACATCCTGGTCAGACATCTTGAATCACTGTTTAATGGTTCGTCCTCCTCAATGACTCGCCACACATATGTGTAAGTCTCCCCTGGTTGCACTGCATGGCTCTGGTACCCTTTCAGATTATAAAAGACATTGAATGAAGCAATGAATGTCACTTAATTGATCTATTCTCTTTTGAAACATTGGGTCTTACTTATCAAGCTGGATACAAATGGATGTATTTGTAAATCATTCATAGGAGCATTTGCACACGAAATCTGATATTCAAGAAAATCCTATAATTGTGGAAATACATTTGTATCCTACTCGTGTTCTTGAGTGTATGTAAAAAGAAGACTAACTAATGTAAATCTTGACTGACTGGCTTCAAATCATATATGTAATTAGCATGGATTGCTACAATTTTATATATGGATTATACTGTCAAGTTTAAATGACTTACTTACATTTACACGCACAAATGTAATGAAAATTTTGTAAAAACCCAGTCGTGTCATGTTAATTACATTTATGAAAGGCATTAAATCTGAAAAAAAAAATCTGAAAAAATTAGAGAAAGCAACACAAACCATGAATTAAGACAAATAAGACTCTCAATTAAGAAGAATTGCCACTGTATAAAAGGAGGACTGGCTGCAATGGCTCAGACTGTTCTGTTTGTCATGGCATCTACCTTAAACGTTGTGCAACACATTATTAGAGCCAGCAATAGGTAACAGATGAGTAAGTGATCTGGTATTTCTCAAGCTGCAACCTGGCATATATTCCCTAGCCTGTTTTGCATCATTAATCAGTTTCCTATGACACATACCCTCCTGCTTTTTCAACCTGGCATCATGGATGGCACACTGTTGCATTCTGGCTGAGACACTTTACTTTGGATAAAAAATAACCATTTAGTCCCCTCTGAAAGTACTGAAACAGTAAGACCAATTCTTTTGTTTTTGCTATACATGGAGACAATAGAGTAGAATTTCAGCTTTAATTTCCTGATATATTTACCCAAGCATAGGAACAGATAGGCTTTAAGTAAATAACACTTAATATTTGGCTGCATATCACTTGCTTGCAATAATTGCATCAAGTCTGTGACCCACTGACCATCAAATTGTTACATTTATCTTTTGTGATACTTTTTCAGGCTTGTACCACAGCTTCATTCAGTTACTATCTGTTTTGGGGGGTTTCTCCCTTCAGTCTCCTCTTCAGGAGGTGAAATGAAATGAAACTGGGTTAAGGTCTGGTGATTGCCAGTCTAAAACCTTCCACTTTTCCCCCTGACGAAGTCTGTTGTTGTGTTGGCAGTGTTTTGTCTGTTGGTCATTGTCTTTCTGTATAATGAAGTTCATCCCAATTAGACTGGATGCATTTCATCATAAACTGGCAGATAGAATGTTTCTGTAGACTTCTGAATTCATTATGCTGCTACCATCATGAGTTACATCATCAATAAAGATTAGTGAGCCTGTTCCAGAAGCAGCAAGCCCAAGCCATGACACTACCTCCACCATGCTTGATTGATGAGCTCATATGTTTTGTATCATGAGCAGATCCTTTCTTTTTCCACACTTTGGCTTTTCCATCAGTTTAGTACAGGTTACTCTTGGTTCTTGGTTAATCGAATTGAACTCCAATATGGCTTTCCAGTTCTTACTGCTGATAAGTGGTTTGCATTTCATAAATACCTATATTTCTCTCAACATCTTCATCAAACAGTGGATTGTGATACCTTCACCCCTGCCCTGTGGAGGTTGTTGTTGATGAAACTGACTGTTGTTTTAGGGGTTTTTTCTTCATAGCTCTGACATTTGCTGTTGTTTTCCGTGGCCGACCTGTTCCTTGTCTGGATGTTAGTGCACCAATGGTTTCCTTCTCTTTCAGGACATTCCAAATTGTTGTATTGGCTATGCTCAATGCTTGTGCAATGGCTCTGATTGATTTTCCCTCTTTTATCAACTTCAAAATGGATTGCTTTTCTTCTATAGACAGCTCTGTGGTGTTGTTGGTTTATCCTTTTTAACAACAAATGCAGTATTCACAGGCAAAACTCAGGACTCACATTCAGACATTCAGCACTACTAATTATTTAAATAATCTAACAGGGTACACTGGGGCAACAAAAAACACCTGTCAGTCACATGTTCTAATATGTTTGATCACTTGGAAAATGGGTGGGGTCAATCAACAACACAGGTGCCATGTTGTAAGTTGTTTATCAGGAAATGAAAGCTGATATGAAATGAAAGCTGAAATTCTGATCTATCTTACATTAAATTTTTTGATCTCAAACCCAACTGTCTTTAGTGTATAGCAACAACAAATGAAGTCGCCTTGCCATTCCAATATTTTCAAAACTGTTCCATGTATGAGGTGCTTATTTACAGTAAATATATATAGATTTTTCTCTGTTTTCATCTCAATCCATTGTTGTTTTACCACCTGTAATTTGGATTTTAAAAAATCCAAGGAATTGTTACACTGGTAAATATTTTTATTTTTTTATTGTCATAGACATGACTCAAAATAGCATCCACTTTCTGCTCCTGACTTTTTTGCCATTTAGTCATCATTCAACAGCTCTCCCTCAGTTTTGCCTTTTATGGAGTCTTGTGGGAGTCACTAACTGCAAATCAAATGTGCCGTGCACACACCTTTTATTTATTCTTTTTTTTATATTTATTTATTTTACATGCTTTGTAAATCTAGTGGAAACTTTTTATTTTGTTTGGCTTATGCAAACATTTACACACAACTTTACTAAAAGATTGATAAATGAGGCCCAATGTCAGCATTGGATTTTGAGATTCAAGTTATTAAAGTTATCAAATAATTAATTAAATTTAATTTTCAATGTACAGGCACAAATGTACAGCAATTTTTTACACCATCAGCATTTACACCATCAACATGGTGATGGTGAAAAAAGTTAATTTTAAATAAACTTTAGAATATAACATACTGTAAATGTAAATGGTCATTTTACTAACCTCCCTCGGGGTAATTGGCTCCCTCTGCTGCTTTATCAATGGTTAATCCATGAGGATACATGCTGTATGGACGTGATGCTTTGTTTTTGAACACAATCTGTAAACATGGAAAAATAAGTTAACATAATCATTGATTATCAGAAAGGACACCAGCCTACGCTACCAAAACAATCGTGTCAAATGGCATGATTTTGTTATGGTTTGTACTTTGTTCCGGCTTTTTAAAAAACATTTTTTTACCTTTATTATGTCTCTGATCTGTGCTCTGATCACAGGACCAAGAATTCCCAACTCTTTCTTCCTTTGTTTCTGTTCTGCCCTTTCTTTAAATGACTCATCTGTATACTGGGTGAACACAGCTTTTTTATATTTCTTACCAATCCGTCCTATACCCTGTTTTAAGTACGTGGACCGAAAATCCCTGTGTGAGAAGAAACAAGATATCTGTAAGCACAGTTAACACAGGGCATTATACATTGTTTAAAAGTGATTGGTGTGTACCTGTCCACATTATCTGGCAAATTTGGGGCATAATCCCAAATTATCTCCTCAGCTGCAATGTAGTAAATCCATTCTTGACTCTCTCGCCTTTGTTGGATGGTGAGCTTTCGCTTTGGTGCAATAAACTCTTCACATGTATTAACATTCAGGAAACCATGCATCCCAGCTGAAATAAAGTGAGGAGCATTAGTAATGTTCTTTTTATATTTAGTTTTTAAATAATTCTGTGATTTTAATTATAAGAGGGTTTTTTTTGGGTGGGAGCAAGGCACTGTGAATTGGAGTGATTGTGAGTTAATATACAGTGGCTATAAAAAGTTAACACACCCCTGTTAAAATTATAGCTTTTTTGATAATAAAATCAAGACAATCCAAGATAAATAATTTTACACCTTTAATGTGATATAGCAACTAACAATATTAAAAACAAAAAACAAAAAACAAATAGAAATATTATTTATTTATTTATTTACAATAACCTGATTGCACAAGTATGCATACCCTTTTATAATTTGGAATGTGACAGTGCTCAGAATTAACCATTGACATTAACCATGACATTTAAAGTCATTGCAAAGGAATTTCCAAAACATGTAAATGTACCATGGAACATCGTGACAACACCACATTAACATTACCAAGAACAGGACATCATCCAAAATAGATTAAAAGACAAGAAGAACTCTTATCAGGGAGGATACCAGGAGACCTACAGCAATATTAAAGGAACTGCAGGAACAAGTACTGGTTACTCTCTGCATGTGACAGCAATCTTTCATTTTCTTCACATGTGCTATGGGGTAGGGTCACTAGGCAAAAGCCCTTTCTCCTGAGAAAGAACAACAACAACAACAACAACAACAACAACAAAACATCAAATGCATTGTGGTCTGATGAGACCAGGGCACAAAAACAAGACAGATTACCCAAAGAACACCATACACATGTTGAAGCATGTTGGTGGCAGTATCTTGCTATTGGGCTGCTTTCTGGGACTGGGGCTCTAGTCAAGAGGGAATCATATCATCATGGATAACTCCAAATACCAGTTCATTTAGGCACAAAACCTGCAAGCCTCTGTTAAACAGCTGAAGATAAAGAAAAAATTTAACCTTCCAGCACGATAACAACCTAAAGCACAAATCCAATTCAACAAAGGAATGATTTCAGAAGAAGAAAATCAATGTTTTCGAATGGGTCAGTCAGAGCCCAGGCCTAAACCTTATCGATAACCTCTGGAATGACTTGAACGGGCTGTCCACCTCACAAGAGATCTTCTCGTAATTTTATAAAGCAGAAGCATTTTTGCAAGGAAGAGTTGCCCCCCCCATTATATTATTCTATTATTTGTTTTTCACCTGAATTTTCTTGGTTGCTATATCATTACATGACTTTTGTCAAAGGAGCAACTAGATGTAGTCTTGTTCTCTCACCAGGTCTTACCTTCCAAGTGTTTGCTAATGTGAGAAGAGAGAAGCCAGCGACCAGGGTAGATGGCCACCATCTCTGCACTGGTAGCTGTGCCACTGATAATGCCGATTGAAGACACCTTGTGCCCACTCTGCTGTAGAACCTGGCCATTGAAGTGCACAGAAAAAAGCTCTGGCTCAGAACTCATACCGATCAAGTGCCAGGTTACTTTGGAATGTGCACACACATTAAGATCTGGAGAAGATCAAGAGAAATATTACAAGAGAGCAACCAACTCATAGAACTTGTAAAGGCATTGATATTCTCTCATAGTTGAAAACTTAACCAGCTTACCAGGGACAGAGCCATTTGTGAAGCCATTGATTGTGTATTTCACATTCTCCTGAAGTGGTGCATCCCTTTTGCTGTACCAGGTGTTGCTCTCATCAAACACCCCGAACAACAGTGTGAATTCCTGATGGAAATGGACCTGCTTTCCAGACTCATCAAGACTGCCTGTGGAGCAAAGGCATACAATATCAGGCTGACTGAGCTTTAGAATAAACAGCGTTATCTGTAACCCCTTGGTTATCCAATCTATCTGACCGTTAAAAGGAAAGAGCTCACTACTGATGAACTGATTCATATTGTCTATAATAATGAGGATAACGATAAAAATAAACATACCAGTCTTACAAATTAACAGTGTACCAATCAGGCCTGTGTTGTAGTCCTTGACAATATCATTGTGTGAGAAATATGTGTATGTGACACACGGGGGATCTGCAGCATGTGGAGCCACCTCTGGAGTTACCTCCCAGTAGTATGTATGCTCTTTGCCAGGAAATATGACATCATCCTCTTTCTCAAACTGGGACGTGTTGTCAAAGTATAAAGCTCCTAAAAGATTAAAGGTTTGCAGCATCAAATGTTAATGTTAATTGCCACCTGTTTATACAAAGTTCACAGGCAATATTCACCTTAGTGTCAGGAGTAAATTCTATATGTGGAGGTGAAAAAATGATCTTCCCTCATTTATATTTGGACTTAGGCACAGAGTGTGGTTAATATGTATAAAAATGGGAAATACATCTGTTCTTACCGGCAATTTGTTTCCTCAGTTAAACAAATAACAACTTAATAGCTGAGAGTTTGCTGCACTTTGGTGGGATAAGATATTTAGCTAATTTTTTCCACTGCCATTGAAATAGAGTGAACATTTAGTTAATAGTTTTCTAGTCTTCATTTTGGACTTAGGTACAGCCTGTGGTTAATATGTATGGCAAAGATAAATACACCTCTTCAGTTTGTTTACGCAACTGGACAAGTGCCACTGAAAAAAAATTATTTTCCTAAGCATGGTTTTCATTATAATGTTGCACATTTTTATAAATTTAATTTCTATACACAGTCATTTCTATACACAGACTGACTATAGCTCATATAATGTTATCATTCATTTGATACATTTAAGGCATTGTTATACAGACCTTCAGACTGTTTTCCATAAGCAATACCATGTGGATGGATACTACAGGGATGATCCGCCATGTTCCTAAAAGTGACAATGATGGTGTCACCAACTTGGCCACGGAGCGTGGGTCCCAGCAGCCCTGTAGACATAAAATGAATTAATAATTCTCTAGTAGTTTCAGAGATTCACTTAAGTGTAGTGTCTAGTAGGATTCTTGTTAGTGTATTTTGCAAGTGATGACTCAATGAATGCATAATAAAATAAGAACATCCACCTTACAGAAATAATTGAATACCTGACCATGGAGTTGTTTTAGCCTTTTTGAAACCTGGGTCATATTCCCTGTACACTGTCTTTCTATAGATGGGACCAACACTAGATGATACCAGAAAAAAAAAACAGAACTAATCATTTAAAAGTAATGAAAATATATAATTCAATATCACAATTCAGATGAACTGAACCAGTCTGGTTCAGTTAGAAAAACGTTTTCTATCTAAATAATTATTGCTAAACAAGCTAAGCATTTTAGTACTGGTCACAGAAAAAAATCACAAAATTTACCACCAAGATTGGTATAGACCTTGCTCTAAAAGATGCATACAAAATAGGTCTTTTGGATATACACTCATTTGATGTTAACAAACTTAAAATATATATAAATATATATTTCTAACACATGCATAACATGTTTCTTACATATGGTAATATTTGTAGATGGTCCAAAAAACATATTAACAAAAATGTTTCATTTCATAACAGTTTTAAATTAAACTATTTCTATTAATAATACTGATGTAAATGAAAAACGTGACCCAAAATTAAGTCATCACACACATGTGAAAAAAAACCATGACTAACTTAAATTCTTGACATATTTTTAAAGTACTGCCAGATAATGATAAAATACCTTTGAGTTCCATTTGTTGTATAATCCCAATTAATGTTAACTGCAGCAATGTAGTAGTGTCTCTCCAATGCTGTTGCACATTGACTCAGAAAAGACAGAAGGGCCAAAGCATACAAAGCAACTGGCCAAAGAGAAAACCTCATATTTCAGCCCGGAGCTCCAGGTAAGGAGCGTCTGTTCAAGAGTGCAGTACCTTCTGATTTCTCAGTAAAGATTAGCTTTATAGATTAGCTGCTCCCCCACAGAAACCATACAAACACCCCCCCTCCCACCCCCCCCACACACACACAGACGCACCGTGCCAAACACACTTAAGCACACACACCATTGGGCAATGTTATGTTCTCTCATTCTTACAAATCTTACAAAATGCCAACTTTTAATTATTACCTTTAACTGCTTAAGGTGTTTAGTTGAAAATAAGGTTATAATTTAAAATATATTATTACCCTGATAGTGTAACCCTTTTGTTCCATCACAAATCTCCTAATATCCAGATTTCATGAATAACAGTCAGTGCTTTCAAAGCAAACAAGAACCTAATGCTTGCTAAACCTATTATGATTATTATAGTTATTATCAATGAAATCTGCATTCCCAGAACTACATCTACACACAATGTATCACATAACAACAACAGAAATTTTAACTTAACTTAAACATTGGAATGACAAATAGAAAAGGGAACTATTAAATGTTCATTAGAAATTAGTGTTCCTTACAAGTGTAAATGTGCACATGCTGCAATAAAAACACAGAGCTCCTTTAACCACTGACAACTGGAGAACATACAATTGGTTCTTGCTATTATGTGCTAGAGGAAAGGCAAAATAGAAAAATGCTGGCCAGTGTTTGTCAAACCATAGTGGATGAAATGCTCAGTTTTCATCTTGCACAAAGATTATCAGGATTTGTTTTCTTTTATATGATTTCTGATCTCTAGCTCATTTATACTTTATACTTTGCCTTTATAATAAAACCCCACAAACTTTAATCTAGAGTAGAATGTTGATTAAATGAGTGGATATTTGCGTGCACCCTTATTAAAATACAATATTGTCTTAATTCTAGCACAGCATAAGCTTTAGATAATCCTCCTACTAAATTTGTCATGATAGCCAAAACTTTCAGATAAGACATGTATTACTTTTCAAAGTACTGTTCTATTACAAAATCTGTGAAAATTCCAAGAAGCTGGAAGATATATTTACTGAGTTACAGTTAAAGTAATAAACAACACAGGATTTTGTTTTTCAGGGTTTAGGCTCGAGGCCCTTAGTTTCAGTAAAGGGTAATGTTAATGTTACAGCATACAAAGACGATTTAGACAATTGTATGCTTTCAACTTTGTGGAACAGTTTGGGAATTGCAAGCCAGGGCTTATTGTCCAAGATCAGCATCTGACCTCACAAATGCTCTTTTGAATAAATGAGCACAAATTCCCACAGACACACCAAAATCTTGTAGAAAGCCTTCCCAGAAGACTGGAGACTGTAATGGCTGCAAAGGGAGGGTCAACTCCATTTTAATGCCCATGGGTTTGAAATGGGATGTTCAACGAGCTCAGGCGTGATGGTCAGATGTTCACATACTTTTGGTTATATGGTGTATTTATTTAGCTAGTTTATTAGCAAATGTGTCATTAATGTATCATTTTTGTATCATTTGTATCATTGCATCACCAGAAAATGATTTAGATTAAACTTAACTTGAACAAAACAGACAAACAACAAATACTGAAAAAAATCATTTAGATTCAAGACTCAAAATTCAAGATTCAAAAGTCTTTAAAATTGAATATTTGTTCCTCAATAAAAGAAGTTGTGATTTCAAAAAAATTTTTTGGGAGTATATCATAATGTTAAGTCCATAATCCTACTATATATATATATATATATATATATATATATATATATATATATATATATATATATATATATATATATATATATATATGAGAGAGAGAGAGAGAGAGAGAGAGAACGAGAGACATTTAAATTTTAAATAGAGGTGACTATGAAAGAAAAGATAAATTGAGAGCCAAATCAGCCAGTTTGGCGATACGGGCCAGGTGAAGTAAGGGGGACTTTACGCGTGAAATCGTACCGCCATGACGATACTGCGCATGTGCAGTGACGTGGTCGAAAGCTGGATGTCAGGATGGGAAGCGCAGTGTGAACATATGGACAGGTGGGTTTAAAACGAATTTGTTTTGTTCTGCCAAATCTGCTAGTCGTTTCAGTTTGATTGTAGTAGAGTTACTGGAAAGCAAACTGTACGTAATGGTGTGTGTGTGTGGTTTTACATTAGTAAATAAAATGTTCGACGTAAGCTAGTCAGCTAAATAACAACAACAATAACAATAATAATAATAATAATAATAATAATAATAGTAGTAGTAGTAAGAGGGACACTGGACATGCTACATACCGCATAGTACCGGTTTAGGCATGTCCAATATCAGATATGTCGTTTAAACTCTACATAGCTGCTGTTAATTAGTAGGAGCTATATGTTGTTCAATCTTCAGTGTTGAAGCGCCTTAAAGTGCTATAGTGTGTTTAACACACGCTCGTATGTTTGTCTGAGTTGTATAACTCTCGTTACACAGTGATTAACTCTACACTTGTTCTTGTTCATCACTAAAGTAAAAGGTATCCAGGTGCATGTCTGGGGCAGAATCTTAAAGTGGAGCACACTGGACGTGTCATGGTGTACTAAGACTTTATGGTATTCCTTATAGGTGTTATTGTGCATTATAGTTCGTTATGATTTGCACTTATATGGAGAGCATATAGTCATGTGAGATTTAAGACCCACTAGGGCTTTTTTGTAGGGAGATCCAGCCAGCCATTTTCCATGCTTATCCTACACAGGGTCACGGGGAGCCTGGGGACACCATTGCACACACTCACACAGCCATTCACACACTACAGACAATTTAGACATGTCAATCTCTGCCAATTGGAGGAAACCCCTGAAGCACGGGGAGAACATGGAAGCTCCACACACACAGGGCAGAGGTGGGAATAAAACCCCCAACCCTGGAGGTGTGCAGCAAACGTGCTAACCGCTAAGCCACCGTGACCCCCTGCAGGGAGATTATTTAAATATAATATTTGATACATCTGAGCCCAACCTCACTGCAGGTAGACATTTAGTACTGGATCTATTATCTGCAACAGAAAAGTAGCTTTTCATTTGTGGACTGTGTATATCAGTAGGTCAATGTTTCATCACCACAATTACAAGCCTGTTTAAATAAGAAACACTTCATATTGGTGAATGGTGATTATTGATTTATCCATTGCTTCTTAAGCAAAAGATATTTGGAAAGCGTGTTTGTTATTTATTTATTTATTATTTGTCTCCATTGCTGAATTCAGCCACAGCTCTCTTAATCCAAAATGGCGCCTTCCACCTCCTCCTCCTGCTGCTACGGCTGTTGCCGTCCACGTACCTGGCTATGCTCACGCTCCTCGGCCTACACTTTGGTTCTTGGCTTGGTATTCGTCACACTAGGGACCAGTCGTATCATTTTGCTGAAGTTCTCTGAAAATGAAGGTATCCTTCAGCTTGTTCTATTTAGCTGAATTTGGTGATTTAATTAGCAATGGTAGCTACAGTAACTTGCTCATTAAATTAGTCAGGTTGATATGTAGGTAGCCTGTTACACAGTGTTGGCCTGTTACTAATCAATTTACTTTTGCCTCTTTTGCAGAAAACAAGTATGACTTTCACCCTGCTTCTGTGAATTTAATGGCAGAGACCATTAAACTTGTGTTTTGTTTAGTCATGTCAGTGCGAGTGATCATTCAAGGTGAGCCTTGGCTGTCAGCCTTTAACAAACCTACATATCAGTAAAACAAACAAAATCGTTCAGCAATTGTTTTTACATTCGTACTTCGCTAATCTTAACATACCTTTGTTGCAGATTGTCTAGGAATTTCTCCAAAGTTTTGATTTACTCCAAAGTTTATATTGTTTACAGTATTGCATTTTCGAATTTTACTCACTTGTTGTCATGTCTGAGCTTCAGACAGATTCAGTATGACATGTCTGCTAAAGTCTTCTAGGCTATGGCTGCATTATAAGCCTGATTTTGAAGGTTAAATAATGCAGCTCAAAACTAATTTTCATCCTTGATAGTTTACATTTGTGTTTGTAAGTGGACCATCTCATTAGTTTTAGCAGATTAGTTTAACTGATTTTCCAAATCAGTAAGGTCATGTGCTCCATGAAGCATATGTATCATGAAAAACAACAACCTTTCTTTGCTGTAGTGACATGAATGAACTATTATCAAATGCCTCATTGCAGATTATTACAGTGACCTCCACTAATATTGGCACCCTTGGTAAATATGAGCAAAGAAGGCTGTGGAAAATTGTCTATTGTTTAACCTTTTGATCTTGTGTTAAAAAAATCACAAAAATACTCCGTGCTCACGTATATCAAACAATTGCAAACACAACACAGGTTTATCAAAAAAAAAAAATATATATATGTATATGTATGTTAAATATTGGTGTGCAACAATTATTGGCACCACTATGAATTCATATGAGAGAAATATATTTGAAGTATATTCCCATTGATATTTTACATCTTTTTAGTACACCTGTGTGACTAGAAACAGGAAATTGACTTCCTGTTTCACAGGGGTATAAATATGAGGTAACACAGCCAAATTCCCTTAGTCATTCATAACAGTGCGTAAGATCAAGGAATATAGCTGTGATGTGCGGCAAAACATCTATTGGCCGCTCATTAGCTCTTTCCGGATATGTACATGCATAATGAAAAGTAATTTGGAATTAATTTGTATTAACATCAGGTCTGTAGCAGATTTAGGCAAAAATAGATTTGTACCACTTTAACTTTGTAATATGAACATGTATCCTCATTGTTATTATGTGGCCAGATGTTTTCCACAAAATTATGTTAGTTTTAATCTTAAATCTGTTTGGTTTGCAGAGAGTCGTTCGTGTAAGGACTTGGGCTGTTCCTCTGGTTCCTCTTTTTTTAGCTGTTTGAAATGGGCTGTCCCTGCATTCCTCTATTTTCTTGACAACCTCATTATTTTTTATGTGATGACCTACCTCCAGCCTGTAAGTTGGACTAGTTTTTAATGTGACATGCTCTTAGTTGGAAAGAAATTTCTAACAGTATAGTGTGTGGTATTGGTTTTTTTTTTTGGCTTCTTGTGTACTTCACTGTTTCAGCGTATTAAGTCAGTAGAGGCATCATTATGTTTATTTGTTTGTTTGAACAGGCAATGGCAGTATTGTTCTCCAATGTCGTAATTCTTACAACAGCCATTCTGTTTCGGTTTGTTCTGAAGTAAGTATTAAAGACACATAAACACATATTTTTCCTACTCTAGTACAACTGAAGCAATTTCTGTTTGCCTGCTTTCTGTATATTAGAGCAATATGAACATAGTGCATGAGCTGTCCATATCAGGCTGGGACATGTCTTCTGTCTCATTCAGCTGTTGTAATTGCATCCTACACTCTGCAGGAGGCATTTGTCCTGGGTGCAGTGGGCATCCCTCATCATTCTCTTCTTCTCCATTGTGGCACTGACCATGAGCACATGCACTAATCAGCATGCCGTCAGTGGGCATGGCCTACATGCAACACATGTCTCTGCTCCCTCTGGCAGCTGCTCAAACTATACGCTGTTGGATATGAAGAAGCACAACCAGAGTGAGACCAGCTGGGCAGAGGGACTGGCCCCTGAACTCTGGAACAGCCAAGTTGTCCAGCGTTTACGTGGCTTCGGCCTGGGCTATGTCTTGCTACTACTTCAGTGCTTCACCTCTGCACTGGCCAACATCTACAATGAGAAGATCCTGAAGGATGGAGAGCAGCTGACTGAAAGTATTTTTATCCAGAACAGCCGGCTGTACGTGTTTGGTGTTGCTTTCAATGGCCTGGCATTGGTGCTGCGTACCGACTCACGGACGATGATGCTGCGCTACGGCCTATTTCACGGTCACAATGCCTACTCGGTAGCGCTGGCCTTCATCACAGCTGCCCTTGGTCTCTCTGTTGCGTTCATCCTTAAGTTCCGTGACAACATGTTCCATGTGCTGACGGGCCAAATCACCACTGTGCTCGTCACAGCCCTGTCATTCTTCCTCTTTAATTTCCGCCCAGAACTAGACTTCTTCCTACAGGCACCAGTTGTTTTGCTGGCCATCTTTATATACCACAGCAGCAGCCTGAAGGACCCAGAGTATGTACTGCAGCAAGAGAGGCTCAGGGTCATCAATGGAGAGGTGTTTGAGCGACATCAAGGGGTAAGGATTCAGTTAAACTAATGTAAAACACACAGGATGTTTTCAGACCTAGTTTGTTTGCTACCAGAGTTAAAATTTTTTGTGACTTTTTTGGGATTTTTTTTTTTTTATTTGGTTCATTTCAACAATTGGTAAGTTTTAAGCACACCAAATGTTAAAAAAAAATAAAAATAAAAATAAAAACCTAAGGCTGCATGTTGCTCCTAACAAACAGATTTGGATGAAACTCTTTAATAAATGTTTTTTTATTTAAAAAAAAAAATAAATAAATATGTATGTATATATATGTATGTATATGTGTATATATATATGTATATGTATGTGTGTGTGTGTGTGTGTGTGTATATATATATATATATATATATATACATACATATACATATATATATATACACATATACATATACATATATATACACATATATGTATGTATATGTGTATATATATATGTATGTGTGTGTGTGTGTGTGTGTGTGTGTATATATATATATATATATATATATATATATATATATATATATATATATATTTTTTTTTTTTTTTATAACAAAACATTTTTGCAGTATAAGCAGCTCTGAAACCTGTGAAAAAATTGGTGTAGTCCAGATGAGCCTCCACCACCGCTTAATGCGCTGTCAAGTTGTACATTTGAAATATTTAATGATAAGTATTTTAAGAGGTATTTTCTCGATGATGTAGCTATTGCAATGATTATGGAGCAGTGAGAGATGCAGTTAGTTCACCTAGAAATAATGTTGTTCAGGTTGTGATTTTGACAGATTTGACAGATAATCTGCGAGTCATTTTACAGGTCACTGCTTTCCACACCTCATCTGACAAGTCAGTCAGTTTTCTTTCAGATGTTCACAAACTACAGAGCTGCTCTTGTGTACTGTCTATTAGAGGTAGATCAATATGTGCATGAATTTACAGGTGTTCCTAATAAAGTGGACAGTGATTGTATATGTGCACCTGCCATACACGTTAATATATATATGCATGCCACTTGTTATGGCTGATTGGTGTAGTTTGCATTTTTGTTTATTCTCTTGAAGAATGGTAATAGGTAAAAGGAAAACTCTTAGTGGTAAGATCAGAGTTTTATGTAAATGTGGTCCCTGAATACTTGCATTGAAATCATAACTTAAATTTGGAATCTAGGTTAAATGTCATGTTGTATGAGAACCTAGCCACTAACTTAGAAAATGTGTTCCTTCTTACATTAGACCAAATGGTATGCCTAAAAGATAAAGGAGGAATTTAAGGTTTCTGCTGGACAGATAAGAATTCACTTTCAGCCTTGACAGTGTTCAGTTAGTAGGATGTTCTAAAGTTAGCTTGACCAAAGTTTGCTTGAAGTAGAACAAGATACAAACTTTTGATTGCTCATCTCAATATGTTGTGCATTCATTAAGCATACAGTGCTGTGAAAAAGTTGATTTATTCTGTTTGTGTATATCTCATATGAAATAGTTTTAGATCTTCAAATGAAATACAGCATAAACAAAGGCAACCTGAGTAAACACACAATACAATTTTTATTTTTTTATTTTTTTTATTGAAGCAAAAAAAAAAAATTTATTCTCCAACACCTATCACCTATGTGAAAAACCAATTGCCCCCTTAAACTAAAAATCTGGTTGTGCCATCTTTAGCAGCAGTAACTGCAACCAAATCCTTCTGATAACTGGAGAGCAGTCTTTCACAGCACTGTGGCTGAATTTTGGCTCTTTCTTATTCACAGAACTATGCGGTGCTGGGTAAAACCTTTTAACTAACTTCATGCTGTTGAAAAAGTTCTATTTAAGTGTTAATTTTATTGAACAGGGTTTGCAGTAATCAGGCCTGGTTGCATCTAGTCCATCTGAAACTCATTATGAATACAGTTTCATAGATTTGGGCATGTTTTTCACACAGGCCCAGTTGGTATTGGATAACATTTTTGCTTCAATAAATAATCATTTAAAAATTGTATTTTGTGATTACTCAGATTGCCTTTATTTTATCTTAGATTTTGTTTTAACTTCTGAAACAATTTAGTGTGAGATGCACAAGAAATAAGGCAAATACTTTTTCACAGTGCTGTTATATTGCATTACTAAGTGCATTTCTACTTTTTGTTTTTTAGGATGGGGAAGAGTTGGAGAGACTAAATAAGTCTGACACAGAGAGTGATTCTGAAGAGGAGTCTTTCTGAGCTTACTCTCTCATTCCAGCCTTTACCTA